>NC_089315.1:22821935-23421935 GCF_036669915.1 Pocillopora verrucosa | reverse complement strand
ACTGAAACGATCGGAGACTGACACAGCAGACTTCAGATAAGGACACCTAACTGTGCGGAGGAGCCAAGGTTTCCTGAGATGGTGCATTGATACTCCACTAAACAACAAAGTTAAAAAACGTGAAGTGCAGTACCTCCACTCTTTCATTAGAAGGGTGCAATTATATATGCATTTTGAAGCGTGTGTGAGTTGGCCTCTTGTTGTGTGACTACTACATTCAACTACCGTAATAAATTTGCGTAAAAAGATAATAATTTAAACGTTAGCGTACGGCATTGTCTAGCGTGACTTATGGTTCCTATGGCGTGTATTGATTAAATTCTACCTAAAAACTGTGATGAATTTGCGTAAACAGATGTCTCAGGTGAAGTCGCTCCGTTAAGTCAATTCTTTTTAACGCAGTATAGTACTCTCTTCAAAATCTCAAACTGACGTTGAAACCCGTAACCAGTTAAGTCAGCCACCATCTATCTTCAGCTTTCAGTGGAAGCGCTCCTAAAGTAGATCTTTTTTTTTTCAAATTCGTTCTTATCATCAAAGGAATCGATAACTGATTCTTTCTAAAGACTGTGGTGAAGTTACTGAAAATAAGTAGGAATAATAGTGTGTAATCCTTATAGAAAAGCAAAAGTTTGTAATTTCAAATTTTGTGGATCGACACTTCATCAGAAAAAAAAATGCACACGTCAAATGTTGAATAAAGAAGCCTTCAAGGAGGCCCTTATTACTGGTGTTGCAGGACGCGCGTTTCTCCTCCCGCAGAAAGATTTTAGAGTCAGAGTGAGGTTGCAGGTGGTCTGGCACCGATAATGCCTCGTTATTAGTGCGAGACCCCTTACAGACCCCTCGCAAGCTCGCTTTACTCAGACGTCATACTTTCCCGGGAATAACAGACTCTATCTCGGGGCAACTGATTTTCTATACATTTCGTGCTTGTGAAAGAAGCTAAGGGTTACCAGCTACATGCAACCTTGCAGGATAGGGCACTGTTCGACCGAGCGTCGTAGTAATCATAACGGAAAGAAAAATATCCCGAGGATCCAAGGAGAACTCAAATAGGAACAACCAAATTATGTGCAGCGCCTGAAAAAGCGAGCGGCATGGTGGTGACTGGTGTCAGTTTTGCACCTGATTGGTTGAGAGCGGCGCGAGGTTTCGGGACCAGTCACAGAGCGAAGTAAAGCAAAACCCATGAAATCTCGGATCACTTTCGACACTCGATTGAAAATTTCTCTAATAGACTGCTAATAGACACAGGTACACCACTCAGGAAAGATAACAGAAAGCTAATCTCAGTGTTACGCGGAAACTCAGTATTTTATCCCCCGTCGCCGGTATGTTTGTGGGCGTTCGACGGAAATAAAGGCAGCACCACCTTGAAAAGGAGTGTCGGAGCTACGCAAGCCATTAGTGTCTATTCTGTCAACAAAAGTTTTGCAGTTCTATAAAAATTTTGGCAGACGACAATGCAAAGTCAGTTACTAGTATTGATAAAAACCGTCAAGATTAATAATAAAAATAGTAGAGGAAAAACACGCACATTTTTTGTAAAGTAGTTCTAAATCTTTAAAAGATCGTGTTTTCTATTAATTCTTATCATGTAAATTGCAAAATAAATCAGAGTTTCGAGGAAGAGGTCAGCTGACAACCTGAACCACCAAACCTCCTCTCCTAAATACTTAAGTTTAAGTTAAAATGTTTACGATCATGTGTGAAAAATAATTCTTAAATAAGCTTCTACTCTAAGGACCATCGTGTGCATTTGTTGACTACGCCCGTTATTAGATCTTGTCACGCAACGCAAAGATAACGGAGGACGATACGTGACAAGACCAAACAACGGCTGCTAGAGGGACTACCACAATGGAGTTTTAGGTACTTAAATACGCCTAGAGGAACTATGTCACCTAGTTTGTCATCGAGAATAAAAACAAAAAAAAGAACGAGGACGACTTAAAATGTGAACTGTTAAGAATCATTTCACGGTATTTAAATAAACTAGCTTCTATGAGATTTACGCGCGTCAATTCAGGTCAATTCTCTGCGGTACACTATACTAATAAGTTATTAAATGCAAACTGTCCGTCCGGTGTTGGTGTTTTACGTTTATACTTTGGGAAATCATTTACTGGCGAGGCCTCCTTGATTGAACGGACAGAATTCTCTTTCCTACACGTACCGCAGTACATTTTAAAATGGCGTACTTTGGATGAGGCTAGTTGGCAAAAATGCTTCCTTTCACACACAACACTCCCATGTGTGGGAGACAATACTTCGTTCTCAAGGTAAAAAGGAGAGACCCTGAGTATGCGCTCAAGAGGGACAAGAAAAAGAGGCAAACTAATATTTTACAATGGGTGAGTTATGAACAAAACTCGCACTAAAATTCAGACGTGCTTGCAAAAAAAAAGTTTCCCTCCAAACAGAACTATTGCGTGACTGATTACAATTGCGGATGCGAAGAAGACAAACTAAGAAATGGCTCTTAGAGAAGATGCTAAAGAAATTTTTCTTAGAGTGTCAACATCACCTATAGGTTAATAAATAATAAAAGTTAACCAATCAAGGTTCGTCGAAAACGGAACTGCACAAGTTACTTTACAAATATTAATTTGAGACATGTTTTTGAAAAAGTTACCAAGATATGTCCGTGCTTGACACTGGCGTTTGAAATCTATTTGGGTAGATGCTACGCAATCATTCGTTAAAACAATTATAGAATTCTGAATAAATTTGGTCTTCTGGCTTTAGTAATCGTCTTCTAGTCAAATCCCAAGACACGACGTTTAATACTGTAAAACAACAGGTAGTTGTATGCGTTTACCCAAACGATCCCAGATTCCCTTGCACGCGACTGTCGTTCCCAGTATCTCTAAATTCTATTTATTATAACACTTGCATGCGCATTAAGAAGTCTGGGTAGGAGTGTAGGAGAAGTAACAGTCAGTTGACATGCAATTCATGTCACGTGTTCGGATGAGATAGCATGTCCCATGTGCTAAGCCATTTTCGTCGGTTGATATCGGCGGAAGAGAGAGCCACGTGACCGTACGTGAACGGACTGAAGAAATGAAATCCCCATAGAACAACGACAACCAAGAGTGCACAACATCCATACAAAATCCATCGAAGTGTTTTGTACCTGAGGAGAGATCACACTTACAATTGTTACGTTTCAAATGAAAAGAGAGAGCAAAGAGAAACAATAGAGAGTTTAAGAAACGACGACAGCGACGCCGTGGACAACGTCGATTAAACAACGACCTTTAATTTTACCTACGAATCTCGCAGTACTCTAGAGTCATTTAGGTTGTTTCTCTCTGTCAAAACTATCTCGCAACTGAATATGGAACGCAGCGTTAAATTAGAAATAGAAATTTAAAAAATTAGCCGTCGTCGTTCACGTTCTCCAGACAACGCAGGGTTTGGTCATTTCACGTTGCTGTTTTACAGAGGACGCAAAGAAATTTACAAAGATTTATAACGCACGTGCACAGCCACTGTTCTACGTATAAAACCTTTAATTCAGTGACGTTTCTGTTGCCGTTGCCGCCTTGATTTTCTTAAACTCTCTAATGATACTTGCAGGATGGTAAGTCGCTCAAATTTTCGTGATGACGATTCAAAAGATGATTTTGAGTCGAGTGTCGAAGGTAATCCAAAAACGCCTTTGTTTTCTTTGATTGGCTCAGATCAGCCCACCCTCTCAACAAATACATGCAGCGCTTCGGGCAGTTTGTGTTTTTCCACTGTTATGTTGGCCGTAGCTTGTTAATACAGAAAAGCTAAGGCTGCTCCATTCCGCAACAAGTTCATAACAGTGCTGTTTGATTTGGTGCCGTAAAACCAAAACCAAAGTAATTATAACGGCCTATCAGAAGAAAGGAAAATATCCTGAAGAGCCAATGAAAACTCAAAGTAAAAAACCGAAAAAACCAAACCGCCCGAAGCGCGGGAAAACGCAGGCGACCAAGTCGTGATTAGTGTGGCGCGAGTTTTATTGACAATCACAGGGCAGAGTAAAGTAAAACCAATGTAATCGACTTTCAATTGAAAATTTCTCTGTGAAGTAAACTGTAAACACTACTCACTACTCAAGAACGATTATTACCTCGCTTTCGATCAAACTACTTACGCAAAAAAACTACTATCGCTAAGTTCACCTGATCGACCGACTTTTCAGGTTGTCAACAAGTCAATAGCCGAGGATGATTCATATCATAATTCATTAAAATTTCCAGCAAAATCTATTTTTCTGATTAAGTAAATGCCTCGAGCTTACCTAAAGATCTCATCATGAACGTGTTGTAACATCACTGGGAGAAGAATAATTGTATAGAACAGGGCGGGAAGGTAGTGATGAATAAACAATGTTCTCTCCATGGGGAAGAACGTGATGAAGTGAAGAAGATATCCTACAACCACTGCTTCACCACAAAACACGTATCTCTCCCACGCATCTAAAAAATAAGATACAAATGCGATTTGTTCCATGAATATCCAGTTCAAAAAAGTAAATAAAAAGTTTTAATCAATTGAAAAGGTTGAGAGTTCAAAAGAGACTTACTCTCGAAGTTCCCAGAGATTTTACCGCTTACGAGGCAACTTGGAGTTACCCCACGAGATAAATTATGACCGGCTCCTAAGACCTTAGAGATCACGAAAAGGAAATTTGTGCGGCTGCTCTAGAGACAGATAAACTTGGCTATGAACCACAGTGAGAAAATTAAAATTCCGAACAAAACCTACCCTCTGACAAGTCGTGCACGTTTCTTCTTCTTCTCAATAGATAAAAAATTAAAAGTCCGAAATACACAGGAAGGGAAAGTGTAGTCGCCCACCATACAAAAGGATTGCCAATACAGAATACTTGCGCCTGAAATAGAGAAGACACCAAGATCAGTTGTGCTTTCAAATGGGATGAAATCAAGTGAAATGAAAACAGCGGTTCAACGTCGGGCATGCGCGAGGGGATCAATTTTGGCCGGCCGCGCGCCAATTTCCCGCGCAAAGATTCAAAGAATATATAAGACAAAAACACCACCTCGCAAAATAAGCGAAGGAAATTGAAACGTTCATAGAAATTCGTGAAAGGAAACAAAAGTAGGGAAAAGGAAAACTCGCGACTTTTCAAACACAAAGCTGAGTTAAGTACGGGTATCCTGTTGATTTCGCATTCTGTTTTGAGCTTTATCGAAAAAAGCTCTACGCTTATAAAACACCGTGACTTACTGATGTGTGTGATTGTTTTTAACTCGTGTCACACAACTTAGTTCTGAAAGCCTGAAAGCACGCCATCAAGTCATTACAACGTTCGCACATGCGCAGACATTTTACCGCTGTGTAAGTGAAATGCAGTAGTATTAAGCCTACATTAGTGTCTCTAGCAATCCAAAACGCGACTCCTCTCCTCATCAGAGGCCACCACGAAGGACGAGATCCGAACGTGTGCTCAGCAGAGAGCTCCTTTGTGGATTCAAGCATCTTAAGCTGGTGATAAAACAGCAAAAACGATATGATGTTATAATAAACATAAGTCACAGATAATGATCTGACAAGCACGTGGTATGCCAAAAAGAAATAGGGGAGCAGGGATGGCGCAGTGGTGAGGGTGCCCACCTCCCACCACTGTGGCCCAAATTCGATTGTAGGACCTGGCGTAACATGTGGGTTGAGTTTAATGTCGGTTTTTTGTCCTCGCTCCAAGGGGTATTTCTCCGAATCCTCCGATTTCCCTCCCTCCACAAAAACTACCATTTCAAGTTATAATTCGAACTGGAAACAGGGGATAAGAAGGGCCACCTCGTGGAAAATCCACTGCTAAAGCCCTTTATTCCCATCCCACAACGTTCCGTTCTAAAACAACCGCAAACATGGGAGGAGGCGAAAGTGTGCGACGAAATATTCGTCAATGTTTTCGAAACTACACAAGAAATGGAACATTTTTAACAATGCGTTTTCAAACACTGCACTTTTAAAACTGTTGAAAGCCTCCGTTTACATCAGCGTTTTTGGGCAGTTTAGTGCGAATAACATGCAAAAACGCATCAAAAAATATGCAGGAACTCTACCCCTAGTTATGGGTTCTCGCCAGAAACGAGCTTTTAGGATCTGTATCTGGAATAAAGCGGCATGGGGCGAATTTTAGTGATTACGTTGCGCGACCGGCGTCATAAGGTGCTTTGTGACGTAAGTGATTTACTTCACTCGTTTTCGCGGCAAGAGCAAGTGGGCACTTTTCGTGAGAGAGAATAAGTTTTGTTAAATATCGAAGATGAAGTGGGTGACTGCGCTTTTAGCGCTTTCACTTGTATTTTTGCTTTCAAGTACTATACATGGTGCTAAACTGGAGGGTAAGTTTCCCTTTTTTCTGAGAAACAATTTTCTGACTCAAGTTTTTCGTGCGCGGAAAATTGAACGCGGATTTAAGAATTTGAAGTATTGTGTTATTCTCACCATTGATGTGGAGCAGATTTCATTCGTCTAACCAATTACTTATTTGCGTTCGTTGACGGATACTCTAACCCTTAGTTGAGCAAGAACTGCGCATTCACCAAACAACCGAACACTCAGTATTCACTTTTGGGAAAACAACACAAGTTTCCGGTTGCTGGGATGGCCATCGTCAAGCGCGCGCGTTTTTTGCATCAAATTTTTTTTAAACACGCGCTTTTCAGACGGTTACCTACTGTAAGTTTCTTTCAACGGCCGGTTCCTCTTGCAAATTTACCGTTCGCTATTCATCATCACTTTATCGCAAAAGTTACAAGGCCTAAATCACGACTCTGTACAACGATAGCGAACGGAGTTAGTAAGTTTTAAAACATGGTGTTTGTTCTCAACAAAAGGATTTCAAATTATTTCACGTAGGGACTCTTCAAGCCGATGACAGGCAAGAGTTCTTCTTCACTGATTATAATCACGAGACGATTCTGACCAGAGAATGGAATGACAAGGTTTGTAAATAGCAGATTACCATGGCATGGTTATCGGAGACTGCATGCAAAGAAGGTTTTTAAACTTTTCCTAGTTAAGTTATCAGTGTTTAAAAACGCTTTAAAATTAAGAAACTTACACCTCATTCATACCAGCGAAAAATGTTTAGTTAAACCGGGTTTGACTGAATTAAATTCAGAAGCAAAGAACTGAAAAACCGAATTTTCCATAGGTTTCAAGAAGTCTTTAACTTGCTAAATTCAAATTCGACAAACATCGATTTAAATGGCTTCTATGATGGAACCAATTTTATAGCGTGTTTAACAAAACAGCTTTAAAACATGTTTGGGCTTTGGTCCGAATGGGGCATCAGTCAACGATTTATAAATTCGTATTGTTTCAGCTCTGATGACATTTGCCTTATTTTCCTTTCCTTTGAAAGGAGCATGCGGTTAAGATTCAAATTCCGTCAATGCAACTTGATCTGAAGTTGATTTACGACAGAAACTCGATTGATGTTAACAGCAAACTCCATGGCTACAGGAAACCCAAGCTTCTCGAGGTATAGCCCTTATATATAAACTCCCTTCTGTTTGCGACTCCAACGATTGACTTTCACTTCACCTAAGCATAAGTAACTCAGGTATACTGAAGTAAATCGAAAGAAAATGCAAACTTTCTAGTTCTTGCAACTCAGACAGAGTTGATTTTGTGACCTTCCACATGTGAGTGCTCATACAATTGGTATCATCAGGACTTAGGGGAAGCGGGGATAGTGCAGTTATGAGAACGCTCACCTACAACCATCGTGGCCTGGGTTTGATTCATCGCGTGGGTCTCCTCCCTCCACAAAAACCTACATTCTAAATTACAATTCGGCCCGGAAACAGTGGACAAGAAGAGCCACATGAATGTGCAATGCTAAATTATCATTCCCAATTTCCGGTATTACGACTTCCGGGAAATTTACTCGTTAGCGGTCGATGCGCACGTACGATTTACCATGATACCACAGGCTCCCAATACGATTTCGAATATGATTAGGATTACGAAAATGATTCTAGTTCTGTAGACTTGTTTTCACGGACGACAGGATCTTAATTCTGTCTCTGGGGAAAACAGCTCTATAGTCCAAGTTTCTATTCTGTGTTCTGCTGAATAAGAACTCCAAATACATTCAAATTACCAAGCGTAACAACTAATACGACTTCCTCTGTCACTATGATGACTTGATTATTTCATGCTTAAACCTTTAACTCCCAAGATCAGAAGCTTAATTCTCCCCGGCCGAAGCTACGCCTGAATTGAAGTTGTGATCACTTACGCGCTTAAAACGTTTCTAACGTTTCTATTATCATGATTGCTAGATCTTCAATTGCAAGAATATGCCTCAATACTTTGGAAACACCACATGCCCGGTGTATGAAACTTTCGAGCTTGAAAACCCTGGATTGATAACCCGGATATGGAACTTCACAGTGACGTCTGCGACTAGGGCCCAGGACTTCACAATAACATTGATATCAGGAGTATGGAACAAACGTGGTAGTTTGACAGAAGTGGTGACTGGTAAAGTTTGGAGTGTACTTGAGTACATCTCGATTGGATCCATGGAGTGGATTCAGAGCATAGCTACGTGGATTTCGGAGAAGACCTTTACGGCTCTTACATGGCTTTCAGACTTAACGTGGAGAGGAGCAAAATGGTTCGCTCCAATGGCTTGGAATTGTATCCAGTGGTTGGCCGAGTTTCTCTGGGATGAAGTTCAATGGTTGGCAGAGCTGACCATCAACAATACGTATTTATTCGTCGGAATGGTTTGGAATACAGCTGCAAATCTGGTCGAGATAATGTTCAACACGGTATCGTGGATTGTAAAACCCCTTGTGCAAGTCTTTTACTATATCACTGACGTTGCTGTTGAGTTTTACACTGACTATTTACATGGTAAGTGAAAAGCTTTTATCTCCTCAGAGACATCATTTGAGGGCACCGTGATTTAAGTTTTCAACTCTGAAAAGTTGATTTATTTTCGGGCTGCATGAGAAATAGTATTGATATCCGCCGTGAGCGTTAGCGAAATCAAATGAAATGGCCTACAGAGTTCTAGTTATTTATGCTGTTAATTTGCTTAAATTTTTTTCAAGTCTAGCTACGGTAACTTTGGAGGATTGTAGGGATTCCTTTGAAAGTACACCAACAGGAAGTTATCAGTGTCAAAACATAATTCAAGTGCTTGAAATTATATTTGAACAGGAAATATGATGATAAATTGACGGTAGCTACAAATCTTTTGTTTCTTCAACAGAACACGTGAAAATTGTCCTAGCTCGCTTTCTTTTCTTGTCCTGGCAAGATGGTGTCTATGCGTTCTTCGCTGGTTTGGTTATGAATTTCGGTTTCTTGGTCGCTGCCCTCCTCGCATACTGGTTACTTTTGAGAACTGTGCGCTTTATCGGACGAAAATGGTAAGTTGCACTCAGCGGTTTAGAAGATCAGAGAGACAATAAGAAAAGCTCAAATGCCATCGTTTAAGTGTTTGAAGCCATCTTAGAGAAACATCTACAACTAACTCAATTATATGCAACGTCTCGGTTTGTCAATTTGAGGTTAATCAAGGGATTTTCACTAACTTTACAACTTTCTTTGACATTTCGTATCATGAGGAAATGTATGTTTTGAAACTTATCTGTTCTTCCTTCCCGCCCTGCAGGCAAGAGTATAAAGACAGAAAGGCTGCCGCCAATCCGCCTCCTAAACCACCCCAGAAACCAATTTGGCAACGAAGGCAGAGGAAGAAAAAGAAAAAGCATCATGACGAGTGGTAGAAACCAAACATGAACGTTTTCCTTTTTTTGCATGAATGTTTACTTCTTTTTTATCTTCCTACCCAGAAAAACAAAAAAAAAAACAAAAAAACAAAAAACTAAAACAAAACCAAAAAAAAAAACATTTGAACTTTTGGAGGAAATCAGTCCGTGGACTTAATGTTTATTTTGATAAAAGCAGTTATGCTTCATTGAAGGCATACTGCATGTGGTGGCTTGTGATTACCTTTCATTAAAGTTGGATAAGAAGGGTTTGTCTGTTGTGTGATGCTCTAACATTAAGTTTCCTTTTTCTTTCATTCTATCTTGTTTTCCTTTTTCGGTCAAGAGAGTTAGACAAAATCTAAGTCTTCGCTTTCACATAAAGGTTACATTGTTCGTTTACTCTTTCATACTCTAATTTTTTATGTGCTTTTCCTTTTCTGACACCTGCTCTGAAAATCTCGAATAAAGTGCATTGCTTTTCATCTCCAATTGTACAATATTCTCTGAAAAATTCGCACACTTAGCTCATTATCGTTTCCTAACAACAACCCAAACAACTCGGTATGTTTTTCCTAATACCCAAACATCGAAATGCTTAAGCAAAAGAGTAGCACATGTTCCATCGTAAGCATGTTTATAGTAATTTCTAAACGGCTATATGGAAATAGCTACGGAAAGGGTGCTTTAACTTTAGGTTGCACGAGCGACATGACAAAAGACTACTGCGGTGACGAAAACTTAGCCGTTATCCACTCATTTACCAACCTTGATCGGAATATTACGTTCTGTAATAAGACGCATCTTTTGGTGAAAGCACAGGAAAAGCGTCTTAGCTAACAGGCAAAGCGCGGGAAACCGTCGTTGACACCCGGTACAAAACGAGGGAAAACGTCATCGTCGACACCCAATGAAAAGCATAGCAGAACTTTGAGCGCGGGAAGACATATCGTCGACACCCAGTTAACAGCACAGCAATTTTTTTTCAGAGTTTGGAAAAAAATGGGTACACACCGGGGAAAACCGCCACGGAAAACTGAGCGCGGAAGAAACATGTCGTTCACGCCCGGTGTGGAGCGTACGCAAACAAGAAATGCCGACCTACCTGGATCTCCCAAAATTTTGAAAGGAATGGCATAGGCTTAAATGCCCGTTCCGACACATCCGTTTTCGCCTCGACTTCTGTTGGACCTTGACCTTCGGCTAAAGAAGACAAAATGGAGTAAGAAGAGAAGCAATGACTAAGAAAGAACATCTGGGCACAGAATGGGGCGACTTGGCGAGGTTGAATACGTTTCAACAGGGAACCAAAAATACCTTTGATGAAGGAGAAGGGCAAAAGTAAAAAACTGACGTAGGTTCAAGAACAAAAATAAGAGATTGAGAGAAAATAAATAAGGGAAAGATTAACCCATGAGGGCAAACTTACGATAAGTGATATTTTGTTGATGTTCCTCAACATTCCAGATCGTGTTTGTCTGTTTAATGGATTTATCAGTGCAAACCTCAAGTTGGTGGAAACCCCAATCTGGTAACTGCATACCTGAAATCTAACCATTAAGATCACAATAACAGTCACAAAATAAGTACTCCTTTACTGTCAGTTTTGTACACAATAGCGCACTTTTCGATTGAGTGTCACAAAACCAATACCAAAGTAATCACAACAGCCAATCAGAAGAAAGGAAGATACCTTTAGGAGCCAATGAGAACTCAAAGTAAAAACAACCAAACTGCCTGAAGCGCGGGAAAACGCGGGCGACCGAGTCGTGATTGGTTTCAGTTTTGTATCTGATTGGGTAAGGGAGTGGCTCGACTTTTCTAGAACTATCAGAGAGCAAAGGAAAGCAAACCTTATGAAATCCCGAATTACTTTTCACACTCAATTGGAAAATACTTTAATGGACAGAAAAATGAGTAACTTCAATTCTTGTTGTACATACCTTTACTGCCTGAGAAGTATTGACATGAATCAGTCGAACCTGAGAGTGGATCGTCTTCCAAACGTTACTGCTATCTGGGTTAATTATTTCCTGAAAAAGCATAAACAAGTAAGCAAACAAATAAACAGCGAGTGAGCAATTTCGTGAACAAGTTCAAGCCACCAGCACGTCCATTATTACCAAGTATGCTTTATCTTGACTGTTCCACAACGTTAAATGCCTATTTCGAAAAATGGTGATAACGAAACATTCTCTTCTTCAATGCAAGACAGAAACTCACTTTACGCAAAATGAAAGAAAATGCCACCAGCACTTTGAGATCAGTTTTAGTTCAATGATGTTCGACATATGCTTTCAACTTTCCTCGGTATTTGACGAAAGAGAAGAAAATAATCATACTGTTTTCTACTCGTTCTAGTCTTCTTCACAAATGTTGCTTGGATTCATCACGCATTGCCCCTAAGCTCAAGTTAAGTGGTTTAAAAACAGAAAGACATACCACTTTCCAGAGGTTTTGAGCCGGCATGGAAATGTTGTAGTCAATATAACAGGACACCTCTTGGTTGGCTGGGTTCAAAGGGGCAGCAACATCATGACTGAAGTAACAAGAAGACACACATGAAAAAAAGTAAGTGTACAATCGGTGATACAAGTTGAGCAGTTATTAATTTGAGTGTCGAAAACCAAAACAAAGTAATCCCAACGACCAATCAGAGCAAGGTTACATTATCATTAGCCAATGAGAACTCAAAGTGAAAACAGGTAAACTGCTTGAAGCCCGGGAACACGCAAATGACCACGTCGCGATTGGTTTTTTAAGTTCCGTATCTCATTGATTGAGAGAATGGCACGAGTTTTTGAGAGCAATCACAGAGCAAAGTTAAGTACAACCAAAGAAATCTAGGATTATTTTAGACACTCGATTGATACAATAAACTGATGCCTGTGATCTATCAGAGTAACGAGACAAGGCTAACGACAAACAGTAATTGCTTTCATTGCTGTGTCCTACATGGCGTCCAGTTTGGAAAATGTTTGAACGAGCACTTTAAGAATTACACCTGAGCACTTGAGCGCCAGGAGGTAACTTAAACATTTTTCGTCGCATCAACTTCCTGCTTATTGTCTAAAACAAACAGACCGCTTATTCAGCCAAATTTATGTGCGGTTAAGGACCTCTAAAAAATGCTAAAATGCGAAAAAACACTGGTGATAGTCTCGTGTACCACTTTTTTTTTTTTTCTTAATACATGTGAATAATCAATGGCCAAAACGACACACAGCAAAATGGAACATATTTGCAGGGGTTTCAATCACCTTTCTGCATAAGCAGCTGCCATTGGTGTAATGGGCAGCCAGGCCACAAGGCGAAACCCAAGCACGAGAGCTAGCAGCTTGCAGGCTAAGCAGATGGAGGTGAGAGTCTTACATGCGACGGTAGACCGCTGGTAACTGGCGTTCATTGAAACCCCTGCATTTGTCGACTACTTTCCTGTACAAAGTACAATCTACTTCCCTGTGTTTAGTCAATGTTGAGAATTTACCTATTTAAAGCTCTGCCTGTAACTCCATGGACAATTTGAATAATATCGCCATTGCGAACAGGTTTTGGTGGAAAATCCACAGATAGGGCATCTCTGAAATGGAACACAAGATTAAAAACGTCAGCCAAAGAGGAATCTTGATTCTTTTAATTTAAAGATATTCGTTATACCTTTCGCAGACTTCCAAGCCTGGACCGCTTTGGCTGCCAATTTGGCGACCTGTGTCCGGTGGTCATGTAGAAAGTTGTGTACTTTTTTTTTTTTTTTTTTGTCTGGCAGAGCTTAGCGCGAGAATCGTTTTGGCTGGGGCAACTGTTAACAGTCACCATTCTACCGCGAGTTTTAATAAGTTTTTCCAAGCAGTTTTTCTCGAATTTTTTCAATGATGATAAATGATTATAGTGCCTTTGTAAAGCGCATTCTCTATATGAATATTCTCCCATGCGCTTTACATAACTTTGCAGGGGACTTTGGCTAGACTGCACTGAGCTGTTTACAACATTTTTGGAAAGGACACTTTGCTGGTAGCCCCAGTTGGAAATTTTTTAAAACAAGGCCAGACCACAACACCCGGAATTACGATTCCTACTCTTTGTGAGAAGTGCGTGGGTTACTTAACGTGCCCTGGTATTCAGTATGGAGAAATGAGGAGACGGGGCCTACGGGTTTTGTCCTAACCGAGAATACTAGAACGTCTTACCAAAAGCAAATGTTAGGGCATAAAGCAGCACATTCTCCTCACATATTTTAAGACCCTGAGTGTTGGTCCAGTTTGGGGCTCGAACCTTTAACCTCCTGCACGGTGCTCGACAACCTGAGTTAACCAGCGATGGAATTTAATTTTAGCGCCCTTTAAATAATTTTAGGCCACCTAATGGCTACTTTAAAAAAGGGCGAGCTTGAGGCGTAGAATTACCTTTGAGGGTCCTTGACAATCCACCAATTATTTACATCCTTGAAGCCGTAGCACGTAACCTGCTGTTGGGCTGAGCTGCCGCGCCCATCAGGGTACTTCACGGGGTAGGTGTGCGTGTGAGAATGGAGCCAGCACTGTTTGCCAAAGGTGTTGCGCAAAGTGACCTGGGAGCCATATGCTACCTCTGATGAAAATTAAATTGAAGTTTTTAAAAAGTGATAGGCACTGTCGGAACTGGCATTGAGATACAACTCCTTAATCCTTTTTCTCCCAGAAATCACCAAATACGAACTTATTACGAGATCCAGAGATTTCAAATCAGAAAGGTGATGAGGGGTAAAAAAAAAACATCAAATAAGGGAAATAACTTTATTTTACACCAAATTCTCTGATCTAAAACTAAAAAAAATATAGTACAGACAGTATGGAGAATTGCTAATTTGATCTTGGAGTGAAAAGTGCCGTCACCTGTCTAATTATCGTTTTAGTAAACATTTTACATATTTGACAATTATTCCAGGGGTGAACGTGGGGTAATTGAGGGTAGCTAGCTAACCAACCTAGTGTACAGGAGCAAGCAAGGTATAACTGTCTTATATTCAACATATGCCAGTAGAATAATTGTTTTCTTAAGAACACCACAAGGAAAAACTCAAAGTCTGCAAGATACATTGCATAATTGCTGACCTATTTAGTACAGTACCATTGTTGTGGTCTGAGCTAAGGTAAAATGATGTGTAAAGTGAACAAACCTCATCAATTGCAATTAACTATGGTTAGATTTTCAATTTTTTTTCGTAAAAAAAAAACCTCAAACAAACAAACAAAAAAAATATATCATTTAGCAAGGTGAACATACCATCTGGTTGACCATGTGTAATCTTGGCCAGTCCTCCCTGAGGATAAAAAGAAATAAAAGTGATTCGGCTACTTAGTCAGGTAAAAGAAGTCAAAGAAATTGCTTTAGTCAGGTGATAAAAACTCATCAGTTGACTTCCCTTCACAGAATTTTAAGATACACTTTACCACGTAAGAACAGGATTTTTAATTAAATTGTTTTAAGGCTTTCAATCCTGGACAAACATCTATTGTTCATGTGAGACAAATGCATTACCCTGACAGTATGTTCTTTGTTTGAACTTTTATTTGGATTGCATGCCCTGTCAAAGTCAGTATAATTGTAACATAGTCTTAGACTCCACTGTAACACCAGCCAACAGCTTGTTTGTTGAGTCTGCAGAAAGAATCTTTACCTCAAGACTGGCTTGGAATGCACTTGACATCATGTCATCATGAGGACCAGTCTTTCTTGCAACAGTGAAGAGAATGTAAAACTGAAGCATGTAGAGTAAACCAGGAAAGACAACAAGACAAAGTGCACGGCTTAACAAATGCTTCTGAAGTTCTCTCTGAAAGAGAAAACACACACAAACACATGATAAATAAAACAAATACTAAAACTCTTAATAACAGTGTTCAACCACTGATTATACACTTAGTTGTGTTTATTTCCAGTGTCATAGATCAACCAAAAAACTACTTTTATATAATAAGATAGTTAAACTTGTATCAGTACCATTCTGGTGCAACTACATCATTGATAAATAGAAAGAAAAATTCACAAATTAGAATGCCAGTATATAAGTTCTCAAGTAATTTGAAGTTATTCACAATAACTTGCCAAAGGTCAGCTGTTGAATAAAGTTCCACAACATATTTTAATACTCATGTTATTTCACAGATACATTTTAACAAACAAATACAATTTATATGTTCTGACTTCACTTACTGTTGGTAGAGAGTGGTTTCCAATCAGTTTCCACAAGTCTCGTCCAGTCAAAAATCCAACAGTTATAAAAGTGAAGATACCAGTGTACTTAATACTAAATAAAAAAAGTGACAACATAAACTTGGTGTGGATCACATACAACAACAAAAATTTGGAAAAACAAACAAGGTTGTCCTCCATCAGGTTTCTGCAGAACAAACAATAAGCAACCACTTTAAAAGTACACAGTCTTTGAAATGGGCCAGAGAGCGTTTAGTGTTTACATGTGTCAAGGTGATTCAAGCACCTCAACTTGAGATCTGAACCCTTTTTCTCCTTACAATATCACTTTGAATCAAACATTAAGGTCACAAGAATATAGGAAATGATCACCAACTAATAAAAGAAGCTCTTGAATTCTCCTTGTAAGCACCTTATGATATGTATGGAGAACAGTATGGAGAATATGCATACTGATGTTAGGATGTAAGGGTTAATAACTAAGGATTTTTGCTCACCTGTAAGCACCAAGTGAAGACATGCCTGTCAAAAACAGCCATATCCACCAATTCTTTGTGAATGGTCTGCAAGGTAGCATATGAAATAACAAAGCTTTTCACCTTATTGCACACACAAATCAAAAAATGTACACAATATCCTCCATTTGGCACAAAAATATGCACCAGCATTTGTTCATGACCATCATCATCTGATGCAAGACACCAACAATTTTCTGAGAGGAAAGTTCCAGGAAAACACAGAGCTACAGGGAACAGTTCCATTTGGCATACTGTCATGCCAAATGGTGGCTACTGTGTTTACTATCCTTCAAATATTTTTGAAATACGTGAGAAAAATTTTTATAAACAGCTGACTGTTTGGTGTGTGGAATGTTTATTTTTCAGCATTCTCTCGCACAACTTTATGAACAAACAAACATGTCCTGTGTTCTGTAACAACAGCTAATCGCTTTCCCATATTAAATTAAATGTTTGGTAGATTTATGAGCCACATTATAAGACACATGAAAACTGGTTACTTCTTGTACCTACTAAATTCTTTGTGGAACTTTAGATAGCAGAGGAGAGATGCAGCACTGAAAAACAGGAGAGGGGAATCTAACATAATAAGTCTGCTATGTACCACACACATGTTGTCTGCAACAAAAAAGAAAAAGAAACATCAATAAATGACAGTAAGGATTTGTCAATGTGAGGATTTGTGGGTCATGATGAACCCTTTAAAACTGACCCAAGATCTGATTGTCAATTCTCCTCTCTAGCTGCTATACATTTCCTCGTACATTAGTTACAAAGATTTGGTGTTAACTCAAGATAACAACTTCTACCTGATGCATTTGGGTATTCTCGTTACCTGTTTGCTGAATAATGGGTGAATATTATAGGAAGAAGTGACATGTTAATCACTTCTGAATAGAGAAGAATTAAACAGAGGTATCAGACTACACTGGTGACAAAAATAATGCAAAGCAAAAATTTTGGGAACACTGAAAATGTAGAGGCTACCTTACAGAGGCTTTAACAAATTGGCCTTATGGTAGCAAAGATTTGTTCAAACTTGAGGAACTGTCAGAACATACAGGTTTTCTGTACTACCTTCCCACTAGTTCTTGACAATGTTAATTTGTACCTCACAATATATTCTTCACCAAAAGAACATTAACTTTTAAAACGAAAAAAACCTCACCAAATGTTGCCAAAAATCCACCTAAAGCAGCAGCCCAGTGTGAAAAACCAAGCTCTGTGATGACCTGAGGAAAGATAAAATTTTCAAATCACCCATAGAAAAATAAATTAAAATATCAAATCAGGTAGAGAGTTCACAAAAACTGATTGTATTTTAGCAGTTGCTCTACCACAAGGTGGCTCTATGTCCATTGTTTCCTGTTTCCATGTTAAAATGGTATTTCAGAAACCAGGTTCAGGAATTTAAGGTGAGCTATGCTGGCTAGTGGAGGGTGAGTGCTCCAACGACAACTCTAATCCTGCCCCCCCAGTGCCCCCCCCCCCACCCCACCCCACACACCAAGGAATTAAAGACACTTTACACTTCTATAATTGAATAGACAACTTTTGGCAAGATCTACTGGTCAAGATTAAAAGCTTTGAAGATTTAACATTTTCTGCAATATGACAAACTACCCAAAAAGTTCCTTAACTTTGAAAAACTCTTCTTCAATATATTGCCTTGATATCAATTTTCCTTTTTTCAAATGGTCCATAACTTCCCATATACATCAGTGCCATCTAACTGGACCTTCATTGTACAGTTAAGTTTTTTTTCACTTATTTAAAAGTAGCATTTTCTTCTTGGGGGTTGGGGTTTTATAAATTTCTGTTGAATTGACAAATACAAAAAAAACATAATCAGAAATTTAAACCCACCTCATAGACAACTGGTGCCACAAGACTTCCTAGAAATGCAGATACAAAGCGTAACCACCAAACAACATATTCAAATTCACCAAGATCTGAGGAAAAAATATGAGCTCATATCAGTTGTAATGTCCACAGATCACTGAACTATGATGATACTAATCATGATAATAGAGCCGTGGACATTCCATGTGGTGACTCTTCCTGTCCACTGTTTCTAGGTTGAATTGGAATTTGGTGTGTATGTTTTTGTGGGGGGAGGAAAACCAGTGGACCCAGAGAAAACTGTCGGAGTGCCAGGTACAGTGGCAGTCAGGAAGCCCTCTCACCACTGCTTTGTGACAAAAAAATTATGTTACTTTGAGTCTTGGTTGTGCTGGTTTGTCCATTTTCTCTCTCGTAAAAGTACATTCAATGGGTGCCAGTGAAGTGTTAAAGAAACTTACTGACATACATGTAATTAGCACAAACACAGTGTTCTCTTTTTCAAGTGTGATGTAGATTTCATACTTTTTACCAGCCTTCATGTTTTATTGTAAAATGGTCTGGTGAAAGGAACCCAATTTTTGCAATTCTGTGCAGAAATCCCCCCCCCCAAGCCCCCATTTCCCCAGGCAGCCATGTTACCTCTTAACCACTTAGTCTGATCCTTTTGGCAAGGATATGCAATGAATTCTTCCTTATTCACAAAAATTTTGTTACAACATGGAATTTTTGTGGGCCTATTCTACAATACCTTGGCCTATGTCTGCAAATGAGAATTCCCCATCATATCCTGATAAGTAAGCTGAAATGAAAAAACTTCAAATCAATCAAAAAAGTGTGTTAATCAGCCCCAAGAAGGAAAATTAGATCACTGAAAATTATACAGCAGAACATGAAGTATTTATCATTTGATGAAGTATGCTTGCAATACAAAAGAACTTGGTTTTATCAACTGTGTAAAATTAATGTAAATTGGCCACCATTAAGGTTTTGAGCATTAGCCCTTTGTCAGAACTCAAATGAAACTTAGTTCTGGACACTATACCTGTGAAAGCAAACATGAGTTTGCCCAAAGGTGGATGCATATCAAAGAAGAACTGGTTCTTCATGAAAAAATTTGTAAACTGGCCAAAATGTACCTCGTCAAATCTGCAATTAATAATTCAAAGCACAAAATAAACCATCTAATACATGTAACTAACAATCATTGGAAAACGTTGAGAAGAGACCTTAACCCATCAACCCCCAGTCTGTTTTATAGCAATCCATGATTAGAGACCATTATACTTGTAAATTTAAGAACAAGACACCTGGAGGCATTAACATGAGATGTTTAGGTTGTTACCTACAGTCACTCTACTCCAGTTGTATCCTGAAAATGATAAATTTAATGTTGACTAAATACTATCCTCCTAAGCTACCTTTTTTTGGCCCATCATGCAAGCTTTTAAACTGATGATCAGCCAAAAATAATAATGACATGAAGTTCATTAAAGGGAGAATGAAGAATTCGAGTGCCAGATACAGATTAAAATTTGTGGATAGGGGACCTTTTGGGTGTGAAAGTGTTAATAAATGCCTTCCTTGTATCTATAAAAGAAAAGTGGCACATTGAAAAGAAAACAAGTATTCAATATAAATCCAACAATGGTATTAATGCTATATTTTCCACGTTTGTATCATTCATTTATTACAGTGCTTGTATTATTTTTTGGAAAAAACAGTGGAAGTTTTGACCAAATCTTATTTACTTGAGCACACAATGGTTTGCACACTCAACTGGGATGCAGGTGACTACACAAACCAAAGCAATTAATCGAACAAATCAACCTCTCTGTCAATATTTATAGTCAACCTATCTCACACATGAGAATGGAATCTTTATTAAAAATGTTTCCCCTCAAAAATGATCATTTCTAAATGTGTTCTATTCTAGAAAAAGAATTAAGGCTGATCAGCTACCCATACTGTTTGGTGATTCCAGCACGGTATCAAAGTACAGGAATGAAAAAAAATAAGACAAGAGGAAAAAAGTCAACATCAGACATATTGTAACCCTTTAACTCCTATGGGTGGCCAAGAAAGAATTTCTCCTTACAATATCAATAACAATATCAACCAGATAAGTGATCAGAATAGAAAAAAAAATATTTATTAGGATTATTAGTTGATCCAACACCAAATTCTCCAAACTAACATCACAAGAACTATATGGCAGAGAGTAAGGAGAATTACTAATGAGATCTTGGGAGTTAAAGGGTTAACTTCAGTGAGAAGCAAAAGCACATGGCTAATTTCCATATGAGACTGCAATGACAATGAAACTCTACCAAATTTCAGCATGGGACGCCCTCAAAATTTGTAAAAGAGGGGCCCAAAATAGTTGATTAAACAATATAGCTTATTACATGATTGTGTCTGTAACTGTGCAACAAGGAAGCTTATTATCATTGCATAAATTATGAAAACTGGACAAAGCTGACAAAAGAGTTTTTCATTGTCATTGATATTACCTTTAGTTAAAACGAATTTCAAAAATTGTTTCAAATTCAACCTTTTATACTAATTACTTACATGACATGTTTGGGCGTAGTGAGCTGCCACATTCTTGTACCAAATGACAAACCTACCAAAACTAGCCAGACAAAATTTAATTCAATATTCATGGTGAAAGGCTGTGACGCTTCTTCTTCTCTGGGCTCTTTCTGTTCTGACTTTTCCTCTAAATATTTCAAATCTTTTTCCTGTTTGAAACATAATGTGAAGGCATATGTTAAATATCAAAGATCACTTTTTCATTGAGAACATACTGTAGTTAGAATCATTTAAATGTATTGAGCAAGTCAAAAATTAGCACATTTCCTTCATAAACTGAAAAAAAAAAACTGTAGCATTCAGGTTTGGTATTTCTTTGGACAGAAAACCTGGGGCATGTTTTGCAATTTCTTCAAATGTGTTTTTGTTGTACACCAGATATTGCATTTGTCATGTTTTAAGCCAAAAAGAAGAAGGAGTTTCATGTCCTAAGGCTGTGTAAAAACTACTAAATGCAGATGTTTACAGCTTGTACATGCATTCACAAGAAGGCAGCATGTTCTACTAAGTCTTACAGATATTTGATTGCTGTATGGTTAAAATCTACAGGACAAATAGATAAATTACATGATTTACAATAATTTATAAAAGGTCGCATTGAAGATGCCATATTTTCCCAATTTAATATTCTTCCCACCAAATAATTATATGTTGTAGATCAAAATGGACTCCAGGTTGAAATGGCATCAAACTGGGTTGATTTGTATTTGCTTAAGAATTAAGATAATTTATCTACAGAGTGAAACAAAGTGAAATAATTTACTTATTAAATAAGTGTAAAACCATTATGGCTTAAATTCATTCTTTACTGCATCATACTCAGGCAGTCTACTTTTGTCTATTTTACAAACCAGCTAAGTTCCCCAACATCCACTAAATTTGATTCTTGTATATACATATCCCTGATTTATCCAAAAAAGAAATTGGCGGTTTCAAGCATTATTGAAGGTATTCAGACAGCTTCTGAAATTGCATTTGCTCGGAAAAGATGTTTGCATGACTTCTGAAGGTTTCTTAACCCTTTGTACCCTAATATCAATATGCATATTCTCCATACTGTTCTCAATATATTTCTAAAGGTGCTGACAAGGAGAATTTGTTTGACAATCAAGAGCTTCCTTAGGTGGTGATAATTTCGTTTATTCTCATGACCTTAATGTGTGATTTGGGGGTGAAATTGTAAGAAGAAATTAAAGGCAAGTCACTCTTAGAGGCTTAATAATATACATGGAAAAATTACTCAGTTCTGATTGGTTAAGATAAATGCAGTTTTCAGGTAATTCAGTGCAGAAGAGGGTTAATTCAGTGCAAAGAAAGTAACAAATCAGACATTCTGATTGGTCAATAATCAAAGAAACTCACACATAGCCAATCAAATGCGAGCTTTGGATGTCGCAACAAAATTTGAAAATTTGTGAGCGAAACAATGGCCAGCGTTACTGCAGCTGAAAAACAGCTCAAACAACAAAACACTGTAAAAAGCACTGCTTTTTGGTTGTCAGTTTGGAAAAAGTGGTGTTTAGAGAAGAGAATTGCCAAGGAAATCAAAAATTAAGAGCCAACTCAGCTTAACACTTTGCTCAAGCGATCCAATGCTGAAATTAAAAACAAACATGGTTAAACCTTGGAAACGACAATTCCATTTCATAGAAAGTGATTCGGACACAGACTGAAAAATTCCTTGAACTGTTTAGCTGGACTTTGAACTTTTTTGCACCTTAAAGATGTGAAGATATCATTGCATATTATTGTTTTGATCATATGTGGTTATTTTGACCTAATGCATGGTTTGAATAAATTATTTTGCACTTGATGCGTGTGCTTTGCTTCTGCTTAATTATGATACGCCATCTCATATTTTTCCATGTATATTATTAACATGTAATCACATGATTTTTCTCGTTCAATTTGGAATAAACAAGCACTTGTTAATTTATTCAAAGACCACATCACCCTACATGCTCGTGCAATTTTGTTAGTCTTAAAAAAAATTTACTCATGCTTATTTATTCCAAATTGTACTTGAAATCATGTGATTACCTATACAAAGAGTTAATTAATGTGGTCCTAGAATGCACCTATCCTGAGTTCTGTATTGCTAAGATAATGTGCTAGGACCTTGTAAAAGGTTGTTGTTCAGCCCTGGTTGTTCAAAGGTTAAATAAATCTCTCTCTGGTGGATAGCACAGTATATTTGCTAATCCTTATTCCCTGGAGAGCAATTTATCTGTTGGACAGTGTCTCTTCCCCTCCCCTTTATATAACTGGTCCCAGGTCTTTCAGCACAGTTTACTATACTATTTTGGGTGAAAATCATATTCAGCTTATTCACTTTAATGATTACTGAACAAGTACTTCAAAATTGGACATGGGAAATTGTCTCATTTCATATACAAGATGACATCACTTTTGATCACAAGTGCAACAAGTATAATGCAAGTAATTAAGTTGGCAGGTGCTTGATCATTTAAAACAAAAAAGTTCACATTGCTGTAGCTCTTTTTAGTTCAGATTGCAGATAACTCACTTCATTGATACTTTAACTCCCAAGATCTCATCAGTAATTCTCCTTACTGTCTGCCAAACAGTTTTTGTGGTGTTAGTTTGTAGAATTTGTCATTGGATCAACTTATAATCTCCTAATTGATATTTTTCTTTATTCTCATCACTTGTCAGCTGGATATTGTATTGATATTATAAAGAGAAATTCTGTCTTGGTCACTCATGGGAGTTAAAGGGTTAACTGATATGGTAAATTGGAAAATCTGATCATTTGTAGAATTGAGTATTCACCCTTTCACTCCCAGTAATGACAAAGATATAATTTCTCCTTGAAATATAAATACAATATCAGGCAGATATATAATGAGAAGAAAAAAAACATATCTACTAGCCTAAGGTAATGATTCATTGATCCACAACTCACTTAGAAATGTAATTGGACCCCATCAAATACAATAAAAAAGTATTCCATGAATTGAATTCAATTAAGCTTGATTCAGTCTGGTAATTTGGCTTGATATGGTGGAAAAAATGTGTGTGAGAGTAATAGCAAAAACCTGCAAAATTGCCCCAATCATGCTACATACTGCACTATATCTTGAACTGAATTTTTACAAGACACACAATTTGCCGCCAACACTCATCAGTGACAGAATTTGTGCTGCGGGGACGTAACATTTTGAAATTACTGCATAAAAGTTTCAACCGGTATGTTAGCTATAACCTAATTCCTGTAACACTACCAGGATTATGTTTACTTGGTAAACAATCTTACATGACCGGTGACTTTTCTTCGTAAACTTACTTAACAGCTGAGTTGGCAACAGGAAAAGAGATTCGAGGCCACATTTATACAAAACGTTTAAGACGTTATTGCACGATCCTTAAAAAAATTACGAAAAGGGCCTCCCCAGGAAAAAACAAATAACCAGCTGAGCAAAGTTTTGTGAGCGTTAAATTCGAATTTGGCATTAGCTTTGAAAATAAGGACGCACCTGAGCTTGTAGATCATTTGAAGGTTTTTTCTGATGATTGCGTTCAGAGTCGGGTAAACTTGGCTTTGTGTCTACGTCACTAGATTGTGCCAACTCACTGAACATTGTGCCTGGAGGTGATCGCTATGGGAAAGATAATAATGTTGGGGAAAAATGCATGCTAATTCTGCCCACTTGCGTGTTGTCCTCGCAAATGAGCGCGTCCTGGGCTTGGTAGCCAGGCTATTTATCATATGCCACAGTCATCCCAGTTCGGTCAGGCCAGACGGATACAAATGAAATAATACGCAGTTCAGTCGTTTTACTGATGGGATATTATTTCAAAACCTTTTGGATTTTGATATGCAACCTTTTTGCTGCAGAAATTCAAGAAATTAGATCAATTCTAACAGAATACTCTTACTCAGGGTGATCCCTATTTCCCAAACTCCTGGAAATCTGAAATTTAGAGCATAACTCCACCCCTCTTTACCCGTGAACATGATACTTAACCCTCTAAACCCTAACATTAGAATGTGTGTTTCCAGAAAATATCCATACCCCCACCACGGAGGGAATTGGAAATTCCAGAGGGGTGGGGGGGTCAAAGTCCCAGGAAATTCCAGAGGGGATGGGGGGTAAGAGGCGAAATTTTCGTCCAGAGGGTAGGAAGTCGATCGACTTTCTTCGTATGTCAATTGGCGCCTTTTACCTACTTTAGTGGGACGTTCTGAAGTTTAAGTTGTTAAATTACGATGCTTCTAACAGTTCTGCAGCAAAAGAAAGTTTTCTTTTATCCTTGTAGCGCTTTGGAACATAAATAACACCAAATAAAGAAGAGAATCACTTTGTTTTTCGAACGGAGCCGCCATTACTCGTTACCAGTCTCCAAACATTACAACCAACAGGAGTGGTTACCTAGGGATTTTCCTCGGTCATAACACGTTTCGCGTTCGTAAAATTTACAAATAACTGTCTCGGTCTCGCAAAAAAAAAAAAAAAAAAAACGCTGGTCCCGCCGTCTCGCAAAGTTTCGCATAAATTTATCATTCACTACCCCTTATTGACTCCAGCCATCTATTAATTTTGATCTGCACTGAGCTTAATTCCGTTACATCATAATGTGTAGGAGACTTGACGATTTCTTTATGGCTTACTTGCTTGCGATGTTACAATGAATGATAAGTACAGTCGTACCGTAGTAGAAAACAGTTGATAGTAACATTGAGAAACATTAGGATCCAGGGCTTTGTATATATGCGCGTGGGACTGGTAACTAGCCAAGGTTTGTTTATGCACAATCGGACGAAATTATCGACCCGCTGTTAACAAGAATAAATGCTTGTGTGGAGAAATTTTACATTAGAGGCTGGAATTTGGAAAGATGAGTTCAAAATATCTTACTGCTGACTCGGTTTTCTCTTTTGCTCTCTTATTTATGACACAATTTTGTA
This sequence comes from Pocillopora verrucosa, assembly GCF_036669915.1. Classification (NCBI taxonomy): domain Eukaryota; kingdom Metazoa; phylum Cnidaria; class Anthozoa; order Scleractinia; family Pocilloporidae; genus Pocillopora; species Pocillopora verrucosa. Next base: position 23,396,112 of record NC_089315.1, on the reverse strand, counting down.
CAAATTTACGTTGCTCAATGTGATTTCGAACGTTTCCATTTCAAGTGCACGCAATTTTCTCAGTACATTGTACAAACTTAACAGTTCAAAAGTGTTTTGTTGCGACTTGTACAGTTTTTTTCTCCTTTCGTGTACTGAGAATACTGTGTTAAATGTTTAAGGATAAGTATTGTATTTAAAAATAAAGCAAACATTAAGTTTAAGCTAGTTAGCGACGTTTACCTTGCGCGTGTACGCCATCTCTCGAATATACACGCGACAAAATCACACGTCCCTCTTGTTTGTTGTTTGCTACGAGAAAAAAATATATTTCCAGGGGGTATAGGGGGTGGTAGAAAATTCTTTGGAAATTCCAGAGGGGTGGGGGGGCTACCACTGCTACCCCAAAATGGAAAATCCGAAGGGGTGGGGGGGTCCTATATGAAATTCCCTCCGTGGTGGGGGTATGGATATTTTCTGGAAACACACAATGCATATTCTTCATACTGTTCTCTATGCATTTCCTAAAGTGCTGACTAGGAGAATTTATTTATCAATTAAGAGCTTCTTTAGTCGTTCTTATGACCAGAATGTTTGATCCAGGAGTGATATTTTAGGGAGAAATTGGATGCCAGTCACTCTTACGAGTTAAAAGGTTAAACGCTTCATCTCAAACTTTTCTCACAAGAATTTCCCAACAAAAATTAAGTCTAGAGTCAAAAGAGGCGGAAACATCAGGAATATATTCAGACAAAAATGCATTACCCACGCCTAATTTCCTCTCTTCTCCAAATTCATTTAATATAGATATATATCTGGGAGATAAAAATTGACGGTAATGACTGAACATTAGGCTGTATCTTAGAGCTACCAAGTTAGGAAAGAACCCAAGTTGATGACAGTGAGAATAATAGTAAAGGACGTAGGAAACACAAGACAGAGAATTCTAAATGTATTGGTATTGCTAACAGGAGCTGGGCTTGAAAAAGATGCCATGATGACTAAATGAAGACGAGTGAAATTTTTCAGTAATTAATACATTACTGAAGTGATGATGAAAATAAAGCCTAAAACATTCAGGCTTGCACAGGAGTTGAGCCTAATATTGCCTCCTGTGATACCAGTGCAGTGCTGATCTACCAACTAAGCTAACAAGCCAATTGGGAGCTGGTCATTTTGCTGGGTTGTAATAAACTAGTGTAGTGATGAATGGATGACAGTGAATATAATACATTTGAACTGCAGATTAATAAATGAAAATGAGTGATCTCATCTTCATTATATATGATATCAGTATTATCCAGTGTGTCACAATAAATTTTTATTACAGTTAACTTTTTTTACAACAGTTAAAATTCATCAATTTTCACGCCTCAATGGCTAAATCTTCAAGCTGTTTCACAGCTATCAGTTGACCCAATTGAGATCCTCCTAAAACCAATTGTAATGAGGAATTCAAACAGACTTGGAAAGGTCCAAATTATAATCCATAGATTACTCTGTCTTCATAATTTTGTTACAGTCAGTGACAGAATACTGGGACCTTTAGAGTTAGCTCAAATTAGTGAACTTTAATAAAGATGTGGATTATAAAGAGCATTAGTTTCCTACTCAGATACCAACATGTTAGTCTCCTCTCCAGTCGTTTTTGGTTTTGGTCTAAACACACAATGCACTCTAACCCTTCATGTGGAGTAAGCAGGAAAGATCAAAGGCCACTCTGCATGCAAGGTTATCAAGTCATCATTCACTGGAAGACAATCTGTCAAGCAACTACATATGCACCAAACTACAGCTGAAGGAGACTCTTAACCCTTTCACTTCCAGGATTGCATCAGAAATTCTCCTTACTGTCTACAAAATAACTCTCATATTACTCTGGAGAATTTAGTATTGGATCAACTTGTAATCCTCTAAATGATATTTTTCTGTATTCTCATCACTTGATGCATGCTTGCTGTAATATTGATATTCGGAAATTTTGCCTTAGTGGTCACCCATGGGAGTTCAAGGGTTAATGTCCAAAAGCTTCAATTAAATATTAACATTGGAAAAGATTCAGACAATCTTGTGCAAATATTAACCAAAAACTGAAAAATAAATAAATACTTGCTGAAAAAATGAACAAAATTCAAATAAAATAAACTTTAAGTAACATGTGGGTATAAATCTAATGGCATAAGCAGACAACTTTTCATGAATTTTAAGTAATAAAACTCTTTACGAGAAAAATTGATAAAAAACAACTGGCCTTACAATTGAAACAAAACTAAGTTCTATTACAATTCTTCCAAAAAAGATGAACATAATATTCAATGAACTGTCTTACTAAAGCTCATACATCAAGCTACCCATAATAACAATCACAATATCTTATCTCTTGTAAGTTATTTTTTGATAAATAATTGGACATGCTTTACATTTTTACCCTCTCATATACTGGATTCTTTCCATAAATTAATAAAAGTGATTTCTTATCCATGTAACTTGCAATTTGTAGTGTTGTGCAAACAACAGAATACTCCATGCTGCAACCCTTTTGGCTGCCATGGCAAGTAAAAACATTTTGGCAACTAAATTTTCAGTTGAAGTTGCTGCTTAGGCAACCTGTATTGGCAGTCATGAATCAAATTCAACCATTCTCATAACTTAATCTCTCTGGTGCAAAGTTCAAGATAAATAGACAAGGATACAAAATAAATTGAAATTGAATTGAGAAATTCCTTTTCAAACAACTTGACAAGACTAGAGTCTTACTAGAAATCTGTAAGGTTTACTTAGTTACTGGACATTTCCACCCTACATATCTACGTCTAATTTCTTTTCCCTAGAAACATCCATGAGAATCTAATTAAGCAAAATACAATATAAATTGGACGTAATAGGTATATGAATGTGAAATACACCATTATTGATATTGTTGTTGTTATTGATATTATTCCAGTAAAATAGTATGGGAGCAAAATTTAATCATGTAGTTTGATCATCTGCATCAATCTTTTACACCCAAATATCAGTATCCATTTTTTCCATAACCCTTCCTTTGATCCTGACAAGGAGAATTTGTTTTACAGTCATAGCTTGTTAGGTTAACGATCATTTCTTTTCTTCTCATGATCTTAACGAATGATTCAGCAGTATTACTTTAGGAGAAATAAGATGCTGGTCATTCTTGGGGTTTAAGTAGACCTGAGAAGGACCATTATCAGTAGTAGTGAATAGCATTTTAACATCAGTAGCAGAAGTCTTCATCAGAGTCACATGAAGAATTATTGTCAGTGATGTGCAATATGTCCAATTTGTGTAAACTGATTAGTCAGTTTTGTTGTGATGTTATAAGAATATCAGACTGCTTGATCAAATTCCCTTTAGGTCACTTCAGGGAGTAAAATGGATTGAGAACCAAAAATGTTTGAATGAAGTATCTAACGTCCAGAAGTGATAAATATGACACTCCTTTTAGAGTTATATATATCATCCAAGAAACAAGAAAGAAGAATGGACAAACCTAATAGTTAGCAGGTGTAACCTTGATACAATACCCAATTCTCTTCACTAAGTTACAAGGAAATATATAGCAGCTTACATGGCGAATTACTAGTCATATCCTAGGAGTTTACAGGCAAATAAAAAGTAGAATAAAAATTGAAAGTTTTACCACTTAACCCTTCAACTCCCATGATCTTAAGTGACCAAGACAGAATTTCTCCTAACAATATCAATACAAAATCAAGCACATAAGTAATGAGAATAAAGGAGAATTTCAAAAAGAAGATTATTGGTTGATCCAATACAAAATTCTCAGAAGTAACATTATAAGTTTTGTATAGCAGAAAGTAATGAGAATTACCAATAAGATCTTGGGAGTGAAAGGGTTACATAAAAGCCAGCAAGACCATAACTTAAATTTCTGTCCTAAAATTAAATAAGGCTGCACATTCACCAAAGCAATACTTATCACAGTAATTGAGACATTACAGAAAGTACGATGCAAGCTGTGACATTTTATCCTTGGGTCTACCTCTGCCCTTTCCTCTCCTACCACCCCTGCCACGCCTTCCTCCTCTGCCTCGCCCTCCTCTGTACATGGGGTGCTTTGATGCTGCATGGGACATTTTGACCAGAGGTACAAGCAGTGGATCACAGAAGAGACAACCGACATGTTGGGTCTTTTCACCGGGCAGTGGTGACTTGGTGCGGTTGAAATCAATGTTCAGAAGAGTTGTCCCACATTCACACTCCTGATCTGTGGCACTCACTCGGAATGCATCTTCAAATACATGTATCACCAGATTACATCTGTTACAAGCAAGTTTCCACTTGGGAGCTGAGGTTGGATCAAGCACAAGGCTTCCACTATCGCACTCAGTGCAGTCAGCTATGCCGAGACTCACCTCAGAGTGGGCGCATGTGGGATGTGTACACTGATTACAGCCCATACCTTTCCGCATTTCTGAGAAGGGCGGATGGTTGTAGCAGTAAGGGCAAACTAAGGTACTCTTTCCCCTCCCTCCAGTAGACCACAACACCAACTCAAACTCATCCAAGGGACACTTCAGTTCCTTGTACAGTTTGATGCTTCCATTTTGTGGAAGACTATATGTCTCATCACAGTTGGCACAATGCAGGCGCGTTGGTTTAGCACTGATGTACTTCATATACCTGTTACATTTGCCACACCTTGACAAGGCCTTGCCAGTATCTTTGAGTGGTGTAAATGATACTTCAAAAAGCTCATCCATGCTTGTGATGGTTTGCACAAAATAAACAAATTTCCTTGTGAAGATTTCAATGGCATGTTGCAAAACAGAATCAAATTCTGCCTTCCCAACAGCAATTAGGTTTAATTGCTGCTCAACAGCTGATCGCATGGTGGGTAGAACAAGCTGAGGATCAATTTTTTGGTAGCCATGTACCAACACAATTCCAAGAGGGGTTGGTTGAAGCTTTCGACCACTGAGTACCTGGACATAGTTTCTTTCACAGATGTTATTAATGTGAACAGAAATACTTGCATCTGTTCCAATACAGTGCTTCTCCATCAGTGAAATGAGCTCACTCTCTGTGAGGTAATCAGGAGGTGAAGTTTGTCTTTCTTCAAGTTTCACTTCTGCAATTTGATATGAATCATGCTGCTGACAATGAGGCATCCGTTCATCACTGGAAATTGCCTGCCAGTCCATCACAGACGTGAAGCCTGGGTTGGTCACAGCTTTACCAGTGAATGAAAAGGCTTCCTGCTCAATTGAAAACTTCACTGTTGTTTGCAAGTATTTACAGTCATAGCTGACACTGGCTATAAAAGATCTTGTGATCAACTCATATAATCTCCATGCATCACCCCCCAGCTCAGCTTCACTTGCAGGCTTCATTGGTGTTATGGGTGGATGGTCACCAGCATCATGCCCCTTCCTTGGCTTGTTAATACCCTGCTCTAGAAGTTCTCGTACAGATGAACCCCAGCTGGAGTTTGTCTGCTGCTGTCGGAGAGTTCCCTTCAGATCAAAATTTTCTGGGTAGTGAGTTGTTTCTGTACGAGGATAGCTGATGTAGCCTTGTGTGTAAAGCCTCTCTGCTATTTGCATGCAGTGCTGGGGACCCATATTAAGCCCTGAAGAAGCCATACGTAACATTTCAATAGTGTTTAAAGCAATGGGCCTTTGTTTGGATTTCTCCTTTTTGGAAACACCAACCACAGTTGCTGACCTTGATGACTTGACAGCTTTTTGAAACATGACAGCTACCTCTTTATCAAACAGTCGACCCCTGTCCCAGTCAAGCTGCAAGGTCTGACCACTTGGGTGGAGTACCTGGGTTTTAAGTACCCAGAAAGGTTCAGGTTTGAACGACTGTATCTGGTCGTGACGTTCCACACAAAAGCCTAGAGTTGGTGTCTGACAGGGGCCATAAGAAATCAGCCCACTATCCAAGTCACCATATTTCCCCTGGAAGTACTTTGTCTGAAATCGCGTAAATGCACAACCAATCCTTAGGTCCAGCTCCTGCCGAGCATCAACTGACCTAGCCTCATTCCTATTAGGCTCGCTTAAACGATGCATGGCACTGCAAATGTCAGTCTCTGTTATGGCAGAAAACTTCGCACGGAATACATTCTTGTTGCCTGATTTCTTATTCATAACAGGCCTGACGCAATCCAGCACCTCAAAACAGATGTTCTCCCCTTCTTTGTCGCAATCCAACCACAGAACAATGTAATCGACGCCTTTTCCCTCCTGCTGCAAGAATCTAGGCATTTGCAGTTTTTCGTTTGCCTCTTTCTTCAGCGTTGCAGCCGTGAAAAGTTCCTGAGGATTAACAGCGTCCCAGTTATTGAACTTGTGATGGAAATCCAAGGTCATTACGTGCCCACACACAGAGGTCATTTTAAATTTCACCGGCTCTTTGTTGAACTGTCCGTCATACTCGTGTACTGAACAAGCTCCATTGAGCCCCTTTCGCGTCCTCATCTGTCCCTTAGAGAGAAATTTGGCGATTGACTGAGCCAGGGAAGGCTTCTCTGCTACCATAAGTACAGTCTTCATAGTTACTGGGAGATGTTTCTGGGCTGCAAAGGAAGCCTCAAAATACTGAATACAAATAAAATTTTTAGCATTCCTCCACGTGGCAATTAGTGATTACCGAAGCGGTGTAATGAGCAAACACATGCGCTGAGCCTTCACTTGCTACCTGTCAGAGGATTCTTTTCCTAACTGAGTATGCTCAAAGATGGCTCTGACCCAGGTCTCCATGGAATTTGTATACATAGAATATGAAAAACAAGAAAACATCCACTAGTTCAGCTGTGTGACAAAATTATAGGCTGAACGTTTTCATTTCGAAACATCTGGTCCATGACATTTGAAACTTAATCACAGCCTCTGAGTCACTTATGGTGATGTATTTTCCCATAAAAGGACGGTTAGAGTCGCTTTAAGTTTGTGCTGTCACAGGGAAAGTTCAAATCTCAACGAACATAGCTTCAGAACATGGCTGAAGTTGCGATCGATACAGAAAGCTCTAGAGACCCCAGTTCGCGACGAGGACGTCGTAAAAAGAGAATGTCAAGAGAAATTGACGATTACAAAAACGAAAGTATAGAATCACCGAGCTCTCTACCAGAGAGAATTCCTCTTCAAGATGTTGCAGACGGCGACAAAGGTGGAGTGACTCGTAGCGCGTCGAATAATTCTGGTGATCAAGAGGGAAGCTCAGGGATTCCGCAATCAACTTCGGAAAGAAAAAACCGTGCTAGAAGACAGAGAAGAAGGTCCAGGATGGAAAATGGTAACAAAATAAAGTATTGATTTTATAATTCCTCTTATTCACAAGCTCTAAGCCTGCCGTAGCTGCGAGATTACAGGTTATAGACTAGTTTAGATAGTAAAGCCCGCTCAGACTTTCCTGATCCTCGTAGTATTTGGCTTTGTCAGTCATTCAGTTGATAGCAGCACCCAGCCCTTCTGTGGGAGACATAAGTTCAAGACCAGTAGAAGTCTCATTTGATTTTGTTAGCTCCACAATCTGGAGTTGTTGTTTTAACCTTATCATCTATTGGTTAAACATGATTTATTTGATTTTTCCATTAGATTGTGCCCTAAGTTTTGTTTTAGAGAAAAAAGAGTTTGGGTTAATATACCTTTTACCTGTCCTTCAGAAAATCTTGATACCTTATTTCCTAGAATATTCCCCAAGAGCGCTTGTTTGAAAATTTTTGCAAAAAGGAAGGCACTTAGTCTAGGGGGCTCTTATTATTTTCCTGTATGGATTCCTCTGAAGTTTAAGCGTAAAAAGTTAGCAGCAGTAGAAACAGGTTTTCTTTGTATTGATTTCCTACTATTTAAGAAAGTGATGTTGGAATAGAGGACTTATTCAAGAGGGCACTTGATTGACATCATCAACTTTGAAACTCTTTATGGTGGCAAATTTACCTCATCAAGTCTGTTGATAATACTAAATTACCCTGTTATACTATCCCACCAATGCAGGTTTTTTAGAAACTTACCCCTGTTATTTATATGTTTGACATTATGGCCTTGGAAATGGGTGCTTTTTGGGGAGAGAGTGCCTTTTGGAGTATGGGTACTTATTCAAGGAAATGTGATACTTTCGCTCTCTGGAGTGACCTAAAGTATGAATACATTTTCAGGTAGAAAGGTGAAGAGAAGAAAAATATTGTGATTGAATTAAATAAACCGGTTAAATTCCAGTGGACACTGGCTGCCTATTTTGATATAAGTAATCAAAACAATTGTTACAGAATGGTTTCTAACATCAAAAAGAATTTACATCAGAATTCAAAAGCACCTGGGCAATTTTACTAACACAGTTGCTTGTCTTTTGGATTATTCAACAATAATTACTTGTCTTAGGTGAATAATTGTTCAATTAATTTACTTTTATTCAGGAGATGTTTATGATGGAATGGAGTCTAAAACACTAGATATACCAGAAAAGAAAAGATATAAACGCCCTGCATCTGGTGTAACTCGCCATGCCAGATCAGCCAGTGCTGAGGTCATCAATAGGGACGAGGAGGATATGATGGGAGATGCTGAAAACTTTACTCCTGCAAGGAGAAGGCCAAGAAGGAAAAGAACACATGGTGAATTTATTTTTTGTTTTTTTTTTTTAAGTTTTTAAGCAAAATGTATGGTACTCTTTCTCTTTGAAACTGATATGTTTGGCTAGCCATATCAAGCTCAAGGCATAGAACTTTCTCTATTTTTCCTTTATGGACCACAAGGTTACTTGTCCAAAAAATCTGACAACAACTGCAGGGTAAAAAGCTGGACTTGTAGGGAAATTAATAGCCACATTTTGCATTTCAAAATCAAACACTTGTAAGGTACACACTAACCTAAAATGATACTTATTTTTCTTTTTGTAAGCAGTTATTATTTGTATGGCTTGTGAAGTTATTAGTTATGGACAAAATAAATTATCATTTGTCCAAAGTTAGGTTAAAAGATGTCCCAGATGTTTAGAAATCTTAAGTTTTCTAAGGAGAAAGGAACACCTTTTAGGAGAATGGGTATTTGAAAACATAATGCATGGTGTAATTAAGACTTAATTTTGAACACCTGGAAAAGTGTGAAAATTAAAAAGAAACCCACAAAAATGTGGGAAGAGGTCTCAAGTTTTTTTCAGAGCTTTAAAAGGTTACCCAAATTTCATGATAAATTACAAGTACCTTGGCATGGCCAAAGAATTGTTTTTGCCATAATCAGATAACTTTCAGTTTGGGGCAGACCTTTAACAACCGTCCTCCTGCATGAAATGTTGTCATTTGACTCAGAAGCTTGAGCATGGAAAATCTAACTACTGGTTTTAGAAAATTTTGTAAGTTACTGTAGACAAAAAATGTACAAAAAAGTTTATGTAACAACTCATGAGTTTTGTTTCAGGTTCCCGAGATGTCATCAATGGTGAAGAATATACTTATGACTATGATGGATATGACGGCCCAGGAGACTCAAAGAGGACAAGACCAAAGAAAAATAAAACAAAGAAGTCTCAAAGGTGCATAATGAGTTTTCCTTTCTTGAGTTGACCCTCCTCTGGTATGAGTTTGTTACTTACCAACGGCATGTGGCAAAATTGTGGTCTATTTTATCATGAGCAGTGGTGGTGAAATTTCCAACACAGTGATTGGGAAAAGGAGGCACTCTGTATGCTGTGAGTAAGAATTGCTATTCCAGGCAAGCTGTGCTGGAATTCCCCAAACAAGAACCTAAAAAAAATTGATGTGCTCATTGCTTCATAGAGGACCAAGATTATCTAGGAATTTAGTTGTATTTGTGGTATGAGTATGATGACTTACTCAGTGTGAAAGTGATGTTTGTTAATAAAGAAGAAGTTCAGCAATTTGAAGTGAAAGATTTTGTTTTAATATGCAAAGTAATGATTTTTCAAAAGGCTTGTACCTGCATATATGCTGCACCCCTAACTTTGATCCCATATTTGCAAAAAAGAAAAGCTGTGGTCTGTTTGCAAATAAATGCAGTATATTTTCTCAGTATATTTTTCTCAAATGAGATTAATAAAAATATTTTTCATTTTATTAATTCTCAGACAGCAAACTGGAACATCAGCAGAGGAAGACAACTATAATGCCGATAATGATGAAGAAGGTTAAAGGATTGATTTTTTTTGTATATTGACATGTTTCCTTGAGTGTAAATAATTTAAAACCTTTTTAAATTGGTGTAAGTTCCAAATTAAGGTAAGGTAAAATTTCAGCGTTAATTAAAAACCATGTGCCTTGATATTTAAAAGGATTTTGTTTAAAAAAAAATTGTTTTAAAGTTGAAATCATTCAGGTGTGTGAACACCTATCCTGTTAACCCTTTCACCTCCAGTGGTGATTAACATATAACTTCTCCCCACAATATCCATATATAATCCTGCAAACAGGTAATAAGAATACTCAAACTAATCAGGTTGAAGTTGTTATCTTGATCTAAAAAAAAATTTTCACCACTAACTTGTAAGGGAATGGGTAGCATTAACTACCAGATCTTGGGAGTCAAAGGTTTAAAGTTTTGTCTTACAAGCTTTCAAAGAGTGATTATGTATTTGTTTGTATCTAATTTGAGTTTATTTGTGTATTCTTACTGTTCATTACAGCTTCAATAGTTGACTATTATAAAGTGGACAAAGAAGACATTGTTGTGAGCAACACCTCAGAAACATCACCCCCTGCCCTACCCCCTGTGGCTCAGACCTTGCCAAGTCAACCACTAGATGTTGTTTTTATTGAACGAAGAGGTGAGAATCGTTGATTCACTGAAATAAAAGTTGACAAAAAGAAAAAAAAAAGAACTGTACCAAGTAACGCATGGTATAGATGGTAAAGATACAGTCTTGTTTTCAAAATAAAATCCTTTATCTGGTAGAAGTGACATACAATTTTCTCACAATCTGAAGACTCAAAATGATTGTGTCTTATTTGTGCCCTTGTAGTGATCTCTTTTTTAAAATACATGATTATGTAACCATATTAATATCTCTTAATCAACTTACAGCTTGTTTTAAACAAATTCTCCTTGCCAGCTCTTAACCCTTTCACTCCCACAAGTGACCAAGACAGAATTTCTCCTTACAATATCAATACAATATCAAGCAGGCAGGTGATGAGAATGGATAAGAATATCAATCATGGGATCATTAGTTGATCCAATACCAAATTCTCTGAACTAACATCATAAGAATTGTATTGCAGATAGTAAGGAGAATTACTAATTAGATCTTGGGAGTGAAAGGGTTAAGGAAATGTATTAGAGAACAGTGCGGATAATATGCATACTGTTGTTAGGGTGTGAAGGATTACCAGATTTTTCTTACTTTGAATAAGGAAAAAGAAGTCTGTTAATGTTTCATTCTAGATGGCCAGGGATTTACACGGGAGAGAAAAACAAGGTTAATGCAAATGGAAGAGGAGAGAAATAAAGAACCTGAAAAGATTCCCTCCTCCATGAAGATGACAACTGCTGAATTTGCTGTGGTATGCTTAGTCACTGATTAAGTTGTTAGATTGTTCTCACCATTATATAGGTCATGATAAAAACCCTTAGAAACCCCAACCCTGTAAAATTTGTCTTCTTGCGCAATTCCAGTTACATTGAAGCATGAAATGTAAAATTTTGCAGCTGGTTACTTTTCAGTTGCAAAAGAATGTTGTACACTTTAAGGGTTAGGGTAGACTTTTTATTTATTTTTTTTTTCATTGGAAAGCTAAGACTATGCAACAGTGGAAGCCAATTTAATGTATCTTTCCAAGAAGAATACATGTTTTTGTCTGGCGTATATATGTCCCAGAATCACATGTCAGAGAGTTTTTTCAAATTTCAAAATTTTCCAGGAAGGCAAGCCACAGGACCCCCCCCCCCTCCCGAAGGGCATATTTCAAAGCAACTCACTATGTCTGTTACACAAGCATAACTCAATTCAGCTGCCTTCTCAGTTTAAATTATACATCTATCTAATGACAGCCCTGAATTTTTTTAAAAAGTTTCAGAATTACTTACAGAATTTCATTGTTGTTGGCATGGCTAATTCAATGATATCTTTCTTTTTTCTTTATCTTTTTCAGTCAGTGCATAAAGCCTTTAGATCTTTTTCTGTTTTCTGCCATGGACTTCTTGCAGGTTGTCACAGACTGAAATGGCTTTTAAATATTATGCTAGCACAAGTTTTATGATAGGCATCTCATTTCTTCAGTATCACACCTGAATCACACATTAGGTCTGCATTAAGAAAGGATTAAGGAAATGATCGTCAAATAAAGAAGCCTTGGGTTGAACAAATTCTCCTTGTCAGCACCTTAAGGAATATATCAAGAATATTATGGAGAATATACATACTGATGTTAGGGTTTAAAGGGTTAACTAGTGGTAACTTGCATGTTCCTACCCCTTAGGCAGTTTGTTTGTTTTTTTTTTACCTTAAGTTCTAGTGAACTCTTTGTGCTGTTCTGTGCTTTGACTAGCTGATGTGTTTGCCTTGGTTTTGACATTACAGCTCTCCATCAAAAAGTTCTCCAAACGGTTAACCAGTTTTGTGTTCCACTCTGTTTCAGGTCTAGCACTTTGCCAGGTCATCTTTGTTTACTCGCTTAGTAATAACAGCCAAGGTGATGTGGTCTTCCTGGAAAACTACTACAAGTTGGCACAACCTTTACAGTCACTATACTACATGCTGTTTGCAATCTGTACAGTGTCTGTCTTTGACAGGTTCGCATTATTTTTAATTTTGACGTCCATCTGTGCTATGATTAACAAATATATTCCATGTTGCCATATTGTCTTCTGGGATCTTCTACTGAACAGATGCATGACAACCTGGAATCTCTGTATTATATGATAAAAAAACAAAATGTTGTTAAAGGTTATGTCATCTCTGCAGTTGTCATCCAATAGATCATTAGTAAGAGCCATGTACAACTCAGGTTATCATATAATTTCATTGAGGTAAGGGTTCTTTAAGGACTTACTCTATAGTGTTTAGTGTAATTTTGTGTGAAGTGCTAACCACCAGCTCCTTGATTGTGATCACAAAGTATTAATTTGGTAAGGAAGAAAAACAAAAGAGAAGCACAATTGAACCTTGAAAGAACAAGGATGGTCGGGAATATAGAAGACTATTACAATGGATATTATATTTTAAGTCAAATTATACAAGCATTTTTATTGGTTGTCGCTAATGATCTATTGGAGGACAGACACATACATGATGTCACAATTAACCACATTTTGGTTTTTTATCATATAAAACAGATTCAATTTTGCCGTGGGTCTGTACGGTAATAAATCACAGTGACACTCTGTGACACATCAGTGACACTCAGCTGGGTCTCCTGTGCCACTTTTCTGTTCTTACCACCTTTTGCCGTCATCTGTTATCTATTTGTGCAGGTAGTAGCATGATTTCGAGTGCAATTTCGTGTTAATAAGCACGAATAAATTTTTCAAAAACAACAATATTTTACGAGCCCGTAGGGCGAGTGCAATTTGTAGTCTTTGAAAATTTATAGGTGCTTATTTACACCAAATTGTTATGGAAATCATGTTGTTACTTGTTAATAATTTACATGAAAAACTCATCACAGAAACTCGAGAAGGACGAAGTTTTGGTAGCGCGCGCACTATTTGTAATTTGCACTCGCGTTACATTAAAAATTCACTCATTTTCAGCCAATCAGACGTGCGTAATTTTTTCATTTACGGTATACTGTTTATATGATAAGCCCAGTCAGACATGTTTTTTGATTGGTTCTTATGATCTGTTGGAGAAAAGACACGAAGATGATGTCACAATTAAAAACATTTTACCTTTCTTATCATATGAAAAAGATTCTATGTAACGCGTACTTTTGTTATATTCACAGGTACGATATGGCAAATCCACGGTCTGGCTTTTTCCGGGACTTGCTGTCGAGACCATCTAGAATTCTTTCAATAAGTGGTGCGTAAGAAAAAAATACAGTTTATCAGTATTCACCGCCACGAGCTAAACAGGCTCCTCTTGTCAACTTACAATACAATTAGGTTCACGTGAGATGTGGTGACTTCATTGTGGTCGGGTCTTCTGTTTTTCTCGTGAATCTGCTTTCTATTGGATCTCCACCTCGCCCACTGTTTTCCTTCCCCTGCCCCAATCAATGTTGGCAGGTAGCTACAGGAAGGGCTCCTGTCTAGGTTTAGGGTATTTGCCAGCTACGGGAGTGGTCTTTCTTGTGACGATAGGCTGGACATAGTGGAAGCCTCTTGATACCCCAGGCACAGTCCATTTAACACTTTGACCCCTACGAGTGACTAGCATCTAGTTTCTCCTTATAGGATCACCCCTGAATCATACATTAAGGTCACGAGAATGAATGAAATGATTACCAACTGAAGAAGCTCCTTATTATTAAAAAAATTCTCCATGTTCGTACGGTAGGAAATGTTAACACTGATGAAAGGACCTAAAGGGTTAACGAAGTGGTTGGTTAATCTTCATGAGATCGCTTTCCTTTCATCTCTTTTAGCACCTCTGCGTTAAGGGAAATATTCTTAGTCCCGTTTAATCATAAACCTTGAAATTTTTTAACAATTTTGGCTTTTTTTTTCGTCTTTGACAGCATACCTCTTTGCTATGGTCTTTTCAATAAGTGTGGCCAACATAGACGACAGAATCAGTTTGTACAAGGTACACAGCGACTTATGGTGAGTTTATGTCTTTTCGAGAAAGCATAAGTTTAAGGGTTTTGCGCTCGTTATCAGAATTACATTATTGCTCACAGTGGAATTTTGATAGTGCCTTTGTTGAAGAACGAGAGTCCGGAAAATCCAAGCCCGATATAAGGGCTCTAGATTACTGAATTGTTTTATCTCTTCTTTGCAAAATCAAACAAGGTATTGGGGCGTCTTCTTTTCGACTGTGTTGGGTTGAGAGGTAAAATTAAGAGAAGAATATACACAGTTATCTGTGGTTCGAGGTATCAAAAAACCAATCATGACTTGGTCGCCTGCGTTTTCCAGCGCTTTGTGCAGTTGAGTTGTTTTTATTTTGAGTTCTCATTGGCTCTTACGGTATTTTCCTTTTTTCTGATTGGCCTAGATGATTGCTGTGGTTTTGGTTTTACAACACTCGATCAAACAGCGCTCTCTGCAAGGCTCAAGTGAAATAAATTCCCCAATATTTGGCTCTTGATGTATTTTCTGTGTTTGTTTCCATTCGACTGTTTACCTTGTTTGTTTGTTTGTTTATTGCAGGGGACACGCGGAGACTTCTTCGTTGTTGGATACTTGGAGGATCATCAACCTCATGCGCGTGTTAGGGGCCGTGTTGGGCTGGGTACTAGTATCAGCTCAGCCGTCAGACGAATGTACGGCAGGTAAGTAGACAGTTTATTTTCATCTGAAATATCTTGGCTTTTGAAACGGAATGTGTTACGAATACGGAGTTTAAGACATAGTAAATTACCTGGTCTTAGAATTCGTTGCTTTTATTTAGAGGTGATTTAACAATTTTAGCCTCTTTCAATGTTAATTTAAAGTTTAACTCATGATAAAGAAATTAACCCCTCAACTCCCATGAGTGACCGAGACAGAATTTCTCCTTACAATATCAATATAAAATCAACCAGATGAGTGATGGGAATAAAGAATAATATCAATTTGGGGATAATTAGTTGACTCAATACTAAATTCTCTGAATGAACACCATAAGAATTGTTTGGTTGACAGTAAGGAGAATGACTAATTTGATCTGAAGTATACCGTTATGGTAATCCAAAACGGAATGATGGTTACACCCAAGCTCTACCTGTTCGTTTGACTTCGATGATTTCTTCTAACAGAGAACTTGTACGAGGGAGAACTGCTGCCCGGGGAACAGAGGCTCGTGCAACAACGAGCAGCCAAAAGTGAACCTCAGCTTGTGGTGTAATCATGTGAAAACACGGTTGGAGACTGGGTCGAGCTACACCCAAACTTGAGTCGTTTCACACTCAAGACGTGTTTAAAAGACACGTGACAAGACGGGAATTGTAAACAAGGAATGTTACGTATGAGTGCAGCACAAGAGGTCGCTTGTCTCCAGTTAACCTTTAATTATTGCACCGAAGGCGACCATGATGTATCTGTTCTTTAAATAGAGATATTGTTTAGACTTTCAGAAATACCTGAAGTTTGAAATTTAGTAATAAAAAAAGTACTCTGTAAGGAAACTTGTATGAGATAATCATAAAGGGAACAGCAGCTCTAAGTCGGAATAATTATGAGGATCGAAACGCACCAATGACAACAGACACAGGTGCTACATATAGGGACACCTAAAACTTTGTAGGCTACGTGTAGCCGTACCCTCCCTCCCAAGGTGAAACGGAGGCGAGGGTTTCCTTATAAACTAACTGATGGTACAAGTGCCTTGATTAGTCAAAACCTATCATTAATTACACAACCACAGTTCCTTTTTAAGCAGTAGGCCGCATTTTCAATCACGAGTCGGAGGCGAGTGATTAACAAACTTTTCTCGTATTCTCCCGACATCCCGTGTGGGTTAATATATAGATTTAGCCAAGCCTAAAAGCGGAGCTCGCATTTTTTTTCCCGCACGTCTCAAGGGCACAACGCCTTGCCCCGGCCAGGACTAGAATCCGGGTCGTCCGACTCAGAGCCCAGTGCACTGACCACTGGACTACTGAACAAAGCCGTGGCGTTGGCGTGCCCGCGGTAGAGTTCACCACGCATATTAAAAGTAGCACCTTGTACGGTCGATGGGTTACTACTATTTTGTACAATTATGGGGCTACGCTCTGCGAGCTCCGCTATTACGCCGCTAAACGAAAAGGTGTGGTTTAGATCTTAAATGCAGTATACCAGATTCTGTCCTGAGAAACGTGTTGAAAATCTTGAAATATCCTTTGTCACTCTTACTTGAGACCACTGAGTAGTACAGAATGAATGCGCAAGTTAAAGTAGAATTGAGATTCTCTTTATTCCTTGCTTTGTACATGTCGTGAATACAAAAATAAAACGAATCGCGAATTGCCACACTTATTTCACAAGTGTAAAAATCCATCTGATTTTCAAGAAATATATTTTTCCCTAAAAATTAATTATGTTCCCCTTTGCGATAATCACTGCGCCTAAAGTGTATTCTACATTTTTATTAAAGATATCTGACTTAAATAAATTAGTAAAATAAAAGAGGAGTTCAAATTTTGAATGTGCTACGAGAATTTGAAATTTACGTTCTAAAAAATACACAAATCTGATAACGACTTTGAGTTCTGAAAAATAAACACCTCGGTTGGGGTTAAAAATGATAAAAATCACCCAAATCTCTTTCCCTTCACTACAATATTATGTGTCGTGTGATACAAAACGTAACGTGAAAAAACAGCCGATAAGTGTTACAGGGAACACTTCGCGTCGTTGAGAAGCAAGTAGTATCTATATTTCGTGTGCGTTTTAAATATTTAAATTTTCTACGTTAGCCTGGCTAAAAATCAGTTACTTCCTCCAACTATTTTACAACTGTATTGGAAAAATGCGGTTAAAATCCAATGTCCAAAGAGAGATGACACGTACTAAGCTACTCTACAACAACCCAGGCTTTCTGCGAGCGTCCATTCCTCAGTTACTCACGCAAATCTGATTGTCACACAATTTATTTGTCACGTTCACATCACACTAACTAAATCGCTTGAAAAGCCTAGAAAATACAGTCCTCTAAAAAGTTTTCTTGACAGAACTAAGCTACAAAAGTACACGGGCTGAAAATATCATCTTTATTCACTAGACTACGGAAATAACGAATCGCCGTATAGTATATCCCTTCAAGCTCGTGATTCCTTAATACTTGTAGCGTTTTTGACGTTCTAGTCCAGCCAAACATGTTTGAACACGACTACAAACTGCACCATTTAATTCAAATAATACAAGGCTACAGCTACAGTGTCTACTTCTTCACTTCTCTCTATCGCCTGGGTTGTATTTGAGGTTTACGACCTCCGGGACCAGACGAACGCTGATCGTCCATTCTATTTGATTGAAGGCGAAGTATCAGACCAAAGAAGTCCTCGTCAGGTACTGTGGGCGCATTGGGCGGCGGCTCCGAGCGCTGATCCTCAATACGGTGGGACTGGGGAGAGGAATGAAAAATCTTAATGATTGGCCTTTTTTCGGTGGTATCCCAAGAACTGATTACTTTCAAAAATATTGAAAGTATTATTATTATTATTATTATTATTATTATTATTATTATTATTATCATAATCATCAGGATTGTTACCATTATTATCATTATTATTATTATTATAAAATTATACAAGCAGTCGATTTTATTTCACTGTTTGAATACATGTAGTACCATCTAACAGGCTCAAACCGCGGAATTGTTCTCACTTGTCAATGCGCCTCTGTACTTGATTCAATAGGACATCTTAAGCGTGAAAGGAAATCAACTCATTCTCAAATGATGAGGAACTGCTCGTAGGCTAGTTGTTAACACAGTCGAGCTGTTATTGACAAAAAGCACCCTGAACGATACTTACTTGACTTCGGAGAACCATTTCATAAAGATCTTCATCGCCAGGGTTGTCTCGTCCCTTTGGCAGTCTCCCTTAATGGAAAAAAAGGTTGAATTCAATTTTGTTCCTAATATTCCGTTAGTGATAATTTCACTTCACCATATTTAATAATTCACCGCTTGAGTAACACAAGTTCGAACAAAGACATTTCGTGGCTACCACAACTCATCAAAATCTGTTAACCCTTTAACTCCCAAGATCTAATTGTGAATTCTCCCTTTTAGTTGTTACACATTTCCTTGTAAATCAATAACGAGAATTTAGCGTTAGGTCATGACAACAACTTCAACCTGACAAATTTGAGTGTTCTCAATACCTGTTACCTGGATAATGTATGGATATTATGGGATGAAGTTACATCATCTTAATCACCACATTAATTAAAAGCTATACTCAGCTTTGAAGCGCTTAATCTTATTGTGACACAACCAAAAATGTGACAACCCCCACGGGCCATCCGGCAATAAATAACAACGGGTCTCTTAAGGGATTAAACAAAGTCAGATCTCGGGAACAAACGTACTTATCTGAGACGGGTCATCCTCGAAAGGAAGATCACTCCGTTGTTCTTCCATTCTGTCTCCCTGTACTCGTTCCACCATATCCAGCATGTCTTCCGTACTCTTGCTCTTTTCGATTGGTTTAGGGAGCTCGCAACGCTGCTCATCCATTCGGTTACCCTGGCAACGACTCAGGAATTCGAAGAAGTCTTCGTTCAGGGCATGATCATTCTGTTTCTGCAAAATTGTACATATAAATGGTAATTCATTTGATTGTTATCTCCACGATCCCAAAAACTTCATTTCTGCGACAGTTTGAAGTGCCGTCTATGATAAGAATTTTAAGTGATACTTGGAGAATTTAAATTTCAAAAAGGTTGATAATCTTAAATAAAATTTCATGACGCACTCTTAAGAGAGCAGTCAGGTTTGACTAGAACTGATTACATCTGCTTGAGGCTATACTAGACACACCGGCTACCTTTGAAGCCTCTAACTGCAATATGGAAAACACAATTGTTTTTCCCTTTACATGGACAATTCTTACTACTCGCAAGGACAACTCTACTGCTGGTTGGTTTACTGAAGATAAATCTGCTTTTCGGCCAAGGATGGGCGCAAAGAGAACAGAAAACGCGTACATTTCCCTCATTGCAACGAACCAAAGACAGAACAGAACAAAACAAAACGCCAAAACAACAAAAAAAGCAAAGCCATGAAAATCGAGGGAAACAAACCAGTATTGACAAATTTCAAGTCATCTTTACATTCTTAAACGGCACCAGTCTTGTTCACCAATATATTTAACAGTTACTCAACGAAGAAGCTCATTAGACTATGTCGTCATTTCAACTCAGGAAGGTTCTAGATTTAATCTTTTCCAATTCCTTAACAATGCAGAAAACTCTTAGCCATAGCAGCGTGGGGACAAGAAAAAAATCAGAAATTGTTATTGGTGTTCCAAAATTAAACGAACACAGAAGTCTGCAGGACGAGTGCTCTCGATTAAAGTATCAATTTTTATTTCATAAATTTCGTATTATGACAAAACCTCAACATTGGTTACGGCTCCGTGTCGAATGATCATCACAACACCGTCTTATTCACTTACAGAACAACTATAATCTTTACGTCTAATCGATCGGCGGCCCAGAGGCTGTCATGTTGCCGAACTCTGTTGGTAAAAGATATTACTTGAAAGAGGAGTGAACCCATCCCCTGGTCCTCTGAAATAATTTTTGAAAGAATAACTGTAATCTTCGCGCGCGTGGCAGTTGATACCGCGGTCTAAATAATAAAATCTGTTATCCGTTCGAGCTCTCGGCTTGTGGGCTCGAAGAAAATGATGTATTTGAAAAGCAATTCGAGTAAAAATAACACTTTTATGATCAGGTGACTGCAATCAGTCAATCGAACGAGAACGATCTTGTAATGGAACAGTGGACAGATTGGATCTCGGAACCACCGGAACTCGAAACCAGCGCCCTAACTGATCAGTCACGCTATCTGGTGTTAGAGCTCCTAATATCATAATAATGCATTCCCAAAGCGCTTGAGATTTGGAATTTCCTTAACTAATGATAAAATAAACGTTAAAATTTTCAGATCTATGTTCAGTCGCTTACCTCATCGGAGCGAACACGAACTTGGACATCACCGTGATCCACAGGTTTCCTCGAGTTCACTGACGACGAACGAGGCTTAGTCACACCCTGAAAAAGGGAGGAAAGCAAGTGAAGTTAACCCTATACCTAAGACAAGTGACCAGCAACTAACTAATTTCTCGCTAAAAATTTCACCCCTGAACAAACAAGAAGATCATGTAAGTCAAAATAAAGAAAACTGTATTTAAATTTTTGGCTGAACGTGCCGGAGAAAAAAAGAAACATCTGTGTACCCCTGAGGATTCAAATCTTGGACTTTCCAATTTGGAGGGCCTGTGGTTTATCAATCGAGCAACAGAGAACTCATTGGCGAGATTTACTAGGGTCAATTTATTAAGATCACATGCAACAAGTGTTCTGAATACTACTAGCATTGATGTCGAACAAAGTGTGCCGTGCGGAGATTTAGTTCAAGTTTATCTCTGATGTCGAATAGCATTAGTCGCGAAAGTGTAACCAAAAAAAAGTCTGACTCCCCGCGAAGGGAAACTAAACTCAAAGACAGTGACACAAAGATTTACTTCTCAGAGAGTCCTGACTAACAAAACAAATTTCTTGCAAAATCGACCACCGAAAAGCTTGGCTATTCACTGAGAGGGCTCGCAAACTGGCAGATAGTCGAAACAAACTGGCAGATGGTCGAAACAAAGTGAGCTCCAGGAAAAATATATTGCAATCTGATAAAGTTTTTAAACAGTTCCTATCTCTGAAGAGACTTAATGCAAACGTAAACATTGCTATCACTCAAAAATGTCGCGAAATGAAACATACCATCAGCTCCGAGCAGTCAAGCCCCATTTTAGAAAATTATCTACAAACTTCAAAGACTTTGGTGAATTGTGTTGCCGGAGATGAGTTTGATCTTCTCTTCTGGGTGTAAAATCTACTGGATCTAACGCCAAACTCAAGGCTTTTAAAAACACTTCAACTAAGAACGTGCCCAGATACGCTTCAAGAAGTAAACATTACGTCATTTAAATAAACTCAAGGATTAACCTTTTTAAATCCGTTTCTAAGTGGGCGGCGAAATAAAAAAACACGAAACCTGGAAGCAAATCTTTTTCGTTTGCGTGAGCCAAAAAAACAAAGATTTCTTTCAAAACTCTGCGCTTTCACGCGATGGTTTTCATAAATAGGAATCGAACACGAATGTTTTGTAAGTGGTTAGACCTCTCGAATATATTACGAAAATTCGACCACAAAGTGGCTGTGAATTACTTCCCCAAGGAGTCATTAACACGTCTGAGACAAAAGCGCAAGGGGCAGAAAGTCCAGTATCATCTTGGTAAATAACTCGAGGAGGTACACGTTTCCGCGCTACAGCACGTTCGAAAATAGAAAGAAATTGCCCTAAGGTTTTAAAAAACATGGAAAATCACTTCCATATAATGAGGCATGTTTGAAAAAAAGAAGAACGAATAAAAAATATATTTTTCAAGTTCCTGTTCTTATCACTCGCGGTATTAAAGTAGCGATACTGAAATTTCTGGTGAACCTAAGTTCTCTCATCTGAAACTAACAAAAATTTGTAGTTGTTGGTCGAAAGGGTAAAGAATTCCAGATCGAGGTCAATTAATTAATTCCGCCTCAAAATGGATTGTGGGTGGTCTGTTTTTGTGGCGGATTACAGCATTTAACATCAGAAGAGCTTTTGACGTTCAGTCCGAAAATATATATTTCTCCAAACACTTTACAGTCTAAAGACAGCAGGCCATTTAATTTCGGTGTAAAATGAACTGTGTTAAAATATGAAGTCACGAGAACGGATTTCTTGTTGCCTTAAAATAATGCCGGCTTACAAGGGAGATATATTACTTTCAGACAATACCTAGGGCGTATGAATTGTAAAACGCCTTTCATTGTATATCAAGTGTACAGTACAATGCTTCCTGTAATTAACAGGGGTTGTTGGTGCGTGACTTCCGTATCGCATTGTAATTGCATTGAAAAATTGACCTATTTTATTCAAACGTTGAAGTAAATATTTGCAGCTTAACTTATTGTGCACCGAAACAGTTACAACTCCCCAATATAATCCTCTGCTCTGTTTGACTCACGTAAGGACAACTGAAACTTTTACATCGTGGACTAAAATATAACATGAAACATATCCTGATTTGGCAGCCCAAATTGACTTGAAAATCGTGGCACGGAGTAACCAAAATTTCGTTCGCTTCCTCTAGTAAAGTGGAAAAGCTTAAGCGTGACTTCCGAAATTGTTAAAGGAAGTACTGCATTGAGCAATTGTCTCACTAGCCTATTGTTCAAGCTCTATTGAATGATTTCGTGTCTCAGACTTATCGGGCGCCGAAACAGTAAATATTCTATATGTTTCTAAGATCTGTTAAAGTTAATGTGTGGTCAACTTAAATCTATAAATAGAGAACTCAAATATATCACGAATTATTGACCAGCTCGTTGATTTGTTAAGAAATTGAGATGACGCCGACTTAAAAATCATGGCTTGGAAAAATCAAAACGTTGTTGAAACGAATATTATTGTCATGTGTATAATCTTCAAAGAATTTGTTCATCTAAAGATTCCATTGTACAAACAAATGGTTAGGTTTCAATAATCAAACGATATTGGACGATGAAGGGACGTTATTTGGTAAACAGCAGGTATTTGACTTATCTTAAAGAATGAAATGTATTGAAAGGAAAACTTTAATTAGAAGAATCTGTCTATAAACCGAATTGGCGACTAAAATCATTTTCAATATGATTCAAAGCGCTTTAATTAATTCGTTGTCAACATAAGAAAAACAAGAAATTCATAAAGATTTATCGCCTGCGTGACTTCCCTATTGCTGAATGATGTATTTTGAACGATTTGGTTGATTGAGACATAAGTACATTTTCACGTCCTTCACCATTCTTCCGCATAACATGGAGATGTTTAGGTTTTTAATGAGAAAAAAATTACACAAGTTGCAAGAACGTTGTTTGCAAAAAAAAAAAAAAAGTGTCGGGGAAAAAGGGGAAAAAAATAACAGTAACAGTCTTGTTACCTCTGTTACATAATGAATTACATTAGACGAGAATTCGCTTTCAAAAATCCACGTCAAACTAAACTCATTTTCATTTGAAGAGATCTTCAGAAAAACACAGAATTCATAGGAATTACTTCGGTCATTGCACAATCTTAGAGAAAAAAACTTTGTACTATGAAGAAAACAAACAGACAGAGACCTCTCTCTTTTTTGAGCCGTACGTAGTGAAATTCATGAATAAAATTTAAAAAAAACATGTATTTTGAGGACGATCAATTTATGAATTTCAGTCTCGTAAACAAGAGCTAGGACTCAAAGAGGTTTCATACAAGACATTTGTTATTTTGTCTATGAGAACTGTGTTTATTATTATTATTATTATTATTATTATTATTATTATTTATCATGAAGAGAGTAAGAGAGCGAGATATTTGAAGTTCGCAAGATTTGGTTGTGTGACTTAAACGCTCTCCAACTGAGGTACAGAGAAGTCCTTAACGAGAAAGTACATACGCTATGTTGAGTAGGGCGGAAAAAGCTATAACTTTTGATCGAGTCATCAAAAATGAAAAACGAACAATAAAAAACAAAAGAAAAAGGTCCTCTCTATGGTAAAACTCACATCAGCAGATGCAGCTGACTCCAGTTTCCTTTTATCTGAGAAAAAGAAATACACAAAATCAAAATACTTCGTAATTGTTAAACTTAGTAAATGTTATAATATGACTGCTTCGTCCAATGGGGGAGCGATTTTTAAGGAAAATGTTTCAGTACATATCAAGAAAGTTCAGTACATAAAAACTACTACCGTAATCATCATTTTAAGAAATAAGAGATAAGAGATATGTGTGAATACTAGCTAAAAGAAATGAATAAATAAATGTTAAGTGTTAGGAATAATCTTTGAAACAGAATTTCGCACAGATGGAAGCAGACTTAGGGCTGGTTATTTAAACAAAGCTTAGCCGTTGTTTAACAAAATCGCGTCCTAAACAATCCTCGATTTAGCTAAACCTTTCATCTGAGCATTTCTTTATGTGAATAGTGTCAAGAATGCCGGAAGCGAACAGAGGGAAGACATTTTTTAGATCAAATCAATCCTCTTACAGAGAAAGCCTTTGGCCCACTGATTGTGTTAAACTGCGGTTCGGTTTAGACCCAGTATAAATACGGGTTACATAATTTGCTGAAGAGCATCTCGAAGGCAAGGCAGACAAATCACAAACTCAAAAAAAGAAAAAAAGATACTAATTCTTGAGAGTGGAATGGCGATATAAAAAGAACTGGTCATTATTTTTTCGCAGGGGGGGAGGGGGTCGGATAATTTTGGTTGATTATGATAAAATTTGGCCGATCCCTCCCCCTAAGGGCCCTGTAGTATTCTATTGACCCCCCTCCCTCACTGGTAGTGAATGCTGTGCTATACTTAGTCCTGATCCTTAATTGCTTCGATTTTGATGGACGCTGTTATTGCTCACCTCCTTCTAAATTGCTGAATTTTTTGTTAAAGAGTTGTTTAATAGATCCCGGGCTGCTTCGATGCACGCCCTCAGCAATTCCAGATGCTGAGCTATTTGAGTTCCTGCAAGAACAGAACATGCTGTAACGGCTGTCGTCTGCTCCATCGGATGGAAAATCCTTTACTTTCAAAATCCAAAGGGGCAGAAAATTTTTTACACATAAATTTTTAGTGAGAGCTCACTCGCCAAATAAACGCCCACGCTGCAGCCTAAAACACACATTTCTCAAAACTCATTCATAATTCAATGTCCTTTGTTGAGAATTGTTCTTGTCTTAAACATGATAGTGACTTAGTCAAAAATAGATATCACCTTGTCAAATTAGAGCTTGGAGTTTTTAATTGATAACAAACGTGAACAAAACCAACTCACACACCCGGCATTCGCGTGTTCATGGAACGCTTTTCGATAGAGTGCCGTAAAAACCCAAATCAGAACAATTCCAACAATCAATCAGAACAAAGGAATATACTTCTAAGAACCAAAACAATCAAACTGCCTAAAGCGCGGGAAAACGCGGCCGACCAAGTCGTGATTGCTTTTCGAGTACATTTGATTGGTCGAGAAAGAGGCGCGGTTTTTTAGACCAATCACAGACCGGAGTAAAGCAAATCCAAAGTATTCCCGGATTACTTTCGATACTCAATTAAAAATTTCTCTATTTGTAAGGCAGTTTATGGTCTGTGTGTAAGGACGACACTTACGTATCGTGAGAATCGTCTTCAATTCCAAGTAAGGCCCGGAGGTCAGAGATGTTCATCTGCGCCGTTATTTGTCCGGTGCGATCTCCAACCTGGAATTGAGAATCGCATATTAATACACAAGCTGAACAAATAAAACGAAATAAACTATCACAAAGACGAAGCTCCTTCAAAAATAAAGTGATACAATATTCACCAGAGCATCCGTCACATACAAAAAAGATCTGTTGTTGGAAATTTTATAAATCCCTGTAATGTGAGAATACTTCAAACTCATGTTTATCACAGAATCAAACCGGCACTAAAACAACATTATATTTCTGTTACATTTTTCGCAGCTTAGTACCCTTTCAACTTGGCGAGGTAATATATGGCGATCATTTATTTGGGTAAAATGATATGTCCATAATAACATGAAACTGCTTTTCCACTATACCAATGTGAAGAAACATTTCAGTAGACTCCCAGGAAGATCAACTGATCAAACTTTGTTTTTCTTTCCTTTTGGAACAACGCGTGGCGGGCAGGAAAATAGGCTTATAACTGCCGTAAAAAATTCAAACTGAAGTTAATCTCCATGGCTGAATCTCCAATAGCTGGATACATTTGTGACTACCCTAATCCTTCCGGCGAAAAAAAATTGCGGAAACTTCACATGGTCCCAAAGCGAAGATGGGTTTATCGTTTCCATTCAAATAGAGAAATGAAGATTGATGTATAGTACAGTGTTGTAGAGTGAGTCAGCAAGAGTACTTTGAATAAAGTTATTGAACTATTATCATTTCTACTGACAAGTCTGTCACGGCCCGTGCTTTTCCAAAAAGGAAGAAAAAAGTTGCTCGAAGAAAATTTGGAATAACCGCGATACAAAACCTGAAATCATGAGCGATTTTCATCGCACCCGGCTATCCTGGACAGGGCTATGCCAGTAACAGACTCTAAATGATGCTCCTAAACTGAGGATGTCGAACACAACCAAAATTAAGGGTCAGTGATGACCGACTCACTTCCGCGTGGCATTCACTCCAAAGATTAATTTCTGCAACTCAGTACCCTCACTTTAATGTATTCAGAGTTGAATTTGTTTTTCGGCCGGTTGTTGTAACACTCAATCAAAGCGCAAATAAGAAAATACGTGATAACGACCTCAGAAGCAATATTACGTCATTGACCGCGTCGCGATCGATTCCACCCTAGTATCTGATTGGCTGAGATGTTGGCGCGAGTCTTTTAGACCAATCACAGAGCGAAGTAAACGAAAACCTGCGCAATAAACACTATTTATAACTTTTCAATTTTGAAACGGGTCTACGTGCGTGTAGCAAGATGTCAGCCAAACAATACACAATGGTTTAATTCCCAACAAAAGGTAAAGCTACAAAATTGAAAAGGGGCATTAAAACGTGAAAATGGCTGATTTACACCTTACTCTTGCGCACAAAAGTAGCCACACAGCTGCCACTCCATTCATTGTGATATAAATAAGCTAACAATCTTTCGATTTTCAGCGATTTGATGGACCAGGCTAAATTTTCATGAGTCAACTTTTGCGATTGAACACAAAGTGCTAATTTTCAAGAATGTTTTTTAATGTGTCTTCTCCATCCTCAGCTATCCTGGTTTCCCTGTGGTTTATTCTCACCTCTCTGATAGTTTTCTACAGACGTAAAACTGCAATTTCAAGGCTTCCCTTTTTTGAGAAATTCTCTTTATCACGAAAAATTATTCAAAATATTTTGAAACATTTTGCTGTTTTGCTAGGAAAAATTATTTCTTGTTGCAAAGAAAAAATGACCGAGAAGCGTCTCTTTGAAGCATCTTTAAATTATTACGTTGAACTACAGGAAAATTAGATGTACACTACACAATAGATCTGCTTTGTGTAATTTCACGTTACCTCCTTCGAGATATCCAAATGTCTCTGCGCGTAATCCAGAGCTGTTTCGTGATTACCCAACGCAGTGTGCGCGTTTCCTAAACTCCAACAAGCACGACCTTCGCCGACTCTGTAAGAAAGAAAGTTTAACTCATTTGAATACCGTAACCAGTGTTAAACTTACTAACTAACGCAATAACAAAGAAAGGAAAGTAAAATGAAGACAAAAAAATAACGACAGGCTTTGAATGTTTCATGGATAATGCAGATTTAGAGTAACAAACAAGTGTGGCTTTTGTGCTCAAGCAAAAGGGGTGTTAATGATTCTCTCAGTTAGGAGACTTTTGTTTTCTGCTATTCTGCTCTTAAAGCGTAAATTGAAAAACAAAAGCAAGTGGTTCAGGTGGCTTAGGTAATTGTCCATTAAAAAAAATGTACAGCGTACCTGTCACCCAGTTCCTGAGCGATCTCCAAATGTTTGGAATGGTATTCCACTGCCTCCTGGTAATCTCTGAGTAAAGTGTAAGTGTTTCCTAAACTGTAACAGGCCTGGATTTCCAGGAAAAAAAAGAATGTTTTCAAGGTTTGACTGCCTAATCCTATCTAGAAAAGAAAATTTTTACCGGATGGACGGTTGATATGGACAGTTGAGGTAATTAGCAAGCTTCTTTGTTATGTCAGGAACGTTGCTCAAATAATTAATTATCGTAACTTGAGCCAAAACAGAATACCATTATTCTAACTCAACGACTGAGCTCATATTTTATCGTTTTCTTTCGGTATAGCTCTCCACAGAGTTATTTACATAACAAATAGATTCCAAGTTGCCGTGCGTCTGTTCAGCAATAGATCACACATGACGTCAAAATGTGGTAAGAACAAAAAAGTGGCACACGAGGCGCAGCCGAGTGTGTCACTGATGCTCTTACCACATTTTGACGTCCTCTGTGATCTATTACTGAACAGAGGCACGGCAACTTGAAATCTATTTGTTTTTATACAATTTTAAAAAGTTTTAATGATGACGTCATCTGTACCTCCAATAGATCATAAGTGAGAACCAATCAGAATGCGTGCATAACTGAGCTTATTATATAAAGCTAATTACATGCTAAGCTGAACCATACTCGCTGATTGGTTTTTCCTGATAATCACTTGGAGGACAGAGGTATAAATGATGTCAACATGCTGCGCCTTGTGTACCACTTTTTCGTTCTTACCGCATCATCTATGGTTTAACACTGAACTGTCCCACGACAACATGGAATCTATTTGCTCAGTGGTAAAGCTCGCACCGGGAAATATAATGGTTTAGGATCTTTACTTCGTCTAGAGCTCGCGATGCGTCGATAATATCCCTCCTTAAACGCCTTTCTTCATCTATTTTCTATACACTACGTTTTTATAACCACTTAAAATTACCTGTGCCTCAATCGCCCTGTCCCCCAGTTCACGTGATATCCCCAGTGTTCTCCTGCAAACAAGGTAACATTATACGCTTATCAAAAGTAGTCATGGAATATTGCAATTCCTGAGTTTTGATTAGTTTACAGGCCAAGGTTTCTGGGCTCTCATACTCTTGATTCTTTTCTGTGTTCACGTTTATATACCGTCGACCCTGTATTCAGCGGTCATCCACGTAATTATTTATTTATAAAAGGCTAAGAAAGGTCTTGCAAGAGTGAAGTTCATTGTGCAGGCACACTAGACACTGACCCATAACCAAAATTAGCCTTATCTTTGCCTAACCCTTTACACCACAACACCAGTATGCATGTTCTCCATACTGTTCTGCATATATTTCCTAACATGCTGACGAGGAGAATTTGTTTAACAATAAAGAGCTTCTTTGGTAGTGATCATTTCCCATATTCTCATGGCCTTAATGTGTGATTCAGTAGTAATATTGTGAGGAGAAATTAGATGCTGGACACTTTAAAGGGTTAGAAGATTAATGGGTTTTCTTAACGCCTTCACTCCCAAGACTTCAATTCTGTTTAGTGTCTGCCCTTCATTTCTCATAATTTTAGCTCTAAGGATGATTTTCTTTCTTCTCGTCACCTTTTGGCTTAAAAATATATGAATACTGTAAGGAGAATTTCCATAGCAGTCTCATTTGACAGTGAATGTTTAACTCAAAGAAAACTATTAAAAAGTTTATCTCACTTGTAATACTCAGCTGCAACCTCAAACTCCCCAAGGAAAACATGTGCATTTCCAAGGTTACTACAAGCACGTCTTTCTGCTGGCTTGTCATGGAATTCTTCTGCAATGACTAACCTCTGGATTTAGATCACAATAAATAGAGAGGTTACCACAGAATCTGGCCAGGGCACTTACCATTAACGGAGATGACCAACCACAAAGACAAATTGTAAAATCACATGAAGTGAGGGTGATTATCAAAAATTTGACACCAAGGATATGGGGGGTGAGGGGGGACTTATTTCAAAAAGGGGCTTTTTAGGGTGGGAAGAGCTGAAAAGAGTATTACCTCTAATTCTGGAATTTAGTGCTCTAACTGTAATTCTGGAATTTAGTGCTCTAACTAAGCAGCTCTGCCTGATATTTTCAATTTCTTTACAAGTAGACTAGCCTCCCCTACCCTGTTTGAATGATGGTAAGTACCCTTTGATTCATAGTTATTTACCCAAGGTTTACCATCTCTATCTCACTGTAAGGTAACCTTTCTGAGCATTTGGCTGCTCTATTTCTTTCCATCATCTCATGAGACAACGCTCTGCAGAGATTTAGTGGCATACTACTCCTAGTTGCTTCATGCTATGGAAACTGGGATAACCTCCCACTGGTGGAGCCACTTGGCTTAGTATAGGCATCACCCTTTTATCTTTACTACCAGATTGAAATTTGATTGAAATATGTAAAGAGGGAAAAAAAAGACACCCACCTCCTCATGAAACATGATTGCCAGTTCAAAGTTTCCTATCAAGTAGTGAGTGTTGCCAAGATTGCCACAGGCTCTCCCTTGTGCACCTCTGTCACCAAGTTCTTTCACAATGGAAAGATTGGCCCTAAAATTTAAAGACAGAATAGTTTCTGATTATTGAAATGGGAACGGCATGCACTAAGAAATTCTACTCTTCAATAAATTTACATTAGACATAGATTATCAGAGATCACAGACAAAATGGAATCAAGATAAATTTAGCAGATGGGCTACATAGGAATCACTTACTCATAGAATTCAATAGCTCTTTCCAGTGCAGACCGCACTTCTTCAGGAAATTCTCCAGGATCTTGGTGGAAATTTCGACCAAAGTGTTTACCTTTAGCATGATACACATTTCCAAGGTTATACAAGGCTCTGGCTTCACCAATCTGCAAACATAATATTCACCCATTTAATTAAACCTCATAACTGACATTAATATTCTGTCCATCATTTTTTTTATACAGTGCTGATTATTACAATTTCCTCTTCTTAAAATAAATTCTCAAAACCATTTAATTCTTTACTAAATGTAAAAAGTGATGCCAAATTCTCCTAAGACTTGGATGTACTAACCCTTTCACACCTACAAGCTTCATGATGTCAGCTTTCTTAATGCTGTTTGTGTTTCATGCTGTTACATTCTCTAATCCCTAAAACCCTCGCAATTCAGCAAGCTATTTTTTACCCCTATCAGTATAAATCTATCATCCTTACTTCTAACCTAGTCAAGTAAAGCAATAGTCTTCGCAGGTGAACTGCAATTTAAGTGATCACAGTGAAGAAGCCTGAAAAAACATATGAGCTTTGACAGGATTTGAACCCCATGGTGCTACACCAACTAAGTTGAAAAGCCACATGTTGGGAGCAGGTCACATGTTATAGGGTTCTTCTTTTCTGTGGGGGATTCTTATTGTAATTTTTAAATCATTGCTTTTTTTTTTGTTTGACATCACTGTTATTTTACAGCTTAGCAACGAGCCAGTTTCACTGGTTGGCTCACTTTATAATATTGCGACATTACTGTTTACACTGCCACACTGCATCACTAGTGGTACTTAATGAATTGCTCTCCAGCAACTAAAACGAGCCAAACAGTTGACCAATCAAAGTGTTGACTGACCCCAAAGGATGACAATCTCTTCAAACAAAGCAGGGGATACATTTACAACTAAACGTCACGACTAATACTAAAAAAGGTAGCTGTCATTGCCCATTTATCTCCCCTGCAGAACAAGTGTTATCTTATGTGTTGACCAGATGACTAGAAGCAAGTGCATGGTGATGAGGGTGACTCTTTACACTCCTGTCAAAATTTGACTTTGCTTAACTGAGACTGCAAAAAAAAAAAGAGTCACTGTACAGCACAGTGCATTTATCAGTTTATGACTACACCATACTTTCTTTGAGTTTTGAATTTTGACTTAATGTCAATAAAAAGTCCCTGTATAAATTGTTCAGTATCAAGCCTTAAAGTCATTTTATTTAGTCTTCTCTTGTTTTTCATCAGTTCCAAAATGACTTAAGTGGTTGGTGTCACCACCTCTGCTGCAATCCACCAAGCTTGTGGACTGCCAGCTCTAGTAAAAAACATTTTTAATGCCTTGTAATGCCAAAATGTACTAATAATTGTCTGTACAAATGAAAATTCTTGGAAAAGTCTTTGACATATTTTCAAAGACACTCAAAGACTGTTTCCTGATCTTATAAATGATTTTAAAAACTGTTTAAATGGAACAAATCCAAAAATCTTTTATCTCATAAAATGGCCCCAAGGTTCTCGAAAAGTCATTCACCAATATCAAAAACCAAGAAGGACATTACTCTTGATGTACCTGAACTGGAATATCATTATTGAAAAAATTGAATTACTGATTTTTCCCCTCCAGTAGTGAGCTACGAATAAGATGTCCTTACTCTATATCAAGGAATATTTTTAAAGCAAAAACAAAAAAAGGAGACCAGTCAGTAAGAATGTACTAGAAACTTTGACGCATTTCCTTCACGACAATGGCAATATTTGAAGAGTTTTCAGGAGGCTAAAAATTGATTTGAAAAAATACCTGCACAAGCATATGTGAAAATCACATTTAAAACGTTTACAAAGATCGTATATTCCTTCGGAACCACTTTTAAAATAGAATGTAAGACAGTTGAAATTGTCTTGAAGATGGTGCCTGTCAACATATGTAAATGAATAGTTCTCTTTTCAAATTTTGCTTGGCAACAACTCCTGTAAAACTTCAATATGTAAACATGTGTAGTTAATATCCATTAAAAGTAAGGTGAGTGATCTGAAAAAAAAAATTGTTGTGCACAGGTAGCTCAGTTTAGGGCAATCCACAGCCTCTGTGCCAATTAGCCAAAGTAAACAAGTTATGAAGAAGAAAAACAGTGTGGTATGAACTCTGCTGATTCCTAAAAAAACAGAAATCAGTGTTTTTGACTGAAGAAATATTATGCCCAGTAAGACCGAAGGCTGTAAATATTAAGTGCAAATAATATACGTTACACCGGATATTTCACATGATATTACACTTCCGAAGTTATCACGACTTTGGAGACACATCCACATTTGCATAGTTTGGTAACCAATAATATTATCATTGGCTTTGAATGCCACTTTGTCACTAATCACATATGAAGTTAAATCAGTCTTTTTGGTGGACAGAGTAATCGCAAAAATTAAAACATTTCATCTCACTCTACTTGTGCGCAAATAAGTTTCGATCGGCGTCGTTCGATTTAATTGGTGAAATACACTCACATCAAGGAAATGAAATCTACACCGACAGCATTTAAATTTGTACATTTCGAATAAAGCGTTGAATTACGTCCTCACCGGGATACAGAACAACTCTTAATTTTGTTAAGGATGCAACTTTCGCGTCGATCGCGTCAACATGCTTAAAAAATATTCCTTTTTCGTGAGTACAATACAATTACATCACGCTGGTATTTGCCTCATGGAGGTCTGAAACACGTCGGTCTTTGATCAAGGATAGCAATTTACCGTTAACACAATACTTTCCATAACAAAAAAAAGAGTACAGCGTTCTCTGGTAACATTGTCCCCTATTGGAATCACCTCTGATGAATAGTTCGAACAATGCTAGAACAACTGCTGGCATAACTAGAGAATATATTTAATTTAATAATGCCTTCGTATTCAGCAAGCGTATTGAAAATTTTTCAATATAGCAATATAGGACTAGTAATATTTTCAGAGCTGAAGTTAAGTTCGGATTGCTATTTCGGTTTGGTAAAGGAACGTTGCGTGTTTAGTAAAATTTTTTCGGCGGCCATTAAAATGATTACAAGCAGTGGATTGAATATGTGCACGTTTGCGCTGCGATTAGCAAACTTTAGAAAGCCAATGTTTATTTTGACCACCAAAAGACCGCAAGAATGCTTCCCAGTGAATTAAAAATAGCATACACACTCACAAGCATCATATAAATCGCATACCACTAAAGAGCACTCAAAGACGAACGAAAATGACATCAGTAACAAAGGATACGAAGAGAATTAGCTAAATCAATTTATACGCAGAAAGATCAAAAATCCCCCATTGTTGTTGATTGTACTATTGTAAATTTCGCTGTCACCTTTGAACTGCTCCCGCAAAATCAATTTTATCATTTCTTCATTTTAAACTTTACGCTAAAACCCAAATGAGATATTTGTATAGCAAGCTCAAAAATCCCTACAAAACATGCAAGCTTACCTTATCCCCGAGTTCCCGTGAAATGTCTAAATGTCGAGTGCAACAAACTATGGCTTCGTCAAATTTTCCCAAAACCTTTAAGGTGTTTCCAAGATTCCCACTAGCTTTAGCTTCCCCGACTCTGTCTCCAAGTGTCCTTGCTAAAGTTAAGTCATGGCGATGAAATTCTAGGGCTTTCTCGTATTCTTGCAGATAGAAGTAGGCATTCCCTAATTGGCTATACACCGCACTTAATGTCTTCAAATCCTCTGTCCCGACTTGAACCGCTGCTTCGAAGAAACTTACTCCTGCGCGGCAATCACCCGCTTTGCAGAGTCTTTCACCCTCCAATGCAAGCTCCATACACGATGCTTGCACTGCCATTTTCCTTGATCCAAAAAACACCAAAAATTCCTTGAATAAGGATTGGTTGCAAATAACTCTTCACGATAGCAACACGAAGTCTATTGTCGAGAGCGAGTTGCGAGTTCGTCGGACTGGTCCTGCAGTAATAAATTAATCGCAAGTTTCCAATCCGCTGCGACTTGACCAAAACAACGCACTAAAGCTTTGCATCACAACAATCGTTATTATAGACGTTTTTCACGTTTAGAAGCCACTATACAAGAGAAATTGTCTCTACCTAACTTTTATCATGTGTAGTCCTGCTTGGATTGTCTGTTTCTCCACTTTTGTGGATTTTTGAAATTCGACTGTCCACTCGTTCCAGGTCTCTCGCGGTGTTTCGCGTCGCTGCTCTTTCCTGCTTTTTTCCTTCTTCTTCACTTTCGCCTCGGAAACAAGGCTCGCACAAAAAAGACCCTACGTTCTTTATCATCCACTAAAAATTTTGGGAAAGATGTACAGATAAGAGTTAATTGCTCGACAAAAATTCCTAAAATCAATGAACTCGATGTGACGAATAGAAGTTCATAAACAAAATATTCTAGGGAAGATCGCCGTCAGTTCGAAACCACTCAGCTAATATTGATCCGCACAATGTGTCAATACCTATAGAGGCAGACCAATATTATTATTAAGGCGGGTTGTTTGTCCAGCGGAGGTGGCGGAGGGGGGGGGGGGTACTTGGGTCAATTTTTTTTCTGGGTATGAGCCGCTGCTACCCCATCATAGTCTATCCTAAGGCCAATTATAGACCCCATCTTAGTTACTTTTGGGCAAATATAATTATCACGATCCCACTTTTTACACGCAAATCTTTCCATTTTGAATCCTTACTTAGCAGTACGTATTTTCGTACCCCCCAAATCCCGAAAATGTGCGACTCCATTCTAGGGGTCCACTCTTTTGAAAATGCAACCCATTATAGACATAATGGTCAATCCAGTCGTCAAAATGCGACCCCATTCAAGCGCAGCATGTCCTCATTATCCTATTGCTAAGAAGTACCCTGGGGGTTTCCAGTCGTTTCGTACCCAGTCGTTTTGCATCAAATTTCAGTCGATTCGTACCCGTTTTGAGTCGGTTCGTGCCCGAACCGCTGGTCGATTCGTACCCATTCCGATATGCATTAAGTCAAAATACCTAGAATGTATGTCCAAGCGGGCCACCACTGCGCTCAACAAATTGATCGACAGTCCACCGTACAATTGTCACAGAAGGAAAATGCCAATCGCATTCCGTTCACTCTTACATTTCACCCTCACAACCACGCATTTAAATCTATCATTCCTAAAAATTTTAAACAAGTTATTTCAAAATGATTCAGAGACTATCTTTTCGCAACCTCCACTTATTTCATTCAAACGCCAAAAAACCATAGGCAACTTTTTGGTCGGAAGTTCCTTACAACTAACGACCAACCCGGAACTTTCGAATTCCGCTCGCATACGATGCAAAACTTGTTCTTTCATTCATAACGTTGAGAAAATATCGGGATCCAAACTATCCATTAAGACTACTGATCACTTTACGTGCATCTGCGTCAACGTCATATATAGCATAACTTGCACGTACTGCAAAAAGATATACATTGGTAAAACAGGAAGACGACCAGGTGACTGATTCTGAAAACACCTTTGCGACGTAGAGAGGAATGACAAGGACGCTTCCAAACCAGTCGGTAGTCATCTTAATCTCCTTAATCATTCTAAGCAGCATATGGCAGTCTGCCGCCTTTCCTTACATCTAGGCAGTTCGTAAAGGCTGAAAACCCTAGAAAGAAAGTCTGTCTTTGAAATTGGCACTCTTAATCCCCACAGT
Organism: Pocillopora verrucosa; assembly: GCF_036669915.1. Taxonomy (NCBI): domain Eukaryota; kingdom Metazoa; phylum Cnidaria; class Anthozoa; order Scleractinia; family Pocilloporidae; genus Pocillopora; species Pocillopora verrucosa. The sequence goes on along the minus strand of NC_089315.1, from coordinate 23,359,423 downwards.
ATCCACGAACGCTTTTAATTCCATTAATTTATTCTTAAATAACTGTGAATATATGAAAATCATATATATGTGAACTGCGGATAAAGACGTGATCATCGTGGCTGTTCTTTTCTGGTTAGCGTACAAGAAGATCAGGGATGAATAAGAAAGCGATCTTCGCAATAATGAACACTACTTAAGCAGCAGTGAGAATAGGGCCTGAAAAAAAATTCAGGCCTGTACGGGAGTTGAGCCCACGACCCCTGAGATACCGGTGCAGTGCTCTACCGAGTACCAACTGAACTAACAAGCCAACTGGGAGCTGATCACTATGTTGGTTTCTAACAAACCCGCAATCCACAATTCCTCAATTTGTTCTGACGAAGGGTTAATGCTTGAAACATCAGCTTTTAAACTCATGACAGTGGCCAATTTGCATTATCAACTCAGTTGATGGAGTAAAACCTAAATTGTCTTGAGATGTCCTGATTGTTGTGTACAACAACTTAGCCTGAGAGTCAAGCGAGTAAGATACAAGCAAAATTTTGTTACGTACGTGACCCTCTTCACAAAAACAGCTCAATTATTGCCCCCCCCATGCCCCCCTCAAACATATAGTAAATATTTCGATAAGTTCTTCCTTACCGATAGGAGGGTTTTGAGACCTTCTGAAATATTTGGTCGATCCTAGGTTCGTTATAAAACCAATGGCACCTCATCGTATAGATTTAACGGCCACCTCACTTATTAAATATATTTATGAAGTATTATTGTCTGCAACGAGTCTCGATCCCTCGCAGTGGCATCGATAGTTGAATACTAACAACACGGCAGTTTAGAAGTGAAAAAGAATTGGAAAAAAAACCATAACACCAAAACGTGACCGCAACCGCCAACCAGTTATAGAAATTTAAACGTTTTTGATAAATGTGTATGCTTTTTCGTTTTTTCTGTCATTTCATTCATACCACGTCTATTTTTCTTAAGTGTTTTTTTTATTATTATTTTTTTAGTGCTCTTCGTGCCTGAAATCACTTGCATTGAGAGAGAGAGAGAGCATTCTCTAGGGCAAAAATGGTAGTGCTCCCTCCCGTCCCTCACCATCCCCTGCTCGTCACAAACTTCAAGTAATAACAATTCCCATGAGACACCAAGCGCTGCTGATTTCCCACACTGCTTTGCCACTAAAAAAACAAAAAAATGGCGCGGCTGTGGTAGAGTCATTTGCCCTAAATAGATGATATGATTTTCAAAGTGTTTTTTCTTCACTTCAACAAACGGGTATAGGTAAGTTGATTTATGGAAAAAGTAAACAGGTAAAGTATCATTTCGAAAGATGGACCTTCTATAATTTCCTGAGCGCCAACAGAATATGGCGGAAAAGCTGTGGTTGTCTGTGGGTCTGATCTCTCAAGCTTCGTCCTCCCGTTTGACCGAAAGCGCAAGTTTTTTTGATGCTTCGTCGGACGCTGTTTCGTGGTCGTACGCATCGTAGATCCCGTTCCGGTTCAGCGTAGACCCTTTACGAGAGATGGAAGGAAAATACCAAACTGCGTGTCTCAGGTAGTGCTGTTGAAGAAATGGTAAAATAAAGAAGTAAGGTAAAAGTGTTGGCTGTGACCCGTTGCTCTTGTGTTTCGCCTACTAATTGTTCAGCTCTCATTAATCTGTGATCAATCGCCTTGTGTTTGTTTTGATTGCATGATATGTTTTTTTCAAACGCTTGTAACCAGACGGAGTTGGAGCGTCGCTCTTCAACGCCTGTTGTTAATGTAAAGTTTTTACATGTTGTACACCCCGAAAACTGAGATTGTTTTGGCTAATTTTGCAGAAGCCTTGGTCACGCAGAATGGGAAAACGTCGGGGAAGTTGAAGTTTTCTGCGGTGTAATTGAAATTTGCATCACCGTATGTCTGGTTCCATTGGTAACAGTTGGGCTGCTAGTTTGGATCGGTTTGCATGGACGTAGTGCTTTTCGATCTGCCCTTCTTAAAAATTAAAAATTTTGAAATATTTTAGCAGGCCTGCTATTCGTATAAAAGTATTTCCGTGTTTATCCACGTTTCCTTTGTATAGATTTTAGTTGTTTGATTTATTTTTTCAATTGAAGTGTTGACTTGAATTAATCGAAGTCTCCTTGAACGTGTGAACATTCAGCCAGTTAATTTAAACTTTTAAAAGTACTGAACTTGTAGTACTTGATTGAGAAGTATAAGGTTCATGTCGTGTTTTATATGTTTTTGTAGCAACATTTTGTTGTTACATATCTCATGGAACCGATATTGTAGGCTATGATCCATTACATTGTATTTGCTCGCATGTACATTGGTCTGAATGCACGTGGTGGATTATCCCCCAGCTTAAACTGGGGGATATCTGAGGATATTACCCAAGAGATATTCCCAAATTTTCAAACCTTACTTCCCCTACAATAAGTATTTTGAAGTTTAATTCAATATGAGAGAGCATTTAGTGGTTACAGGAAAAGGGAAATATTTGTTTGTTCTTAAAGTCGTATCAGAGAACACTCAAAAGGAAACCTCCCATGCAGCAACAGTAAGCTGTTCATACACATTTTTTTTATGCACATTGCAAAATATGTGAAGGATACTAACCCCTATTGGTGAAAAGATGCATGTATATTTGTCCTTGGAGATAACCTGTTTTTTGAAGCTCACAGTTTACCCGAGCTTCTCTCTTGCAAAGATCTGTGCATTTTGAAACTGGTGGTGCCCATAGACAACTATTCATGCCAATATAGGCTATTGTTACTAAGTGTTTTGGTGATCACAGATCTACAATATTAGGGCCCTGTATTTCTAGCCAATATTTAGAATGAGCTCTAGATATCATGAATATATATCTCATTAGACCTTTTAGGCACACTAGTATCTCTGAGTGTTTTGTTTGAGTTGTGCCATATTTTGACAAGCCGGTAGAGTCACTACTCACCAAAAGTCTGATCAGTTGTTTTTTATCCAACTGCGTATTTGTACTCTACTTAATGCTGTTGGATAATAAACAATGATTGTGCATTTTTTTATGTTTATGAAGTTATCAATTGTTTTAAACAGCTCCAAGCTGCGGAAGCAAGAATTAATGAAGCAAATGATGGTCTCGGTTCTGGAGTGGAGGATAATGATGAGCCCCTACAAGAAGTATTTTCTGAGACACAGAGATATGGACGGGTGTCCAGATATGAACTGCGACCAGGTCGATATGGACAAGGTGCACGACCTGCAACTGTTTTGGAGAGGATCGCACCAACGCGCCTGTGAGAAGATCACCTGAGTTTTCATTAGTAAGGAAACAGTTTATATGCGTGATATTTTGGGTCTGGCTATTTTGCAATTGACCAAATAGTTGATACAGATAAATTTCAAATGTCTTGCACGTTGATATATTACCAGATTTACAAGGTTGTTGCTAAGCCCAGCTCTTGGCAAATTTTCTACACGAAAAAATAGCAATGGCTGGCTGGACTTTTAAAATTTTAGCTGGCTTCCCTTTTTTTCTTAGCAACAACCCTGGGTTTGATGAATGAGCAAGAGTAACTTTTTAAGGAGTGAAAAATCTCACAAACCAAAATGCTATAAGTTAGAATATGTTACCCTTTTTCAAATGCAAAGCTCCACTGCTAATTAAACTGTCAATTTGTTAATCATCTACTCTCTAGCTCCTATGTTTTACTCACTTAGTTAAAACATTAGAAAATGCTATTTTCCTCTATTGTTTTCTGGCTGTTGTGTAAAAAGAAAGTAAAAAAGTAGTATACACCAGAAATTTCAGTAATCTTGAACCACAAAAATTTGCTCTGGCAAAGCATAAAAGACTGCCAATCTGTGATGTGAGTCTCCTGCAAAGTTTTCATGCTAGGTACATATATCAATTGTTTGAGGCTATTTTGTTTCCATTGGCTGCTCCATAGAATGGGAACAGACAGGAGTCGTCAGTCAGAGCACCAGCACCCACCTCTTTGCTATCTCCTCCGTCAAGGGATAGTCACCCTGCTGAGATTGGAAGCAGTACACCACAAGAAATCCACCAGCTGTCTTTCCTACATACCCCCAAATGACGGATGGTGTGGATCCTGTTTTGACAACAGCTTACTCGTCAATCTACAGGGCAAATGAGAAACCAATTCGTAGATCACCTGTCAGATTTCAAGGTCTTTCAACCATCCCTTCTTCCTCTAGCTTTGATGATTCATTGGAAGTTGGCAGTACAGCTAGACTGTCCAGGAGTGAAACTCGTCCAACATCCTCACTTGGACTCAGACCTGTAATAGCAAATAATTCAGGTATTCTAAGTTTCTCTTTCAAACTGTCATTTTTTCTCTGGTCATGTGTTGTGTAACTTCCCGACTAAGGGGCTGTCTTTAATAGAACTTATGTTGATTACTGCTGTTTCATGAACTCCCAGAAGTTTTCAACATCTAACTTCTCCTTATAACATTCATGCATTATCTTGCAAAACAGGTGATGAGGAAATAAATTTTTCATCTTGACCTAACACCAATTTCTCATAACTACTTTACAATGAAATGTGTAGTAGCTAGAGGGGAGAATAACCAATCAGATCTTAGGAGTTCAAGGGTTAATTTCAGGGTAATAGTAAATGTTTGCCATAAAGTCTCGTACTGCTGAAAGATGTGAAAAAGCTTTGGAAGCTTGTCTCAATGGACTATATTTGTGTTTACCCTGATGACCTTGAGGGATCTTGATTAGTTTTTTATTAATTTCTGATCACAGATGCACTTGCAAGGTTGAAAGAGAGAATTAAACTACAGAAAGAACAAGCCTCAAGGCTTAGTCCAACTGATTCTATTGCAGGTGAAGAAAATGCATCTTATTTATTAAATACTTAGCAGCATTTATAGCTTCATCAGTTATCTGTTTTTAAACCTGCCTGACATGTTACAGACCCAAAGGTGAATGACATGAGAATTTTATGTTACAGGGGAAGGGGGGAGGAAGTCTGCCAGCCACATATTTTGAAGGGGTGGCTACCATTCTTGAATGACTAGCTTTTTAAAAATCTCTAGAGAGCACTTTGTCCAAATTGCCACTCCTTATAATTTACAATGATTGTTCTGGTTTTTTTGAAAACAACAATTATGGACTATGAAAATACAGTCATAATTAGCAACAATTTTAAAATTGTAAATTGTCATTAATGTTTGAAAAGGAATCATTCTACCATGGAAGGCAAGACTGCTTGGGTCTTGAATTTGTGAACAAGACTTTGAGCACATTGCTTCATGAGTTTGCAATAAAATCTCAAAAGATCTGTGAAGAGGCTTGAGGCCAAGATGAACTGCTACATCAGATTAGCCTTAAACTGTGCTTTTCACAAATACTTGACAAATTTTGATGCATATATGTATTTTGCAACTCCTTCAAAATTCTTGTTGGAATAACCCTCAAATAATCTTTTTCACATGAGCTTGAAAATTTTTATTAGATGTTCTTCCTTTTATTGATTACACATCTATTTTATAAACAGGGATAAGCTCTGCAAATCCTTCTCCTCGAAGCTCAGAGGGCCCGTCTGTGGAGGTTGCAGCAGAGGAACCATGTATGAGGGATTTGGATGTTCCAATGAGACCTGCAATTTCCAAGAGAAAAGTAGCCTCTGCCCCTGCAGCACCTGCTTATAAAGGTAACCAGCTGAAATGATTACTTTGGTCTTTATGCATTGGTAGTAAAGGTCAACATTTTCTGCCAGTTGAGCTGATCAATGCTTTATGTTTTGAAAGCTTTTCCTTGATGATAACCCAAGTGATGCAACATACCAACTTGAAATGTCTTGTCATAATTTACAAAAAATTCCTGATTAGGTTTCAGTGAGGTAGAATCAAAACCTGCAGTGTTATCTGAAGTTAACAGAAAGGTCAAAGCCAAGAGTTCTACAGTTGAAAATGCAAGAACAAAGGCTGCCACCCAAAGGCCTCAAAAGCCATTGCAACAAAAAGGCAAGTTGTCCTGCTTAAGTCTTTGAATTACCCGTATATTATAAAAAAAGTGGGCAATTTCTGCAAAGAGGGGAAGTTTTGTGTATGTTTGTGTGGGTGAGACTGAAGCAAAGTGAAGAAGTATCTTTGAAACTGGATTATAGATGCTATGACATGTGATTTTGCTTAGTTCAGGTATTTCAACCCTTTACACCCTTACATCAGTTCCCATCTTCTCCTTACTTTTCTCGTCATATATTTATTTTGGTACTGACAAGGAGAATTTTTTTCACCAATTAAAGCTTCCAAGCTGGCCAACAAACAGTGAAAAGCAACCATTTTCTTTGTTCTCATGTGTTAATGATTGATTCAGTAGTATTACTCTAAATGAAGTAAAATGCAATTTAATGGAGTTAACAACAAAGATCATTAGCGTTCTCCAGTAGTCGACAGTTTTTGCATATGCATTTTCATTGGAATTCCATGTGCACTTCATTTGAGGCTTTCTTGCGTGTGCTTTGAGTGTGAACTTGCAGCATTGTTTGGAGTGGCAGCTCATCATCTAGGTAGGCAGTTTTCCCTATCTCTTCCTCTCTCTTTCCACTGTGGAAAGACGGGTGCCTGTTTCCCTTTCCTGTGTGGGGGCTTATGGCTGGGTTGCCAGGATTTGCCAGCCATGGGAGCAGTCTCCATCTAGGAGCTGGCTGCAGATAGTGGAAGTTCCTGGTTGCCTCAGGCACTCAACCTCATTGTAATATTGCAGTTGTTAAAGCAAAAGTAGATCCTCATCACTCTTAGGGGTTAAGGTGTTAAGTCTTCAGAAGATACATGACTAATATGAAACATCTTTTTCCAGGACCTCCCAAGGTACAACGAGTCATTGCCCCTTGCCGCCCAACAGACGTTATAACAACATCATCATGGCGCACTGGCCAACAAACAGTGAAAAGGATTTTGGGTCCAGCAACTAAGAAGGCAAAAACTTCTGTCACCAGTCGACCCCAGTCAAGCAGTAGCCAAGATACAGACATATCAGAACCTAGGAGTCTAAATTTCCAGTTGAAAAATGATACTGGCAATAAAAGGAGTGGTGGTTACATGAATGGGGATTTAGGGGAGAGGAATGGCAGTGCAAAGAGTGATAATTCCAGAGAAGCATCTCCAGTTCATGAAGAGCAAGCAGTGAATGCAGGGAAGATGGACTCAGGTGAGATAAATCATACCCAGAATACCTTAACCTTTTTACTCCCTAGATCTCATTAGTAATTCTCCTTACTGTCTGCTATAAAATTCTTATGATGTTGGTTAAGAGAATTTGGTATTGGATAAACTCATTATCTCCTAATTTATATTTGTTCTTTATTTCCTGGTCTGATTGATATTGTATTGATATTGTAAGGAGAAATTATGTCTTGGTCACTCCTGGGAGTGAAAGGGTTAAAAAACGACAACAACAAAAAGAAAAACAGAAGAGACAATTGTTGTACTTTGGGACAACTACATAATGTCCATACTGAAAAGGTTGTTGTTTTTTTATTTCACATTATTCTTTAGTTGATGAATTGTGAATAATTTTCATCTGAATGACCCTCATCAAATTCAAAAAAATTACTGAAGTGATTGAATCTGTAATTTCTTCCTTCTATCAACAGATTCTGAACCGTCCCAAAATTCTCCAGTTACTGCCAAGGAATTTGAAGCAGTTGGCCCTGATGAGGATGTGAAAGATTTAAGAGGGAACAGAATTTTATCCACAGAGGCAAAAAATATTCTGTCTGACTTAGAACTTGATACTGATGATGAATCTGGTTAGTGTTTAAGTAAGAGGTTACTTTAATGAGATGATATACAAATAATATGTTTGGTTCTAAATGTCAGTCATGGGATTAGGTCATATGAACATTTGAGGTCTGTACTGAAAGTTATGGACCAACTTTTTTCTGCTTGGATTTACAATCTATGCGCAAGGTATGTTTTTGTATTTAGACCATATCTTTGTGTGGATTAAACAAGGTTCTGTAACTTGCTGTAAACTCTGAGAAAATGAGGTTAGGAAGACTTTATTACACTTTTGTGTTCAAATAGGGAGGGAAAATTTATTGATAAAACTGGATATTTTCATTGTCTCAACTGGTTGTTGTGCTTCTTCAGACAAGGACGATGGTGATAAGGTTATTCCCAAGTTCAAACCCAAACAAACTCAAGTGAAGCAGTCATCAAAGGGAATTCAGAGAAAGAGACCATTGAGGGTAAAGCCACAAGGTTTGGAGCAAGTTATATTTTTATGGAATTTCTAAAACTTATTTCATAACTTACTTTGGGGAAAAAAAATCAGAAAATTGTGCTTCTGATGTGACTCTTGAGGATGAAATTAGTAATTTAGTATTAACATGGTGACCTTGTCTGTTTACGTTGAATTCTGTGGAATTTAGTTCTTCTGATTTTCAATAACGGCATTTTCTATTTTCCTCAATTTTGATTTACGTCTGCTTACATTAAGAATCTCATCATTAATAATTCTTTTGACCAATTATTACCCATCAATAATAATATTATGTTACTTATGTCAATAGTATACATGCAATATTACTAGTAATCATGATACTAATTATAACTGTAATGATAATTATAATAGTGATTATTAGTAGTAGAAGTTATAATAAGAGTTACATGATGATGATAATAATAATAATAATAATATCAAATAATAACTATTACTATTATAATGTATTTCTAGATTCACAACAGCCAAGCTATCCTGCACAAAAGCAGAGACACTATGACACTGATGAAGTTAAGGTTAGGATACGAAATCTGTTCTGGAGAAAAAGAAATATTTGTTTTGGGATGGCTTACCTCCCCTCGATCAGTTTCTCATTTCTTTTAGGTATTGAAGGGTTTATTTCAAACCTACAATTTGCACTTTTAGTAAATCATGTGTTAAATATCAAATTTTGGTTTGATTACTCCCATGAATTTTTAGAAGATATTTTAATTTTGTGGATTATTTTATACTGAATTCCTAAACTCATTGTACACATGACAATGGAGTAATTTGAATTGCTGTGTTTTGAGCAGAAATACATGGCTAAAAAAATGGCTGAAAGGAAGGAAAAGTTGAAAGAAGACAGGCTTATGAAACAAAGGGCTGTGGAAGAAAAAAAGAAGAAGCTTGAGGTACACTGGGCTGTTAACTAATCTTAGATTTATTATAATTTATTTAAGTTTACTTTCATTATTATAATTATGATTATTACTACTAACTTTTAACAGCTGTGTAATATTATTTTCTTTATTTAAAACAAATCCTTATGGGCTGATGCCTTTCTCTGCAGGAACTGTACAGTAGACAAAAAAAGAATCTTGGAAACAACCTTCATCGCAAAGACAAGAAATCTCTTGGGGAAACATATTCAAAAGGCCGCAGTGATTTCAGATCTATTATATACCCTTACAACCACCCATTCCAACAAGATGAAGTAGAGGTAAATAGCTTGTTAAATTTTCATCCAGTCCTCTTGACAGAGAAAAAGGTGACCAAGGTTCGCAGTTACTTGCAAGTTAATATATAACACAAAGTTGTACATGTATATATTCTTTCAAGTACAGAATGTATTTTTTGTAAGAATGCCATGGAACTTCATCAAAAGCTAAGAATTTGCAAAGAATTGCTGAATAACTCCATACTACTGACTGATGGTTAAATGCTAGACAACAGATTGTAAAATACTTACTTAGAGCCCACAGGCAGTTTCTGAAAGTAAATATTTTATGTTGAAATACTATATTGTTCATGTACTGTATTGTATGGTTTACTTAAGATCTAGAATTGAAGTCATGTGCTCGAAGGTATCAGAGTGAAATTGTAAAAATTCTTTACTATCATTCTGTTTTGTTTACTTGAAGCCCAGTATGTCTCATGCAAGGCTTGATGTTAAGTTATTTACATTGTTGCCTTCTTTTTTTCTTCCCTTTAAGTGTTACAGTGAAGATACTGGAGTCAGTGGGTCAGATAAAGGTACATATCAAAAAATAGGAGTCTAAATTATAGTTTATGTCAGTTTACCTTAACTCTTTAATCTATATGGCCCTGAAAAGTGTTTCTGGACAAATACATGTTGTACTCAAGGCTGTTGCTAATGTCATGTTGCAGAGAATCTTGACATCGCCTCCTTCAAAGGTCTTCCAAATTATTCCACATCCAGGGAGACACTTGGGGTGAATGGCAGAGACCACCACAGTTTATCTAGCTCATCATCTGTTCTAAGTGAAGATGGCAGCATTTCTCCAGAACCACACAGAGAAAGGAAGAGTCCAGTCCCAGGTGTAACTAGTGTATCTATTGGAACAAAGACCACTGATTTGAGACCTGAATATGTTGGCTTCCCTCAAGGTACATGTAAATGCATCGTTTGTCATGTGTAGAACCACAAACTGTTTCCCTTTCAATGATTTGCAGATTCAAGGTAAACAAAATCTCCAAACTTTATTGTGCTGGATAACAAAACTAAATTAACAAAAGGAATAAGGGTTAGCAGATAGCCTACATTCAGGGGGTTTCAAAGTTGGAGTTAGCCAGAAGTGAGAATCTTACATTTATACTGTCATTAGGAGCTGGTAAATAATTTCTAGCACCATAAACTTTATTTATCAAAGAAAATTATCAATATCTATATTATTAATTTGTTTTAAAGTAAACCTGCAACATGATGTGTTGTTGACAACAGGTGAGTTTGAGCCTCGTTCTTCCAGCCCAAGTCAGCTGGCTGACAGACACAGACCAGGGGTTGTGTCTTCATCTGGTATGTCTGTAGTTTTACTGTGTTATACATATGTCTGTTCTTCTTTCATTTTTATGTTAAATTTTTGGTCTTCATTGGATGATTTGATCTCTCCCTTGAATTTAAAAGAACACATTTTTACACTTCTTTTCTTGATACATCTAACATTGGTGTGGAAAGATTTTTTTTGTTTTGTTTTCAAATTTTAATACACGTAAATGAAAAATTTTGAAAATACAAGATACAAAATAACAATATAATAAAAAATTACACACATTATTGTACAAAATATTTTCTTTTGTATTTGTATTGGGTGTGGAAAGATGGGAGCTTTTATGTGGGTGCCAGGATTTTGTCATGCTGAAAATTTTTGTCTATGCTGCAGAGATTCCCTTATAAATAGTAGCTGGTAAACTTTACACCTCTGAAAGAACTGTCATCTGGTTTCCACCTGGAATTGGAAATTATATGCATTATTGAAAAATTTAGCAAAGATTCCTCATATATTGCGATGATTTCAAGTGAAACATCTTGACTGAACAAGTTTTAAAGAAGATGTGTGATTATTACTGGGAAACATTTTGTTTTTGTACTCACTTAACATAAAAAAATAACAAGTTTTTAAAGGAGTTTATTATATAGAATAAAGTGACCCCTTGTCTTAATTTGCAGCAAGAAATGAGGAGGAAAGGCTTTCAAGTAGTCCTCCCAGAGAGGATAGAATTGCAGCAATAAAACAAACAGCTGCACAGCTCAAACAGCGACTGGCAACAGAAGCATTACGACTTGGTCTGAATCTGAACACCACTGCTTCTGAAGAAACAGCCGAGGAACAAGGAACCTTTACAACAGTTAGTGATCACACTGTGTTCAGGGGAGCACTCCCAGGTTTGTGTTTAACTCCCACCAGGGATTAAAATGTAACTTCTCCCTATAATATACATACATTATCCAGACTCAGACTTATCAGGTTAAAGTTGTTATCTTGATGAAACAAAAAATTCTCATTACTAATTTACAATGAAATGTGTACCAGTTGGAGGGGAGAATTGTTGATCAGATCTCAGGAGTTATAGGGTTAACAGTACTGGTAACTCAGTTTTTAGCACCAGTATCATGTGTTTGTGTATGACATAAATTGCAGATGCCCGAAAATTTGTGAGCACCTGGCACAGAGGGTGTGATGCAGTCTTCCATGAAATTTCTCCCATGACAAGTACAAAAAAGGTTTAGTTACAATATTTTGAATTTCAGTAAATTTATTTCTTTTGCCATCTTTGTTACAGGAGTTGGAAGTCTTCATGAACAAGCTGAACTAAACAACGAATTGGTAAAGTTAAGATAACTTTCTCTTTAAGCACAGAAATACATGTAAATCTACAAACAAAATTATTTTAATATGTCAATGAGATCGGGCACTAAGTTATGAAGGTGATGGTTTTATTGTGGAAATACGTATTTTATTTTGCCTTCTTTTGCAAAAGGATGGGAGAATAAAGGGGGTTGGTTTCTACTTAGAAACTGTTGTGGTGCATGGGTAGGAGAGTATAACAGGGTAATCTAGTATTATCAACTGAGTTGATAACATAAATTGGCCACTGTAAAGAGTTTCAAAGCTGACATTTCAAGCTTTAGCCCTTCATCAGAGCCAGCTAGTATCCTTAAACTTCTGCACCTCTCTCAATGTTAATAGGATTCCCGGACAAGTGCTGCAACAACAATCCAAGCGGCCTTTAGAGGTCACAGTGTTCGTCAAGGTCTAAACTGGAAACTTCCCTCTGGGCGCACCCTTAGGTCCACTGTCAGGCAAGGGCTACATCAGAGACCAGGAATCTCAGGTGCTGGGACATCAGAGTCATCCCATTACTCCACAGCTTGGGACACTGTAGTTCCTAATGAGGACAAGAGTATCATATCTGACATCAGTGCCTCTTATAGCTCAGCAAGATCTACAGCGAGATCACCAACTCAAAGCTCAAAGTCCCTGAAGGTAAAGTGTTATGTTAACAAAAGAGTGGCATGATAGAAGAATGGTCAAGGTTCCACTTTTCCGGAAAAAAAAAAGCCAAAATTTTCCTGATTTGATGCTATTGTCACACCATTTGAACCCTATTGCTTCAAAAGGAGTGGACACTCTGGAAGATCATGACTGAGTTTTTTCTACATTACGCTGATTTTTAAAGTTGTGAATATTTAAAGAAAGAGATAAGTTTTGCTTGTTTAAAATTTGGTTCTTTTAAGGTGATTAGCCACTGATCCAACATTTTTGTTTTTTAACATTTTTTCTTACATCTTGAAGAACTGTAGACAGTTCTCGTAAGTGAGTCGCTATTAAACATTAATAGCACAATTCCTTGATGTTATTGCATGTGCATGTACATGTTCGTGCAATATACTGGTACATTTATTTATCATTCAGACTCACCAGTGGTCTTGTCCCTATGTGCAAATGTATTTGATGTTCATGTTGTCAGTGATTATTATTTTCTTTTTCATCCTTCAGGATGACAGATCATCATGTGTTAAAAGCTCACCAACAAGTGAATCTCGAAGAAGAAAGCATACAACAGGTATTTTGTTGCTTACAAAAAACACCCCATCAGTACCTTTATGGTGGCTTAGAATTACATACAGCGCACACCTATTTATAAGAAACGATTATGTGTCTGTAAAAGTAAACAACTACACGCTACACAGGGATTTCAAAAGAGGCCAGTTACCCATGGTTTAATGCCACCTTTAACCCTTAAACCCTTACGAGTGACTAGCATCCAATTTCTCCTCACAACATCATCCCTGAATCACATACTAAGGTCATGAGAATATAGGAAATGATCAACAATTACAGAAGCTCTGGATCGCCAAGCTAATTCTCCTTGTCAGCACCTTTGGAAATGTATAGAGAACAGTATGGAGAATGTGCATACTGATGTTAGGGTGGAAAGGGTTAAGACATCTTTCCGCCGTCTTTTTAGCCTGCCAGCAGGCTGTCATGTTTGGGTTGTGCCTTCGGGCCCCTTTTCCAGGTACAACTGCCTGTTACACCATTGGCAGTTGCTTATGGAAAGAGTAATTGGAAACTCTGTGTTATGCAATTCTGGTAAGTGATTTGAATATTATTTACATCTCTGTTGTTCAGGACATGGGCTAAAGGAGGCAAAGGGGAAAAAGAAATCATCCACTCCTCCATGGAAAAGCAAAGGTGGTGACAGGTGTGTTGCATATGAGCAATGTACTTTTTACCTGATCATTCTCCAGCTATTTTTTTTGTCATCAATCAGTTTGATTATTCCCACTCCTTTGTTATGTGAATAGACTAGCACTCTACTGAGTTTACTTATTCCTAGTCAGGTTATACTGCAGAATCCAAGTAAAAACACTGTGTGTTGTGGGCCATTTGGCCTCTGAGACTTTACCTTTTGACTTTGAATATATGAAAATCATGTATATGAACTGCGGTTTAAGAAATGAATATGAAAGTGGTCTTTGCATTAATGAACACTACTTAAGCAGTAGTGAAAATGAGGCCTGAAAAAAATTGATTCATCACTTCACGGGTTTATTACCAACCAACAAAATGACCAGCTCCTAATTGGCTTGTTAGCTCAGTTGGTAGAGCACTGAACCAGTATCGCAGAGGTCATAGGTTCAAATCCCGTACAGGGCTGAATTTTTTTCAGGCCTTATTTTTACTTCTGCTTAAGTAGTGTTCATTACTGCCAAGATCGCTTTCATAGTCACTTTACCTTTTGTTATCGTGCCTTTGTCTGCTTTCCTTTCAGTTTTCCTTCAGTAAGAAGAAGCTCTAAACAGTCTCCCCCTTTCCCTCCCCCCTTCCCAAACGGAAAAAAAAAATGTTTGAATTATGGTTATTCTACTTACCAACTGTAATTTGACACCTTCCGTTGATGTCGGATATCTTTATGGTTTTAGCTTGAGTGTCATCAATATTTTTACCAGAAGAAATCCCCACTTGAAATTGCTTCCCAAAGAAGGTAAGAGTAGTATTAGTTTGCACACGCAGTATTATGCCCCTGGTAAAGATACAATGTCATGCGGAGATATCATTTGTCAAGACAACTTTTTGTTTGTCAGTAAATACATTTGTACTGTTGGACAGTGAGGTGGCGTAGTAGTAGATGCATTAGACTTTTAGATAAAAAACAGTCTGTAGTTAAGTGCAGGTTAAGTCCATTTTATGTTGTGCGGTTAAAATTAGCTCTCGCAGGGTATCTCTCCACTAATGAGTTGAAATATTGCACATTTGTAGGACAACCTGAAAAGTTTAGGGGAGGGGGGGTGGAGGAGTGTAAGGAAGAAGCATTCCCCAATGGTATTAGCAATGTCCTTAGTTTCTCAAAATTATCCTAACGCGTTGAATTACTAAGGATAGGAGCCCAGGCTATCGTGAACGCTTTATCGTCTCGTCAAATTTCATGTTTCATGCGATGTGCACTCGAAACCCCGCGCAAGTTTTGAAGTTGAAAACGATTCACACATCGAAATCCGTTACTGGTAAACTATACATTCAATTTAACAGACTTTTCATCAGCGCTTGCGGTGGAATGAGGTGAAATAGACAGCTTAAGATGACAGAATAGCCGCAGGTTGCGTTCATCTACCGGCTCTTACTCACATCTCTGCTTGATGACTGGATCATGAATGTTTGTTTTGTCATAGATGAAAGTTTAGGGGAACATGGATCAGAAACACGAAGTCTTCTTGAAGAGACGCTGACAGATGACAAGGTGGGGGAGACAGCTAGTCTGCTTGAGCCTCCTGCAGACCCAAATCAGTCTGGAGACCTGTTGGAACAGACACTGGTGGAGGAATCCCCTGATAAGAGTCACGCTCTTGATGATTATGACGATGATGACTTTACTGGGTCCTCTGGTGGCAGCACAAACAGAGGAAGTGGAAAGGTATTATATTTTCCTGTTTGGGGAGCCCAAGTTGTCATAACTGTAAGAGTTTTAGGTCTAAAGCCTTTACACCCTAACATCACTATGCATATTCTCCATACTGCTCTCCATACATTTCTTAAGAAGCTGATAAGGAGAATTTGTTTAACGATCAACAGCTTCTTTAGTTGGTGATCATTTCCTTTGTTCCCGTGACCTTAGTGTGTGATTCAGGGTTGATATTGTAAGGAGAAATTAGATGTTAGTTACCTTTAGGGGTTAAAGGGTCGATGTGGACTGAATCATTTGTTGGAATTTTTTGCGTGCTTTTCAAATTTGTATGCTTTCTTTAAAATGCATCGTGAAGTCAAACGATTTGATGTGCAGAAGGGCATTGTTTGTTTGTTTGTTTGTTTGTTTATCATTCCTAGTTTCTTATCAAGAGATGCTGTATCATCCACAGGTTTCTCAGCTGTCATATAATGTAGATTAAAGGGTAGTTCTTCTCTAGTTAATCTAACTTTGATTTTGCCAACTAAGGCTACACCTTTTTGTATGCTCGTCAGCTATTCTAAGATTACTCATTGAGCTTTTTTCTCCTCACGTACAGCGCACCCCGAGCCCTAACAGAAAGACAGACGAGCTTGTGTATTCAGAGACATTCGAGAGTCCAGAGAACAAGACAAGCTCTCCCAATAAGAACGACTCTTTGCGATCTCCTAACAGGAGTTTGGAAAGTGGTCCCCTATCACCCACACTGTCAGAAGGAGAGTTGTCTCGTGTAAGCGAGGCGGTTGACAAATCTTCAACCTTTTCGTCTACACGGGTATGGATCTAGCAAGTGTCGATTTGACCAAACGTTCTTGAAGGTTGCTAAATGAAACCCAATTTGTTCGTTGTGACATTGTTGTTGACATGCGTAGAAGTTTCCGTATGTTTTTTTATAAAATTAAAGAAACACAGCTACGCTCGTGGACGAACCCCGTCAAGTCAACACAGTATTTCCATATATATGATTATCATCCACAGAATGTTTTACCATATTTCTACGATAGAACACAGCGGTTAAACGTCGGGCATGACAGGATCAATTTTGGCCACCCGTGCGCCAATTTCCCGCGCAAATTCCGAAAGTAAACACAAGAAAATAAGCGAAAGTAAATTGAAAAGTTCATATAAATCTGTACAAGGAGAGAAAGTTATGGAAAAAGAGGACTCGAAACTTTTCAAACACAAAGCTGATTTTAGTACGGGTATCCTGCTGATTTATCATTTTGTTTTGAACCTTACCACAAAAAGTTTTACGCTTCTAAAACACCGCGATGTATTTGCTTATGTGTTTGTTTGTAAATCGTGTGAGAAAACTTAGTTCAGATAGCTTGAAAGCACACCACTTGGTTATTACAACGTGCACACATGTGCAGACGTTTGACCGCTGTGTTCTACTGTAGATGCCAGGGTTATTACAATTTGGAATATGATGCGCTTTTCATTTTCCAGTATTTTATGATGAAATCTATTTTGTGAAAAGTTGGACGTTTTTATTGCCATTCAGCGTTCTCCTTCAAGGGACCAAGACTCTCAAAGCCCTGTCCCCCCTTACGCAGCGCCGATTTACCCACCGCCGTCAGTGTTTACGCCATCGCATCAAGGGGGTGACCGGCTGTCACCTGGATCTCTAGACGTGAGGCTCACTGCAGAACTGAATAGATTGGAATACATGGAGGAATCGGTCCGACAACTGACTGACGTGGAGCGGACTCGGGCAGTGTCCATGGCACAACAAGAAACTGTGTCTTTGGCTCAGATACTCAAGGTGAGTGTATGAATCAGTTTTTCATTGAGTGTCATTTTATTGGTAATCCGGGATGGTGACTGCTTTACGTTTGCTTATAGAGCAATTTTCAACTAATTGTCAAAAGTAAACCGAGAGTGCTTTGGTTCTGCCTTACTTCGCTCTGTGATTGGTCCAGAAAACTCGCGCCATCCTCTCAACCAATCAGATGCAAAATTAAAAACAATCGCAGCTTGCTCACCCGCGTTTTCCCGCGCTTTAGCCAGTATAATTGTTTTTACTTTGAGTTTTCATTGGCTCTTAAAGTGTTTCCCCTTCTTCTGATTGGCCGTTGTGATTACTTTGGTTTTGGTATTATGACACACAACCGAAAAACTCTCTGTTTACTGTGATTGGTCTAGAAAACTCAAGTCACTCTCTCATCCAATCGGATGCAAACTAAAACTATTCGTGATTTGGTCGCCCCAGTTCTCTCGCGCTTCAAGCAATCTTTGGTGGCTCATTATTGTAGTGTCATTGTGGCTTTTTCGATCAATTATTTTCCATTTTCATGTTTGTTGATGGTATTGTTGTCTGTTTTACTGTTAGTCGAAACAACTGTCGCACGCCAGAGACATGGAGAATCTTAGGGCCAAGGCTCGCGAGGAAGCGTTAGAAGCAGCTAAGCAACTGGAAGAGGTAAGGCGCAAAAATAGAAGGATCGCACTAGGATTTATATGCTAATCGAGAAATTTTCAATTCAGTGTCGAAAGTAATACGAGATTACTTTGGTTTTGCTTCATTTCGCCCTGTGATTGGTCCAGAAAACTCGCACCTCTTTATCAACCAATCAGATTCAAAACTACACCCAATCGCCTCTTGGTTACTTGCGTTTTCCCGCGCTTTAGGAAGTTTTTTTAATTTGAGCTCTCATTGGCTCCTTCTGGTCTGTCCCTTAATCATGATCGGTCGTTTTGATTACTTTGGTTTATGTTTTACCTCACTCAATTGAAAAGTACTCTATTCACTCGAAAAATACTTATTTCAATAACTTAAAAGTTATTCAAGTTTGATTAATTCAAGTACCCAGTCAATTCCTTTATCGCACCTACGGAGACCACAAAATACGCACAGCTCGCCACATTGTTTTTTAAAAATCACCTCCAAGCTGAAGGAATTCCTTGAAGAATTACTTGGAGAAGAGGAAAACATAAAAGGGATAATGAAAGAGAGGTAGAGAGAAATTACGACGTTGTTGACGTCAGAGAAAATTTGATCCAGTTAAACTAGGAAACAGAAACAATTCAAACAGTCTAATTTCATCCAGACACTCTAGCTGTGTTCTGTGTTCTAGACCATGTTTTTTCTAGTGACACGTTTTGCTGAACAATATTCTTGTCGTGCGTGGCATTTAAAATTACTACTTATTCAAGAATGGCCGTAAAGATCTGTGTCGACAAACTTCTGTATAGTCTTATTTTTTTTCTTATTACCCTACTGCCCTTTTAAGATCTTTAATATTGTACCGATTTCCAGTCCCGACGTGCGGCGGCGGATGCTGCTGCAGGAGCAGCCGAGACGATTGCTCGAGTGAGACTGGAGGCGGCTGCTAGCATATCAGAATCCGCCGACCGGCTAGTTACGGTAACGCAGCTCGTAACTTGTTGTATTCATTTGTTGGTCTTGTAGTTGTCGTTGATTGGTTGCTGATTTCTCCCTCTGTGTTTTATTTCCCTTAGGTTCAGAGTGAAGCTGCACGCACCACAGCCGAGTCAGCTAAACAAGTCGAGGAGGTTGGTGTTTTAACTCATTGTAGCCGCTAGAGTTATGTAGGACTGCATGCGTGTTTCCCTACCCCCACGCGCGAAACGTTGCACTGACCTCTCGTATGTCTTCTTTTCACCTGAATTGATGTAATAGTCCGCCATCTGGTGATCCAGCCTGAGCAGTACCAAGAAATGTTTAGAAAAATAACTTCTATGAAAGAAATTTAACTTACAGAGCGATTTTCCCCCCTATACTTGGATTACCAACTCGCCAATTTTTTTAAAAATGTGTTTTGAAATGATGTTCCACATTAATTTTATGTTGAGCTTTCTTTCCCTTACTTTCCAGGCCCGCTCATCAGCCGCGCGGACATTACTGGAGGTTGCTAAGCAACAGACCGTTGACACACGCGGTGTTGCCGCTGAAGCAGCCAGTGCAGCCGCAGAAGCAGCCGTCAAGAGCAGCATGGCGCGATTTCACGAACAACAAGAACAACTGTTGAGAGCAAGAGAAGCACGTCTAAAAAGCTACCGTGACAGAAGTCGAGACGTGACGCGTGACAGTTACTCCAGTTACTCAACCAGCCAGCGCAGCGACAGCTATTCTAGAACAAGGACCCCACGGTCAGAAACTGATGCGGTAGACTGGGGATCACAATCCAAGGGAAGTGCTAGTAAGAGTAGGACGAATGTTGGTGATGATGTGGATGTTTCACGAAGTTCTAAGCAAGATAGAACTGTAAGGTAAATAAGTAAACCGTCGGTTTACGGCACGTCTTTAATTCTGAATGTAAGGCTAATAATTACGATGACAAGTGCTTATGCAATAGTTCCACCATTGTCCGTTGCGTAACGAGTAAAGGTAGCCAAATGCAACTTGAAATATATCAAGAAAAACAAATAGCTAATTAAGAATATATCAAAGTGTTAAAGACAGCCTTATATACCATGTTCAGTTTATTTCTATCCTATCGCGTAAAAAAAGATGATTGACCGAAGACTGTTTCTGTTTTGTCTTGGTGTAAAGGAAGAGAACAAAAACTCTTCCCTTCTCTTTTTTGTCTCGTTTATATGTTTTTTTCTCACAGATAATTCTTGATGGAGATCCGTTTCAAGGGCAATCGTGTTAAACTAGCGTGTGTTGATGTGTTAGTGCAGTTATCAGACACACGACATTTATCATTTACATAACAAAATGGAAGTATACCTTGCATTGAAGAGAAAGGAAGCATGTTCGAGCGTTTAATTCTGTGTTTCATAGAAACATGGAAATGCCTTGGGCTGTTGACACTTTTTAAGGGAAGAGAGCATAAGTTAACAAATTTGGAATTTTAAGCCAAGTGACGGCAGTAAAGCGAGAGATTTCCGTTTTCTTCGTTGTAGTATTTTTCAGTTTTGATCGATTTGAAAAGAACTCGCGAAGTTTTATAGCTATCGCGGTGATGGATTGGAGCACAACCCCCTGCGGCTCATGTTTCCACAGAATTGTTTTGTTCGACCAAACTTCAACATATGCCACGTATTTATTGTTTTAGTGGATAAAAATCATCATGTGTTACAACCCTTTGTTCGGTTGGCTTTGTTTACTCGTGTCCCGAAACGGCTTTTGTCTACAAATTAAAATGAATTCAGGTTAACTTGTTTAGCGGCAAGCCGATTTAGAAAGGACTGTCAAGTTATTTGACCACGAGGAAAAAAGTGAGAAAGGAACCGAAAACTCAAGCTGTAACTGTAACCTGAAGATCACATCTTTATTTTATTACTTTATTTCTAGCGTTCGTACAGCAAGTGATCTATCAGTGGACCGTTCCGCCAGCCTCAGCCGGCGCACCCCCACCCGGTCAGAAGCTGCTTCGCGCTTGCATCACTCAACACTAGCAGGGGAGGAGTCGGGTAGCATTCCCGAAGAAGTTGATCACAGTGTGGCTGATAGCGTTGCATCCGATCTTGGACTTGACCTGGCTGATGATGACTCTATAGCTGACGTGTTGACGGGAGATGACCTCAAAAAACCATCAGGTAAGTACGGGAAAAGACAGCTGTACAGTCACTCGTCTGGTGGGTTTAACCCTTTGGCTCATAAGAAACTAGCATCTAATTTCTCCTTGTAATATCTCCCTGAATCACACTTTAAGGTCGCGAGAAATGATCACAAACTAAAGAAGCTCGTGATTGTTAAACAGATTCTCTAGGTCACCACCTTAGGAAATCTATGAAGAACTGTATGGAAACGCTATGTGTCTTACCCATGCCAAATGGATAAGACACATATTTTCTTCACGTATCAGCCCTCTTTAAATGCGATAAATATGAGAAAATGGTTTTATTTTCTTCCGCCTTCCTCCTTATGTACTGAGGGGGAGGTAACCCGTTAGTCTGTTCAGTGCAATTGTGAGAGAACCTATGAACTGGTATGTTGCAACACTTAGCAACTCACTATTGGCAGTGAACATTAACGATTCAGCTAACCTTGAAATAAAATGAATTAGAAATTTTTTTTGCTCTTTTAGAACGCTTAGAAAGGTCACCGGAAGAAGACTACACTCTGAACTTCGAAGAGACAGTGATGTCATCACACACTGCAACAGATGACGAGATTGACTTCCGAATGATTCTTCCATCTGAGAGCCACAGACGGAGGAGCCTGGGTAAGACAGGAAGGCGCGGCAGCATAGGTTCTGACCAGGGGACTGTATCTTACTCGTCTGTAAGTAAATATGAGTTTTAACGTTGTAAAATGAGATACTAAGTGGAAATCTACAAAGGTAGTGTCACAAGGTAATTAGACGACTACAAAATACTGTTTACTGAAGTTGGTATCCCAAAAATCCTTGGGGAAAGTGTGAAGGCAGTATCACCATCGCTCCACTTCGTTTTGATTGTTGTTATTTTGTCTTAATCGATGGTTTGGCATAATACGCAAAATATATACACAAACGAGAACATTTGAGTGCCCATAATCGCAGACAGAATAAATACGTTTCACTTAAAAATTCGTCGCGTATTGAGTGAAACTAAAATAAATAAATCCAATTTGAAGTATTATTTTGTGGTAGCGCAGAAGAATAGCTTTTCTTTTCCAGTAGCGTGCTTTCATGCGTGTTTCAGCCTTTTTTAGGGACTAACGCCTTTGATATGTTGGTGGTGATGTATTATTTTTCCTTTTTTTAGGACGATAACCATGATTCTCAGGATTTTCCGGTTGACAAGGTAGTTGTTGATTTATTTACTTTAGCTGGCTAATTGTAATAAGCGATCACGAAAGTGCTTGATACTTAAAAATAGGATTTTGTTTTAGGATTTTTCGAACATTAGAGGATTTTTAGACGGTAATCTTTAGAAGAATACAGCCGTTAGCTTAAAAAAATTCACGTGGTTCGTAAAGCCTTCCTCGGAGTTCTTCCACTGTTTCCAAGCGGGCTCCTTCTATACAAATACTACTGGTCAGTGGTTAAGATCCTAAGTTGTTTTCCAGCATGCCTTTTTAAATCACTGTGAGACCTCAGTGCCTGAGACAAAAATTCGAGATTTTAGGACATGATAGTGGGATTAATCGACAATTTTTTTTGATAATTTCCGGCCAAATGTTATGGCCATTTTGCTGGATGATGGTATTAGTCCCTCCCCCTCCCCCCTCCAACCAAAGGCGATGAATAATGACTGGTCCTTAACCCTTCCCTTTTTACCCCAGACGTTGGAGGAGTTTTCCTCAGCGCCATTTTCCGGTGAAGATTCATTCTCTCAGTTCACGTCCGAAATGGTCCGTTTGATGAAGGAGGAAGAAGTTCGAGCCAAACATCAAGCTGGGCTTCTACGCCTGCGCGAAAAAGCCCTGAAGGAAAAGACACGAGCCGAGATGGCCTGGCTTGAATGTCAGAAGCAAAGGCATCGGGACAAGGGCGCTGATGACGTCATGCCGTCAATTAGGAAGCGGCAGCGAGGAGTTTTAATGAGACTTCAAGCTGAACAGGTCGGTGGAGGAAAACATGTTTGTATGCGGAAATTAGTATTATGCGAAATTGTGCCGAAGAGACTGTTGTAATGTCAACCTGTTTTAATCCCATTAATTCTTTTTTGGGAAATCTTTGTGAATTATTCTGAGAAATTTCCGAGCAGCATTATTTGTGACTGTCGTCACATTGCGCGGTTCTCGTGACTGTGATGATTACTTTCGCCCTGGTTGCCTTTCACCAAAATTAGTTCTGTGTGGAACGTGTAAGGCCAAACTTACTCGTACGATCTATCTTTATGATCTCTTAATACATCCCTTCCTAAGTCATGTGTTGTTGCAATAGTGAAATGATCTTCTAAGGGAATTTATTCTCTAACACCACGTCAAATCACATGAGCGATTTCCTGTTTTGGTCTAATTCTTGTCCTTACGAGGATTTGCCAAAGATCACTTGAAGTCTCCTTCTGTTTTTAAACCAGTAGGGATGTAGTCATAATATCTTAAGGAGATTAATTACGTCGTTTAATTTGTAATTGTTGGGTTTTCATGATGTTATTTTTGCCTCTGTCAGGCGGAGATTAAACGTCTGAAAGCTGCGAATCGCGCAGCTAGCTACGAACGGCGTTTGTTGTTGATGCAACAGGAGGAGATTGCAAGACTGAGAAAAAACACCAAGAAAGTCCGAGAGAGGGCAGCTACAGAGCAGGCGGTGCACGGACAGGAACGGACTGATAACCTGAAAACTGGAGAAAAGGACTCTGCAGAACAGGCAAAGGTGAGGTGTAACAGAAATTAATCAACCTCTGGCATATAATTACTGATTCATCCTACTGAGGAAACGCGATCTTTGTGATACGGGTCATTTATTGGGGGGGGGGAAGGGGGGAAGGGGGGTGGGCGGCGTCAAGGGGTGGGGACTTGTATTATTTAGTTTTTTTGAGAATTTAGGAGCTGCACGATGAGGTACCTCTTTATGCTCTTCTTTCATCAATGATTCCCTTATAGTTGTTTTCATATGAGTGCTCTGTCTTTAAATTGTGACGTGAATTATGTGAAGGAAACTTACATTTAATTAATCAAGACATCAGGGAGAGACGGTTTCAAGTCTATCCGAGGCTTAAATTCTTTTTTTGTTATGTTTACTTTCGACATTTGCTCTGACTGCAATTTACTTGTGAAAATTTATTCCTTACTCAACATTCACAAATCTATAAAGGGGTAAGTTTCTAAAGAAACTGTGGTGCTGCGTCGGTGGGAGAGTATAGCAGGTAATTTAGTGTTAACAAATGGGTTGAAAACGTAAATTAGCCACCGTAAAGGGTAAAAAAGCTGACGTTTCGAGCGTTAGCCCTT
The DNA here is from genome assembly GCF_036669915.1 of Pocillopora verrucosa. Taxonomy (NCBI): domain Eukaryota; kingdom Metazoa; phylum Cnidaria; class Anthozoa; order Scleractinia; family Pocilloporidae; genus Pocillopora; species Pocillopora verrucosa. The sequence continues at coordinate 23,334,964 of NC_089315.1, read as the reverse complement.
CGTCAGAGCGATTGATCGCTCTGACGAAGGGCTAACGCTCGAAACGTCAGCTTTTTTACCCTTTACGGTGGCTAATTTACGTTTTCAACCCAGTTGTTAACACTAAATTACCTGCCATTCACAAATCTAATCTGGTTTGATGTGTTTTTGTTTTTTTTGTTTTTTTTTGTTTTTTGTTTTTTGTTTTTTTTTTGCGATAAAGATTGCATTGCGGTGAGCAAAACACCGCTAACCCCACTAGCACGGTTATCAGTGACAAGTAGCGCTCAATCGATATCTGAGACGTACTGACTGGTTTCAGCCCTGCCTAAACTTAACTTTAGGAAGATTTTTTATAATAATTAAATGTAAATTGGAGTTCATAATGTGATACTCTCCAATTGTATTCATTTGTGGTCATTTAAGGCATCTATCAACGTTCGTGCTGAACTCACGAAAGGCACGCCATAATAGAAATAGAACTCCTCATTTTGAAATTTCTGGGATGTATAGAGTTACATTCGTCTGATAAGCTACATTATTAATAAGTATGAGTTGTTTGAATTTGCCTTATTTGTTAGTGTAGTCTTTGTTGCGTGCTTTTCTCCCGACTTTACGAACAGGAAGTGTGCTGTCAACAAAATGTCATCGAAGCAGTTTTTTTTTTTTTTCTTGAAAGCTCTCTTTCGTAGTTGTTGATCGCGTGTATCTTTCTGAACAGCACTGTGTGTTCGCGTGACTTGTTTGTAAATTTTTAATGTTGCGTGCACACTTCAAGGACCGGTCTTTATTTATCGGTTGGGGTGGGGGGCTGGGGGGCTGGGGGGCTGGAGGATTTTGGGTGTGTCACTAAAATCCCCCCTAAGATTCTATAGTATTCTAGTGATTCTCCCTCACTGACAGTCAATTTTCTGCAGTTCCCCTTTTATACTCTGTTAGTTACGACTGACCCTCTATTACCCACCCCGTTTCTCCTGAAAACCATGCAATCCCCTCCCCCCAAAATAAAACTTCGATCGATAGAGAATGGCGGATCCCTTACCACTCAGCGTAGCGCTGGTCTCTCTCTGGAAGTGACATGTACTGCACTTTTGCAACTATTTGCAGGGATGTGTCGCTGCCATCTTTATTTTTATTTAAGGATGCACCGACCCACCAACCCCAGGTTTTAAATCTCATGTGCTGTCATTCTAGTAATCATGTACCTTTCTTACGTAACCATAATAACCCTTTGACCTCTATGAGTGATCACACCAACCCAAGAAGTTCCTGATTGTTTAACAAATTCTCCCTGTCAGCACCTAAGGAAATGTATAGAGAACAGTATGGAGAATATGTATACTGATGGTAAGGCGTTAACGGTTAAACGACTTGTTGTTATTGGCTCTTATGAGAATCAATTCATTACTTCTTTCTTTTACTCAGTGCTCATTAGTTGATTTCATCTTGTATAACCTCCCTTTCAGAGCGAGGCTGAATCGACTGAGGTGGTCGAGGAGTTGGATGAGAAACCCGCAGATCATTCCACTGGCAGTCGCTCATCCGTCTCAGAAGACATCAAAACTGCTTCACTTTCGGCCTCAGCTGCAGCGAGTATCGCTGAAGAAATCCCTACCCACCAGTCTCCAGGAGCCAGTCGGGCCGAGTCTCGTCCGTCCAGTGCTGAGTCTGGTACTAGCGAGAGGAAGAGAAGATTATCAGAGGGAGACAGTGACGAAGGCTCTGCTAAGGAGGGGACTGTGTCCGCCACTAAAGGGTCACCAACAGCTTCAGATTCTACTGTTATGCAGAAGTTGAAAAAGTTAAAACATCAATCAAGCGAGAGGTCAGTTGTTTATAGGGATTGTATTGAATAACGAGTTGCGGAAAGTTAACTGGCCGAGCTCAATCCTCATGCTCCATTCATTAGCTGAAAATTTTGTTACCTAAAATCGTGTTCACAAGCCGTGGAATGTTACGGTGGAAGTTGTATCTGGAGAGAAAGGGTTGGGAGTTGGAATGATAAAAAGGAGATCTAGAATTGGCATTAAACAGTGTGTCGAGATGCCTGCCTGCCAAATTTTGGTGTCAGTTTGATCGAATAAAAGCTTGCAGATTTCGTGCGCCATTCTTATGAAAACATCGAAAACGGTTGTGTTACAAGTGCAAGTCCTAAAAAATCCATTGTTTGAGTTGTCCTTGCCAAAAGGTGTCTACGTTATCTATGAGTGCAAGCAATCTGCCTTGTGTAACTATCTCAATCTTATCGTTTGGCAACACCACGCATTAAATATAGTGGAAGGTATGATAAAGCTCGTTTGCCTTTGCTGCTATCGGCTGCTTCATGAACTTTGTGTCTGATATAAAATTTTCTCGCCGGAAGTGAAGGTAGGATTGTCTTTCCGTGCGATTTTGCTCTGAACTTGTAGATGTCTACAAACCTCGGCTTGTTACGAACAGAGGCCGGAAGTTGACTATGTGAAAAGCTAACAAATTGTTCAAGGAACTGCAGCTGTCTGAGGGCTTTTCCTTGAGACTTGCTGTTGTACTTATTAGTATCGATTTTGTTGGATTTTTTTTATTTGACTGAAATGATGATTTGTAGTGACTAGGGTATGTTCCGTTTTGTCGTGTAAATTTCATACTTGTGTTGTTTTCGTTTTCCTATGGTAAGTGTTCAGCCAGGTCACGCTTTGTCTGGTCCTGTTGTTCGTGCCATACATGTCCATGAAAAGGAATCAGTGCTATTTACACAAGTATTTTTCTGCCTTTGATAGCTTATGTAAAATTGGCTTATATCTGAGAGAGGAAATGAACATTTAGGATATCATGCTCTGATCATGTGCTATACAAACTGTTGTTTTGATTTGAATAGCCAAGTGACCTGTTAAAGCTCCCCTTTGTTGATCTTACGGTTGTCGGCGTTAAAACCATGAGTATTGTTCGTGTGCTCTACAATTTCGTTATTTTTTTTTTATAAAACGTATACGGTAATCAATCATGAGAAACGTTCGAGTCGAAAAGTACAAACAAGGAAGTGAAAATGAAACCGGCTGAATTATAAAGACGATAAGTGCGCCAGTCTAGGACTTTCGCTGCTCTGTAAGTACGACTGAATTGAATTAAGCTCTCTCTTCAATTAAATTTGCTGTGCCCGATGATTTTTCAGGCTAATTGCTGACCCCGTAAATATTAGCTAGGACAGCTTAAGACCTTTGTCTTCTATAAATATTGTTTAATTCCTAGTCAGATCTGTCCCGGAAATCTCATACACTTGAATGACAGTGCTATTTTGAGGTAAAACATCGACGATAAGATTCTTATATTAAATCTGTATGTTTACGGAAGGCAATATCTTGATAATATAACCGATTTTTTTTGAGATCATGATGTTCCTAAAGCATATCCAAACACCAACATGCGAATAATAAAGCTATCAAATTTCTTCTTCGTAAATCTTTGATTTACGTGACATTTCTAGCTCCTTCCGCAAACGCGAAGACAAAATTCCGAACAGCATTTTCACGATTCAACGCTTTTGAATGAGCCAATTTAACATCTTTAATTTTAGTGGGTTTCTGCCGGCCAGCCAATATGATGATAAGCCGAGGCACATCCCGGAGCGGTAAATTCTTCCAGTAATTGACAACTACTGACGTAAGCAGCGTCTCACATTCTGTGATCGGTTTAGCGACTCAACTGTCAATGCCGACAATGGTGTCTTCTGTTGTGTGTCCGGTGAGTTTTGATGGCTTAGATTCAAGGTTATCCTAACAGCAGTCGCTATTTGACGACTTTCTGTATTTGCTATTGTGTGTTAAGCGACGTCGTGATTTTCATCAGTGTTTTGTTGACATTCGATAGATTTTAAATTCAGACTGTGAGGATTATGTCATTTTCGTTTTTAAAACGCGTAATAATTTCAGGGACTAATTTTTTTTTAATATTTACCTTGGGTGAAGTGGTTTGAATTTGACTTCTTCCAATCGATTTACGGCCGTAACATTTTATGGAAACCTGGTTTTTGCCTATGGTAGACCAACGAAATTATTCATTTGTTAATTTAAAATGGATCGTGTAGAATTTGACAACACAAGATGTAATACACTATTTAAAAACACTTATCTTTCGTTCAAAACGTAAGTCCAAATGTACTGATGGTAATTAACCGTGACAAACGGCTCAAAAAGTATTTTTATTTTTTAAGGGATTCATAGCGTTTAGAGTTTCCTTTTGCGTCGAATATGCAAACAGAACTTAGAATTTATAAATTTAGACATGTCGTCACACTTCGTTGGATACTGAAGCACGTTCCACCAATTTTAAACAGCTCTTTGAATATTTTCAAAATTATTTCCACAAGTTGTCACAGCGAAAAAAAAACTACACATTCAGTGGAAATATCCAGCATACCCGATTCAGATTTCCTTCAATGGCCGGTGCCGCTTTTTGTATTTAAAACTAATCTGCTAATTGCTTTCGGAATCTACTTTTCTGGAGTAATTTAGTTTTTTTTTTCCGCCGAGCTATGCTTTGTATGCTGTGCCGTAAGCTTCGCAGGTGAGAGTGTATTTGGGACTTATTGAAATGTTGTGATTTATATTTGCTAACCACCTGTAAGGACAGTCTATTTTCAAGTGTGTTGAGTTGGAGAGAGGATATACCATGAGTTCTTCCTCTCAATCCTCAGTCAAACATTATTTCTTTGCTCAATACAGACAACCGTATTATTTTCTTTGCTAGTACCGCGTAAGTGTCTTCAGAACAAACAAATTAAGATATGAAAATGAAAATAAATTTTTCTAACGGGTTAAATTTCCTTCTCTGTCGTTTGCAAGTGGCAGCACAGTTCGTTTTTATTTCAGGACAAGTAAAACATTTCAAATTGTTTTTTTGCGGTCTCTCGACGACTCAGAACCTTTATAGCGGTTTAAGTTATCTTCTTTACCTCTCGCCTCTTGGCAACAGCCAGCCATCGTTAACCGAACTACATCTTTTGCGTTCGCGAAACCTTTTTTAAGTTCTCTTGTATTTGTGTGCCACCCATTCTGTTCGCTTGTGGAAATGAGTATCACTAGCGACGAGAGGCAAAAAGACTCGAACCAATATTGAACTAAACAAAACTCAAAAGCAGTGTAATTTTGAAATGTCCTTTACTCTTTAGTTTTGGACAATTCTTATTGCTTTTAGTATTAATGAAACTTTCCTGCAGAATCAGGTGTCACCTACAGCTATTCGTGTGATGCTTGTGGCGTTGAGATATTAAGGTTTTAGGATTCGTTGAGGAATTACGACCTAAAACTTCTCAACAAAGTTCTCTACAAAGTTTTCTAGAAAGTCCCTATTCACGTGCTCCGAAAAAAAAACACGATTAGCAAGAATACTGTGGACTCTTGCCAGAATGAGACGTAGAAATGAAAACAAATAAAAGAACCGGTAAAACATTGCGAAGCCCTAGCGGTAATCACTTGTCGTCGCTGATCAAAACCCGCGTAAAATCGCTTGTGCTATTAGGAATTTCCTGTCATAAGGCTGTCTTAGTTAATGGTTCCCGGAAGCCGTCTAACTGTGCAGTTTGTTGGCCATGATGTGGTTGTTTTTCTGCGTTAGAAGGTACTGTACTTTTTGCTTCTTTATCATTCCACCTGCTGTTGTTTTTTTACGGATACGTAGACGTTTTCGCTGATCGCTAGGTTCAAACAGTTACCCCGACTATGATCCAGCCGACAGTTTCTCAGTAGAAGTGAAAATTCTTTATTTGACGCTTTAATTTTCATCCGAAAACGTTTTTGCAATTTATTTCTGTGTTCCTTGCCAGTATTGCTTAACTGAAAACGAACATTATGTTTGTGAAATTTTCGAATTTCTTTTTCATAGTAACAATCCTGAAAGATTCTCTTTCAGTGAGCAATTTGTCTTTAAAGGCGATTCGAAATTTAGTTTTATTGTCATTCTCATAAATTTCAAGGTAATTTATTATCAGTGGTACAGCTGTCGTGTTTGCAGCTTGTTTGACCGGTGTGATAATCAATGTTGATAAAACCTGTTTGTAGCGGTTCAATCTCTTCTTAGGACAATCCTGTTTTTGTTTTCCGCCTCTCCTTCTAGGAGGGAAGTGTTTGGGTGAGGAGAGGATGTTACGGAAATTTTCCCGCTTTAAACTTATATTGCGTGTGTTACCAAGGGCAATTGTATATATCTGGAAATATGTAATTCATGAGTTACTTGAATGGGATTATGTGACTGTCTGGAATGGAAATACACCGGACAATTGTTCAAAGTTTAAGTCCACTCCCTGTATTGTCCCTGATCCAAAACTCTGTTTAATCGTCTTGTAGTGTGGTGTATGACTTCATATCCGTCTTTACAAGCTGATTCGGGACTGATGCAGTTTTTCTGAGGTGCTTGTTTCCAGTGTTTTTGTCCTATGTTTTTCGTAACTGCACGAAACGGGTACTCGATCACGCTTCGTAACTCAGTGCAGGCGTCCAGCTCCAAGCATTTGATGACTGAATAGCGCTTCTTTAAAAGCAAATGTAATTTTGGTCGCATTTATTCTAACTAATACACGGAAACTTTCGGTAGAAATCGCTCAAGGCCTCGGGAAGTTTATATGTGATTTTAATCGGTTGCAATACTATCGACTCTTAAAGTTGTCGGCTTCTGCAAACTTTCTCCAGGCAAGGCTTTCACTGATCGAACATAAACCGAGCTTGGTACAACACGCGCCTTATTGTTAACTACGTGGTATATCTTTTTGTACCGATGTTTGCTTTCGTGAATAAGTGTATGCATTTCTTAATTTTCGCGCCAGATTCTTTGTTTTGCCTTTTTGCGTTTTTTTTTTGTTCGTTTTTTGTTGTTGTTGTTTCTTGTTGTTTGTGTTGTTTTTTTGTTGTTGTTGATTATAAATTGTGATGTTTTTGTTTTTATGTCGTAGGTATCTAACTCTGCGAGAGCAGAAGCTTATGAAACGACGGAAAGAGGCTGAAAATCTGTTGGAGAACAAGAAAAAGCTTTTGGAATGGGAGAAGCGACTTGACAAAGAAGAAAGTCTCGTCAGGAACCTACTCAACGAAGCTCTAAATCTCGAAAGCTCCAGGAAGCAGCCAAGGACAACCAGCATAACAAGCGAAGAAGAAGAACATAAAGGTACGACGTGAATGATAGATTACTGATTTGAACATTTTTTTGTAGTAGTCGCACTAAATTCGGGGAGGCGAGTTGTAGGAATTAGCGTATACCACACAGGTAAATAGTGCCTTTCGCGCGTGCTGATTTATTGGCTCGAAAATGATTAGCAAGTACCATTCACCTCCGAGCAGGCGAAGAGGAAAAAATCGAGTGTCAGGAGTTCAATTTGCGACTATTTCTCGATACACTGACAAAAGTAGCCGACTTTATTGGTTCTTGTGTGGTTTATTCTTGGACAATGTACCACTCCGGTGTCGGTGAAAGTGGTGAGTGCTTACTCTGTTGCTCCGCGGCACCGGCAGTAAATATTCACCAGTATTCACCCTCTCTTCGGTAAATAATTGTTCATTATACATGCTTATCCTCAACATTGCGGAATTCAAGTTTTTCGCTACAGGACTTCTACTTTTTGCTTCGGGAGAAGGAAATTAATCGGACAGGTGAATTACCTTTACCTGAAAGTAACCCTGCAGACCTGACGAGCTTGTTGCGTTTCTTGTTTACGCTCGATTGTGTTAACTGCGAGATTTTTTTCTCGGTACCGAAACTTAAAATGTTAATTATGGTTGAACGTTATTTTTTAAGGAATTAAGCTATTCTGGGAATATTGGAATAAAGTTTAATTTAATGCTTGATTTTGTGCGTCATATACTCCTCAATAGTATATAGAAAGCCAAATGTTTCACGGCACGAACATTTCATGACTTATACCTCACTACGACACAAACACTGATCATTCTTCTTCGTTACAACAGAATTGTTTTGTCTTATTAAAATGAGCTGGTTATTTTAACAGATCGCAGTGGTAGAGAGGCCTCTGCCAGCCTGTCAGTATCTAGGACTCCCTCTAGTAAAGTCATCTCCAAAGATAGATCCACACAAGGAACTGACAGAATCAGTGAATCCATCAAGGCGGCTCGGTCGCATGGCCACGAGCGCAGTGCCAGTGAGAGTTCAGTTGCTGAGGAGCTGAGTATTCCCACACGTGACAGGTCACAAGATCAGTCAGAGAGGTCACGTGACAGTTCTATTCCTGAAGTAGACATGAAGACTCGATCCCAGGGTAGCTCGATTCCCGAGGAGATTCCAGAGGAGTATGTCAACGATACGTTCGAGTCGCTGGATAGCAGTGCGACTCCAGCGCACTCCACCCCCGTGCGGAGCGATTTGACGCTTAAGCGAGACACGTCCCCGGCTCTTAGCAGGCGATCATCCACAGGGGAGGGGAGCAAGAGTGAAGAGGAAACCTCTATGACGGGTGAGTTGTATTCAATGGTTTCCTCTCGTGGAAAACTACAGCGAAAACTCGGTTTCCCATTGGTAATTCTCACGAGCGGCTGGCTGGCTTACTGTTGCCCTGATCATTATTGCAGGATTATTATAAAAATAGTATTCACAGCACACTTTCGTATGTAGTCAATTCCCGCCAACGGTGCATTTGTGCTTGCCTAAGTCGTTGCGGGGGAGCCGCAACGACAGTTAACTAAAACGTTTTTAAAAGTGAGAAAAGTAAAAGTAAGTAAAATCAGGAGCCCATTACCTAGTAAAATTTTTGTATTGTTCCAAGTCGTGTTTCATATAAAAAAAATTACCTTGGTTTTTTTTTGTTTTTATATTTTTTCAAGTGAAGAATTATAGCGCCGCTATATGATCGATGTCTGCAGAAAATTTTCCTTCTTAGACTACTTCTTCGATTTTCTATGCTATTAGCACAACGAGTATGTTTTGTTATTAATATTATAATTTTCTAAGGACTGATGGCTCTTCATCACCATAAGAAAATTTTTTCCTAGATTGCTCTCGTCTTTCAAGACAATAGAAAATTATTTGATTTTTTATTCATCTCAGCTCAACTCTTTTGATCCAGTTGTTGTAAACCATTATTATCTGTTAAGATGTTCGTATTTCTTGAATTTCTACGGCTTTAGATGGATTGTGAATTCAAAACGTTAGGGGCTTATTTTCCACACCTTCGATTATGTTCAGTCGGAGGGCATCGTGAATTGTACACTCGTGCTTGTTAAAATGATATTGTCTTGTGTAATAGTCGCCGTGTGTTAGTAAGCTCTCTTTACATTACGATAATGCTACGACGTTATTAGAGTACTTACTTACTTATCAAACCATTTTGTTTTGGTGATTGTTCATTTTAAGAATGACCCGAGGATCCCGTTTTTTTTGTAATTTATGTGTCCAAAAATTGTTCATTTGTGTTTTTGTGTGAAGAAACACGAGACAATCTTTTAAATGCAGTGGCGGGGTTTTTCTAAAGGTTCTTCTTCGGAGAAAGTCCAATATCAGTTTGAGTGCACGATGCTGACGTATTTTCCGAGTTTGGGTTTTTGTAGCACGTACCAAATTTGTCGCTGTTTAAAGTGAATCCGTACGTGTTGCGGACTACGAGGCTTTTAAGAATTCGTATCTTAGTAGAAATTGACACAACGAATAGTTTCATTACACGAGTTGGACATTTAATATTCCAACTAATGGTTGCGAAACATCGATGAGGAAGTTTAGCTGTGGGCGAGAAAAGAAAATAATTATGATATCATCCCCACAACATGGTAATTTGCATAACAAAGTCATTTTAAACATCCTTCATCGAACGCCCGCTAAATTCGCTGTCTTTTTTCTTTTTTTTTCTTTTTGCTTGCTTTCGCTCTGGTTTGTTAATAGCAAAAAATTTACAAAGATTTTTCCAAGAGAGGTATTGTCAACAGAGTTCAATTTTTGATTCCCTTGTTATTTGTAGAACTGCGTTACAACTCATGTTATCACATGCTATCGCCTCCAGCAAAGTTTCCATAGGATTTCCATGTGCTTTAAAAAATGTACTGAATATTTTGTGCCGACACCATTTTGAAATAACTTCCCTCACGAGGAATGACGGGACGGTAGAATACTTGTGGTTATATTTATTACTTACGTTGCTGTTCAGCATTGCGTGTTTCGTGGAACGAATGTAGCACTGGTTCTCTTTGCCTTGCGTACTTTGATCCATTTACAAGTTCCGGTGCTTCTCCGTGCGTTATGTTTGACTGCTTGTCGTAAGTTTAAACACTTTTCTTTTCCCTATGATTTCATTGTCAACAGTAATGAAGGCTGCATCAGGCCGAGCGAGGTGACCTTTTTATTACGGTAACGCAAATTCCGTTTCTTCATCCGAATTAACGGTCTCTAAATCTTTTTTACCGTTTGAAATTGGTTTAACTTGATTTTCTTCTTCTAGGTATGAAGTTGTTGTCTGTTGTTCGTAAATCGTTTTTAAGGAAACGGCGACCAGAAGAACTGTTTAAAGACAAGAGTGATTCCACGCATTCAATTATTGAACGAGATTTTTTAAAATTTTTTAAAACGTATGATTTTGGTTTCTTCAAATTAACAGCATTCAATTGAGAGAGTGTAAAAGAGTTTGGAGTTCCGTCCGTTTTGTATGTTTTGAAGTCTGCATTATTTCCAGTTAAAACAATTTATCTGTTGCCATCCGTAATGGTTGCTCAACCTTTTCGATGTTACCTTTTGTTAACTGTTTTAATTTAATGTTGCAAGGGGAACCCGACATGGCAAAATGCACGCTTTCCGATAAACTACGTATTGCTCGCAAACATTTCCAAAGGCCTGTTCGGTTAAAGCGTGGTTAAACCTTGCTCTGCTAACTAAAAATTTGTTTCTAGTATGATCTCTTTTCGTTGGAAGATTTAGTTGCTTTTAAATTTGTTGAACATGACAGTAACGGCAAAAATGAATTCCATTTATGCTAACTTTCTTCCAGTCCTTAAATCAATCTTGTGGAAAAATTGAAAACACTTTTTGTTCTCATTAAACTCAAATATTTCCATAAATGTACCCAGAAGGCTGAAGGAATCGGTAAGAAGTTCAAGTCTTGCCGTTTTCCGTAAACGCCTAATTTCACCGATAGCAAGTTTCGCATGAAGGGAAGAGCATTTGACTGTGGGCAGTTGTACCAAAGATACACAGCGGGTTTGAATGGCCTAGACGCACAAGCCAAAGAAATGTTACGCTTTTTCCTCTTTCTTCTTGTTCCTCGAGACCTTGAGATATGAAGATGCATAGTCAATCGATTTGATTTGGCGTAGGTCTTTTTAAACAACGGTTGCGCCGAAGGTGCGCTCTTCTTTCGTTCCTCGGGGTTTTTTCTTTAACGTGAAGCAGAGCAACAAGAAACCTTTAGCTTGCAAATTGTTGTCTTCAAAATTCTTAAAAACTGGTTTTCTTAAAAATCGTTGGATAGTTTTTTTGCTTTTTTTTTAATTTGGAAAAAGAAAACAACCCAACAATTCTCAACGGCTTTTGACGTTTTCGAGCCAGCTGTGTTTGATACCTTCACAATTTGCTCAACCGCTTGGTCTCCATCGATGGCGTTTTTGTGGCTGCTGAACTTATTTGGTAATCAAAGAATCGCTGGAAACAAGACTGTGTTTGCGTTTTTTTTAGCGATCGCGAGTCACGGTATAGCCGTTAAGTTGATCTTCGTTAAAGTGGCGTAGAGCGATTGACACGTTGACGCTTGAGGGCAGCGTTCGTTCGACGATCTTGTAGTCTAAGGGAAAAACGATCAATTAAGTGTTAAAGAAGGAAGATATGCCCGAGACAGGTTTGATAAGTATATGCAAATTATTACGAGAACCAGAGATCAGTGATGTCTTTCTCTGGTACGCGGCAAAAGACTTTACGGGATCATAGTTCGGTTTGCTGTAAGGCCCACCATAGTTTATTGAATAAAATATTTTAAAAGAAAAGTATTCACGGCATTATCTTGTTGCTGAGTGACTTCCCCTTCAGCAGAAATTGGCCTCCCGTGGCGTTAAGAATAAACATGTAGGTGTGAACTTTCCCCAAACAGTGTTCCGTGGGAGTTTTGTGTGTGTGGTGTGATGCAAGTTACTAGCTGTTCCCACATTTCATTAGTTATTATTTATTTTAATCAACACTTTGTTCCCACAGTTTCAGTTCTGATATTAAAATTTTAGGCTCTTATCGCCATTCGCTTGATAAATTGTAGTTTTTACAAAGTATCCTATCTTATCTTCTTAGGTCTATCGGTCGGTCTGTAGGAAGACCCTTCATACTTATGCCTTCACTGTTGACAATTTTAGTTCTGGTGTTTGCTTAAAAACGACTTGACGTTTTAATGGTTCCTTCAAGCTAATTCGGAACCCCTTTCCGCTTTAGGTAGAAATCTCACGTGTCAAATTTCATACATCGCAATGGCTAAATATTATCTCTTTCTTGTATTTCTCGCCAGAAACCTCGGACCACAGCGACATCGAGTCTCGTGTTCGCCGCCTGAGAGACCAACTTGAAGTGCGCAAGCGCGAGGTTAAGCGCTTGTATAATGAAAGGAAGAAACAAAGAAAAGCTATGTTGCGGGCTCAAGAGGCCAGCTTAAGGCAGGAATTACAGGTAAATACACGTGGAAACGAGTACTATCACGGGGTTGTTGTTTACGCCGTCAATGTCACGCGCTCTTCTTGACGTGGGCGCGTGAAGTTGAACTTTGTACATTGTTTTCGGTCTTTCGGCCCGATGGAAAAATATTTCAAAATTCTGAGGCGAGTTACTGTTTGATATTTTAAGTATTGTATAAGTGTTAAAATAAATTTTTGTAATTAAAATAGAATTATCATCAGATTTATGAGACGAGTGCAAGGTGCCAGAAGGAGAACTCTTCATTGCGAATCCAAAATAGCATTTTTTTTGTGGGATGCGTAATTATCATACGATAGATTTTCAGTGAAGAAATCTCGATCATTTATAGTTCTTAATTTCTTTAGGCTGTGGAAATGGTAATCTCAAGGACAAAGGCCGAACTCAATCGACCTCAAACGGATTCAAAAAGACCAGAGTCTGGCTCTACTGACCAACACCCAATGAGCGCGAAAAACGATTCTAGTGCCCGTGAAGTCAGGTACCATCTCTCTCGAACGTCAGATGTGAGCGGAGGTCGCAAGATAACACCATCGGAAAAGCCTGTGAAAGTGTCTGCTAGGAGTGAGCCAGCAGGTGGGAGAGTTTTAAGTTCTGTGGATGCGGAAGTTAACAGTCGAGGTGATCAAACAATTTCCGATGTTCCCAGCTTAAAAGAAAAAGATGAGGAGTGTTCTTCTGTCAGTGAGATTAAGACAGGGGAGAGAAATAATTTGTCATTGGGGAAAGGTGAAACTCCCTTGGATAAAAGAGAAGACCTTGATCTAACCGACAGAACTCGAACCCCCGACAAAACCTCCTCGGAAAATCTACGGCAATCAGCCAATAGTGAACGCAAAACATCGATTAGAGATGCCGAAGATTCCCGAGAAGAAATCAAAGACGATGTGACGACGGCCGAAGATGTTTCCATGAGTGAGGATATCGAAGTTCAAACACCGTCCAAAGCATCTCACTCCGACAAGTCGGAACGTAGTTCTCGAGGATCTAGTCAATCTCAATCAGTTAGTCTTCGGAGAGGATCGGATAGTGATCGTAAGAGTTCGGTAAGGGAAAGGTCCGAGGTTGACGTAAAGATCACGAAAGAAGCAAGGACCGAAGAAAATAAATCGTTAACCGAAGAAAATGAAGTTGTTACAAGGCCCAGATCCACTCACTCTGGAAGCCACTCCACTCAGGAACTGAAAGAGTCGAAAGACACCGATCGCTCAGGACAGTCAGGTATCGTCAGCGGGCAAAACTCGATTATTTCCGAGGGATCGAAGTCTTCCAGACGATCAAAATCGCCGGCTTTGTCGGAGAAATCGCAAAGTCTTCAACAGGCGTACAGTTCGTCTTTTGAGAGCGTTGAGAATGAAGTGGACAAAAGCGAAGACGATATCAGTGAGCATATCAGTGTTGAGGAAGACGTAGAAAATAGCGAACGGTCCGAAAGGCAAGATGACGTCCCAGATAAGCCATCTGCGCATCCTGATCAATTTTTATCAAAAGATGAAGAAGGGACAAGAGACATTTCTGAAGTACCCGAGGATATTTCTGAACAATCTGAAATTGAAGTGACACCAAAAAGTACATCACTTTCTGCAAAAAGTAGTGGCCCCGTGTCTGAAAAGGCGGAACAATCCTTAAAAGGAGAAAAAGGTTTACAACTGCCTGAGGAAAACAAAAGCGGACTTGTCTCCTATACTGATGACTTTGAGCCTTCGGCGGTTGACGAAACTGATGAAGGAAAACCTCGTGGTTCCTACACACCAGATTTCGAACCATCTGAGTCGAACGTTCCTTTAGAGGATGACAAAACTTCTCAGGAAAAAGAAGAAAACGACGACTTCAGGTTTTCCTCGAAGAAAAGGGAACTTTCTGAAGGTGCAGAAGTGGATGACAATAAATCACCGCAGGAAGGGCAAGTCCAGAAACCTCCTAAAATTCCAACTCTCGAATTAGAGCAGGCTACCGACGAAGAAAGCATTGCAGAAGAATTGGATGAAAACATTGAAGGCCTTGAGGAAATTAGTGAAGACAGTGATAGTGGGTCCTTATTTGAAGAAAACTACTTCAAAAATGAGCACGGAAGTCTGCAGAGACAGATTGAGGACGAATCCGTTGATGAGAAGGAGAAAATTGATAAAGAAGTATCGCCAGTGTCACCTGGTGTGCTGCCGAAAAGTACTCGGCAGTCGCCAGAATCCCGAAGCCATGAATCTGATCAAAAAACTGCTGACAGAATCACTCAGGACTTGTCTATGATGTTGCTGGAAGAGTCTGTGAACTTGGCGACAAGAGTGTTCGATGAACGTCGCCGGATCTACCAAGATTTACCGAAACAGTCTGCAAAAGATAGTACACCTGTTGAGGATGGAAATGATGGTGCATCACGATCATTAGCAGAAACATCCGAAACAGAAGAGATATCTGAACATTTATCCACCTCGCCGAATGGAAGTTTAGAATCTGGACTGGACCGTAGGACAAGAGAGCGAGAAGATTTTGCTCCCTCTCCTGTTGAACAACCTCAGCAGGTATCACCTGAACAAAAGAGTAACGACATCGTGAATAAATTGTCAGACGCACTGCTTAAGGAAGCCGCCTCTCAAATGATTGCAATTATGCGATTTCGTCAAGAAAAGTTTGCCAAGACCAAGGGTGAAAGTACCACGGACTCAACCACTTCTCCAAGGGGGGCAACAGAAGACGAACCTCACTCGGCTGAAGAGAGTCCTCTTTCTTCCCCCAGAAACAGTAGATTTATGGCCGTCCAACGCTTTCCCGACGGATTACTGAAGTATACTGAGGACACCTCGACACCTCCAGGAAGCCCCACAAGTGAGCAGCAATCTTCAATTAACGAGAGAGAATTGACAGATAAGCTTGATCAGTTACGACGTTTACATGAGCATCTGGAGGGTGCACGGGGCGAAGGTGAAGATGAACGCTCAGAATTTAAACTTAACACAAATGCTCTCATGGAATTTCCCTCTGAAGAGGAAGATGAAGAAGAGGAGACATTTAGGCGTTCTAGAGGTCCTTCGTTTCTTTTCTCCGTTCCTCATCGTCCCAATGAAGTCAGCCCATTGGTGGCTTCCTCTCTTTCCGTTTTCTTCGAACGCAAGAGGAGAGGACTGCCTTTAGATAACGTAACACCCCCGTCGGAAATCATCGGAGACGACGAAGCGGACGACGACCTCGGAGCCAATAGTAAACGAGTTTACCAACGATTAGTGTTCGATTTGACCGGCAATTTGTTCAAAGATCTCTTATCTGAGGAGACCCCCACCAAGCGGCCGGCTTGGATGAAAGCAAAACCGCGACGAAAGCACCGTCTGCATCGTGGTCTTCAACCACTTGTCCGCGAAGGAGACTTTCTCCCTGTAGTGCAGCAACAAGTTTTGAATTTAATCGGTTTGGGTGATGCTAGGCCTTCTCTCGAACGTGTTCGTCGGAAGACGCCGCTAAAGGTGGGAAAGAAGGATTTCGTTGACGCCATCCTGATTCAGGAGCTTCGAGAAGAGGAGCCGTTATGGGTAGATTACGATGATGATGAACTTGCCGTGAAGTTCCAAGTGGCAGACGCTATCTTCGAATCGCTTTTATCAGAAACTGTGATGGTGGTGAATGCTGTGCAGTTGAGGCGCGAGGCAAGGGCTGACTTGGCACGCAGCTGACGAAACCATATCCTCTAGTCTTAATATTTCTTTCCTGGATCCCAGAATTACCATGTGCAATCAGTCGCGCATTGAATTTAGTGAAATAACGGTGATGTGTGAACAGACTGGCATTTGAAATGGAGAGGGAAATATTTATGGAGCGTGCAGAAAAATGGCAAGCAGGCACAACTCCAAGCTAACGACTGTTAACGGGCTCAAATATTACGTAGAGTAGTGTCAGTACAACAGTCCTTGTGGAAACAACCTATTGCAGTTACTAGCCTTCCTTCCTCGTTAGACATTAGATCAACTATATTGACATGACTGAAAAATTTGAACGGAAAGAATCGAATCCAAGTGTTAGTTTTAGAGAGGTGTACGTCGTCTAAAGGTGTCGGTCAAGAGGGAATTGACTGAGGTTATACCATTCGTTGTTTTCTCGAGCGAAGGAATTAGAGATGACTTCTCGCTCTGACTTCCTTTTTTTACTTGTCATGAACACCCCGTTCATCTGGAAAAAATTGCCAACATGAAAATCTAAACTATTTCCGCCTTATTACTCGCCTATGGAAAGGGTTGAAGTCCTGTCGTTTTGATACCAAGGTATAAACGTGAACATGTTCACCTAGACATAATTTCCCCTATCCAAATATACTGTTAAGTGGATCTTAAGTTGAGAAGTGAAGGTGAAGGATGTGTATTCTTGGTTCACATCAGCCTGTGCGGTCGTAGTTTCGTTACTTCTGTCTAAAATTTATTTTTCACTTGGTAGTAAAATGATGAGTGGAATGACAAATATTCTTGCAAATGTTGAAAAATTCTTGTTTTTGCAAATGTGTATAAAAAGTATGAATTGGCATCGTGGTATGTCCCAATATTGTAATTAGAATCCAAGTTTGCTTTGCTGCAACTGTACATAAGAGAGCTTTTACCTTATTTTTGTTTCAAATGTGCTTTGCCTTTGTTGAATAAAAAAAACCTTTGAAGTTGCATTTTTTTGTGTCGCGTTTGTTTGCGTTGTGGCCAATTTCATTTCAAGGTCACCAATGACCTCGCTTTCACATAAAGGTTTAGTTACATTTTACATAACTGTAGAATGGTCCATTCCCAACAGTCCTTTATCACCTTTGATAAACAGATGAGTCAGAATCGAGAACAAGTTTCCAATCATTCCTCTGTATTCTGCTTGGTCTATTAAGCCTTGATTGATTGGGGGGGGGGGTTGTTTTTTTTACATTTATGTCCCAGTGGGTGGTTGACCTCAAAATGTGGTACAACAAGAGACAAGAGAACCTTACCACATTTTGACATCTGAGATCCATTACTGTACAAACCCAAGGCAATATGGAATCTATTTGTTTTATATGATGAAAAAGTAAAATGTTAATAATGGTGATGTCAGTTATGCATCTGTCCTCCACTACATCACAAGTAAGAACCAATCCAAATTCAGCTTATCATTATACTGTATCAAATATAGAAAATGGGAAACACCCAAATTATTTTTGGAAAGGTTTTTGTGTTGTACCCTATCATAATTAACATCAGGCCACACAGGCAAAGCTATCAGATTAACTACCATTCCCTGAATTTGATTTCTTCATCTTTAGATGATAATGTTCTAGAACTTTTTCCAGATTAGTGACATTCTGGGTTCTGATGTTAAGACTTCAGATGTTATCCATTGGGGAAAAGTGGGAAGAATTTGCTTTGATGTCAGACCTCCTTCCCCTCTTCTAGACTGTGTAACCCTGGGGACCATTTCTCGAAGGTGTGGTAACTTCATATGACAGCAAAGCTGTTCTGATTTCATTGAAGATGGAGTGTTTAAGAGTTTTGAAAATCATACCATAAAATTGTCACCTTAAGAAAAAAAATGGATTGGTTAAGGGTCAACCTGCTACTCTATGCTTAAAATTTGGATTTTAAAATATCACTTTTGGCCAGTTAAGTTAACAAGACTTTTGAGAAATGGGTTACTGTGACCAGTTGTTCAATTAATGATTACCCTGACCCATGTCAAGCATAAGCTTGCCATTTAGTTTAACGGCTTTGAAGAGAGGTTCTTAATGTTTTTGCTTTTATTGTTTCTTGTAGTTTTGCCTTGCTCTGAGGTAAAATCAAAGAGGATGTTAGGCCTGAGACATACCACAACAAAGAAATCAAACTCAGATTTCACTTCTAATCCCGCATGAGTGGCTTGCTCCATTTGATTAACTAACCTCTGAAGGGGAAGGTGATGTTAGAGTGCATGCAAGACACCTACTACCTCCCCACAAAAAATTAACGGTTTTCTAATTCCTTGAAACTCGTTTACATAACAAATCTTAATCTCTTACACCCTAACATCCGTATGCATATTCTCCATACTGTTCTCTACACATTCTGGGGTGCTGACAAGGAGAATTTGTTTAAAAATCAAGAGCTTCCTTAGTTGGTGACCATCTCCTTTATTGTTATTTGATTGAGGTCTGGAGAAATTGGATGTTAGTCACTCTTAAGGGTTATGAGGTTGAAGGAAAAACAACAACATCAGTAGCTCATTTATTAAATGCAAGCCTTAATGAGTAAGATTGTGCTTGTGTAGACTTGAACAACTGATGGACAAAGTTAAACATGTAGCTCTCTAAATCAGTATGGAATCAAAACATGAACAACCCATATGAAGAGAGAGTCCCCTCTTTTGTCAGGTTACTGTTCCTTTTTCAGAGACATTAGCTTGTGTCCATTTTCTCAGCGTTAGTCTCCTTGATTTTCTTTCCCTCTGGTTTCTTATGAATTTGCTGCTGTGTAACAACTAAAAAAGAATAATGTAAAAAAAAAACATTTATCTGTATTCCCCCTCTTAGAGTAGCAGCTTAAGAATTATAAGAGTTGTTTGGCACAAGGGGACTTAAGGCTGATATGGGTGTTTGTTATAGTAGAAAGAGTGTTGGGAAACCATTTTTCACCCTTTAACTCCCAGAATTGATTAACTTGTTATTTATCCCTATAATATCCATTTATTATCCAGCAAACTGGTTCCAGTAATGAGAATACCCAAACTTATCAGGTAGAGGTTGCTGTCTTGAACCAACACCAAATTCTTGCACCTTAGTGGTTTGGCAAAAGAAATCTTACTCATACAATGTTAAGCCCAGTGCTTCTAGAGGCCCCCTTGCCATCTATTAAAATATTGTTTATAACAAGTATTGTAAACTTACTCATTTGGTAATGAAAAACACCTTTCTCTTTATAAATGGCAAATGAAATTTGTATTTTACTGTATTGTAATAAACTGTTTATTTGTCATTTATTGTTATTATTATATGTTGTTGCTATTACATGTTGATCTTTTTTTTTTTTTTTTTTTTTTCGTATTTTCTACAGGGTATTAAATTTTTGCAAGTCCATATTCCCTGAGGAGTTTTATTTCAGGTCATTAATTTTACGATTTTTTTACCATCGCGGAAAACCCTAAACTAAGTACCAATAAGGTAGGAGTACCAGTAATAATACTCCCCCCCCCCCCTGGATGGGATGCTAGTTCATCACAAGGTTCCCCCCAACATTTCATCAGGCTTCCTTGACAATATGTTAATACTCATCAATATTCCTTGGTGGAGAGATGAAGTGTTCTGCCCAAGAACACAACACAAAGGCCCCACCAGGTTATGAGTCTCCCAATTAACCCTTCACACCCTCACATCAATATGCATATTCTCCATGCTGTTCTCTATACATTTTCTAAGGTGCTGATAAGGAGAATTTGTTTAACAATCAAGAGAAACTTTAGTTGATGATCATTTCCTTTATTCTCATGATGTTAATGTTTGATTTAGGGACGATATTGTAAGGAGAAATTAGATGATGGTCACTCTTAGGGGTCAAAGGGTTGATGATAAAGGACCCTGAATGATCTCCCAAAGGTGTTCTCTGCATTAAGCGTTAGCACGATTTCCCAGAAGGGGTTCCATGCATTTGGAAACATGCTTGATTGTTTGATTATCATTAAGTATCAGTTGCTTTTTAAAACAGGGGAGAGAGGCCTTCTTATGTAGGATTCCTTCTATATAAGGTTTCTGGTAAGCCCTTATCCTTTGAAGAAACATTGTAAAAAAATAAGTGTAATTTTGTTACCTTCCATTGCATTTTCTTCTTTTCTTTGCTTTTTTATTTCTTTCATTATAAGTCTCTTCTTTTTTGCAGATATTGAAACACTGCCCCTCTGGTTGTTACTGATAAGAAATGTTCATCAAAAAAGAATGTATCAATTATCATCATATCAAGGCATTGTGAATCTGCCCATCTCTTAGCCCTTCAACTCTCAAGATACAATTGGCAATGCTTACCTTGTACAGGACAATTTGGTCTTATTCCCAAAATAACACCCTCTAGCTGAAAGCTGTCTGTTCACATAACCTGTTTACAAAGTAACTTATTGGAATTGTAAGGAGTTAAACTGTAATTTCCTTTCTGATTTCCGACGATTTTGTGTTAAAAAGCCCCACCTCCGTCCAAGGCTAGTCAAGCATGTTCAACCCTCTCTTAAATACACAGCACAAAAATGGCGAATAAATACGAAAATGAATGTTTCTTTTTGCTATTTATGTCTCGAGTGTATTAAATTCTATTTCACAGGGACGTAAACGGTGCCAACTCTTTTTCTCTCTCTTAACAGGAATATCTGGTTGCATTTGTACCTTTGCTTGGATCCTTTGTTTTTCTGTTGTTGCTTCTTTTTCTGTGCTTTTTTTACTCTCGTGAGCTTGCTAATATTTTTCTGCAAAGCCTGAAAAAAATTATTTTTAGAATAATATTGTAGTTAACATAACTTACCCCCATCAAAGTTCAGCTGCAAGCTTACAAGCCTAATCAAAGTTCCGGTGAACTTTCAGTTATCGTCAACTGACCGAAACTGTATTCAAAGACCGATGTCCTTTCAGATTGTACGTAATAGATTAGGCCGGTGGTCTACAGGGTACAAGAAACACGTGTTGTAACGCAACAAGAGCTCAGATCTCAGATGTTGTGGTACACGAAACTGCCATGAAAGGTATACCCACCGTTTTTGGTCGATTAATTTTATCGCCACCTGTCATTGTAGACCCCACTTGATCTATCAGAAGTCCCAATTTTTCCTGAAATTTTTCTCTGCGTTTTTAATCGAATGTCTAGGTCACGGAACACGCGAAAGAAAATTACATGAGCCCGCAATATACCAGTCGGTTACAGAGAAACAATACTTTTGTTGTATAACAAGGAGAAAGAAACCACCATCCAATATGTCTGGTGGCTTTTAATTTCTGCCTTTTTTTCGTTGAATCTGATGATTCCTATATTTACCAAACAGTTCATTGCTACAGCAGGATATAAACTTAAACTAAGATCATCACTTCAAACCTCTAAAGAGGTAAGGTACCGATTTTTTAGTTACTTTTACCGGCGAGAATTTGCCTCCATAACCGGGCTTGTCATGGGAGACAATCAGCTGACCGATTCTGGAGCCACTCTCGTCGCAGTTTGTCAGATGAACTCCACCAATGACGTGGACCGTAACATGGGAATTTGCAAAGATTTAATAAACAAAGCCAAGTCGAGAGGAGCCAAGGTGAAGATGATATGCATTTTAAAATGTTTTGTCTCTTAGTCACCAACCCCCTCCCCTCCCCCATCACAAAGTGCTTCGTGGGTACAATTTCGAACCCCATCCCCCCACCGTTGCCCCTTAACTCTCACCTCTTACACTCCTTTCCCCTTACCCCTCATCCCTTGACCCCACCCCAATTTTTATCCCCTCGCTTCTTACCCCTATCTTACCCCATGCACTAATAATTATTAGATTCTACATATTGGAAACAGGAATTGTCAAGTACAAAAATAAAAAAAAATGACTCCTGCTCTACCAACTGACCCAGCTGGTGGCAAATCTTTTCTTCTAAAAAATGCATTTGCACAATCAATTGTTTTCTCACTTTATGTTTTTCTGAAGAACTGATAATTCAAAGCCAAAGCAAGAGTTACCTCTTTGATCCTATGAAATGTGCTCAAGAAGTTGATCAAATGAAAGTAAAGATATCGTTAGTTAAATAAAACACCTTTTATTTGTAAGACTAATGTTACCTACCGGTATTTTCCTTTGCAGTTTGTGTTTTTGCCTGAATGTTTTGACTATGTAGGAGAAAACAGCGAACAGTCTTTGTCAATGGCAGAACCACTGGAGAGTCCAAGAATGCAAAGTTTATGTGTATTAGCAAAAGAACTGGGTGTTTGGCTTTCCCTTGGTGGATACCATGAAAAGGTTCACTTCTGATTCTAAGTATTAGGATGATAAATCAGCTTGGTAGTGCTAAAAGATCTCATTAAACTCAAAATATTGGTGGTAACACTTCACTTGATCCTTGATCCAGTTTAACCCTTTAGCTCCCAAGATCAGATTGTCAATTCTTGCCTCTTGCTGCTACACATTTCCCTGTGAATAAGTTATGAGAATTAGGAGTTCGATCAAGACAACAACTTCAACCTGATAAGGTTGAGTATTCTCATAACTTGTTTGCTGAATAATGTATGGATATCAGAGGGAGAAGTGACATGTTGATCACTTCTTGCAGTTAAAGGGTGAAGGCAGAGGGTAGGGTAGGTCAGGATAGGCTCTCATTTACTTTATTTATCTTTTTTTTTTTCTAAAATGTTATGGTCAAATTTCTGATTTATAAACTTGTTCATGCATGGTATTGGGGAAGGACATTTTCATCATTATCTTTGCAGTGAACTATTATTCGGTGTTCAAAGCATTCAAATTGCAAGTGACCCATTATATTTGTATGATATCTTGTAGTCGTGGCCAGTTGATCAACCTTCCCAGGCACAATAGTTTGATCACTGCATGAGAAAGACAACATGACAAATACATGGGAACTTTTAAGCACCTTAATGTGGTACTTGGTAATAGATTGCAAAACCTACTTGATAACAGAAGAGATTTGAATTTCAGTGGAAGGAAAACTTTAGGTGAAATCAAAATAATGACATTTTTATGTCAAATAGAGTACTTTTTTTGATTGAATGTGATGCGACCAAAACAAAATCCAAAGTTTGAGAAAACTGAAGTGGCTGATTCGCAGTTGGATTTAGCTCTACATCTGTTTGATCAAAAAAGGGGGCAATTTCTTCAGACCAATCTCAAAGGGAAGTAAAACAAAACCAAAAGATAATTCCAGATTATTTCCAACCCTCTATTGAACTCTCTTTTGATAAATTAACATTAGCCACCAACCTGCTGACAGGTGTTATTCTCAGTTTAAATGTGATTTATTATATCTCTCATTTATTATGTGTCCTATGATTGGTCAATTTCAGTGTGCAGCTTGTTAAATTCCAAACTTTGTTGGTATTGAAAATCTTTAGCCTCTGTTTAAACCCAGAGATAAATATAGCAAATTTTGTACCAACCTTGTTTTCTTGGTCTGTACTATGAGTTATGGAAGCTTGTTTTTCCTATCACATTTATGGCCATTAATATGAGTGGAAAAAACTCAGTCTGTAACTTACAGTATTAGAGACCTCAAACTGCATTTTTAAGAGTTTTTTATACCTTGCACTGCTGGGGTTAAAAACTTTCTTATGTGGCAATGGAAATAATTATTTTTACTTTCATTTGGGATCTTAGGTAAGTAATTAAGTGCAATCATTTCAGTAGTCATCAGTATTGTTTTCCCTTTTTCATACACTTTTAAATCATAGGGTCCACCAGATGATAAGAGGCTGCGTAACTCGCATGTCATTGTGAATGACAGTGGCTCCATAGTTGCAGTGTATCGGAAAATACATCTGTTTGATATTGATGTGAAAGATGGACCCAGGCTTAAGGAAAGTGACACCTGTATCCCTGGTAACCAGATAGTGCCACCTGTGTCTACCCCTGTGGGGAATGTTGGCCTTGCCATTGTATCCTTTGTGTAATGAACAGTTAAGTGTGGTTGTTCTGGTTCAGATTTTCCTTCCTTTAAGTTTTCCAAACCAGCTTGAATTTTGTTTCTCTCTGACTAAGTTCTGCAGAAGACAAAAATGGAGGTCAGACTGGCTTGAAAATGTTTAAATCAAGGAAAACTTTGAACAATACATATTGTGGTCATCTGTTTATTGGTGGTCTTTAAAAGTAATTTACTTTCACAGTGCTTCACTCCAGCCAGGAGTGTAAATAGCTACTGCCAAACTGTCAGGGTAGCTTGATAAAACTCTGGGCAGAAAGGGGGGAGGGGGGGGGGTCTTGCAATGGATTGGCATCCCATCTATGGGGAGTAGACTAGTTCCAGCCACATACCTTTAAATGGTTGCTTTAACAACACTAAACTAAGATGAGAAAGGTGTGGTTCCAAGTCCTGGCTGGATTGCCATGTTGTATTATGAGGCAAGGCACCCTGCTCTTACAGTCACTCTCCTTACTCAGGATGGTATAAATGGGTACCAGCTAACTCAGGGAACCTGATAATATGAAAGACGTTAACCCTGAGCTAGACTTAAATCCTTTCCAGTGTGGAAAAGCTATACTCCCACTTTGTTCATGTCACCAAAACTGGATGAGCTGCAGCAGGAGAAGCCTTATGGCTCATAAGCTGACTTCATTTTTTTATGTCAGTTTAATAA
Source organism: Pocillopora verrucosa (assembly GCF_036669915.1). Lineage (NCBI taxonomy): Eukaryota > Metazoa > Cnidaria > Anthozoa > Scleractinia > Pocilloporidae > Pocillopora > Pocillopora verrucosa. Next base: position 23,310,095 of record NC_089315.1, on the reverse strand, counting down.
CACTGAACAACATTAGCAGTCCTTCTCAGGTCTATTTTCACCTAGGAATCATCTGATATAATTGACTGGTTACCTGATTCAGTAGGGAAGTTGAATACATCATCATTAAAACTTCGCTCATAACTGAATACTTCCTACTTTTCAACAACATTTAACCCTGAGTAATTATTTCAAGAAAATCAGTTGTAATAGTAACCTGGGAACAGCAGCATATGCAAAATGTCATTCTTTCTGGTGCTGTGTGATCCTTGACATGATGGTTGTTCCAGTGCTATGATGTACGTTTTCCAGAGCTGTCCCTTATTTTAGCACAACAGGGAGCCGACATCTTAACATTTCCATCAGCATTTACTCAGATCACTGGATCAGCACACTGGGAGGTTTGTACATGTACTTATAATTTTTACTGCTTATGACTTTTATCAGAGGTCTCCAAATCCAGCAACTCTAAATTCAAAACTTAAGAACACATTGTAGCAACAGAAACAGGCTACTTTTAGCCCTTTACCCCAAGCTACCTGGATAATTGAAGAAAAAATGTCGAATTCAAACATTTGTACTCGGCAAAGAGTCAGATTGGGCGGACGTTTATTATTAAAATCAATGTTTGAATCTTAGCTATCTTTTTTCGAAAGGGTAGCTAACTCCAAAGGAAATCATTTATTTAATAAGCTTGAGAGGATATTTTTTGTCTTCATTTCTGGAGTGAATCATGAAATTACCACCACATACTGTGCAGCAATTTACGTTTCGAGGGTGTCCTTCATTTCCAAAACAATCTATTAGATTACCTGGTAACACTTCACTTTCTGAAACATAATGTCCTGTTGTGATTGATTAGTTTTTAGCAGTCGCAAATCGCGTATTTCAGTGATCTGTTACGGTGGAATTTCTATCCTTTTGAAGCTGTTGAGGTAGACAGGATGAAGTCTTAAGCCCTTGACCTTCAAGAGTGACTAGCACCTAATTTCTCCTTACATTATCACCGCTGAACCAAACATTACGCAGGTCATGAGAATAAACAAAATGATCACCAACTAAAGAAGCCCTTGGTTGTTAAATTCTCCTTGTCAGCATCTTAGGAAAGTAAGGAGAACAGTATGTAGAATATGATGATGCTAAGTTGTTATAGAAGGGTTGAGTGAATCGCCTCTTTTACTCTCCGTGCGTAACAATGAAGATCACCATCACGGCTTGACTTCCATTTTTTTATTATTTATATTTCTTTTTCAAAATAGATTTTTTTACTTCTTTTCAGGTTTTATTAAGATGTCGTGCTGTGGAGAACCAATGTTATGTCATAGCTGCTGCACAAACAGGACAGCATAATGCCAAACGACGGTCTTACGGTCACGCTATGGTATGTAAAGTGTTGTGACGGTCACAGAGTCACGCTATAATATGTTACTTGTGACGATGGTTATACGGTCACGCTATAGTACGTGTAAACTTGTAAGAACGGCGATACGTCACGCCATGGTATATTCTGTGTTGCGACAATCATATGGTCACGCCTCAGGATGAAAAGTGACGATGGTTATACGGTCACGCCATAGTATGTATTAAACGTGTAAGAACGTTTTAACGGTCACGCCATCGTGTGTAACGTGCAATGACGGTCTCGCAATCACGCATGTAACATGTAAGGGTGAATGTGTTTTTACTTAGCTGTATAAAAAACTTTTTAATTCAATCTCGTTGAACCAATAGCTATTTAGAGCCAACAAGAACTTTGAGTAGAAAGATATCAATTAAAAAACTTCAATAGATTATTATTAAGTTATTGATAATAACTTAATAATAAGTTCATTGGTAATATAACAACTGAACAAAAGTCATTTCTTAGCAGGCCTCGTGTATTGAGTATTGTTCTTGTTCATGTCACTGCAGGTTGTAGATCCTTGGGGCTGTGTTATTGCTCAGTGTCATGAAGGAAATGACGTGTGTGTGGCAGAAATTGACCTTGGATACTTAAACAAGGTTCGGCAACAGATGCCGTTGATGAATCATCGGAGAACTGATATCTATGGAAGCCTTAATTCGGGACCGAAGCTTTGAGTATGTCTTAACTAAAATGCACTCGACACGAAAAAGAATTGTTATCGTTCTCGTTTCAATTCCAGCTGACTTAGTGTGTAGAATAGAAAAGAACTGCTAATAGCACGAATATTTCCTACAACAAACTGATTTAGCCAAGTTTACTTAATGTAAATAATTATGCACTTCAATCTTTGACGTCAGTCACTTTCTCTCTCAATCTAACTCTCCTAAAGCAAGATAATTTGGTTTTATCAACTGTGTTGATAATGTAAATTAGCCACCTTAAAGAGTTTGTAAAGCTGACGTTTCGAGGGGTATCTTTCCCGCCGACACAGCACCACAGTTTCTTTTGAGTTTCTTTAAACTTTCTCCTAAAGCAACTCGATTTGAACATAATGTGATGGTAGATTGTTAAATAAAAGTTTTCCCTATCGAATATTTTATCAAGATGAGAATGTTAAGAAACAGTAGAGTAAAAGGTGAATCTTCTCCATATATGAGTAAGCTATAGCAACAGCAGGACATCGAAATTAAGCCGACGAGACCGAACGCAAGAGGAGAAGTTGACCGCTTCCTCCAACATCTGCTACGCTAGTTGATATTACTTCCAAAATTTGCCATTCTTTAATTAAAGAAATAGAGCAGTTTTTAATTGAGTATCGAAAGTGATCCTGGTAGCTTAGGTTTTTTATTTACTTCGCTCTAAGATTGTTCTAAAAAACTTACCCTACTTTCTCAACCAATCAATTGCAAAACTAAAATCAATCACGACTTGGTTCCCGCGCGTTTTCCCGAGCTTCAAGCAGGTTTTCTCTTTTAACTTTGAGTTCTCATTGGTTCATGAAGATGTTAACCTTGGTTCTGATTTGTAGTTGTTATAACTTTGGTTTTGGATTTTGGGTGACACTCAGTCGAAAACTGTTCGGTCCTAACAAGATGATTCGCTTTGATACTTTCTTCTTCTTAGATTATTTCTCGCTTGTGAGAAGAACTGTCTGACCAAGAAGGATTCGAGCAATTCATTACGGATAATTTTTAATTGAAAATTTTGCTTGGAGTAAATGTCAGTACCTTTAAAACAAACAGGTATCAGCAATAAAACATTTAAGATAATATAAACTTCCTCTTTGATTAAAATAGTCTCAAGAATTTTTCCTAAAACAAATGTTCGTCGAATCATTGAAAAATTTAGCCCTTAAAAAAACTGATTGAGGCAATCAATTTCAAATAAAATATAGGAGCATTACAATGTATTACAGCAAGAGACATGGGGAACACTATATTGACCTTACTGTGGTTGTAGAACTTATTTCCTTGCAGAAAGAACTGTCAAAACATTTCACAACTATGTCCTATTCTTAGAAAATGCCTCTTCATTATAAATAGGGCAACAGACAGTTTCCAACTGGCAGGAATGTTAAGGTGATTTCAACCTTGAGGAATAACTTTTGTGTTGTAGACATTACATATAATGGAGAACTTCTTAGACAAAAATCTTAAAAATTTGTTTCGCTTGAATAACTAATCACCCGCAAAAAAAATCTTTAACTTTGTTTGGCTTGACTGAATTATCGCGCCCAAAATACTTGCGTAACCTTTGTTTGTTTTGACTAATGAGTTAATGTTTCTCCAAACGGAAGGCTTCTGAAGTTGTTAACCCTTTAATCCCTAAGAGTGACTAACATCTTATTTCTCCTTACAATATCACCACTGAATTACTCATTGAGGTCATGAGAATAAAGGAAATGATCACCAACTTAAGAAACTCTTGATTGTTGGACGAATTCTCCTTGTTAGCAGCTTAGGAAATATAGAGTACAATATGGAGAATATGAATATTGGTGTTAGGATGTAAAGGGTTAACAGTTCAACCGCTGGTTCATAAACACTGAATTATGAACTGTCTTCATGTTCCAGATTATTACACATAGATAGCTAATAAGCGCTCTCAGAAAAGGTTTTCGTTATCCATCCCGTCTTTCACAGATGGCGTCCTCTTTCTACAGGAAGGCAATCGATAGTTGCAAAGTTTACTTGGTCTATTTAAAAGGATTCGCTTCTCTCATGGCTGTTTGGATGTTTTAGACACCGACCAGTCTTCAAAATCAAACGTCACGTTATCGCCAATTAGCATGAACGGAGCCCATTGAGAAACTTTTTCGAAGCCTTTTTTTCTCAACCATTTCTTAGCCTCGTGAAGGGATTCACTTGCACTTTTACCACGAAACAAGTTTTGGTAGAAACATCTCATGAATTCTTCCGTGGCTGTGTCTGCTATGGCCCACCGTGCCGCTAACACTGAACGAGCACCAGACCCTAAGAACGCTCGAGCGATTCCAATAATTCCCTCGGCTTTAATCTTCCCACGAGCACTGTGACAACAGCTAAGTACTACCAGTTTAGCTCGCAGCCGAAGTTTTGAAATGTCCGCCATCGTCAAAAGGTAGTTTTCGTCTTGTGGAATGAAGTTGGTGGGGCAATTAGGAGAAAGAGCAATCTCCCCTCTTTCGGCATCACCATGGGCAGCAAAGTGAATTAGACTTACTGAATTTATTGCGTCAAGAACTGCCTCCTTTGTTGCTCGGTCTCCAGTCAAAGGTGTCACTCCAAGAAGTCGTCCAATCATCTCTGCTTCCTTTCTTGCACATGGCAATGATGTTATGATCCTGCGTTTTCCTTTCAAAAGCACCTCGCCAACCTTAGGATCACCCACTATCAGTGCTCCTCTCTGACTGTGATAGTCGGGGGAACTGTCCTGAATTAGCTTTAGAGTCGTCAGAGAGGGAACGACGCGGATCCTGAAAGTATCCGCTAAATATTTTCCTCCTTCATCACTGATGGCTGCAAACGGGACTTGGTACATACAGGATTCAGGGACAATTATGATCTCGGGCTCTTTAAGTAAATTGGCCATGGGAGCGATGATTATCTCGTAACACGACTGAAGATTCATTTTGAAATCTTTGGGATCATAATCACGCATGAGCCCGCGATTGTCATAATGAGGGGGCATCGATTGGGTGTCATCTAATGATCGATCTTCGCAATTCTGTTGGGGTAAAATGCCAAGACTGCGAAAGCTTTTTGTGAAAAACTCATCCAAATCAGGAACTAATTGGGTCACCACGTGTTTCTCCAGACTCACTTTCTTTCGTGAGAAATGAATGGCTCCTGATGCTTCGAGAATCCAGTACCGTGCATGTTCTTTTTCAGCTGAAATATAAAGACACGTACAGTCCGTTTCTTTTGTGATGATATTGTGAATGCCATGCCATGACTGTGGGTTCCCTGAGATCAACTCTTGAACAGAGTACCTTGCTGCCATGAAGTCGGTGAGGCCTCTTGCCCGTCTCAGCTCCTCAACATAGAGAGCATCTCTTCGCTTCCCAGCTGAAGAAAGCAACTTGCTGAGCAACTTGTATGGAAAATTGCCGTGCTCCTCTAGAAGAGAAGTCTTAAAGTGATCTTTATCTTTAAGGAAACCTCGCAACGTGTCGAATTTTCCAATACACTGAAAAAGATATGACATGGCCTCTTTGAGATTAAATTGTGATAGCTTCAACAGCGTTAGTTGAGAAAGGCACTTGAATTCACTCAAGTTGTGTCCAATATTCTTGCTTATTAATAAGGCCCTCTTGATGTATTTTTCGGCCACGTTGTACATGCCAAGCGATTGGAAACATGCCCCCAAATTTAAGTACTCGACTGCTTCTTCATCTCTGTAGCCAATTTCCTCAAAGATCGCAAGGGCTTTCTCGTGATATTCTTGGGCCTTTTCATAATCACGAAGACGACGAGAAATTATCCCCAAATTACCGTAAACTACCGCTTCTCCATGTTTGTCGCCAATTTCCTTTGCTATTGCCAGTGCTTGCACTAGATATTTATCTGCTCTAGGGTATTTCCCGAGTGACAGAAACAAAGCTCCTAGGTTTATATAACAATTTGTTTTTCCATTTCTGTCGCAAAGTTCCAGATTGATAGCAAGTGCTTTCTCGTGATATTCTTGCGCCTGGGCATAATTACCGAGCGATTGGAACACTGTTCCTAAGTTTCCATAACTCACTGCTTCTCCTTTTCTGTCAGAAGTTTCCAGACTGATAGCAAGTGCTTTCTCGAGATATTCTTGCGCCTGGGCATAATTACCGAGCGATTGGAACACTCTTGCTAGGTCTCTGTAATTCTTTCCTTCTCCTTTTCTGTCACCAATTTCCAGACTGATAGCAAGTGCTTTCTCGTGATATTCTTGCGCCTGGGCATAATTACCGAGCGATTGGAACACTGTTCCTAGGTTTCCGTAATCCCTTCCTTGTCCGTATCTGTCACCAATTTCCAGACTGATAGCAATTGCTTTCTCGTGATATTCTTGCGCCTGGGCACAATTACCGAGCGATTGAAACACTCTTCCTAGGTTTCCGTAATCCGTTCCTTCTCCTTTTCTGTCACCAATTTCCAGACTGATAGCAAGTGCTTTCTCGTGATTTTCTTGCGCCTGGGCATAATTACCGAGCGATTGGAACACTGTTCCTAGGTTTCCGTAATCCCTTCCTTGTCCGTATCTGTCACCAATTTCCAGACTGATAGCAATTGCTTTCTCGTGATATTCTTGCGCCTGGGCACAATTACCGAGCGATTGGAACACTGTTCCTAGGTTTCTGTAATCCCTTCCTTCTCCTTTTCTGTCACCAATTTCCAGACTGATAGCAAGTGCTTTCTCGTGATATTCTTGCGCCTGGGCATCATTACCGAGCGATTGGAACACTGTTCCTAAGTTTCCATAACTCGCTGCTTCTCCTTTTCTGTCACCAATTTCCAGACTAATAGCAAGTGCTTTCTCTTGATATTCCTGCGCCTGATCATAATTACAAAGCGATTGAAACACTCTTCCTAAGTTTCCGTACTCCTCTGCTTCTCCCTTTCTGTCAAAAGTTTCCACTCTGATAGCAAGTGCTTCCTCGTGATATTTTTGCGCCTGATTAAGATCACCGAACATTTGGAGCATTCCTTGATCCGTTGCTTCTCCCTTTCTGTCACCAATTTCTATTCTGATGGCTAGTGCTTTCTTGTAATATTCTCGTGCCTTGTTAAAATTACCAAGCGATTGGAATACGGTTCCTAGGTTTCTGTAAACTACTGCTTCTCCCTCTTTGTCACCAATTTGCGTTCTGATGGTAAGTGCTTTCATGTAATATTCTTGTGCCTTATCATAGTTACCAAGCATTTGGGACACTTTTCCTAGTTCTCTGTAATACATTGCTTCTCCGACTCTGTCACCAATTTGGGTTCTGATCGCAAGGGCCTTCTCCAGATATTTTTTACATTTGTCATATTCTCTAAAGGAATAGAGTAATGGGGCTAAGTTGCCGTAACAAATTGCTTTTCCTATTTTGTCGTCATTCGTTTTCATAATTTTTATTGCTCTCTCATAAAATTCTCTGGCCTCCACAAACTTCGTTTGATCTTGAAGTGTAGTTGCCAGTAACATATTCAACCTTCCCTGTAGGAAGGTGTCATCAGAGTCCTGGTGCAGGAGAAGGAGTTCCCTGACGCATTTTTCTTTTGCTTTGGCCATTATGGTGTAGATACTCTTAACGAGAATTGAGTCGGTAATTGGACCATCCTTATCGAGCACCTGACTGTTTAGTAAAATCAAGCTTTCCTCACACAACTTTATGGCTGGTGAAAGACGACCAGTGTTTTGAAGGAAATTGGCGATCGTCATACCTATCAAGACCACTTGTACTGTGTTTAAAACTCCTTCTATGTTGTCCATTGTGGTCTTCTTTGCTGTAAGTTTAAAAGAAGTGAATGAAACATTATACATAAGCGAATAATTCAAAAAAATTTACAGCGTGCAAAACGCTGCTGACGGCTTAGCTCGTCAGTAGTTCTTCCTTACACGTAAATGATGAGAGGCTCTGAAGGAAATGCTTTTAAGTGAATACTCTTTGAGTTCTCATTGGCTCTTAAAGCGTATTTTTCTCTCTTCTGATTGGCTGTTAAGATTACTTTGGTTTTGATTTCACGCGCAACACTCAATCGAAAAGTGCTCTTATTACTGAACTTACTTAGTTTCTCATTAATTTTGGAAAGGAAATTCCGGATGATTCATAACAAACATGTTTTCCTATATTTTTTTCAACTAGCTGTTTCATTCATCCCAACCAGTTGCAAAGAAAAATCCCGTTATGGATATTAAAACGAAACTTGCCAACCCAACTTTTGTTACTGTGTAATTCACTCCAGATCTTCAAAGCATGACTCGCTTTCAAATTTAAAATGTAAATAGTCTCTAAAAAAGTGCCAACCCATCACAGTGCGACCTTTACAGCCAATGTGACATTCATTCGTACTTAACACTAAAAATCGACCCTTGTACGGTTGAAAATAATTTCTTCCTTTTTTTTTTTTTCTTTCTCCGATTTCTCTCTTCATTTGCTTGTTAACATTGTTTTAAATTCAGTTTGTAGTGAATTGGCTGATTTTGGAACTTCACTTAAAAAAGGCACAGAATTTCATTTTTTATGTAATCACTTGTATAGTCATTCATTTTAGATCAACAAAACATTACTCGCTTTTATATTTGAAATGTTAACAGACTCTATCATAGCGCCAGACCTTAATAGCGAATGTGAAATTCATTCAGTTTCTCTAATTTCTCTATTTATTTATTAACCTTGGTTTTTTCAATTATTTGTTTTTAGTGCTAAAAGTTTCTATTGCGTTGACTGATTGTAGAGGTTTACTCTAAAGAAACACAGAGAGTTTTCCGTTATTTTTTATTCACTTTTTCATTTATACAAAAGAATCATTTGCAGTCCTGAAACTTTTAGGGCCGACTATTTAAACAGAGTTTAGCCTTTGTTTAACAAAACTGTGTCATAAACAATCCTCGATTTAGCTGGACCTTTTATCCAAACATTTATTTTTGTGAAAAGTGTCAAGAGGTTTGAAACAAAACAGATTAAAGCTGGAGACCTACTGATTACATAAAACCGTGGTTTGGGTTTGACCTCGTGTAAATAACCGGTCAGTGGGGTTTAATTTGGCGATTCTTTGTGGTCCAAGACAGCTGGTAAACGAAAGAGACACTTTTTTCGTTTTTGTTTCTTGTTTTTCATTTTGTTTTGTTATTTTTTTTTCAACGTGCAATCCTCACCATCGTTGATTAGAAACCCAAACTTGGAACCAGTCTCATCCAAGAGAAAGACCCCGGCTGTTCGTTCCACTCAGTAGGGTGTTCATTACAGTGTCACATGAGTCATGCGAGTTACGGACCTTTTGGAAAATGAAAATTCATTGAATGGACTTGAACTCGCCATTTAAAGCAAGAAACTTTTCATATTTAATTTTGTAAAAGCAAAGATATTGGAATGAAACCTTCCAATAGAGGTTAATTTAACGCCAAAAAAAAAAATTGGGAATTCGTCAGCATAAATAGCGGCTCTGTTTGTCACGCCATCTACAAAACTGAAAGTATATCCATTGATTGCATGAAGCTAAGAACTTAATTAAGCATCGGAGCGCGGGTTTGAGGTTCGATTCCTCATGGGAACTCAGAAATTTTTTCTTTGTCTCACGCCCGTGACAACACGAAAAACATATTTTGTGGAACACTGATAAATAAACAATGCGCTCTTTAAACACAGTCAGTGGCTCAGCGCTAAAGAGTTATTCACCATAATGTCGAATTAAAATTGCTAGATGTCGACTTTATTTCCCATTGCAGCAAATATATTTTCTCCTTTTTTGCCTCGAAAAAGAAAAGTTACTGCCTGCTTACTGGTAATGAATTATTCAAAGTTAGAGGACAAAATATTACACAATAGCATCATCTTTATCGTAATATAATTTTTGTTTTACATTCATGGCAGCTTCCTCGACCACCATATGATAATCAAGAATTGCCGCGTTTTTTCATTAGAAAGCAAAGCATTTTTTCATTGAAAACCTCGTTGTGCTCTCTAAAATTGTTCAAAACTTAAGGAGCGTGTTAAGGTCAAGTATATTCACGTAACAAAATAATTATAAAATTTCGCCAAATTTTCCCATTAATTTACCAAGAATAAAATTAGAAATATATACGTTAGGACAAAACACGAGTTGAAATATAAGTGACACGTGCCATACAACTGAAAAATACAGTACACTGAGCGTAAGTACAGCTAAACTCCTTGCGATTTCTGGATTTCATGACGCTGTGAGATTTGAAACCGAGTATGATCCATCGCCGTCTTCGCCTAAGTGATAGAGAGACGCTTTTCAACTTGTTTCAAATTTAGTGAAACCATTAGTGAAACGGCCCGTGTATCAAACATCAGTTCTGGATGTTGTTTTTCTAAAATTTGATACATTTAAATATCATCATTTGCTATTTCCATTGTCTTCGTCAGATATCTTCCACGGGGCTTTTCATTTTCCTTCATGTTGTCACAAATTGGTGATAACAGCTAGGGATATCCAAGGGGGCCTAAAGTACCTTTACTCCTTCCCCCCCTCTACCACCACCCCCTACCTCAACAATTTACGATGATATAAATTTCCCGGTTTACTCCAATAAAACACAGGTAAAGCCCCTCCTCTCCCCTCCCCTCCCATCTGTTGGAAAAATCATTCTTAAGACTTGTTTAAATGTAACAGACCACAAGAGTGAGAATAATAAACATTCATTAGCTTCGGTCAGGAGAGGTTATATTCCCTCCGTTACTATTAATTCGTCGCTTTAAACCCACAGCTTGGATTGTTTTTATGGATTAGCTTACGAAAGTGAAACTTCTCCAATTTTTGAAAAGTAAGATATTTCGAACGTCAAAAAAATTAAGCATCAGACTTTCTTTAAAGGAATTTGAGAATTTTAAGACTTTGGGTCCTCCCAAGGCGTTTACAAGCGTTTGGCGTCAAATTTGTTTGCTAAATTTTCGAATATGAAAATTAGCTTTAGTCGTTACGATTTTCTGAAATTATTTGAATGATGACTCAATGCAGTAATTTCAAATTGCAAATCCACCAAAGATATATCAATTTTTGGTTGTTACTTAACCAATGTCAAACTGAATCATTCATGATTTTACCTGATAGTTACAATGTTTCGTTCTCATCAGGATGAATACCCTAATAAGAGAACACGTAGGCAGAGATGTGGTCGGTTTAAACAACAACGCCCATAAAACCCGGCCGTGTTCCTCATTAAGTATTTGTCTTCGTCATGCAGGTCGTGCCCACTGGAAAATGAAAAGAGTGACTCATTACACACATATAGCTTACCTTTTACAGGAAGAAGCTCCAATTGTGCTGTGATTGATCTTTGGATGAAAATCTAACCGCTCAAAAATGATGAACACTTTGGCCTGTCGTTTTCTGTAAAACAAAGAGAATTTCTTTTTTTTGCATGTTGAAATCCACCATAAGCAGTGAAAGTTAGAAACTGAAATACGTGACTTGAAGATGGAACACTAGAAAGCTGGGTAAATTGCTATACATCTCTTCTCATCTTCCTTCCAATAATATAAAAAAATGGGTTCAACAAAGCTCATGTCCTAGACACTCAATTTTTTTCGTTATTGCGGTTTGATTTCTGCGCAAGCAGGGTCGATAGTACAAAGTATTACGGCGATTGACTCTGTCGGAGGCCTTATTTTTATACTCCATAGGCCATGTAACTCACTCAAATAGTCATCAAAATTATTACTGCTGGTTTAAAGCAATTTATTTATTGATCGAGCTTAGCAGTTGTAAATGGAAATCCAGAAAGTCAAACCGTTCTCGCTGTTTTTGGCTGTTTTTTATAAACCTCTAATTTTTCATTTTCTATCGCAGACATTTAAATCTCCTTCTTCCAAGTCACACCAATTAAGCAGGTCATGACTGAGAGAAGTGGGAAGCTTTAAACGTCAAGGACTTACTTATGCTAAGGCAACAGTAGCGAATATGTAGTATTGTGTCGGTTGTTTTAAAACAGACAGTACTTACCACGATCTGTAGCCTTCAGTGTCTTTCTTACTAAACAAAGTTATCTTCCTCTGTCTGTTCTTTGAGTTTTTCCCGGCAAACGTCCTACGTCACTCATCAGACAGCCAATAAAATATGATCATCTGTTTCTGGCACAAAATCATTTCGACTGTCATTTTCGCAGTCAGTTTCGTTGTAGCTTTCCGATATTAACACTTGTTATATCCCAATACGCACAAACGGATCGAGGGGTCTGGGGTTAGGACCTGGCTGGGTCAATGTGATATGTTCTTAGGTGAAATACTTTACTCCCACAATGCCTCTCTCTCCACCCAGGAGTATATAAAAATGAAGAATACAATACTGAAATAGAAAAAAAAAACATTTTATATAGTCTCGGAATACAACGTTGGGGGGGGGGGGGCCGGTGACTTCAACTTGAAGAAAAACTTTGATAGATATATTATAAAATTAAACTATACTTTTATCTGAATTCCGTCATGATATCAGCGGAATAGCTGGCAAGCAAATTAAAGGGTTTAAAACTTGAGTGGTTCAATTACAAGTAGTTTTACTTTTGCATCTGTTTGATCAAAAAAAGGGGACAATTTTTCACACCAGCCTTAAAGGGAAGTAAAACATAACCAAAAGGTAATTCCAGATTATTTCCAACCCTCTATTGAAGTCTCCTTTGATAACTTGACAGTAGCCACCGACCTGCTGACAGGTGTTATTCTCAGTTTGAATGTGATTTATTATATCTTTCATTTATGACATGTCCTATAATTAGTCAGTTTCAGTGTACAGCTTGATAAATTCAAAACCTCATTTGCAGTGAAATCTTTAGCCTTTGTTTAAACCCAGAGATATCATGAATATTGTACAAACCTTGTTTTCTTGGTCCGTACAATTAGTTATAGAAGAAAAAACTTGGTCCGTAACTTACGGTATGGACCTCACACTGCGTTAGTAAGAATTTTGTATACCTTTCACTACATGGGTTAAACATTTTCTCATGCGGCAAGGGAAGGAAATATTTTTACTTTCATCTGGGAGCTTAGGCAACTAATTAAGTGTAGTAATTTCAGTAGTCGCTAGTAATTTTTTCCCTTAGTAAATGCACTTTTAAATCATAGGGCCCACTTGATGATAAGAGGCTGCGTAACTCACATGTCATTGTTAATGACAGTAGCTCCAAAGTCGCAGTGTATCGAAAAATTCATCTGTTTGATATTGATGTGAAAGATGGACCCAGGCTTAAGGAGAGTGACACCTGTATCCCTGGTAACCAGATAGTGCCACCTGTGCCTACCCCTGGGGGGAATGTTGGCTTGGCAATTATATCCTTTGCATAATTAACAGTTAAGTGTGGCTAAGTTCAGATTTTCATTCCTTTTAACTTTCTCAAACAAGCTTGATTTTTGTTTCTCTTTGACAAAGAAGACAAAAATGGAGGTCAGATGGGCTTGAAAACTTTTTAATCAAGGAAAACATGGAACAAAACATATCATGGTCATCTGTTTATTGGTGGTCTTTAAAAGTACTTTACTCTCACAGTGCTTCACTTCATCTAGGAGTATAGATAGCTACTGCCAAACTGTCAGGGCAGCTTTATGAAATTCTGGGCAGAGGGGGGGAGTGGGGGAGGGGGGGAAGGGGTTTGCAATGGAGTGGCATCCCATCTATGGGGAGTAGATTAGTTCCAGCCACATACCTTTTAATGGTTGCTTTAGAAAGTCATGTTGGTCTGCTGTAACAGCACTAAGCTAAAGTGAGAAAAGTGTAGTTCCAAGTTCTGGCGAGATTGCTATGTTATATTATGATGCAAGGCACCCTGCTCTTACAGTGACTCTCGTTACCCAGGATGGTATAAATGGGTACCAGTTAGCTATGAGGGAACCTGATAATATGAAAGACGCTAACCCTGACAAAGTCATTTCTTAGCAGGCCTCGTGTACTGAGTATTGTCCTTGTTCATGTCACTGCAGGTTGTAGATCCTTGGGGCTGTGTTATTGCTCAGTGTCATGAAGGAAATGACGTGTGTGCAGCAGAAATTGACCTTGGATACTTAAACAAGGTTCGGCAACAGATGCCGTCGATGAATCATCGGAGAACTGATACCTATGGAAGCCTTAATTCGGGACCGAAGCCTTGAGTAGGTCTTAACTAAAATGCCCTCGACACGAAAAAGAATTGTCATCGTTCTCGTTTCAATTCCAGCTGACTTAGTGTGTAGAATAGAAAAGAACAGAAAAGAATAGAAGCAAGATACTTTGGTTTTATCAACTGTGTTGATAACGTAAATTAGCCACCTTAGAGAGTTTGTAAAGCTGATGTTTCGAAGGGTTGCTTTCCTACCGACACAGTACCACAGTTTCTTTAAAAACTTACCCCCTTTCACCTGAAGCAACTCGATTTGAACAGAATGTGGTGGCATATTGTTAAATCAAAGTTTTCCTTATGAAATATTTTAACAAGAGGAAAACTTCAAATAACAATAAAGTAAAAGGTGAATCTTCTCCATATATGAGTAAGCTATAACAATAGCAGGACATCGAAATTAAGCCGACAAGACCGAACGCAAGAGGGGAAGTTGACAGCTTCCACTAACACCTGCTACGCTAGTTGATATTACCTTCAAAATTAGCCATTCTTCAATTGAAGAAATAGAGCAGTTCTTAAATGAGTATCGAAAGTGATCCTGGTAGCTTAGGTTTTTCATTTACTTCGCTCTAAGATTGATCTAGAAAAATCACGGTACTTCCTCAACCAATCGACTGCAAAACTAAAACCAATCACGACTTGTTCCCCCCCACATTTTCCCGCACTTCAAGCAGGTTTTCTCGTTTAACTTTGAGTTCTTATTGGTTCATGAAGATGCTAACCTTGGTTCTGATTTGTAGTTGTTATAACTTTGGTTTTGGATTTTCGGTGATTCTCAGTCGAAAACTGTTCGGTCCTAACAAGATGATTCGCTATGATTTGATACTTTCTTCTTCTTGGATTATTTCTCGCTTGTGAGAAAAACTGTCTGACCAACAAGAATTCGTGCAATTAATTACGAATAATTTTTATTTGAAAATTTCGCTTGGAGTAAATGTCAGTATCTGTTAAACAAACAGGAATCAGCAATAAAACATTTAAGATAATATAAACTTGTTATTTGATTAGAATAGTCTCACTAATTTTTTCTAAGACAAATATTCGTCGAATCATTGAAAAAACAGGTATCAGCAATAGAACATTTAAGATAAAATAAACTCTCCTTTGACTAGGATAGTCTCAAGAACTTTTCTGAGACAAATGTTCGTCGAATCGCTGAAAAATTTAGCCTTGAAAAAAAAACTGATCACTGAGGCAATCAATTTCAAATAAAAAGTATGAGCATTATAATGTATCAAAGCAAGAGACATGGGGAGCACTATATTGACCTTACTGTGGTTTTAGAACTTATTTCCTTGCAGAAAGAACTGTCAAAACATTTCATAACTATGTCCTACTCTAATAAAATGCCTCTTCATTATATATATAGGGCAACAGACAGTTTCCGACTGGCAAGAATTTTCAGGTGATTTCAACCTTCAGGAATAATTTTTGTGTTATAGACTTTACATGTAATGGAGGGCTTCTTAGACAAAAGTCTTAAAATTTGCCTCGTTTGAGTAACTAATCACTTGCGGAAAAGAATCTTAAACTTTGTTTGGCTTGACTGAATTATCGCGCTCAAAAAATACTTGCGTAACCTTTGTTTGTTTTGACTAATGAGTTAATGTTTCTCCAACAGAAAGGCTTCTGAAATTGTTAACCCTTTAAACCCTAAGAGTGACTAACATCTTATTTCTCCTTACAATATCACCACTGAATTACTCATTGAGGTCATGAGAATAAAGGAAATGATCACCAACTAAAGAAATTCTTGATTATTTAGACGAATTCTCCTTGTCAGCACCCTAGGAAATGTCTAGAGAACAGTATGGAGAATATGAATATTGGTGTTAGGGTGTAAAGGGTTAACAGCTCAACCGCTGGTTCATAAACACTGAATTATGAACTGTCTTCATGTTCCAGATTATTACACATAGATAGCTAATAAGCGCTCTCAGAAAAGGTTTTCTGTCCTTCACAGATTGCGTTTTTTTCCTTCAGGAAGGCAATTGACCGTTGCAAAGTTTACTTGATCCATTTAAAAGGATTCGCTTCTCTCATGGCTGTTTGGATGTTTTAGACCCGGACCAATTTTCAAAATCAAATGTCACGTTATCGCCAATAAGCATGAAGGGAGCCCACTGAGAAACTTTTTCGAAGCCGTTCTTTCTCAACCATTTCCTGGCCTCGTGAAGGGATTCACTTGCACTTTTACCGCGGAACAAGTTTTGGTAGAAACATCTCATGAATTCCTCCGTGGCTGTGTCTTCTATGGCCCACCGTGCCGCCAACACTGAACGAGCACCAGATCCTAAGAACGCTCGAGCGATTCCAATAATTCCCTCGGCTTTAATCTGCCCACGAGCACTGTGACAACAGCTGAGTACCACCATTTTAGCTCGCAGCCGAACTTTTGAAATGTCCGCCATCGTCAAAAGGAAGTTTTCGTCTTGTGGAGGGAAATTGGTGGGGCAATTAGGAGAGAGAGCAATCTCTCCTCTTTCGCGATCACCATGGGCAGCAAAGTGAATCAGACTTACTGAATTTATTGCATCAAGAACTGCCTCCTTTGTTGCACGGTCTCCAGTCAAAGGTGTCACTCCAAGAAGTCGTCCAATCATTTCTGCTTCCTTTCGTGCGCATGGCAATGATTTTAGGATCTTGCGTTTTCCTTTCAAAAGCACCTCGCCAACCTCAGGATCACCCACTATCAGTGCTCCTCTCTGACTGTGATAGTCTGGGGAACTGTCCTGAATCAGCTTTAGAGTCGTCAGAGAGGGAACGACGCGGATCCTGAAAGTGTCCACTAAATAGAGTCCTCCTTCATCACTAATGGCAGCAAATGGGACTTGGTACATACAGGATTCAGGGACAATTAAAATCTCGGGCTTTTTCAGTAAATCGGCCACGGGAGCGATGATTAACTCGTAACACGACTGAAGATTCGTTTTGAAATCTTTTGGATCATAGTCACGCATGGGCTTGTGAGGTGGCATCGATTCTGTGTCATCTAATGATCGATCTTCGCAATTCTGTTGAGATAAAATGCCAAGGCTGCGGAAGCTCTCTTTGAAAAACTCGTCCAAATCAGGAACTAATTGGGTCACCACGCGTTTCTCCAGACTCACTTTCTTTCGTGAGAAATGAATGGCTCCTGATGCTTCGAGAATCCAGTACCGTGCATGTTCTTTTTCAACTGAAATATAAAGACATGTACAGTCCGTTTCTTTTGGGATGATATTTTGAATGCCATGCCATGACTGTGGATTTCCTGAGATCAGCTCTTGAACAGAGTACTTGGCTGCCATGAAGTCGGCGAGGCCTCTTGCCCGTCTCAGCTCCTCAACATAAAGAGCATCTCTTGGCTCGCCGGTAGAAGAAAGCAAGTAGCTGAGCAACTTGTATGGGAAATTGCCGTGCTCCTCTAGAAGAGAAGTCTTAAAGTGATCGTTATCTTTAAGGAAACCTCGCAACGTGTCGAATTTTCCAATACACTGAAAAAGATATGACATGGCCTCTTTGAGATTAAATTGTGATAGCTTCAACAGCGTTAGTTGACGAAGGCAGCGAAATTCGTTCAAGTTGTGTCCAATATTCTTGCTTATTAATAATGCCCTATTGATGTATTTTTCGGCCACGTTATATATGTCAAGCGAGTGGAAACATGCCCCCAAATTTTTGTATGCGACTACTTCTCCATCTCTGTCGCCAATTTCCTTACAGATTGCAAGGGCTTTCTCGTGATGTTCTTGAGCCTTTTCATAATTCTGAAGATGACAAGAAATTATCCCCAGATGACCGTAAACTGCTGCTTCTCCACGTTTATCGCCAATTTCCTTTGCTATTGCCAGTGATTGCTGTAGATATTTATCTGCTTTAGGGTATTTTCTGAGTGACAGAAACGAAGCTCCCAAGTTTCCATAACACCTTGCTTCTCCACTTCTTTCGCAAAGTTTCTTTTGAATCCGTAGTGCTTCCTCCAAATATTCTTGAGCCTTGTCATATTCACCTAGTAACGAAAACAGGGTCCCGATGTTTCCGTAATCCCTCGCCTCCCCTTTTTTGTCACCAATTTCCAGTCTGATAGAAAGTGCTTTCTGGTAATATTCTTGTGCCTTGTTATAATAACCAAGCGATTGAAACACTGTTCCTAGGTTTCCGTAATCCGCTGCTTCTCCTTTTCTGTCACCAATTTCTAGTCTGATGGCAAGTGCTTTCTCGTGATATTCTTGTGCCTGGGCGTAATTACCAATCGATTTAAACACTGTTCCTAGGTTTCCGTAATCCACTGCTTCTCCTTCTCAGTCACCAATTTCCAGTCTGATAGCAAGTGCTTTCTCGTGATATTCTTGCGCCTGGGCATAATTACCAATCGATTGGAACACTATTCCTAGATTTCCGTAGTCCGTTGCTTCTCCTTTTCTGTCACCAATTTCCAATGTGATAGCAAGTGCTTTGTCGTAATACTCTTGTGCCTTGTTATAATTATCAAGCGATTGAAACACTGTTCCTAGATTCCCGTAAACTGTTGCTTCTCCTTTTCTGTCACCAATTTCCAATGTGATAGCAAGTGCTTTGTTGTAATACTCTTGTGCCTTGTTATAATTATCAAGCGATTGAAACACTGTTCCTAGGTGTCTGTGAATCGTTGCTTCTCCTTTTCTGTCACCAATTTCCAATGTGATAGAAAGTGCTTTCTCGTAATATTCTTGTGCTTGGGCACAATTACCAAGGAATTGGAACACTGTTCCTAGGTTTCCATAAGCCTCTGCCTCTCCTTTTCGGTCACCAATTTTCAGATTGATAGCCAGTGCTTTCTCGTGATATTCTTGCGCCTTGTTATAATTACCAAGCGATTGAAATACTGTTCCTAGGTTTCCGTAATCTGTTGCTTCTCCTTTTCTGTCACCAATTTCCAGTCTGATAGCAAGTGCTCTCTCGTAATATTCTTGTGCTTGGGCACAATTACCAAGCAATTGGAACACTGTTCCTAGGTTTCCATAAGCCTCTGCCTCTCCTTTTCGGTCACCAATTTTCAGATTGATAGCCAGTGCTTTCTCGTGATATTCTTGCGCCTCGTCATAATTACCAATCGATTGGAACACGGTTCCTAGGTTTCCGGAAACCACTGCTTCTCCTTTTCTGTCACCAATTTCCAGTTTGATGACCAGTGCTTTCTTGTAATATTCTTGTGCCTTGTCATAATTACCAAGCGATTGGAAGACTGCTCCTAGGTTTCCGTAATCCGCTGATTCTCCTCTTCTATCACCAATTTCCATTGTGATGGCAAGTGCTTTCTCGTGATATTCTTGCGCCTGGTCATAATAACCAAGCGATTGAAAAACTCTACCTGAATTTCCGTAATTCACTGCTTCTCCTTTTCTATCACCAATCTCCAGTGTGATGGCAAGTGCTTTCTCGTGATATTCTTGCGCCTGGGCATAATTACCTAGCGATTGAAATACTGTTCCTAAATTTCCGTAATTCACTGCTTCTCCTTCTCTGTCTCTAATTTCCAGACTGATGGCCAGTGCTTTCTCATAATATTCTTGTGCCTCGTCATAATTTCCAAGCACTCGGAACACTGTTCCTAGGTTTCCGTAATCCGCTGATTGTCCTTTTCTGTCACCAATTTGCAGTCTTATAGCAAGTGCTTTCTTGTGATATTCTTGCGCCTGGGCATAATTACTAAGAGATTGAAACACTGTTCCTAAATTTCCGTAATTCGCTGCTTCTCCTTTTCTGTCACCAATCTCCAGTGTGATGGCAAGTGCTTTCTCGTGATGTTCTTGCGCCTGGGCATAATTACCAAGCGATTGACACACTGTTCCTAGATTTCCGTAGACCGCTGCTTCTCCTTTTCTGTCACCAATTTCCAGTATGATAGCAAGTGCTCTCTCGTAATATTCTTGTGCCTTGTTATGATTACCAAGCGATTGAAACACTGTTCCTAGGTTTCCGTAATCCGCTGCTTCTCCTTTTCTGTCACCAATTTCTAGACTGATGGCCAGTGCTTTCTCATAATATTCTTGTGCCTCGTCATAATTTCCAATCGATTGAAAGAATGCTCCTAGGTTTCCGTAATCTAACGCTTCTCCTGCTCTGTCACCAATTTCCTTTCTGATGGTAATTGCTTTCTCGTGATATTCTTGCGCCTGGGCAGAATTACCAAGCATTCGGAACACGCTTCCTAAATTTCGGTAAACCGCTGCTTCTCCTTTTCTGTCACCAATCTTCAGTGTGATGGCAAGTGCCTTCTCGTGAAATTCTTGCGCCTGGGCATAATTACCAAGCGATTGAAAAACTGTTCCTAAATTTCTGTAGACCGCTGCTTCTCCTTTTCTGTCACCAATTTCTAGAATGATGGCCAGAGCTTTCTCGTAATATTCTTGTGCCTCGTCATAATTTCCAATCGATTGGAACATGGTTCCAAGGGTTTCGCAATCCGCTGCTTCTCCTTTTCTGTCACCAATTTCCTTTCTGATGGCCAGTGCTTTCTCCTGATATTCTTGCGCCTGGGCAGAATTACCAAGCATTCGGAACACGCTTCCTAAATTTCGGTAAACCGCTGCTTCTCCTTTTCTGTCACCAATTTCCATTGTGATGACCAGTTCTTTCTTGTAATATTGATGTGCCTCGTCATAATTACCAAGCGATTGAAACACTGTTCCTAGGTTTCCGTAATTCGCTGCTTCACCTTTTCTGTCACCAATTTCCAATGTAATAGCAAGTGCTCTCTTGTAATATTTTTTCGCCTGGTCATAATTATTAATCGATTGGAACACTGTTCCTAGGTCTTTGTAATCCGCTGCTTCTCCTTCTCTGTCACCAATTTCCATTCTAATGGCCAATGCTTTCTTGTAATATTCTTGTGCCTTGTTATGTTCACCTAGTGACGTAAACAGGTTCCCGATGTCTCCGTAAACGGTTGCTTCTTCTTTCTTGTCACCAATTTCCAATGCGATAGTAAGTGCTTTGTTGTAATATTCTTGTGCCTTGTTATAATTATCAAGCGATTTGAAGAATGCTCCTAGGTTTCTGTAAGTCGTTGCTTCTCCTTTTCTGTCACCAATTTCCAATTTGATAGCAAGTGCTTTCTCGTAATACTCTTGTGCCTTGTTATAATTACCAAGCGATTGAAACACTGTTCCTAGGTTTCCGTAAATCGTTGCTTCTCCTTTTCTGTCACCAATTTCCAATTTGATAGCAAGTGCTTTCTTGTAATATTCTTGTGCCTTGTTATAATTACCAAGCGATTGAAACACTTTTCCATGGTTTCCGTAAACCGTTGCTTCTCCTTTTCTGTAACCAATTTCCAATGTGATAGCAAGTGCTTTCTTGTAATATTCTTGTGCCTTGTTATAATTACCAAGCGTTTGAAACACGGTTCCTAGGTTTCCGTAAGCCGCTCCTTCTCCTTTTCTGTCACCAATTTCCAATGTGATAGCAAGTGCTTTCTCGTAATGTTCTTGTGCCTTGTTATAATTACCAAGCGTTTGAAAAAGGGTTCCTAGGTTTCCGTAAGCCGCTGCTTCTCCTTTTCTGTCACCAATTTCCAATGTGATAGCAAGTGCTTTCTCGTAATGTTCTTGTGCCTTGTTATAATTACCAAACGATTGTAACGCTATTCCTAGGTCTCCGTGAACCGTTGCTTCTCCTTCTCTGTCACCAATTTCCAATGTGATAGCATGTGCTTTCTTGTAATATTCTTGTGCCTTGTTATAATTACCAAGCAATTGAAACACTTTTCCATGGTTTCTGTAAACCATTGCTTCTACTCTTAAGATACTCTTAACGAGAATTGAGTCGGTAATTGGACCATCCTTATCAAGCGCCTCACTGTTTAGTAAAATCAAACATTCCTCACACAACTCTATGGCTGGTAAAAAACAACCAGTGTTTAGAAGGAAATTGGCGATCGTCATACCTATCAAGACCACTTGTACTGTGTTTAAAACTCCTTCTATGTTGTCCATTGTGGTCTTCTTTGCTGTAAGTTTGAAAGAAGGGAAGGAAACATTATACATAAGAAGCGAATAATTCAAAAAAAATTTACAGCGTGCAAAAATGCTGCTGACGGCTTAGCTCGTCAGTAGTTCTTCCTTACACGTAAATGATAAGAGGCTGTGAAGGAAATGCTTTTAAATGAATACTCTTTGAGTTCTCATTGGCTCTTAAAGGGTATTTTTCTTTCTTCTGATTGGCTGTTAGGATCACTTAGGTTTTGATTTAACAACACTTAATCGAAAAGTGCTCTTATCACTCAACTTACTTAGTTTCTCATTAATTCTGGAAAGGAAATTCCAGATGATTCGTAACAAACATGTTTTCCTATATTTTCCAATTAACTGCTCCAATCATTACAAATAGTTGCAAAGAAAAGTCATGTTATGGATATTAAAATGAAAGTACCTCAAGTATCCGTGGCTTCAAAGTAGCATTCCAACTGTTTCCAAGCGAGACCCTCCAGAGACCATGAAAAAGGAACAGGAATCCTACAAGACGTCACCAAAGAGACTTCTGGTGCGAGGCTTTCAATCTACGTCAGCAATAGGATTTATGTTAGACAATTATTTTAAACAAGACATTCTATGAACAATTTTGAAGTGCTTAAGATATATCATTACAGTCAACTCCCAAAGTACACTCCTGCAGTTTATGAGCTGACAAATGCAAGATTTCTTCAGAATCTCCTGTTACTGATGCTAGCTTAGTAACTAAGCGATGTGAATACTGTTCCCAGGTTTCTCTAATCCACTGCTTCTTCCCGTTTATTACCAATTTTCATTCTAATGACACGAGCTGTCCATCCATATCATTTAAGTTTTTTCTCGTGGACGCGTAAAATTCGCGCTCGCTGAAACTTAGTAACCCAACTTTTGTTACTTTGTAATTCACTCCAGATCAACAGAGCTTGACTCCTTTCAAATTTGAAACGTAAATAGTCTCTAAGAAAGTGCCAACCTATCACAGTGTGACCTTCATAGCTAATGTGACATTCATTCATACTTAACACTAAAAATCAACCCCTGTATGATTGAAAATACTTTCTTCCTTTTTTTTTCTTTCTCCGATTTCTCTGTTCATTTGTTTGTTAGCATTGTTTTGAATTAATTTGGTAGTGAATTGGCTGATTTTGGAATTTCACTAAAAAAAAGGCACAGAATTTAATTTTTTATGTAATCACTTGTTTAGTAATTCATTTTAGATCAAAAAAACATGACTCGCTTTCATATTTGAAATGGTAACAGACTCTATCATAGCACCAGACCTTTATAGCGAATGTGAAATTCATTCAGTTTCTCCAATTTCTCCATTTATTTATTAATTTTGGTTTTTTTAATTATTTGTTTTTCAGTGTCAAAAATTTATATTGCATTGACTGATTGTAGAGGTTTACTTTAAAGAAACACAGAGAGTTTTCCGTAATTTTTTATTTATTTTTTCATTCACACAAAAGAATTATTTGTAGTCCTCAAACTTTTAGGGCCGACTATTTAGACAGAGGTTAGCCTTTGTTTAACAAAACCGCGTCATAAACAACTTCGATTTAGCTGGACCTTTTATCCAAACATTTATTTTTGTGAAAATTGTCTAGAGGTCTGAAACCTAACAGATTAAGGCTGGAGACCTACTGGTTGCATAAAACCGTGGTTTGGGTGAGACCTCGTGTAAATAACCGGGTGTGGGGTTTAATTTGGCGATCGTTTGTGGTCCAAGAAATTTCGAAAGCTTCAATAGTAGACCTTGGCAAAGCTCTCTAACTGTAGTGCTCTCTTTTCTTATAGCCTGGATCAGAATGGCAGACAGGTGGTAAACGAAAGAGACATTTTTTTAGCTTTTGGTTTTTTTGTTTTGCTTTGTTTTTTTCAACGAGTAATCCTGAAATCGTTGATTAGAAACCCAAACTCGGAACCAGTCTCATCCAAGAGAGAGACCCTGGCTGTTCGTTCCGCTCAGTAGGGTGTTCATTACATTGTCACATGAGTCATGCGAGGTAGAGACCTTTTGGAAAATGAAAATTCATTGAATGAACTTGAACTCGCCATTTAAAGCAAGAAACTTTTCATATTTAATTTTGTAAAAGCAAAGATATTGGAATGAAACCTTCCAATAGAGGTTAATTTAACGAAGAAAAAAAAATCGGGAATTCGTCAACTTAAATAGTGGCTCTGTTTGTCACGCCATCTACAAAACTGAAAGTAAATCCATTGATTGCATGAAGCTAAGAACTTAATTAAGCATCGGAGCGCGGGTTTGAGGTTCGATTCCTCATGGGAACTCGGAATTTTTTTCTTTGTCTCACGCCCGTGACAAGACGAAAAAAAAAATTTGGTGGAACACTGATAAATAAACAATGCGCTCTTTAAACACAGTCAGTGGCTCAGCGATAAAGAGTTATTCACCATAATGTCGAATTAAAATTGCTAGATGTCGACTTTATTTCCCATAAATTTCAGCAAATATGTTTCTCCTTTTTTGCCTCGAAAAAGAAAAGTTACTGCCTGCTCACTGGTAATGAATTATTCAAATACATACGTTAGGAAAAACACGAGTTGAAATATAAGTGACAAGTGCCACATGACTGAAAAAATCAGTACACTGAGCTGAACTAAACTGCAATTTCAGGATTTCATGACGCCGTAAAATTTGAAACCGAGTATGATCCATAGCCGTCTTCCTCTAGGTGATAGAAAGACGCTTTCAACTCGCTTCAAATTTAGTGAAACCATTAGTGAAACGGCCAGTGTATCAAACATCAGTTCTGGATTTTTTTTTTTTTTTAATTTGCCTCATTTAAATTTCATCATTTGCTATTTCCATCGTTTTCGTCCGATATCTTCCAAGGGGCTTTTCATTTTCCTTCATGACGTCACAAATTAGTAATAACAGCGGGGGATATCCAAGGGGGCCTGAAATACCTTTACCCCCTCCCCGCCCCCCAACTCCCACCACCCCCTATCTCAACAATTTACGATTGTGATGAAACACAGGTACAGTCCCTCCCCTCCCCTCCCCTCCCATCTTTTAAAAAAATCAGTCGTTGAGACTTGTTTAAAGGTACATCCATAACAGACCACAAGAATGAGAATAGTAAACATTCATTAGCTTCGGTCAGGAGAGGTTATATTCCCTCCGTTACTATTAATTCGTCGCTTTAAACCCACAACTTGAATTGTTTTTATGGATTAGCTTTGGAAATTGAAATTTCTTCAGTTTCTGAAAAGTAAGATATTTCTAACGTCAAAAAAATTAAGCATCAGACTTTCTTTAAAGGAATTTGAGCATTTTAAGACCTTAGGAGGATACAAGCATTTAGCGTCAAATTTGTTTGCCAAATTTTCGAATATAAAAATTAGCTGAAGTCGTTAAGAATTTCTGAAATTATTCGAATGATGACTCAAGGCAGCAAATTGTAAATCCGCCAAAGATATATCAATTTTTTACTGTTACTTAACCAATGTAAAGCTGAACCATTTATGATCTTACCCCATTGCTACAATGTTTCGTTCTCATCAGGATGAATACCCTTAAAGGGAACACGTAGGGAGAAATGTGGTCGATTTAAGAAACAACGCTCATAAAACCCACCCGTGTTCCTTATTAAGTATTTGTTTTCGTCACGCAGGTCGCGATTACTGGAAAATGAAGAGTGAATCATCACACACAGATAGCTTACCTTTTACAGAAAGAAGCTCCACTTATGCTGTGATTGATCTTTGAATGAAAATCTTACCGCTCAAAAGCGATGAACACTTAGGCTTGCCGTTTCCTGTAAAACAAAGAGAATTTTTTTTTTGCATGTTGAAATCCATCATCAGTAGTGAAAGTTAGAAACTGAAATACGTGAACTGAAGATGGAACGTTAAAAAGCTGGTTAAATTGCTATACATCTCTTATCATCTTCCTTCCAATGATAGAAAAAACGGGTTCAATCAAGCTCATGTAGTAGACACTCAATTTCCATTTTTCGCCATTGCAGTTCGATTTCTGCGCAAACAGGGTCAATAGACAAAGTTTTACGGCGATTGACTCTGTTGTAGGCCGGATTTTTATACTCCATAAGCCGGGTAACTCACTCAAATAATCATCAAAATTACTACTGCTGGTTTAAAGCAATTTATCTATTGATCGAGCCTAGCAGTTGTAAATAAAAATGCAAAAAGTCAAACCGTTCTCACAAACCCCTAGTTTTTCATTTTCTATCACACACATTTAAATTTCCTTCCGCCAAGTCACATCAATTAAGCAGGACATGATCATATTGAGAGATGTGGGACGCTTTAAACTCCGAGAACTTACTTATGTTAAGGAAACAGTACCGAATATATAGTATTGTGTCGGTTATTATGAAACAGACAGTACTTACCACGATCTGTAGCCTTCAGTGCCTTTCTTTCTAAACAATGTTAGCTTCTGCCTTTCAAAGCTATAAAACTAATTGGAATTTCAAATTGCGTTCAAAATTAATATTCATGCGTATGATTTGCCTTGCACGTGGAGAGTGCTTACGAACTACAAGAAACGTCAGTGTCTCTTTCAGCTATTCTAGGGCTTAAAAACACTTCATTTCAACGATATTGCCTTGGATATTATTTTTCATTAGGGCTGGTGAGTGTTTTGCAAGGCTTCTCAACTGAAGGATGCGTCTTGGCTCGACGTCTAGGATTGATGAATGTCACTTTGTTACTATTTTCTCTTGGTAATAACCTACGTATAGGTTAATAGGTTCAGGTTTTTTGCTGTTGCCGTTGAAAAGTACGTTACTTAGATTACAGAGTTGCATGTGTAAAACAAAGAGAAGACATTTATTATCAGTGTCAGGTGCCGTAACAGTTTTTCTTAAATCATATGCGTTTCAGGACAACAGCGAGAACTTCGTACTTTATATATTGTCAATATATTGATTATTAATTTCCCTCTTTATCTAATTTCATTTCGGTTTTTATTTCAGACACTATTATCTACTTGCATTATTTTAACATTCAATTTGTTTTAAATGCACTTGTTATTTTCCACTACGCACAAACGGATCTGGGGTCAGAGGTTAGGACCTGGTTGGGTCAATGTGATGTGTTCTATGGCCCCGTCCACACGTATCCGGATAAATTTGAAAACGGATAAATATTTATACGGTTACGGGTTCCGCCCACACGTAAACGGCGTTTTCACACACCGAAAACGGATAAATTTGAAAACGCTGGCTAAGCGTCTCCGTGTGGACGCCTTATCCGGATAAATTTGAAAACGATCTGAAAACGATGACGTAACAATTCAAACCTAGTCCAACGCGTGCTCTCGGCCGATCGACCATTAATGAAAACATGGCGAATAAACAAGCTCTAGTTTCGGTACTAATGAGTCTCATTTCAAGCAATTATTAAAAGAAGGTTAGCTGAAAGTGCACTGTTTTCCTTGTAGTGATTTTGCGACTCGTTTGTAACCTAAGACCGAGTTCGACATCGATGCGCGTGCGTGGCAGCCATGCTGTCACGGATTTCTGGCCATGCGAACACTGTTGATAAGTTTGAGAAGCCCAAGAGCACAGCCAAGAGGATTCAAGCTCAGGATACGCGAGACTGCGGGCACATGTTTTGCTCCAAAGAGCATGCTTAGTAGGCGACGTCATCGTTTTCAAATCGTTTTTGCGTTAACGTGTGGACACCAAAAACGATTCATAAACGGCAACGTGTGGACGCGGATAAATTTGAAAACGGATGAATATTTATCCGTTTTTCAAATTTATCCGGATACGTGTGGACGGGGCCTATGTGTTCTTAGGTGAAATACTTTACTCCCACAATGCCTCTCTCTCCACCCAGCCAGAATAAATTTGTGTCGATGAAGCGTCATAGAAACTGGAATAAATGCCTGATGGGGGGAGAGGCGAGTAGCCTGTTATGGACCTAGAATCCCATCCAAGTGGAATTGTAACAGTCTCAGTCAATCCATGCCATAATTTAGATAAGCTCCTGTAGCTATATGTGCGGTCAACAATAATCATAATAACAATTTTATTTGCATTCCCTTCTGCATTTGGGGGAAGCGAGCTTTTTTCTAGAGATAGAATCTGTACATATCTTACATGTAAATTATTCGAATATCAATATTTTAGCTATTTACTATTTTATTTAAACTATTTTGTTGTGTCCTTACTTAGTGGTTTCATTACTGCTATTTTTTATAATTGACACATGAATAAAGTTATTATTATTATTATTATTATTATTCATACAAATATGTCATTAACAAAGCTTTTTTGTGGACCAAGACGAAGTCGTGGTCTAAAAAAACGCAAAAAAAAGAATGAGTCTAATATCCAGCCATCTTGACCGAAAAAGCTTCGTCAAGATAGGATTTATTATACTGAAAAGATTTCGCTTTAAATTAAATAAGGATTTTTTATTGCGAGAGCCATAAAAGAAAGCCAACCGCATTTGTGGCACAATACCCCAAGAGTCGCTCAGATTTTCTTTGTTTTGACCGTCTTCTGCCACTTTTTGCGACTCCGCCGCCGACATTGTCCAAAAATTGAGAAATTTGTTAGTCCGCTTTGACGTTTTAAATCTAGAGAAAGACCTCATTCTTTAACAACGACGATAAGAAATTTAGAGAGCTCCGAGGTAAAAAAATTTTCTTATTTCTTTGCATTGTAAAAAATCTGTAGGAAAGGGATTTGATAAATAACTTGAGTCATCGAAAAATACACGTGGTCATGCAAGCTCAACTCGAGGTAAAAGTTCCCAGTCAGTCGAACATTAATAAGGGAATAAGCGCTTCGCGCTCGGGCCGCAAATGACACCACGCGGGCGCAAATAAACAATATTCCCTCAAAAAGTCATGTCATTATCATTATTATCAATAAACAAGGCCAAATGATATCAAGAATGCGAGTTTTAATAATACAAGCTAAGTGAATGACGAATTCAAAGTTAGCGGTTGGCCTTTTCCCGAGTTAACTTCAGCGTAGAATTTCCGCAGTAATTCATTTAGCTCAACCGGTGTTACACAATTGAAGTCAACTTTCAGCTTTTTGTCGCACCATTTCTCGAATTTTTTGATCCCCCACGAAGTGGCTCTCTTTGTATTTTCCGCCTGACCTTTTGCTTCTAATTTGTCCAAATCTTCTAGCCCCAAATCTGAGTTTTGACTGCTAATTTCTTCCATTACTTCAGTTTTCGCTCGAAGACGATTCGACGACTGAAAAAACTGCAGTTCAAAACCGGAGTTTTGTTTGATGGTTTTCCCGAGTCAACACTAGGCTTACTCTAATTGGTTAAAATCCATCGGATGATGAAGCAAGAACCAATCAGCTGTAGGGCTGATAATGCATTAGCAGCCCGCTGTCAGTCTTTTGCGGCCCGCTGAGCGTGTGTTTTGAAGAAGCCGATTTTCTATTTGGCCGCGTATATTGATAATAATAGCATGTTATTTTAGTGGTCAACCTCAGGATTACATTGAATTTCCGCGGAAGTTTATCACTACCTCAAGTTCTACTTCTGAGGAGGCCGACACCGTTATTCAATCGAATTTTGAGTTGAGGAGCCGCGCAAACCAAACAGCTGATACGCGTCGACTCGTTTTACTGAGATGTTGCGACTTGCTCTGCTTTCTGAAGGAGTTTAAGGTAATATTTTCTATAGGGATGGTCACTTTTTCTTCGAGTACCAAGCAGTTCGTGTATCTTCTTCCTTTCAGAGTGCAACTTTCAAAATAGAAACATCACATCTTCACTCTTTAGCGGACAACGTGGTTGGAAAATTCTACAATTTTAGATGAATATACCAATAATAGGCTCGTACGTCACTGCTTTGGCGCACAGTTTTGTTTCCACGCCCAGCCAGGTATTCAAGAATCAAAAGAAAAGAAACTATGATGAATTTGCATGTGAAAAGAGGAAAATTTTATTAGCAATTACATTCTTGAAATTGTTTCGTAAAAGGAAACCACTCTGACGCTGAAAAAGGACTGGAAGATTTCGCCAGTAGGCGCTATGTAACTTGCTGGATGTGTTTACCGTCTCTTACGACGCCACACATCAAAATCATCAAAACCTTCGGGAGTAGCGTTGATTTCTTGATAGAAACTTAAATAATTTGCTGTTGGGGTTTCTGTTCTCAGACCAAGTAAATTTTAGTCATTTCACGCTGCAGTTTCGCAGAGGACGGCTCTGAAATGTACAAAATCTGGAGATGCACGTGCTAAGCAATTGTTCTTTCACATTAGATCTTTTGTTTGCCCCGTCCACGTCCTCGTTGCCGTCGCCGTTTAATCAAGAGGGAGTTTAAGAAACGACGACGGCGACGCCGTGGACAACGTCGGTTAAAGTCATCGAGTTTGTTTCTCACTGTCCAAACTATCTCGAAACTGAATATTGAACACAGCGTTAAATTAGAAATTGAAATTTAAAAAACAAGCCGTTGTCATTCACGTTCTCCAGACAACGCAAAGTTTGGTCATTATACGTTGTTGTTTTGCAGAGGACGCAAAGAAATTTACAAAGATTTATAGCGCACGTGCACAGCCATTGTTCTGCTCATTTAACCTTTTGTTTAGTGACGTTCCCGTTGCCGTTGTCTTCGTGGTTTTCTTAACCTCCTTAGGTCTCTGATGTCTAGACTAATCGAACCACGCATGGGCATGTAGTGATCCTTGGAGTAAAGACTGATAAAGGTTATAAGAAAAAATGTTGAAAAAAAAATTGTACCAATCACAGCTAAGCGCATTGGTTGATGAGGTGACGCGTATTCAGTCTCTGAGTAAAACAAGCAATTGCAGTCAGAAGTCTATACACTAAGGATAGGTACCTGAAAATGTCATCCATCATTGTCTAATGATTTCCGATCATCATGATCAGAATCTACTGGATTCCATAGGATTCCCGATAGTGACAGACTTAGAAAAAAAATTTCTCTAGATTAAAGACATTTTTCAACGATGTTTGTACTGCATATGATGAAAATCGAAAACAATAGCATAGAAACCGGACTTAAATTTAAAGAGTTTATTGACATCATAATTCTTACACCTACGGAATATAAATATCAAATGCGTTTTTTTTTTAGTATCACTCACTCCTAAGGAAATAAACACCATTAGACTATATAATGTTGACATTGCTATCTATAAAAAATTTCACATCTATAAGAAGAGTATTAAAGGTCGAGTTTAAGAGCTAACAGTAAAAAGAAAACAGGGAGGGAATGGGAACGAGCCAACCTGAACAACGCTGTCTTATCCTCGTCCAATCATATGAAAAACCCAACAAAGCGGTCAAACGTCGTGCATGCGCAAGGGAATTAATTTTGGCGGTCCACGCGCCAATTTTTCGCGCAAAATTTCATAGAAAGACATAAGAAACAACCGTTGTCTCGCAAAATAAGCTAAAGAAAATGGAAACGTTCATGGAAATTTTAAAAGGGAACAAATGAAGGAAAAAGGAAAACTCGACTTTCCGAACACAAAGCTTATTTAAGCACGCCCTTTAGAGCGCAACGCTCGTGCATGCGCGGTCGTTTGACCGCTCTGTTACAAAACTCAAACAATTGTGATCTACGTTTCGCTACTTTCCCACGGCTAAACGCGATTGAAAATCTTTGAATTCTGATTGGCTCATTACACCGACTACAATTACTACCCAAGTATTATGAAAATGCCGCCATAGATTTAAACACTCTAGTGGAAATTGCAATTTTTCTAAAAATATGTTGACGTTCACCTATCTTAATAACACGGATAAACTCAAATTAAATACTCTGCGGTTGTAATATTTAGATGTTCACTTATGTGCAAGATGCCAAAAGAACCTCCACCATAGGGAGGAAAAAAAAGCTCCATAAATATCTCAAAGGTCTAAGGCAGCCTTCTTGGGACAACAATTTGGAAAACTCATAGAGTCTACTTTTCCTGACCTCAGAAAATTATCACCAAACGCAACGATACAATTTTCATCATTTTACTTTCAAAGTTCTTCTCATTAAGAAACTTCAAGACACGAAGGTGATTTATATGCGTTACTAAAAAACAGGAAAGAGGCCTCTAAATGACAAGCCTGCAGATAAAACACCTTTATTTACAAGCTATCACTTGATCAGCTCTGCCTGTAAGTTAACGAAAGCTTTCCTTGTGGTCAGCGTTCTCTCTTTTACGCCAAATCCCCTTTCATGTGTTATGTAAACTGTTCGCACACTTTCTCTCTATGTATTTGTAAGATACTTGACATTCGTACTGGTATGAAATATGTTTTCGCACTATTGCTGTGCTAAGTTTTGTAGAATAAACACTACCATTCTAAACGAAATGATTCGGTGCTTATGAACTGCTTATAAATGATTCCCAAATTTTAAAATTTTAAAAGCTACGTACACAAATAGTTTAAAGTTCTAAACGCACAGCAGACAAAGCGAATCAAACTCATCCCCAAGTAATTTTTCAGGAAGTGAACAACTCAAGCGCTTCATTCACTGGATATCTATGGATACCACATGGTCTGACCTACCAATCAAGATTGAGGTATTATAACTATCCTCTTACCTGGTACAGTGTCCTGATTCACAAAGTGCTATCACCTGCGTCTTTTCGAGTCTTCCCATCAGTACGGACTACACTCTACCCTCAATTAAAAAGAGATCTCTCCCTCCTCCCACACTGCGAGATGGTGTCAAACCGCATGTGCAGTGTAATAAACACCAGGAAAAATAGGGAAAGGGAACCAGCAACTCACACCAGACACAAAAAAATTACAATTTTCATTCCCTCCACGTACCCTCCAGAGTTGCTCGTTCCTTCAAGCTTACACAGCGAGGAGGGAAACTCTTACGGTGTGAGAACTACTGTCACCGTTTTTTGAGATCTTGCTAAATTCACCTGACTGCATAGTTACCGCCGATAGCCTCTTACGCTTACCATTTCAAGTGGAATACAGAAGGATACGTCTTGTAAGTTATTAAGTTTCTCCTCAGTCAAAACAGTACTCTAAACAAAAGTGTGATCGCACATTCTACCAATCTTATCATACAATTCTTAGACCAGTCAAGCTGGCTTTCATTAACAGATCTGAGTTCTCCAGCTAAACAAGTGCATGCTATGAGTGAAGAGACAACAAATAGAAAATTAAATTTACACGAATGCAAACAAGTACTACATCTTTTCTTTGTTTTTCTTTGCTTCTTTTACCAAAGGGATCTCAGCATTCTCTCTGACTTGTGCAAAAGTATACTCCTTCACAAGGACACCGTTTTCAAAAACAGTCTCGAGAAGATCCTGTCCAAAAACAAAGTTCCTTTAGTTAGAAACTATGTTATTCCTATTATTATACATTCATCTCACTATCTCTTATGTGATTGACAGAAAGCGTACAGTGAATTTTTTTAAATCAGCGCCTGGGACGTCATGTAAGGGCAGGTTATACAATAATCATGTCAAGGACATTCAAAGTCACGGGTGATCATTTCATATAGGACCGCGGTGCATGATTTCTTAGGGTAACCATGTAAAGTTCGCGCGCTTTATGTTGCTTGCTGATTTGTATATTTTTACACGTTTTGAAATAAATCGTCAGTTCCACTCACTCTCGTGACCATTTTTACTTTCGTTCAATGTATAATAAAACATTATTGGATGAGGAAGCCGAAGGCTTCGGCTGATAACCCCTACCTAGACCTTGATTATTCTGGAGATCACAAAAGCCTCATCCAATAATTGTTTATAAGCATGTGAATCATGGATACAAACAACTAAACTATAGAAAGCCACAGAGACGACACACTTCCGAAAGCAGGGCATTTCCTAAAGAAGCAACATCTGTAATAACGAAATGAGAAACCGACTAACACTGCGTTTAAACGTCTCCGCATTTGTAAACATTGCAATTACAACCACAAAAATAAAGAAAAAGATAATTTGGGGGATTATCAGTTGATCCAATACCAAGTTTTCTTAACTAATATCATAAGAATTTTATGGCAGACAGTAAGGAGAATTACTGATGAGATCTTGGGAGCGAAAGGGTTAATTCTTCAACTTCCGAGAGTGACTACAAAGGAATTTCTTCTCACAAAGGAATACAGCATGTTTTAGCACCAACTTCCCAAGCAAAAATAAAGAGGAATGTAAAACACAGTGCAAAGAATAGATGTTTTGATCTTGAGTGTAACAGGGTTAATTGAAAAGGACGCCGACGAAAAACAAACAAATAATTTAAATAGTACCTTGTCTGCATTTCCTTTTCCTTCCTCAACCGTTACGAATTTTCCTGTGTCATCCAGTTCGAGCGACAACAACCCTTTCTTTGAATGCTTAGTAGAATCAGTGATGGGTTGCTTATACACGTTCACCTAAAAAAGCAGGCAAGGACTTGTAGCTTGAAAGTGTATTTTTAGAGAAGTTTTCAATAAACTGTTAAAAAACTGAAACCAAATAAAATCACTACAGCAAATCATGACAAAGGGAAAAAATCGTCAGCCAACGAGAACTCATGCCAAAAAAAGACAAACCATCAAAAGCGCGCGAAAACGTGGGTGATCAAGTCACGATTAAAACTCGTTTTGCATCTCATTGGTTAAGAGGTTGTCGCGAGTTTTCTGGACCAACCACAGAGCGAGGTAAGGCAAAAACAAAGAAATCCCGGATTACTTTGGACACTCCAGGTTTTGGTAACCATTTTCCACACTGAAGCAAACGGACTCTGAGGGATCCTACACCTGACAGGTGTACCCTTTACGGAACAGGGAAACACGGAATACACTACAAGGTTGGGGATTTTCAGAGTTGGGGAAAAGAAAACTGTTATCTTGAAAATCTCTCACAAATGAACCATGAAGGCAGACTAATTTCATGGCCTTGGCCGGCCAGGTGAAGGATACAATTTAAGAGAGAGAAAGAAGAGAAAGAGAAACCTACGTTGAGCCTGCCAAAAAAACGGCGAAGGACAAATCCTTGAACCGAAAGAGTTCAATATAAACAAGCAGTACTTACTGGTTTTTCGTTAATAACTGCAAAGCAACACTTGTAGGCACATTTCTGAGTGTCACGATCCAATTTCTGTAACAAAGCACCTGTTTGGACAAAACCAGACATTACATTCCTCTTGTGGTAAAAATAATATTTCATCAACTACTGTACGAAGAACAGAACACAACGCAGTTACCCGGGCAGATTTCGAACCCAGACCTTTAGATCGGGAATTCAGCACTGTAATCCCCAGGCCACCTCGTATTCCGCCCACCTGTACTTATCCTTATCATTATACCTCTTTGTTACTACGTACGCTACGATTGGTCAATCTTCACCGTGCAGCCCGCTTACTTAAAAAAAATTTCTTTGAATTGAGATCTTCCCCTCCTCTTTAGAGCCACAGATAAAATAAATATATTATCAACCTCGTTTTCTCGGTCCGTACTGTAGGTTACGGAGCCCCTTTTGTTTTTGCTCGGATTTATGGTCTGCGTGAAGTGTACCCGCGCAGAAGAAACTTGTTCCTTAATCTTCAGTATGGACCTCAAGCTCGGTCACCAACTAATTGATACATTTCACAAAGGAGTCTTGTGCGAACCTCCGCTTCCAAATGCGATGTTATCAGCGCTCCATTTGTGCTTCTTCATGTTTTCCAAAATTTCAGACAGGGTTTCATAGCTGATTCCATCACCCTAAATAATTGCAGAAAATTACACGAATTTGTAAATTCGTTTTTTCGTCGTCTGGATGCGGAATATAGTCACATGGATTACATACCTAAAATAGCGTTGAAGACTTTCTATGCTAGAGAGGATTAGCAAAATCACACACGAAGGAATGCTTACTTGAAAGAGGCTAAGTGCATTTAATTCAAGGTATCTAGCATGCTTTCAATACCCTTCACAAATGTCAGAGCCTCACACGGATAACGTGTCTAAAAGAACTGTATCAATCATAGTCCTGACGACTACAATGCTATTCTTAGATTGCGTCGGACAAGAGTCAAATCTCTCGAAATACATTCGTTGGTGAGGAGTGAAGCAGAAAATGCAAGAAAATAACGCTTTGAATGAAAAAAATGTTCCTAATCCTTACCTGGATTATTCTAAGGTAAGGTGGTAGTAAGTGGAAGCCTTTAGAATTTTTCTCCCCTCCAAATTTTCTATCTGCAAGAAAACAGAAATTTCATCAACGTTCACAATATGGAAAAAAGAAAAGAAATTCTTGATAAAAAGTGATATTGAAAAAAATTCAACTTACACAAAATATTCAATATCTTGACCACCACTTCTGCAGGGTTTCCTGAATCTGGACGAATGACGAGCACACCTGATACAAATAATATTATAAAGGAGAAATTCGCAAATGAATCATCCAAAATGAAAAGATGCATACAGTTTTAAAAGAGGCTTGATGTAATTTAATGGAAGGGTAAGTTTCTAAAGAAACTGTGATGCAGCATCGGTGAGGTTATTACTTGAAATTATATTTTATCAACTGAGATGATAAATTCAAACTGGCCACCGTAAAGAGTTTCGAAAACTGACGTTTCTTGCGTTAGCCCTTAGTCGTTGGCTCTGACGAAGGGCTAACGCTCGAATCGTCAGCTTTAGCCGGATAATCTCTACCGTGGCAAATTCACATTTATCAACTCAGTTGACGAAACCAAATTATTTTGATGTAAGGTTAAAATCAAGTCAATGCATCAGTCTTAGCACTGGGACGAGTATGGCTCAACAGGTGGAATACCAACCCCTATTATTTTCAAAAACAAGTTTTAGCTCATCTTCTCACCCTTTTTGTTTGTTCCCCGATCTACAACAAGATCTTTCAAGTCTTCTCCCCAGTATTTTTCACAAGCCTCCCTGTAAAATCAAACAAAGAAGTGGGGAAAAATTCATTTCTCAGGAATTACCTCTCAGTCTGACTTGTGTAACAGAGTAAGCTGGATACGTTACTCACCGCAAACAATTCTCTAGATTTCAAGCAGTCCCTCTTTTTCAGTAATCCAAAAAAAAAATTAGCGAAAAACGAAAAACAAATGGTGGACACTGCGCGGCGGAAAACGCCCTTTTTTGCCGGTTTTTTTTTTTTTTTGGACTAGCGCGAATGAGGGGCTACTTGTAGTCTAACAGAAATAATTAACATCAGATGAAGTCCTTCAGGTGAAAAGTCTTTAATTGACAAAAGAACAAGCATGAATGTGCAAAACTCACCAAATGTTATAGCTATCACTGACACAAGCAACTAATCCAGTTGGGAACTATATGAAAAAAATGCAATAGATTTTAAGCCATGCTTTTGTGCCATAAAATTACCTGAAATTTTGAGAAACAGGCCCCAGGTAATTGTGTGATAATTTGAGCAGCACACATTACTCCCACAGTGCATTCTTTAAATGGGTAGTGACAAACTGATAGTGACCCCTGACAAAATGCTGGGGGGAGGGAAGGGAAGGGGGGTAACCCTTAAATGGACTGGCCCATGGAACCATCCCAAGAGTTATGTAATTGACACCTGTCAGTTCTACTTATGGTCAGCCATAGCTAGACTCAAGTTTGACTCAGTGAATTTGCAATGTTTAGTGATGTCTGTGACAAGTGTATTCCCATTAACTTAAAATAGTGCTACAGAAAAAAAATATCACCTGTTCCAACATGTTCCTAAAAGCCTCTTTCTCTCCTTCTTTCCCCCAAGTTGTAATTGTACTGTTCATGGCAAAAAAGAGCCAATAAAACACAAATTACTGAATGATTAACACAAACAAATAAAACACTCAGTTTAATCATGACCTTGAATATACCTGTGTTCAGCTGCTGGGATTGAAAAACCAGCAATTTCACAGCCATAATAATTCCTATGGAAAAAAAACTGCACTGAGATTGAGGCTACATGTAAAAGTGATACTTCAAAATACAAGAGCAACTTAATAATGATGAATGCAGAGTAAATATTTGCTGCCACCCAAACCCTCAAAGAGAGAGTCATGCACCTGAATGTATCACTGAAGTGTGAGCTTACATCACAGAAATTTAAAAAAAAATTGCAGTGGGGTTGCATGTAATTCTAAATGCAAGACAAATGAGAATTGTGTAACTAGCTGCCAGATTAGAGCATTCTATATTTTGCAAAAGTAACATTGAAACCCTCACTGATAAAACAAATTGGTAAACATGAGACTAGACAGACTGTGCATGACAGTTCACACTATAAAAACACTGTAATTACAAACTAGTATCAACTGGAAGTTTGAGTGCTGTTTATTTCATTAAGATCGTTGCTTTAAGGAGATGCATTAGAACAAGCCAGTCTACAGAGTATGGTGGACCTCATGAAGATCATGTGCATGTCAAACATTTTTTTCAGTATTAAACAGTGTGTGGTATACAACCTGAACACATGTTTGCATAGTTGCAGCACTGTCCCTCAGTTTTACAGCTGCAATGTGCATTACAATGATTCCTGTGTTTGTGATGACTGCACAAGAAAAAGAGGCTTATGCTTGAACTTGCAATGCTGTGCTAGCGAAAAACCAGGACTAACAGATAAGGTGCTGAAAAAGGCAGATACACCTACCTGGCTAGAACCATGCCAGCCACTGTATCAGTTCCACAGAAGTTTACAAGATGAGCTGCACCACCAAGGGATGCTGACTGCAAGAAAACAATTCTTAATAAATATTTAGCATTGATATAAAATTCACAGGAGTTATTATTGACTGAGGTTTTCTCCAAATTGAAAGAAAAGATTATTCCAATTTTTCCTTTCATGTAGACATGCAATTTAAAAAATCACATGAACAGGTTCTTTGCATAACAGTTTCCTGTACTTGTCACCTGACCTTTCCAATTAAAAATGGTCATGGTTTACAGCAGATAAAAGAAATGGCAAGAATGTTATAAAAAATTGTCATGGACAGGCTGCTACAACTCAAGGGGTGATTAACATTTAACAGCATTCAAATCAAATTAAACTGAAAAATTGATGGATGGATTGCTTAGGCCATTACTGGACTCAGTTGATAGACTGTTGAAAGGTAATTATATTAACTTACAATTACAGGACCCTAAAGTTACCTCAACTGATGTGCTGCCACGGAAACCAAAATCATGCAGTTTAAATGGGAGTCCATCCAAATTGTCTGCTGTTTCAAGAAGGTACTAGAAATTGAAACAATAATTGATCAGAAATACTAATTAAGAGCAAGGCTGTTTTCAGTTTTGATTGAATGCAAAAATCTGAGTTGTATATTATTTCCTTAATGATACACAACTCAGATTTTTGCATTAAAAATGCAAATTGTTTCTAAAAAGAATTTGATATTTGCAATAAAAATCAGAGTTGCATTTTGAAAAATTTAAATTCTCATTCTTTTGATGAGAATGAGAGTTCCATATAAGAAAAATTAACAACTTGGATTTTCATGGTAAAAAATAAGCGTTACTTCTCTGAAAAATTAACAACTCATCATTTTTTTTGCAGTAAAAACCTAAGATGTGTACTTTGAAATAAGAGAACTTGTATTAGAGTACTTGCAGTTAAAATCTAAGTTGATTTTGAGAAAATTAACAGGTTGGATTTTCACAAAAGAAATCTGAATTGTGTATTTAGGGATAAGAAAACTTCAAGTTTTGGAGTAAAAATTTGAGTTGTCAATAAGATCAAGATTTCAACTTCGAAAAGATTGTTGATATCCTTTATGGGGCACAGTAGTATTTGTCAGTCAATAAATAATATAATTTATTTATAGATACTGTACTTCAGCTATGATCTGTTTCTGGGCTCTTGAGTTTGTGGCAACTGTCATGGGATACCAGCACTGAACAAGAAGTGTCTACAGAGAAAAAAAAAGAGCCCATGTCAAAGTATAGCCACCATAGGGTGAATGGTTTGAACTACTCATTTGAAAACAGGCAACATCACTCTGAATTTAAAAAATAATTAAAGTAGAACTGAGGGATTAAAGGGGGAAAAAAACACAACATGTTTTGAAAGTGATCGCCAGTGTTGAACAAAATTTCACACACTGCTGATTAATGCTATTGATTGATTGAAATAGACATGCCAAGTGTTATTTTCAGGGAGGAAATCTACTGGTCCCACACAACCTCTATAAATAAAGTTGTAAAATAATTCATTCTTCTTACCTCAACCCAGTTTGTGAGCCAGGGACAATTGGGATCAGTGTTTTGAACTGTAAACAAAACTGGAAAACACACAAAGGTTAATTTGGTAGTAAACATTTACCCTAATACAGCTGTAGAGATCCTAAATGGTGGCCCAGTTTATGTTATCAACTCAGTATATAAAACCAAATTATCTATGAAAGAACAAGACTTTAATGGGTTACAACTTTATCACTATCAAACAAATCACTCAAATTACTTGGAAATCTTGCTAATTCTACTAAGCTTTTCCCACTATGTCAACATATTTCCACTGACTGATCCAAGTTAAAGATCTGAAACCAAAAAAAGAAATAAATAAATAAACAAGGGGTCAGTGCTTACCATTTTTAACAGGAACCACTGAACCTTCAGGTACAGCTCTTATTCTGAGAGGTAGCTTTCCTCCATGCTTTTCCAAGATGTACTTCCAACCTTTGAAAAATAAAAATAATACTTTCAATTAAAAACTGATTATCTTTAGCAGGTGCAGGCTACATGTCCTTATTTTACTAATGAGGGTGAATTTAGATTATAGCTAGCAAATCTTTAAATGGTCAATAAACAATTTTCTCCCTTTAAGCTGGATAGGCAACTGGTAGAGGGACCCTTCTACCTTTTGGATTTTAAAGAATTTCAGTAATTTTAGGAGGAAATAAGTGGCACAACATACAGTAAATTTTTACTGTTTACCAACTGAGAAGGAGGACGGTGTTTAACCTATTAATGTGATGCTTGTTTAGGGCTAATATGGATCCATACAATATGAAAACTTGATGTGGTAGGGGTTTACTGTGATTAAGTTTAGACATCTTTTTTATAACTGGATTTTCTTAGAGACAGAAAAATGTACAGAAATGTTTGCAGAAGGTAAAATCAAGTAAGTATTAGTTATATTTTGGGCAACCTTGAGAGCTTAGACTTTCCTAGTGAGAAATGTCCATCAGGAAAAGATTGTTCAAACTGCCAACAAGGCCTGGAAGGAAATTCATCATCCAAAAATCAAAATTCACTTGCAGTCCAATGTCTAAGCCTCTAGACAGGTGGAGTCCAGAGTCCCACAAAATTTGCAGCCATTAATCTGCAATCTGCCACATTTTCAAACCAATGACCTCATTTATTTTACAAGTCCTTATTACAAGTGCCTCTAAAGACAGCACCTTGAGTAATTTATGACTTTTCATGCATTCCTGACAATTAATAATATTGATTATTAGCAAATGTTTATTTACCACAATTTAAGGTGGAAAAATGCCCACTATAGATTAACATGTGCTCACCTTCTTCATTGAATAGATCGTAACCAAAATGTAACTTGTAGAATTCTGTTGCCTGCTGAATTTTTTCTGCTGTTACCACTTGACCCTCTAGCCATCTCTATGACACAGACAGAATTAATCAGAATTGATCATTATAAATAATCTAAAATTTGTACAAATACAGCTGTAGAACTTAAACGCTTCCGATGTGCATTTGGGGCCATTAGCAACAACAGTTCGACATTTCAAGCACATTATTTATTACAGGTTAAACGTTTAATTTTTTCGACGATTGCTCCGTTGATGACGCAAAAAATAGAAGATATACAATGAATTGTACTAAAATAAATTATTTCTGCTCATGAAGTCCACTTAAAATACTAAGAGCTAAAACTCACAGAGTTTGCGCCGTCAAAGCCTTGTAAACAAATCGACAAACCGCGAAATCAAAAGTGAAAGCGTTTTTCAAACAACACACCTTTATCAAGTATTGCAAGCCGAAGAAACACACTTCTGGAAACTTTCCTCCTCTGCTTTCAAAATATGAGAATACTATGGTCGTACCTGATGGATACTGCTTATGATGAGAGACCTGTTTCAGATGAAGACAAAACGTTCGAAAACAGATCGTTCACTACTTCTGGAATCAAACCGGAAGCATGAAATTTTACAAACTAAAGCACTAATAACAGTTTCTGCACTGCAAGGCAGGTAAAGAGCACAAGTAGGCTTTAAGTGATTCACCGTGAAATACAGCCTCTTGAAAGACTTGTCTTACTTTGTACGAGTCTGTGATTAACAGTATGTTCTCTGGATCCAACTTTTCCGCCATTTTGACTTGTGAACCTGTAGTAGTTCTCAGTTTCCCTCATCTTTCAGGGCGCGGTCGGCCATCGCGTCATGGTTTCACCTTTCCTTTCAATTTTCTCGAACGACTGCGATGCATGTTTACTTACATTCTTGCTTATATATTAATTACAACTGTTTTCTTTACGTTTTATACTAGTCTGTATCAGGAGATCTGTTAGCAAACGGAGTGCAATAGTAGCGCAGAACGAAAACAACAAGTAGGTTTTTAGACTCACCTTTTCATCAAAACGTTTCGTCATGTTCCCGAGGTGTTTTCGGTCTTCCTTCAACTCTGATTTCTTCCTGGAATATTTCGGCCTCTCTTCTGCCAGTAAGTTTGTTCTCAAAGATTTTTAATAGAAGTACAGTAGTTATTCCGCTAATAACGCCAAATATAACACTCTGGAATATAGCTTCGAAAGAAAACATGCTGATCAAACGTGTTCGTCTGAGGTTTGCATGTGTCCTTATTTATAACGTCATTTTCAGTAACCTGTCACAAATTTCGATGAAGAATTTTTCCTTTTTTTTTTTTTCTTTTTCCTTTTACTGGCTATAAATTAAGTAACTGTGATGGTTGGGGCTTGGGGCTTGGGGCTTGGGGCTTGGGGCTTGGGGCTTGGGGCTTGGGGCTTGGGGCTTGGGGCTTGGGGCTTGGGGCTTGGGGCTTGGGGCTTGGGGCTTGGGGCTTGGGGCTTGGGAAGGTCTCAACCGTTCTAACTTTAAAGCGCCCTGACGAAGGACTAACACTCGAGACATTAGCTTCTAAACTCTAAACGGTGGCCAATTTACGTTATCAACCCAGTTTATAATACTAAATTAACCCGTTCTAACTTTAGTTGCTATTACTTCCTTCGAAGAGAGGTAAACAAGAATACGATCCGAAGGGAACAGATTGCTACCTTATGAAAAAATGATAACAAAACGAAGAAAACACACCCCACAAGACTCCATAATGAGTGACTCAATCCTCTCTCAATGCATTCCATTCTTCTTTTCCTTGTGGTGCGATTACATTGTTTGAAGGAAATAACAATTTCAGCTCACAGGGTCTGTAAAAGATTACCGTTTGGGGAAATCTTACTTAACAACTGGAAAAACTGTATTCGTGACTAGGAAAAGAAAGTTCCACGGAACACGCGTGTACAGTAAAAAATTACTTGTGGACAGTCTAAGAGTCAACTACAACACAAAATTCTACGTTATCGTGATCTGAAACGATAATCTATAGATAATAACACCACGCAAGCTCTTTATTAACACTCCAAACCATCTCTTGGTTAAACAACTTACAATACAAGATTCCATTGTATTGACCTGTAAAGTCATGGAAAGTACGGGAAAGCAGCGTCTTATTTAGTCGGAAAAAAAAAAGAAAAAACAAAAAAAACATTGAATATACGCTCTGCGAAAGTGCTTGCCAAGTTATATATCATATGAAGCGTTTGTTGACTGGAATTGCGAATATTCTGCAAGCATTTGCGCAAGGATTTAATGACCAAATATGGCGCCTATACCCAGCAGAAAATAGCCAGTCTTATACTGTCTTGTCTGTACAGCATAAATGACTCTCAAAAAGGAAAGAGTAACAAATGCTTGTACAGGTTGCTAGTAAATAATTTATATGCACAAAACAACCCTGTTCTGGGGGAGGCTTCACCCACAAGTTACTCAACAATCGATCTAATACGTTAAATAAATATTAAACCTTCTACGTGCAAGCAAACTTCCTTCTACTGGACAATACTCTAACACATGAAAATTAAATCAAACATTTGGTGCAAAGCTTATTACTTTAACATCCAACCTTTTGGGACTCTTAGCCAGCTTTAACGGTCGTTAGGGTCCTGAGGCTTTGGTCAACGAATAGCGAAACGAAAATCACGCACAACACACACGGAAAGCAAAACGTGTAAGAAAACGACCTTGAAGCCTTGTTGCTTTTCTGCGACGTTTTCCCAGCACGTTTGATGACCGAAATTTTCCATCTCTAATGCAAGTGGAAAAAACCTCGATTTGCAACCTAAACATAGTTTATAAAGTTCTCTATTTACACACTGTCTGTATTCAGGCCTGGTCTATGTTTAACAATGATACTTAACAATTGGTTCATATGTCAGCGTGCGTTCATCGAGATACGAAGCACGCGGGAAGTTTGGAGAGCACGAAAGATGCGTAAGAAATGCTCGAGGCGTAGC
The DNA here is from genome assembly GCF_036669915.1 of Pocillopora verrucosa. Lineage (NCBI taxonomy): Eukaryota > Metazoa > Cnidaria > Anthozoa > Scleractinia > Pocilloporidae > Pocillopora > Pocillopora verrucosa. Next base: position 23,265,535 of record NC_089315.1, on the reverse strand, counting down.
TGAGAGCAACTCTTGCTTCTTGAGTGCTCTCCAAACTTCCCAAGTGCTTCATATCTCGATGAACGTACAGCTGACGTATGAACCAATTGTTTTATAACATTTTCAACCCGAAGAAAAATTTTTTCCCCGAGGGATTTGTTTGCTGACGTCATGAGCGTGCATATGAATATACGAATATGAAGCAAGCTCGCGCAATTGAATTTGATTAGATAAATTTACTAGCTATGCTACAAAATACATTGAAACGTGCTTTACACAAATTCAAATTCCACGACGAGAGCCTTGTATGTACAAAGATTTCGTCCAGCGATAATCTGTAACCCTACTTGACCAAAATACTTGGAAGAGAGAAGCAATAATATATTGTCCAAATGGATTCTACCGCACTTAGAAGTGAAAATATTAAATTATATTAAGTAAAATGTTTGTGTCAAAATTGTCTGTTTATCCTTGTACAAATCTGCTTTACTCTTCCCAATCACTAAGGCGAAAAACAGCCTCACTTCCCATTAAATAAAAGTAGAAGTATTCTCGCGGGCTCTTCTATTTGAAACATCTCGCACCACAGAGAGGGTTTTCAGTATTAAACTAGCTATGAAAAATAGTTTAGAGAAATAACTAAAAACGAATGTCGAATCTCGTTAGTGTAGTCACCTCTGTCTTTCCCTTCAATCGGTCTATAAAATTTCGGCTATAAATACTGCTCATCCAATCAAGTGAACCTATTGCAAATGGTAATAGTCAATTTAGCAGCGGCATATCTGAAGTTTAACCGCTGATGATCCGGCCGCAGCCATTTCATTCGCTGTCTGAATTTTTCTTGTTTTTCTTTCCAATTATCTTCCTCAGGGACTTGCTCATGTAGTATGGCTTTTCCGGGGAGCCGTCATTTCGCTCAGAATCCTCCACTGTATATAACAAGAATAAAACGAGAAACTTAATAGATATAAGAGCGAGCAAGCGAGCAAGCGAGCGAGCAAAGGAGCGAATGAGCGAATGATCTCACGCATAAGGTATACATCACACTCTTGCGGCTGAAAGTTTGCTAGTGGCTTCTTTCGGAAAAAAGTGATCTAATATTCATTACTAATATTCTATTCATGTCTAAGCAATTCCGATTAACAAAAATGTTGATTTTTGTGAACAGTGTCAATAACGGTTAAAGCTAAAACTGGAAAAATATTAATTTACTTCGAACAACATTACCTGCAAATAAGGGAACATGTTTTGCACCACCAATGAGTTTTGGTTGAGAAAAAAGGGCAAAATCTTCCAGGTATGATATGTAGCGCTCAAAACACGGAATTAAAAAAATGGGCACAAACACAAGTTAAACGAAACTCGTCTCGCTTTATACCCAATTTCGGTAAACAGTCATGGGGTATTTTCGGCAACGTTGTTATAATCTGTGCCGCTTTTTCTAACAAGACTTGTCATACCTAATAACCCATTACAAACGCGACTACGAAAAAAAAAACAAACTTACAGAATGAAAGGAAGACCGTATCAATAGCCATGTTGTAGACACTGAAGAAAGCTGATGCTATCATGTAGGCGCCAACAACGATGATCTTGAAAAACACAATACAGGAGAATAAGAGGACACATGCAAACCTTGAGGCGGGCCCATTCATTCCTTGGTGAATCAATGATCAAACATGTATCATGTCTGTCTTCCTACCGATCTGTCTATCTGCCCGTCTATCCGTCTGTCTGTCTGTCTGTTTGTCTGTCTGTCTGTCCGTCCGTCCGTCCGTCTGTCTGTCTTCCTACCTTTCTACCTGTCTGCCCCTCTAACTGTCTGCTTGTCTGTCTTTCTACCTGTCTGTCCGTCCGTCCGTCTGTCTGTCTTTCTACCTGTCTGCCCCTCTAACTGTCTGCTTGTCTGTCTTTCTAGCCAGTTTCTACCTGTCTGCCCCTCTAACTGTCTGTTTGTCTGTCTTTCTACCTTTCTGCCCGTCAACCTGTCTGTGTTTGTTTTTCTACCTGTCTGCCCGTGTGTCCGTCAACCTGTCCATCAGTTCCAGTAATCAATGAAAGGAAAGCTCTCCCATGGTCACTTCATTTGCATAACCCCGACACGAAAAACTTGTTAGCGGTTTGCTTATATCGTTGTCAAGAAACTTAGAAAGTTGGCATATAATTTATGTCATCTTGGAGACATAAACAGTTGTACTTCTTTATAAAAAATAATACAGAATACTTACAATGACAGGGGCCAAGTAATAGTTGAGGTTTTCTTGTCGTTCGAACCAATAGAAGCTCCCAATACCTGTGTAAGGATAAACAGATAACTATAATAAATAAAAATACAACGACGGAATGGCTAATGATTAAAACTACTTGAAAACGATAGAAAATAAATTGACTCCTTCGTTTCTATACATGACAAGTAGTTAAGTGAACGATTTCCTGTTATAAACTCTCCTTGACAGCCTATGAACATACACCATTTTGAAACGAGTTTAACCAGGCGTGGTTCTCGCGGAAAGGATGAAAAGTAACGAATTGCTGTTCCCACATACAACTTAAATTTTAATAAGGTACATTCAGCTACATTTTTTACGATTGAAATTAAGAGCCGGTTCAGTGGAAAAAACTAGTGGAACTAAACCAGGAGTGGGGGTCAACTTGATTTTGATCTACCTTATTCAAAAATTGTAAATTAGGGCTAAACGGTTTGTACATTTTCATTAAGTGTTAGGCTAAAGCATAGGTAGAGAACTACAAACAACACATCAACCTCCAAGTTATTTTAACCCTTTCATTCCCAAGATCTCATTAGTAATTCTCCTTACTGTCTGTCATGCAATTCTTATGATGTTAGTTCTGAGAATTTGGTATTCAATCAACTACTAATCCCCCAATGGATATTTTTCTTTACTGTCATAACTTTTCTGTTTGATATTGCATTGATTTGGTTAGGAGAAATTCTCTCTTGGTCATTCGTAGGAGTTAAGGCTGTAACAGAAAGGAGACAGACTCACCTAGGCCTGCAGCAATAGTCAACTGACCAAGAAACAGAACAAAGTCCGTTACTTTGTCCAATACGGCGACTCTGCAAATGAACAGAAATGATTAACACCAAAGCAGGTATCAGTTTCTTCCCGGCACAAAATCTCTGTAATTCTCTCCACATTATTATCGATACTTGGTTTGGAGTATACCGCCTCGCTGTTGCAAATATGTACAAAGTTACGCCCTCGTGTCTCTGTACCAGAGAAAATTAAAATTGTTATTAAACAGTTGCATCCTCAAATCAACTGTGACTAAGATACCCCCGTGAAATTGTCGATAGCGGAAACTTATGCAAATAACAACTTGTTATTCTGAAGATCTCCTACACAACTCGGTTCATTTGACCATGAGAATTCTTTCCCGACATAATTAAGCTTTTCACCAAGATGCCCTTACCTCAAAATATTCCTCATCAGGAGGAAAAAAGCATCTTTTGCTGAGACGCAAAAATTCTTGCCGTGTACTGCAATCTGAATCAAACGAGTTGGCAAATTAGTCCAAGCTTTAATCTTTCTGTTGTTTATGGGTACACAAGCAGAGGAACACATTCGAGAATAAATCTCCACCCCCCTGAGTGACCAAGACAGAATTTCTCCTTACAATATCGATACAATATCAAGCAGACAAGTGATGAGAATAAAGAAAAATATCAATCTGGGAATCATTAGTTGATCTAATACCGAATTCTCTAAACTAACATCATAAAAACTGTATAACAGACAGTACGGAGAATAACTAATTCGACCTTGGGAGGTAAAAAGATTTAAGTTGTTCACTTTTCTTCGCAAGATTTGCGAATAACATCTCTGCCAAGTACATTTGATTAAAAAATTAAGAGGAGGCAGGATCAACCATAACAAAGAGGGGAAAATATGAAAATACGAGGGGAAAACGTTAACTAACTAAATGACTCTATTAAATAGTTTACAAACCATAATGTAGGCATTCTTGTTGAGAAATTTCAGGAACTTCTCCAAACACCAAAAGCAGCATTTAAGGCACCTAGAAGTTAAAGAAAAAATTCAAGTTACTCATAATTTCCTCAAAATATTTATAAAAAGGCAACCTCTAACAATCTTTTCAAATAGCTGAAATTCATCTAGTTGTTACAACGACGCAACGGGATAGAATTCACTAGGGTTGAAAAGTTCACGAAGCCTTAAAAAAACAGGAAAGAATTCAGAGAGAATTTAGCAGAGAAAACTGTTAGCAACTTACTTTATGATGTACTTAGTAATTTCACTTTGCTCTCCAGGCCCTAAGAAAGACAAAAGAAGCAATCAGTCACCGAACACTCACAAATAAAAACACGATGGTTCTTACCCAGGGATGGTATCTGGTCATTACGCCCCATGGTTATTTCGCCCCAAGTCACTTTGCTCCAAACAAAAGGCAGTTCGCTGCATAATCGAAGTCACTTCGCTCCATACAACAGTTACTTCGCTCCATACAAAAGTTACTTCGCTCCATGTAAGAAATTAGTGAAATATTGTCATGAACTTTTTGTTTGATGTTGGGGTTGGACTGATTTTGAACTTATGTCAGTTCAGATTTATTAACTAATGCAGCTCTTAATCGCGTTCGCTTACACTTGGTAACACGAAAATCATTTCGTTCGATTGTTGATCATTTGGTGGCTCCTAAAGGAGCCGTTTGTTTTTTGTTTGTGATGGTTTATCAGCCTAGTCCCTCGGTATATTCAGGTAAGAGTAGGCTTTCAGCAACCGCTTAGCGGACCGTTCGTTAAAGTTTTTGAAATTCAATCGACAATCGATCAACGAGCGCATCAAGAACATCGGCATGGCGTCAAGATCGTATTTATAAATCGGACGACTATAACGCACAATCTTGTAAGCATATATACGCTTGAAATTCGAGTGCATTTTGAGTGCATCAAGATCGTATTAATAAATCGGACGACTATAACATACAATCTTGTAAGCATATAAACACCTCTTGAAGTTCGAGCGCATTTTGAGCGTTCCAACAACATAGGCATGGCATGGGGGACAGAGAGAGATTAGAGCCAATGAAACGAACAATTACAAACATGTCGTCAAGATCGTATAACATCAGTTAGGCAAGTACAATCTTGTAAGCACATATACACTTGACTTGTAACATGGAGTGACCTAACTTCGATTATGGAGCGAACTGACTTTTAGTTAAAGCGATGTGACTAGGGGCGAAATGACCGTAAAACCCGGGGATATACAACATACAGACGTTACCTCTGAGCTTGTGATCGATGTACTCCAGTGCTGCTCGGATCAACTGAACGATGGCAATGATAAGAGACCCGAAGGCCAGTGAACCAGTATGGTACCTTCAGAGAGAGAGAGAGAGAGAGAGAGAGAGAGAGAGAGAGAGAGAGAGAGTAGTGGTAAATTTGATTGCTCTATCACTTCACCAACTCGCTATGACCTGGGTTCGAGCCCTGAACCTGGCGTCACATGTGGGTTTAGTTTGTTATTTGTTCTCGTCTTAGATCCCAGGGTTTTTTCCCTTCCATATCCAATTAGACACGGAAACAGCGGTGGACAAAGGGCCATTACGTGGAGGTGCAGCTGACAGAGGGAATTATCAGCGAGTAGTATTTGGACAATTTTCAATTCAGGGTCGAAAGTAACCCGGAGTTAATTTGGCTTTGCTTTACTTCGATGAGAAATTGTTCCAGAAAACTCGCACCACTTTCAGATTAAAAACCAAACCCAATCGCATGGCGCTCTGATAAACTCTTAACTGTTATGATTACACTGAATATCTTACGAAGAGGCCGGCAGAGACGTTGAGCGGTATAAGACAGAGCCGTTGAAGAACACAAAAGGAGTAGATTGGTGGAGTTCACAATAACCGATCACAGTGCGACGAAAGTAAAGCACTAAAAGGTTGCATTTACAATGACAAATTGCAGTCAAAGCGAAATAAACGAAATATCAGCGTTACGAAGTTACCTGGGTAGTTTACACAAAACATGACTAAGAGATAAAGTTCTACAACAATTTCATGTAAAATATCCTACCTTAGAGTTCGGAAGAATGATGCTGTCACTGCAAATTTTGGTATGTCCTGCGATACAGATTGATCAACAAAATTAGTTTGGCAGTACATTACCCAGTCATGAAATAAAGCGTTCAAGTAGTGAAAAAAGCCAAAAAATAAATTACAAAAACACAAAGAATCAACTGCAGATTCACGTAATTTTGCTGAGAAAAAACAAAAAACAACTTTTTGTGAACACTCACCGTCTTCTTGTCCCAAGCCCAGTAATAGGAGGCAAATGCACCTGCCAGTGCACACTGGCCTAGGGCAATGATGAAATTCATGAGCCAGAACCAGCCAAACAGATGGTAGACTTGCATGCGGAACAAATGGCTGGAACAGATAGATGAAAAAGAAAGATTCTTAACAGCTCTAGTATCTAAGTGAATGATCTGGCCGGTGGAGGACCAATCTTTTCAATTTGACCAGTAAAATAACAAGTTGCTTTTACAATTGACTAGCACCTTTACATTTATTCCCGTGTGCCGTTGGCCTAGTCTAATAAGTTTGGTTTTATCCACTTTATCCAATGTAAATCGGTCACCGTAAAGAGTTTCTATAGCTGAAGTTTCGAGCGTTAATCCTTCGCCAGAGTGAAACTAGTTCAAGTATGTATGTCAGGGCCACAGAGAAGTAGAAAGATGTGTTCACCAGCTATGGAAATGTTCATTGTTAAATAATCATGGCACTCCGTTTCGAGGAAGTCAAGACTTTGTTACTCACTCATCGTTTGCAAAGTCCACAAAATTGCATGTATAGTTGCTGGCAGATCCTATTGCATCTTTTATTTCCTAGAAATGATCGACAGAGAATTAGACAAGAAAAGCATGATCCCAACTCATCAAAAAAGAAGTTTTGGAGAAATCAAAGGAGTTTTGGGGAATTCAAGCGAAGGAAACCCAAAAGCATTCAAATATCTCCACCTGAGTACACACTTGTCCATTTTGAGTGTCGTTGGACACAACTTGGTACTGTGGATCACCAGCTGTGACAAGGAAGCTTTAATTGTTAAGGAGGTCAATTAAGACAGTTGGTATGAACAAAAATTCGATCTTCTGTTACAATGAGAGATAATGCAAGCTCGGCAACACTTGATGTTGAGAACAGAGGACTGTATTGTGAGGAAATCAAGTGAAAAGTGAAACAAAATGGTCTGCTATAACTGGGACCGTGTTTGTGTCTGTGATGATGGTGAAAATCACAGCATGGGTAGAAATGTGGAGAAAAAGAGGGATGGTGCATCGACTTAAAAATTTGGGGGCAGGGGTTGGTCACTGTGCACATGACAGCCCCTGGGATAACCAGCCCCCAGCTCACCACTGAGGGCGTGGTTTTAGGAGTCTGGAGTCTAAAAAGGGTGTATAATTTTATCACCCAAATGAACCCCACCCAAACATCCAATCACACCCCCCAAACCCACAACACATCCAGCCTTGCAGTTGTTAACTAGTAACCGCCTATGTTAAAGTTAAACAACATTTCAAAAGTCAAAGGATACGCTAAGACACCAACAAACCATCCAAACAGTATGATCTGGAGCAGCCAAGGAACAACAGGGAAAAACAGACTAAATGGCATGGCAGATACAGCCCTACACGAGCAAAGGAAATGACATTTTGAAATGAAAATGAAAACATACATACAATTCACATTAAATGCATGAAAACATAGATTGCATTAACAACAACGCAATGTTGTGACATTCAAGGAAGAATGTGGGTGCAGTCATCATACCTGCTTCCCTCTTTGATGATCTGAATTGCAATAGAAATCCTCTTGTATAAAGCCAGCAGAATCAACACCAGAATTCCAAGGATAACCCCAAGAATAATAGCTGCAACACAAGGAAATGACTGTCACTTCATCTGCATATTATAGACAGACGTTTTCATTATGATGATTTTACACATGCAGTGCCACAGATATCTTCCTAAGCTTTTACTAAACCTTCTCTTTTTTCTGCTTTGGTTTAAATTTTTTTGCCAAATTTTAATTTTAAAGTTACCCTGTTTCAGAATATGGTAACAAATTAAAAATGTCAAAAGTGTGCACAAACTGATTTCAAGCAATGCCACAACCAAAATATATTCAACATCAAAGGCATTGTCACTCATCATGAGTGAAACATAAGTAGTTACATGTATTAATTTAAGGATTGCCTCAAATAGATTGTTGGATTTTTGTCAGACCTTGAATAGGATGGAAAAATTGCAAACTGGTACACTGTGTTATAGTCTAAAATAAGGTAACCATTTTGAGAGGTTTGCCACACACTCCTACCCACCATTAGTACTAGTGCCTCCCCAAGGCCATCAGTGCCCAAGAGAAAGACAGCACAGTCTATGACTATTAGTCTATATGACAAGTCGGCTAACAATACAATCCAAAATTGAATATTTGAGACTAGAATTTTGCCATAAGTGCGATTAAATGCATTAAAAATTTAATTTTGCATCTTGGACATTGGTAGGAGGGAAGAGCTACAGCATTGTATGCATAAAATAAGTGTTTTTACTTACTCAGCCAGTACCAAGTTTTTTCACTGTTAGCATATGAATCAAGACCAGTGGACACACTCAGAACAGTGATTGTGGTGTTACCAGAGTTGGATGACAGTTCTTTGTACTTTGTCCATGAATAATAAACAGCTAAATGTTAAAAAAATATATATATATATTGCATGAATTTCAGTGTGTTGATTACCACCTGTTGTGACTATCCATAAAGAGCTCTTCTCAGTCTTTAAGGTGCTGCTAAATATTAAAAAGTGGATTTACACGCACTCCACCCATATCATCTGAATAAAAATAATTCACATCATTAATTGTATCAAACATTTTCCAGTAACAAGGCACTTAATTTTTGGGCTGCAGCCAAATTAAAATTAATTTTATTGCAATTTCGTAAGCCTGTATAGAAAATTGTAATTTATTTTCTGCAAGATTGAAGAGTTTGTCACTCAAGACCGTGACTATTCTAAAACCCTCCTTTAAAAAGATGATGGGATTTCACTATGTTGTTTTTCTTAAACGTCCTCTAAAATTGTCCTTGACTTGTCATCAATAAAATACTAACAACAAAAGACTATAGCCTTGTCTCTACCACAGTAATCCCAGCCCTCAGCTGTGGAAAAAAGATCTTCACAAATTTTACTGGGTGGAGGAAGCCAAAACTGCTTTAGAAGCTCCTAAACCTGTTCAAATGATGCAATATTTCCCCAACAGATGTCAGAACCTATTTGAATCGATGAGGAACAGCTTCTAAAACAGCTCAAACAGCTGCCCAACTCAACAGAATGGCTGAAAAATGGCAGGTAAACAGAATTCTCTCAAAAGCAGGAACTAGTTCCCATATGTTCTCCTATGGAAGTTTTCATTTACTTACCAAACAATTTCCCAGAACAATTCAATAACAGAAGAGAAAAATAGGCTTCAAGCAAGTGGTGGCTGGAGTGACTTTTTTTCTGAAGTCCACTCTACTAGCACATTATTAGCTTTGGACTGTATTAAGTTAAACATTAAATTTCACACTTACAGAAGCCAAGTGCAGTCAAAACAGCATAGATGGTCACCCACACCACAAGTCCAGCAATCCACCTGAAAATGAAATCCCACCGATATGAAGTTTAATAGGTGGGTTTTTGTTTTACTCTGTTGCACTTTAAAAAAGAGCCATAATTATCACATTATGATTCCCCAAAAAACAAATCAAATATCTGCAGTCTTACCTCATGACAATAATATACAAGAAAGAAGCCACCATTGCAATTCCCATGGCGCTGTTTAAACAAGACACTCAGTCAGTTATGCATTCAATCTCACCAAGATTGTAAGCCCAAACTTGCTCTACTACCTTAATGCAACACTACCTGTACATCATACACACAAAACAAGGAACGACTGGTGGTTTTACATACTTAACATGAGTTTTTTCACAGCCAATCAAAATTCACAAAGGAAATGTATCTTTCATTTCAGGCATTACTCTTCAACTAATAGATAGCTACTAATTTATACAAAGAGAACAGAAAAGCAGTTGTAGTGCCTATGAAGAATGAGGTTTGTAAAAAGGAACATTGAGTATACAACTGGATATATCAATTGACAACCTTGCAAAGCGTCCATCCAAAATTTATTACTAGCCAACCAAGAAACCAAAAAAATATCTAGCTGTAATGTTTTGTCACTGTACTTACGCCAGAATCCAGTACCAGGATTCCTGCACATCTTGTATGATCTACCGCAAACATTAAAAAGCAAAAATTGTTACTTTGATGTTAATGTATCTAAGCACAGGTGCAGATAACAGAAGGCTGAGAAGTATTATCTTAAGTTTAAATTATTCCTACCTTCTGACCGAGGTTCTGCAGGTTCAGCAATGCCTGAACAGCTCTAAAGAAGGTAAACCAAAGATTAGTAAGTTTCAAACCTGCAGTTGCATGATTATTTCCTAATTAATATTGTTTTGTGATGGTGAGCCAATGAAACACTTGTATTAGCCCTTTACACCCTTACATCAGTATTCATATTCTCCATACTGTTCTCTATACATTTCCTTTGGTACAGACAAGGAGAATTTCTTTAACAATCAAAACTTGATTGGTTAGCAATCACTTCCTTTGTTCTTATAATCTTAGTGAATGATTCAGTAATATTACTGTAAGGAGAAATTAAATGCTGGTCACTTGTATGGTTTACAGGATGAGGCATAAGTTAAATACAAAAACTCTGATACTAGATGGAAATAGCAAATATTTTTTAAAAATAAATCCCCTTTGAGATTTGTAGCTTATTCTTAAGTCTGTTGCAAACTGGATGCTTCAGTGTTTACTTACAGAGATCCTTCTTTTACTTCTTCAGTAGTGACATTTGATCCATCTGCTGATTGCAGCTGATCTCCTAAACTGGTTGTTAATGCATCTCCAACTAGTGTTGGTATGCAACGGTTCAGGACTGTTAAACAAAGCAAATGCATAGATATTTTAAAGCTATTTTCAATTATGTTAAAACAAAAGGTATTTGTGTCCTCCAAGAGTAAAATTTTATAGAATAAATAATACGTTTCTGAAGAAATAGTGGTCCTGCATTGCAAAAGGAGGGGGGAGGGGGAGGGGGGAGGTTGATATACAAGATAATTTGGTTTTGTCAAACTGATTGAGTTAATAAAACCAAAATTATAAAATTTTATTGGTCAGGTACCTAAGACATAAAATATAAAAAAAATTGTTGTAAGAACTGCCTTAATCTTCCATTGGCTCTACCCACTTCCTGCCCTTCCTTGTATTATTGATGTAACAATAATATTGTTTATTGCATTTCTTCCTTCCATAATTAAGCAAATAAATGAAAAAAAAAAAAAAACATAAAAAAATACAGACTCACAGCACATAAGTCTTAAGGTCTGAGTACACAACCTATTGAGTCTCTTCTACTGGCCCTTTATTAGCCTCACTCAGAAGCACATAACCAAGAGTGTCTATAGGTTATATGCTTCTGTCTCAATGTAAAGCTCATCTTTACGTCATAATATTAACAAACATTATATTTCATATACTTACCATCAGAACTTTTGAGGATATATGGAGCACACTTCTTGTTCCTGACTAAGTCTAAGCGCTCCTGTTAAGTTATGAACAACACCAAGATAAGTTGTGTTGAGATGCCCCAAGGGGCTTGGCCAAAAAACCAGTAGAGAATTTACTTAAGAAATGCAAAATACACTGCTAAAAAATCATTAGAGATAGTCAAGTGTGAAAGATACAATAAATATTAAACTTCATGAACAATCCAAAAGGTGCAAACAATAAGACAATATCAGATGAAAAGTACTTTCTGAGCTTAATGCTCATGCCACATTTATTATAATTTTAGATCCAGCGATAAATTTACTTATATTTTTATAGGTTGAAAGCTAACAGAAATTACCTGATAAGATGGATTTAAACTGTTGACATCAATGTCATAGTCACAAACAAGGTCTGATACATTCCCAGTGAGTGCAAAAGCATTTTTGTCAGGGCAACTCTTCACACAGCGCTAGAACAGGGTGAATTGCAAAAAAATACATTTTAATTAATAACATAAAGCAACATGGTCATGAGCAATTTTCTTAAATTTATCACTTATTACAACTTAGTTGATTTGATTATTGAAAACCAGGTAACACCATCCCCAAAACTTGTTTCATAACTTGTTTCATTCATTTGTATCATATTGTTATAATGAATTATCATGTTCCTGATTGATTAATGATGAGTGCAGAAGTAGGTAACAGAAAGCAATAAAGGATTTCGACAACACCTTTGCCTGAAATTTGATAAGTTTCTAAAACATGATAAAATTTGAAAAAAAAAAAAAATGGAAAGTTCAAAGTAACCTAAGTTTGTGATTTTATTGAGAACACAACAAAAAATCATATATCATGCCTTAAGCTTGAGATATTTTGAAATATTTTCAAAACACCAAAGTACACTTGACTTCATACAATTTCCTGTTATACATAAGAAATTCAAAAATCACAAATATATGTGTGCAATGACTAATGAATTTTTTAGCCTTAGGATTATCATCAGTGCAATGTGCTCAAAAGTACTGTTTGTAAATGTCATTCACCATTCTTCATCTAAAGTTCTCTAGTCTGAAAAAATTTCATAGAAATTTTAACCCTTTATAATCCAACATTAGTATGCATATTCCCTATCATGTTCTTCATATATTTTTTAAAATGTTGACCATGAGAATCTGCTTAACAATCAAGAGCTTCTCCATTGGTGATCATTTCCTTTATTCTTGTGTTCTTTGATTTGATTCAGGGGTGAAATTGAATGGAGAAATGAGATGCTCATGACATTTGGCAGATTGGTTATCAGGCTATAATGGCCAGAAATTGATTTGCACACAGGATTGTTAATTAAATTTGATTGCATCAACAACTGATGAATTATAAATTTTAAAGAACAATTCCAAATTAAATGACCCAAGTGTCCTTTTCTCCACGTACCCTAAGTGTTTAGACCACTGTATTAATCCAACAAGTCAGAGAAGTGGTGTGGGAGGTACTTATTCAAAAGAAGATAGTATACCCTTTAACCTTGTCTCAAAGGTACCATTTAGATGGATTAAAAAATGGGAAGAGTTCCAAGCAGGGAGTGGAGGGCTCATATAAGTTGGATTTCAAGTTATTCATCATAATCACCTGTTTTGTGGGACAAGATGCCCCAAAGAGATTTGTTGCAACTTGAGTGACTGCAGGAAGACATTCCGTCAAGTCAAAGAAAACCAGTTTAGGCCGATCCCTTCAAAGCAAAATGTTAATATTAAAAGGAACATCGTGATAGCATCATACATATCTCATTTGTGATTACTTGAGCAAGCAGTACTGTTCAAATGTGAGTTGATAGTAGCTGACACCCTGATCCTCAGTTCTCTTTGAGAATAGGTGAAAATAGTGGATTTTGACCACACCTACTGCAATGTCAAATTTCACAATTTCATTGGAATCTTTTTTAATTACATTTTTTTTTCCAATAAGCTACGTTCTGATCAATAAAGTTGTGAATGTGAAAATATAAAATTTTGAGCAATACAGTGATAGATGTATTTTTGCAGGAAAATGTGCAATTAAGTTTCCAGGAACATCTAAATTCAAGCTAAAAAGAGGACAAAATATTCAGCTCTAGTATCAGAAAAAGTTGCCAGTGACATCCACCAGTCTTAAGTAAAACAATCATTATCCTGTTGTCCTGTACAAAATACATATCAAGATAATGAACTTACTTGACAATCTCATCGTAACCACAGATATTTCCTAAAAGAAGACATGTTTTAATGATTACAGATTGAAATTTAATGTTTTGTCTTGAGTAAAAGTGATGATGCATTGATCTGTCCATGAAAAAAATTTATTTTGTTCCAAACAATTTTATTCAATAACAATCAATGCTGCTCCAAAATGAAAAAAAAAGGCAATACAAAGAAAATTGTTAGGAAGCTTACAACTAATTAAATTTGATCATGATTGTAGTTGAAAATGATTTCAGGTTAATTAAATAAGTCAAATTCTGTTTTATTTCACAGTTTTTTTAAAAATGAATTTGTTTGTCATGTAATGGAACAACAGGAAAATATAAATCAAACTGGTTTAAAAAAATGTTTTGACCTAAAATTCATTCCATACAACAAAATGCTTTCCTGTAAAGTAATCTCACAAATTTAACATCAACCAGTGGTTATATCCAAATACAATACTATAAAAAACCGTTAAAGGAGGAATTGTTTATATAATCTCTAAGAAAACAAATACCGAAACATTTCCCCTGAGTGTAAAATAAATTTCATGTGTGGCCACTTACCATCAGAATCAACAGAATTCAGCAGCTTGTATGGATTACCTTTTATATATGCTGCAATAAAAATGTTCAGCAAACATTGTTAACACCCAGAAATTTATATATCAATACATATGTATATATATATGTACATATTCTCCTTTTAATCTGACTTCAGATCTCAACAAGTCAACAATAGCTAAGAACAATTCACACAGTAACTAGCATATTTAATTTGCATTGTAGCCTTGTTAAGTTATATCAAACATCTTTTGTGTACATTTTAACAAGAGGTCATTTCCAAGATGCTTAAAGCCTTGGCTTTCAAGTTTGGGGTAATAAAGTGTGAAGCCTTTGATGTAAAGTTTATTTTTGTGTTGTCATGCAAATAACACTAATTTTCTAAAGAAAGAATTCTGCACCTAGCCTCATTTTGAAATAAAGGGTTTTTGGAACAAAGGAAGAGCCTGCTCAAGGGTATGATAAACCTTATACTAAACATTCTCTTCAGTATACAGTAAAAGCACACACAGTCAAAAACTACATGTCTCTCATGCAACATTGTAGTCTGATTGTATGTATGAGTATAGTCTTGAGAGGGATTGTTGTTGGTACCAGTGACTGAAGTTTCCATACTGTGAGCAGTAGTCATCTTTAGAGTTACATATATATTAAGAAAATATAATATGATGCACTAACCTACAATTCCCAGGGCTATCATGCCAACAATGTAAAGAACAAAGAGAATGCAACATACACAGTCAGTGCAGCTCCTAAAAAAGCCAAAATATAATCATTAAAATTGTGGGCCATTTGATATCAAATCAGACATAACAACCCATTGAACCATAGCCTAAGTTTCACTTAAATTTATGTTTCTCAGAGAGAACAACTAAATGAATCCCTTTGATTCACTTTACTCCTTTCTTTTCTTAAATTTTCCCCTCACGTAAATCAATAAAAGAGCATGCATTTCTATATCAGCCTGAGCAAGATAACATCATTTCTTTCTTTATAGCTACAGTAACTAAAACTCTCAGAGAACCATGAACATTATAATTCTCTCCAGACAGGTCAATTGGGCAGTGACCAATCACAATAAAGTTCAGGACCCACAAATACACCTCCAAACCACAAACTAATTAATATTGTCTGCGGATTAGTTTTCTAATTCCCCTGATTGGCTTTTTCTGCAGAGAACAGCCACATTCCATATATTGATAAATTCTACTTTCTTGTGTCCATGTTTAGAAGTAATTCCCAGCAATAATCATCACCCTGCATTTTTAAAAAACACTGAACACTTGTTTTGAATGACATTTATAAAAGTCAAATACAGAATACATTTATGGTGGTATTTAAATCACAGATGTACGACACTTACCCTATGGTTTACACTTGTTAAATGAGAAATATGTGTAGCTTAGTTTGGTATAGAAACCTCGGATATTGCAAGAACTACCTATATTAATTGTGTCTCATTTTCAAAGAGGTCGCATGAATTGATGCTGTTTATGCTTTATACATACTGAGACTCCAAACAAACAGCTGTTTCCATTTGATACTGACAACTGCTGTTCTGAAATTCTGTATACATCTGCTAAGGTATCATTTACTTATATAGCTATTCAAAGGGAAGTAATCAAGATATTTTCTTAGCATTATGCAAGACTGTTAGGAACCAGTACACATTTACCTGTTTTTTATTGGCCCATTAAATGTTGGATCAAATGGTTTAGGATTTCCTATAGTTAGAGAAAAAATTATCAAGAACTTAGTGATGATATAAACATAGGCAAGTAAGAAATAGCTTGTGTAAATAATTAAAAATTATTTACTGAAATGGAAGTAAACAACCACTACTCACCCCCACCTTAGTGAACAATTCTGATGGGTCTGGTAGATCAATTTTTTGGCTGAATTGTTTACTTGTAAAATAATGTGGACCCAGCTCAAGCTATTTAGCAATTTACTATCAGACTTTACCATTGGGCCTGTGCAGTTTCATCATCACCATTTCCTTTTCCCTTGGCAATTTATAAGTGCAACATTCCCTAAAGCTCAAAGTCTGAGACATTTGTTACTGCTGAGCAGTGTTTACTAAATGTAAAATATAAACCTAATTTGGCAAAAAATTGGAACATCAAACTATCAGGTGGCAAATTTCCCCTTACACTTCAAGCCTGTGACTGCCTTGTATAGCTTCGTCATATTCCTACCGGCCAAAACAGGTTATTTGCTGTCTTTGCACACGAAATGTTGTGTGAACAGGATTATTGTATCGTGTCGGTCAACACACCTCACTTATACATTTCACATAACAAAGTTTTGCATGCATATAACATCAACATGTTCCTGAAGCAGATCTCTATTCAATGAGAAAATCGATCTAACATTAACTGCGACTAACTCTCGAGCTGCAATGATTTTTCAAAGATGCATTTACGAGGATCCTGTCCGAACAAGGAAGTTGTTGTTAGGGGGCAATCAAATTTCACCGTTGTGATACATGAAGATCACGCGCGAACGTAAGAAGGGCAAATTACACATCTACCCAGTCAATTACATCTAAAAGGATTTGTAAAAATTGTTGTAAATGGTAGTTAAGTAAAATTTAGCCTTAGGACATCTCAATAAAACGGACTAAAATTTAATTGCGAGCCACCGCGATTAACTCATTCAATTGCAAGGCGCGATGCACTTTTTTTTAGGTATTTTTAGGTATTCATCTTAGTTTGCCCGCTCTTTAATACAGTATAATTTCCAGTACACATCGCAACTGCAACTGTAACCCTTAAAATCGAATATTGTTAGCCTCGAAATAAGAAGTAACATCCTCGGATGAAACTACAAAGTTAAGCTAATATCGCGTTTGTTTACAGAGCTAAACTTTGTACACACGTACCCCACTTGCCAGCTTTTCCGCCTCTCTTATCCCCTCCTTTCATCTCCACATTATCAGTCCTTTCATCGTCGCTATTTTTTCCACAACAACCCATCTTCGTCAAAGACACTGCTGCTCAAAAACTGTGCTAAATGAGAGTTCAACGTTATAAACCACGAAAAGATATGACGTCGTGATACTCTGCTATAGCGGAAAGTAGATGAGCTCTCATGTAAAATTAGTCCGCTCACGTCATTGGATGACACATATCACGTGCTAATGCAGAAGTCTTTTGTGAGGAGGTGTTTGATGTCTGTTGTTTATCCCTAACATACATCGTCGCTAGTAGCAACATAGCGGAATGACGAACGAACTTAAACGTTTGCTGTTGGAAAAAGATCCAAGCAACATGATGAATCTGTATTTGGAGATCTTACTATAGGGCTTGCTTGATTGTTCAAATGAATTCCGCTTCGAGAGCTTTTTAAACCTTTTCGAGGAAAAAAATTAGGCACAACTGCCTCCGGCTAAATTCACATACTCGTCACGAAATGGGAGACCCCGAGGCCAAAGTAATTTTAGCATTTTTCCGGGGGTAAAAACTTAAACAGGTTTCCTACACATTTTTTCTATCCTCAAAAATTTCATGGTTAACTCCAACAGAGGGAATATGGAAAGTGAGTCAATTTCCAATGAGATGTGCTGGGGGAAAAAAACGTGGAAGTCTTATTCAGTTGTACAAAAACTCCAAAAAAGCTCATGACGATTAAGATAAATTCTAACCCAAACAACTCAAAACTTTGACTCGCAGGCATCACTTATTCACACGTTTTCCATTACAGATAGTTTAGATTCACTTATCCGTAATTGATATGGACTGACCATCAAGTCAAGCTTCGTCAAACTTGGCGCAGGCAAAAGGGCGTAACATGACGCCTTTGACATTTTGATTTTGTTTAGATAATATCTAACCTTCCTTCCTTTAAAATAGTTTATTTTTTCTTATTCCTTCATTTCTTTTAGTGATAACTTACACAATGCCGGGATTTCGTGATAATAATGTTTACTAGGTTTAGGAAAATGGTAAGCTTATGGCCTTCTCCACGATGTTGAGGAAAGGACTTTAGAGGGAGGCATTTTAAGCTCTGTGTTTGGGGCGGCAATGACCGGGTTTCGGCGGGCCGGCGCTCCGTCAAACACGAAGATCACTCCCTCCTCCAGATCCAGATTTCTTCTCACCTGCGCCAGGAAGTTATCGAAACGTGCAGCATTCATTCCACCGACAGCTGCTGAGGAAAACACAAGTCCACTGATAAGCGATATTGCCATGGTCACAGTCAAGCCCTCTCTCCCTACCGCGCTCTACCGTGACTTCTGGCCGTCCAAACGTTGTAGCCGCATTCGTTAACAAACACAAAGTGGCGCACTACGGCATGGTTCATAAACCAGGTTGCGTAATCTACTTGCTTGATCAGCACATCAGGTCTGTTTCTGTCAGCAGGAAGGGGCCTTACCAGTTTCACTCCAAACAGCATCCCGTCCAATGTCCTTGCCACCTTGCAGTCATGGATCTTGGGTTTTAGTGGTGTAGCCGTTTCCTCAGTTCACAAAAAGACGGAGGTAATAATATTTACATCCTGGTTCACCAAGATATCTAATATCAAGAAGTTCTCTTTTGCCAATACCATCATTGAACTAACTGAGAGAGAGTTTGTGATCTTTGTGTTAATTTAGATAAAGGCCTATCACTGACATACTATATAAACGAGACGTGTAAGAAAGCAACTAACGCCATCACGTCCATGGGTCGCATTCGCAAATACATCACCAAGGAAAATCTCAAACTGTTAGTTAATGCACTAGTAATATCACGTCTAGACTACTGTAATAGTATCCTTTATGATCTCCTAAAACAGGAACTGGATAAACTTCAAAGAATTCAAAACACTGCAGCACGTCTTATTACCGGAACCACAGGCAGCCCAATCTCCAGCTGTGAGAGGATCATCTTGCACAATAACAGTCATAGCGGAATTATAAGAGCTTGTATGAGAATATTTATGACCGCTCCAAGGAATAAAAAAAATACGTCAAATTCTCAATAAAAATACCTCACCTTACTTCCACAGCCTATCGCTTATTATCTGGCCGCTTACTTTGATGAAAAGAACCCATTTTAGCGAGTTGCCCATTTCGAGGTCTTCAAGACTCTTCAACGTACATAAGAAAAGCCCTTTTCTTATATACGTTCTTTTCATCAAAGTAAGCGGTCAGATAACAAGAGATACTCTGTGGAAGTAAGGTGAGGTATTTTTACTGAGAATTTGACGTATTTTTTTATTCCTTAGAGCGGTCGTGAATATTCCCATACAAACTCTTATAATTCCACCACGAGCAAGATGATCATCTCACAGCTGGAGCTTGGGCTGCCTGTGATCGAACCTGCCCTTCGAGAAAGCTAGGTACAGTTCCTCGTAAATTAAATCAAAAATAAAATTTCTGAAACAAGAATGTTTTGAGGGCAGATTTAAAAGGTGAAGAGATATTTTATTTTTAACAGAATCCGGTAGACTGTCCCATTATATAAGTGCGGAGAGAGCAAAGGCACGTTAACCGTATGTCACAGAGTTCATAGTAGGGACAATAAAAAATAGTTTGGAGGATGAGCGTAGGCTTCGTTGCGGGTGGTATTGTATTAGGAGGGAAGACAAGTAGGCTGGACAAAGTCCATGGATAACCTTGAAAGTGATGAGCAGAACTTTGAATGTAATCCGTGACTCAACAGGTAGCCAGTGTAGTTCATGTCACTCAATTCTTAATTAATTATCTCATTTATTTATATGTTACTGTTATAAGAAATATTTTGTAGGTTTTAACTAATTTATTTATCTATATAGTAAAGTAGGCGCATTGAGTTTTCTAAATGCGCCTAAAAACTCTATCATTATCATTATCATTGCTATTATTATTATTATTATTATTATTATTATTATTATTATTATTATTCATTGTTTATCCGAGCAATTTCCTCCGGGCAATCTCTCATCTCATCATCCGCGCGCAAGTTATTTTTTCCACCTCATGGTCTCTCCTGAAATGCTGCCCTCTTATGTAGCGCGCCACGATGCCCCTTTTCGTGGCATTTTGCTAGCGGCCAGAAGACGTTCACGAAGTGAATGAACTGAACGAAATTTACTGACAATGTAAAGTCATGCAAAGTAGGTGTTCATTTGAAAATTGATACTTATATAGTGAATACGAAAAACACTCTATTGTTTGTACAAGCGCTTTAATGATTGTCCTATTCAGTCGGGACTCTATTGTATAAAAAAAAAACTTCGGGTTAAGAATAAAATTATATTTTCTCTTGCAAATTCCGCCAATGGGCAAATGTGGAAAAATGTCCAGTAACGACATCTGACCCAACCTCCATAGACAACATTGTAAACGGCGTAAAATTCCAGATAATAACGGGCTTCCCGTTGTCAGACAACGAAAACACTCTTGATTTCGCATCGTTTCGAAAAGGACAAGTAGAAAATTGTTCAATTTTTTTTTCATCACGTCTTCATCGTCATCGTCATAGTCGTGGTTCGTTTGTAACTCGCACCGTTCTTTCCCGCCAATGTGTATGAAAAGGGTCATATGATCAGAAGTGGAAAAGCCCATGGGCGAGGCGGGAAGGGGAAGGAGGTGTTCTTCAAACATGTTTTATGGATGGGAATGCACTGCTGAACACGACACAAAATCTTCTCATTTCTTTCCCCATTCATAACTGTGGTATATCACCCTCATACAACCACGTTTAGCCTTTTCAGACAGAATGTTTTAGTATCAGCAAGACCACCGCCCATGAATTGCTGGTCACGTCAAGTCACCCCAACATATCTAAAGTCAATAAAAACCAATCAGGGCCAAGTCAGAACTCATATTTACTTTATTTATGGACAAAAGAGACCCACCCCCGTATCAATATTTACCTTTTGTAAATACAGCTATGATAATTTAGAGAAATTTTAGGATTCCAAGAAAAGAAATAAAGTAAAAGCAGTTAAATTTCCTTTGCTGTGAAATTCAATAAGTATAAACTATGAAACTCGAGATGTTAAAAAAAAGTTCTCAAAAAGAGCCAGGCTTCGAAAAGATGATTGAAAAATAATGACAGCTGGTTATGACACTTAAACTGATTGTATGAAATGGATTAAAACAAGTTTCAGTAAATGTGATCATGCTACATACATATTTGAAAAACAGTGAATAAAATATCTCTACCCCTCAGAATGAAGTCAGCAGATTGAGACTTAACAAATGTCTACTTCAGAGCCATTATGGGAGACTTTTGAACAAAACTTAATCCCAAAACAAACAATAATAAATGAAAAGATAGAAATCAGCCCTCAAACCAAGAAAGAAGTCAAATTTATTCAGAAATGGGTTTGAAATGTGATAAGCTCAGCAAACCATACTGGGAGAACTATCAAACACAATAATCATCCAGTACAGTCACTGAGAGACCACACATAACAAACCAGAACGCTGAACAAACTGACTTCTGACTGGAATTAAAGAGGAAGAGAGAAAAAAAATCCTTAACCTCAGAGACTAGCTAGTATTATTCAGAGGTGGGTTTGAAATGCGATAAGCTCAGCAAACTATACTGGGAGAGCTAAACAGAGAATAATCATCCAGTATAGCCACTGAGAGACCACGCATAACAAACCTGCCTACTGAACAAAAAAAAAAAAACAAAAACAAAAAAGAAAAAAAGTGCAGAACAAACAAAACAAAAGCCTGGGCCATAATGACAGAGGTGACACTGTTGAGTTATCTGAGATGGTATCACTTGCTGACTTCTTCCGAGCAAAGGCTAAAAATAAGACTGACATTTGAAAGAGATTGATACCAGAAATAATAAAATTAAGATAGTACAGAATTTTCTACTTTTTTTTTTTGGACTAATAAAATAATGATGTCAAAGCCGGAGAGTGCGGCATTTTTCTTTTGCTAAAATATTACTACAGATTATAGAGTGCAAGTTTGCTTAACTAATGGTACCTATAAGGTACATGATAAAGGTTTTTTTTTTTGTTTTTTTTTAAAGTTAACTTAAAGAGCAGATAGTCCAATTTTTTTTTTTTTTTACTAAAGGAGATAACTATATAGATAAGTGTCTTAACCAAAGAGCAGAAGAATTGATAACAAATTTAAGGTAGACTGAGTAGATAAGGTAACTTGGAAGTTAAACTAATAAAGGTGGATTAAGCTAATAAAACATAACAATTTTGGTGAAAAAAAAGGAAGCCTGGCTCTCATTAAAAAACATTCAAAGACAGCAAAGGATTCAGATCAAAATAATAAAGTGTAAATCTGTAGCTGAATTCAAAATAAAATAATCTTACATCTCAGTTGTGAAATAAAGTGCTGTTGGAATCAATGCATTTTTCTTTGAGAAATAGGATTAAAATTGTCCAAAAGTGCCATAATTCTTATAAATAGTATTAACACCCCCCCCCCTTTTTTTTTTTTTGTTGCTCCACCCATTAATTTTTATTTATTACAGTTAGAGGAATTGGAGATTTTGAAATATTTGTCTGGTTCGAAAAAAAAAAAAAAAAATCAATGTGGATTTTTTCATTTGATAACCACTGAAAACTTGATGAAAAAATCCCGATCAAAATGGGTCTGACCCAGAGCAGAATTAATTTTTGAGAGGAAGAATGGAAAAAGTACAGCTTAAATTCAAAATATGAAAATCAAGAGAAAGAGAGAAAGAGAAAGGAAGGAAAGGAAGGAAGCGGAAACGTGAATCATATGCAAAAACTTCTCAAAAATATCATAAAATTAAATACACCAGACAAATATTTCAAAATCTCCAATTTTTAAATTAAATGTTTTTTTTTCGACAATTAGTTTTTCCGGATACCCGGATAGCGAGATTTTCTTGGTGAGGCCTGAGCCTGAGGCTGACTGAAGACTATTGGATCAAAGAACATAGGTGGAGGAACGGAATTGGTTTCTTGAGGGGGTGGGTCTGGGTCCTGCAATAGTAAAACAGAAACTGTTAAAGCTATCTCACCAACATTCTGGCTTTCATCAAAAATTTTAATAGGACAGAAAAAAAAAAAAACCCAACAACACAAAAGCCATTAGAATAAACCAACAAGGAGTAAAATTGGTGAGGGATGGTAGATTAAGATGACTTAAAAACATTAAGTGGAAAAAAGTCCAGTTATTTAGCAGATTAAGATCAGTATGTGAAACTAGTCAACTGTGAAAAGGAAAAGGAAAACCTGGTTTGATTTAAGCATTTTAAACAAGACTTAAGAAGTTAACTGCCAAAAGTTTTAATGACAGTTGAACTTTTAAAAGTGCAGTACAAGACTCATTGGCTTAATAACCATCAAAGAAATACACAGCATTTAATTAAAACCTTAAATCCTTTATTTGTTACTTATTTCTTGTAAAACTTCCTTGAACTGCACAAATCATTAAACCTCTAAATTTTTTATTAGACAGAAAAGATGTGTTAAGTTTGTTATTAGGAAGGAAGAAATATGATGAATCATTAAAGGCAAGTTGCATGATTTTTAACTGAACAGAGAAATATTAGATCTAAAATGATTAAGTGAAAATATGATCTTTGGATGCAAGCATTGAAGTATAAATGGCCAACACTAATAAAATGAAAAGAACAACTTTAAAACTCAAACAAGCCCCATTCAGGTGAAATTTACAACTGCTTTCACTACACTTTTTTAAATTTTTTTTCACTGTCTATGGTTGCCCCATGGACTCTGCCTAAGCTGATCTTCCTACAGCAGTTGCTAGGGCAGAATTCAATTAAATACCTGGGGCATCATATAGCTACGGACTTCAGCTGAAGTAAGGGAAACAGAGCTTGATCGGGAATGCTGAAAACAAAAACGTGTATGTTGAAAACATAGGAAACTGAACACTGGAAGCATCTTCAGCTGTAATGATGTATTCTCCATCTGACATAACCAAACAAGGAGAGGAAAAAAAATCCCTCTCCAATCCTTCAATCTATGCTGCCCAAGCATAGCCTGATGCTGTAGCTAGAAATGATGAAAAGTGTTGCTGCCTCATAAATGAGAAGACAAGTGTTTGTGAAATTTTCCCAAAATCTATTCATGTGTGTCTCACTTGAGAACATGATACTTTGACCTGGTGTGAGTCCAGCAAGCTGACTATTAAGCACTCATTGCACCCAACTTCAAGCATCTACAACTCAGGAACACTGAAAATGACATGTACCCCTAATATGAAAAATCAAACTGTTCACTCAATGCAGAGGGTAGGCTC
This sequence comes from Pocillopora verrucosa, assembly GCF_036669915.1. Classification (NCBI taxonomy): domain Eukaryota; kingdom Metazoa; phylum Cnidaria; class Anthozoa; order Scleractinia; family Pocilloporidae; genus Pocillopora; species Pocillopora verrucosa. The sequence continues at coordinate 23,240,942 of NC_089315.1, read as the reverse complement.
ACAAAAAGAAATTAAAAATGCCTCAAACAGACATCAAGTGACCTTTTACCTTCAAATGCTTAAAAACTTGGATTAAGATGCATTATACACTATTGTACACTGTCTGTAAGCATGAGTCTTTACACTGCAGCTCGTTTTAATTTACAGGGAATACAGTAATGCTGTTTCAGATTAACATTTAGTATTTTGCATATACCCTACACATTTCATTGTGATGCATTTTAAAACAATGATATGAAGCAGTGACAGATTTGCTTATTAGTTTTAAAATTAACCAGCTTTGCCTAGCATTATCATTTTAACACTTAGAATTTTACTTTCATTTTTACATTGAGTTAATAATAATTGAGAAAAGGTGAACAAACAGAAAATCAAGTGTAATAAATTCACATGTCCAGGGGTTTGATCTCAAATTGATAAAAAGTAGGCTCAAAATTGCAATTCACCTGTGACTGTTGATCGCCCCTGTCCTCTTCTTCATTTCTTAAAAAGAAAACAAAAAACAAAGTCTTTTTTTTTAACCCTTCCACCCCCAGATCTCATCAGTAATTCTCCTTGCTGTCTACTATATCATTCTCATGATGTTTGTTCTGAGAAGTTGGTATTGGATCAACTAATTATCCCCTTGTTGAATTTTTTCTTTGCTCTCTTTACTTTTCTGCTTGATTCTATACTGATATTGTAAGGATAAATTTCTTAGTAATGAAAGAAAAAATGTCTGCGAGACGTCTGTGGCAAGAGCATGGAAGATTAGTCAAAGCTCTTCTTCCTTATTCTGAATTTTTGTGTTGCATCATCCCTTTTCTTTGTGTTACCCGCTGCAAGAAATCTTTTTCTCTCCATAAGCACCTGCTAAGCTGACCATTGTCCTAAAATGTAAGCCTGATTAATCCTCTTTTAAGTTATAAAATACACATTGTCATTTGAAAAGAAATCACTTGATCATTTCTATCATCATTAATTATCTTACCGGGATGAGGGACGTGATGAAGGATTGCCAATAGCAGGCTGTTGATCAGCACTCTGATCAGCTATAAGAATAACACAGAATCAATTTTAGTCGTGTATGTTTGGAAAACATTATGTCTGTTACTCATTATGGCAACCACTTCATTGATTATTTTCTAACAACCAACCTATGATTTTCTTGGGGTTAAATAAATACTTGATCCACATGGAAAATTAATAAAACTCCAAACACCAAAAAAGAGAATCAAGGCCTATTTGTAAATAAGAATTTTTTCCCCAAATATCTTAAATTTACTGATATAAGTGACTGCCTCAAAAAAGGTCTCACTGTAGTTTCATTTTGATGAGATCTGAAATAAAGCGACAATATTACCAACAACAACAGATGTGAACAATGCATTACTCTTACTTGTAGTCACAGGAGCAGGTATGAAAAGGTTTCCTTTAAATTCAGTAGTTGGGCCGGGCATCATGGGCAGAAGACCGCTTGGAAGTGGAGCAGAAGCATTGGAGCTTTGGCTATTTGGGTTCAAGACATCCACATACTTCTTAGCTGAAAGGAGTAAGGCAGTCAGAACCTCTTAGTAACTGTTTCAGCATCAAAGCAAATTACTGTCACAACTATTTTCAATGATGTTCTACAATCAGAATAAACTTTAGAGTAATGAAAGGAAATGTGCAGGTAAGGTTGTCAATCTAAGAGAAGCTAATAAAGGTAGCCCCAATGCATGGTTCTAGACTAAGGAAGTTAGAACTTAGAAACCTGGATTAGACCTTCAAGAATACTTGTTTTTTAAATTAACAGTTCACAAAAACATCTGATCATGTATGCTAAGCACTTACCATGTCTTCTGCCCCCGTGTGCCAACCGCGAGAACTTAGAAGGTGTTGAAGGAGTTGTCATTCCAGGTAGCATGCCTGGACTGGACTGCTGGCTGGCAGGAACATTTGGCAACAATGGGGCCCCAAATGGAGGAGGAGCTGCAGATGTCTCACGAGCACCATTCATTTTTGACGCTGAAGATAGTTATAAGAATTATATTGACTGATAGCTTCTTTGAAAAGGTGTCTTAAAAACTCAAGTATATGTCTAATAAGTCCTAAAATGACAACAAAAATCTTCACCTGCACTGGGGGGGAAGCCATTGCTGAGTGGAATAGAAGGTGGCATACCTCCACCAAGCTGCATGTCACTTGGGGGTGGGGGTAGTGGAGTTTTCTCCTACACAGGACAAAACAAGAACCACATCATTGATGACTATCATATCAAAATATCTCAACAATTGTTTCATTTTCTAGCACATTCAAAAAGACCTCTGTTTCAATAACTAAAGAATTTGGGCTAATTTGGTCCCAACTTCTATTAAGTATGATTAAAATGACACTCATACCTGCTCATCCTCTTCAGTGTTAACCCACTTTTTGAGCTCCTCGTCCCAGTAAATCTATATTAACACAAGATTATAAAATGGCAAAGTTACTTGAATTTAAAAAAAAAGGAAAACTAATGATGCAAGGGTTAAAAATCAAAATCCTTAAAAATCTAGAGAAGAATGCAGGTAACACAATAAGTGGTAAGAAACTCTACCGTTTTATTTTTGTCATCAGGAAGAATCATTTCATTGGAGCCTCGAGGCATGACTTTCTGAATTATCCCAGACAGACCTGAGAACCAGCCACCCTGCAAATAAAACCATATAAACAGTTGAAATAAATATGCTGTTGACTAAATCTCATCCTAAAAAGAAACACTAAGCACTTTATTCTGTGCACATTTGTGTAAATTGGGTAATTAAAATATCCACTGAATAAATTCCTAGGCAGAGAATAAGGGAATTGAATCTCCACTGCAGCTAGCAATTATTTAAAATGATGATTGTGGTTGCGAAAACCTTCCACAACCTTCAAGCTTGAATGCATTCCTATACATAAGACCACGAGAAAGTTAATAATTCAGCAGAACTGCAGTAGAATGACTGCTCATAAAGGGAACAGTATTTTGTTTTGTTTTTTTTACAAACCTTACTGCTGTTCTTAGCATTCTTTTTCTTCTCAGATGGTTTGGGCTTTGGTTCTTCTTTTACTGGTGGCTCAGGCTCTATAACAGGATAAAAAATCTGTCAGAAATCTTGTACAATCCTATGTTGTACAATATTGTATCACACAATCAATCATACTGTCACTTGATACCTTTAGGTGGTGGAGGCTCAACTTTCTTTGGTTCCTCATTTCTGACTCCCTCTGACCATGATGACTGGCCACTGTCATTCCAAGGTGGTTCCTGATGACTGTCATTCCAGGATGGTTCCTGATGACTATCATTCCAGGATGGTTCCTGATAACTGCCATTCCAAGACGGTTCCTGACGACTGCCATTCCAAGAGGGCTCTTGATGATTGTCATTCCATGATACTTCTGATACCTCCTGGTAATTGTCTTTCCACACTGGCTGCTGGGGGTAATAAGGCTGGTCCTCCACTGCAGCTGGTGGGTCATTGACCATTGGTTCAGTAACTTGTTGTGACACAGGAGGACCTGGCACAAAGAAAGGTTGCTGTGGAGGAGGATTTGCTGCAGATGAAGGCTCTGACCAAACGTCTGGAGGTTGGGATGCAGCGCTTGAAGGAAACTGCTGCATGGATGAAGTTCCTTGTATTAGAGGCTTTTCAGGCTGAGTAGCTTCTGGATCCATACCACTAGACCATGAATCTTGATGATGACCAGTAGTTGAGGGCGGTCTTATGGGAGGTGCTGTTTCAGCTTCCTCTGCCTCCTGATGTTTGGGGGTAGGCTCATATCCTGAGAAAAAGGATACTGAGCTTTCTCCAAGGGGATCTTCTGCGTCACCTTCACTTTCTGTAACAGAACTGCTGATCTGGGATGATTGCTGGGGAAAAGCAAATATTAATAATTATGTGGATGGCACTATTTGCTGATCTTTGATGCATATCTTACTGTTGATTATTAAGAGGGTTATTAGATATGCTGTCCCATACATCTATATGGAAATTGTTCAGCTTTGTTCAATGAGACTCTTTGCACTGTGATGCCATGATTCCAATAAACTAGGGCAAAAAAGGCCAGCCTAGACTATGTAATATACTCTAAAGGAACTTAAACATTCAACTACAACTGCTGTGGAAAACCTCTCCATGAAAAAATTATGATGGCCTGTAGCTTCTGATATAACATCTGAGACAGCAACCTAACTTGTAAATGGTAACTCTGTTTTTCTTACATCTTTAGCTTGCAGAAGCCTGTCCAACATTTCCGTCATTTCTGTAGCAGCAGCCTCTTCACTTTCAGGAGTTAATCTGTCTGCCAGCTGAGACACAAAGAAAAGAAAAGCAAGATTTAATTGATATTCAACAGTACACCTTTGCAAGAATAGAAAAATCATCTACATTACTGGTATCTCATCTTGAATTCCTTACCTCTTTAATGTTCTTGGTTAATGTAGAGTTAAAGTGGTGAGGATGTTTAATGATTATACGACTAATGAGGTCTGCATACTGCTGAGCCTTTTGAGATAAAAAGTGCAGAGTTAAACATTGCATTTATAGCACCCCTCATTCAACAGAACCAGAATTTTTGCCCATATCCTCCTTAAAAAATACTGTCTTCTAGTTAAGATTTAGTGATGAAAAAATTGTCACCACAAACAAACAATTCACAAGACAACAACATCAATTCTTCTTTTACTTTCTTACCTCATCAGTGAAACCTCCCTCAGCCAACTTTTCAGCGTGGAGATATTTGTATGTCTAATAAAAACAAATATTTTACCATTATTATTTATTATTTTTTCAGTGAATACTTGAGATTGTGTACGTTGGCATCATTTCCAATTGACCTCAAATCAGGATTTGCAGCATGATAGAAAGATATCCCTTTCAAACAGACCCACAATCAATGTCCCTAACTACATACCTGCAGCACTGGGATATGATATTCTTCGTTGTTTAGACTAAGAGCATACTCTAAAACCTAACAAAAACGACAAAACGAAAGAAAGATTAGTTATCTCTTATCAGAATTCACTGTATGACAAATAATTTTAGATTCATACCTCCATCATCTGCAAGTTTTCAAGAGGGATGGATTTCTCTGTGAGTGGATTTTTTCTGTAAAAGAGAAAGATTTTTCAAGGGTTGGTGACATCTTTTCCAGTACAAAGAGATAAAAAAAAAGCCCCTTGTAGTGGTGGTGTTTTAGAATGAAGAGACGGAATCGACTTAAACAAACTGGAACATTTCCGTTGGTTCATCACTCTATAACAGAGTTGTGACAATTACCTGTGATCTACTCCTATCAGTGTCATCTTGGTCTTTTCATCAGATGGAAAACCAAACTTTTCAGAAGCCAACAGGTAACATAAATGTGCAGCCCAAACCTGATCATTAGCCACTGAAATTAAGAAATCATCATTTTGCATTATAACTGACTGAGTATCATTAGTGGTGATGTCATAGTAAGGTAATAACTGATTCAGTAAGCCAGTGGCTGAAACATGTGCATTATGATAACTGCCGCAATAACTTGCTCTTTCTTTATTAGCTTATGGCATAAATAAACTTTTTTCACTTGTTTTGTTCACTACAAAGTAATTTGTTTTCAGTGCACTTAACTAATCTATTATGTGTTAAACAACTTGCACCATGATGTGGAACTTACTCAGAGTATCTCCCAAACAAATGATGTTCTTCTTGTTACTCTTTGGGTGCTGACGGGGTGGATTGGCCACCATTGCTGCAAGATTCCTTTGCCAGTCATCAGGTGTCTGAAAGGGAAGAGTAGCAAAAGTTGAAAGATTTCATGAAAAGGCACCCAAAGGACAGATTATGTCAATTGTATGATGTAAAAACTAAACCAAAGTATGAGTCCAAATATTTCGGAAGGGGGGGAGAGAAATGTTGCACAGAACCAGTGAGAACAAGCAAACAGCACCAACCATGGAAAACCAAGTTTGCTGAATGCATTAGCATGGTTGGTTGAGAGGATGGTACATTTCAGGTAGTAACCCTATTGCCAGCTCTATGTAAGAAGACAGCTGTTGACAACAACAAAAGAGAAGGTTTAAGCTGGGCAGTCACTCACCATCAATGCAACAGGTTGTCTTCCAGAAAGGTGATTGTAAACCGTGTGGATTGGATCAAAATCAGTCATAGTCCTCATGAATCTGGATTAAAAAACAGAAAACAATGAAGTTAAGAATTAGCTTTGAAAGAAGAGCAAATTAAAGGAGGACCTTAGAATTGTGAGTAAGATATTTGCGCTGTGCAACAATGAAAGTCACTTAACTAAATATGGTGATGTTTTTTGGATTAGCACCACTGATGGCAGTTCTTACTTCAGCTTTATAGTTTCTGTGTCAGTTTACCAGTGGCCCTTCTAGCTCACAGGAGGAGAGAAGCACTGAAAGATTTCAGTGTCTTTCCCAATTACATATATCACAATGATCCACACAGGGTTCACATCAAAAGCTCTCAGTTTTTAGTCCATTAGACAAATCACAAGTCTCCATGTCTCCAGCAATTCATAACATCTATTCCTTACCTTGTCATAACATCATTTTGCACTTTCTTATCCATTTTTCCTGCCAGCATCATGGCGTGTCCCCACAGACCATATCTCATGGAGTACTCCAGGGCATCCTAGACAAATAATGGTAAATGACTATAGCCATGTGTTGCAAGTTCTGTTCCATGGGTAGCCTTTGACTGGGTTGCTAGATCAAGCCAGCTAAGGGATGGTTACTCAATTTGGGGATTGGCTGCCCAAAAGGCATACTCTAGTCACCCAAACTCCACAAGTGAGGCAGACAAGTTTTTTTTTTGGGAAAATAAGAATCAAGAGCTGAAAGTAAAAAGTCAACATTACCTTAGTTGCACCTGTTAAAAGCATCTCTCTATAAACTGCAACATGTTTGTTCTTCTCAGACTCGGAAGCTGGCAGTGCATTCTCAGCACATGGGAATTCATGTTCATCTGATGCATTAGACATCCTCCAGTTTGCCATAATGATTTCAGCCAAATCGGATGGTACAAAGGCCTGAGAATACAATAGTTGGTCACTTTTTATTACTGTTACCACGTTTTGAAGCAAAGTGAAGCTAGCCACTGATCTTTTGCAACAACAATTTTTGTAAGTGGAAGCACTTAGAATTAACCAAATAGCAGAGCACCATAAAGGAATGGATGAACAGACAGACAAAACTACAAGACCATCAAACTTGAGAATCATTCACAATTACTCACTCCATTGTGCTTGACTAGATTCCCAAGAATTTTCCAAATTAGAGATTTCACTAATTCAATGGATGTGTCTGTTGTAGCACTTCTCTGTTCACAGTAAGACATCACTTCTGTTCTACTAGAGTACATGCTAGAAGTGGAAATTGAAGAAAAAATTATAAATGCCTCAATAACACTGTTTACAATCAAAGGTTAGGGAGTTGTGTTTGATGAGTATTTTCTGACATGAAGGGATCTTTTTATGGTGATACATTAATTTTTGAAGAGGATTGTTTATCAATATTTTTCGGTACATTCAAGCAGTTCATACATTTGTCCACTGTTCTAACAAGGTGCTTTAATACAACTTCATTTTCAAATGAAATTCTGTCACCAAATCTCATAGTTTGAAAAACACAAAACAAAAGGACTTTCAGAGAGTTATTAAGCGCCACTCTCACTAAGAGTGGTCCTCTCCACTTCCCGTCGGAAAAAAGTTTTCTTTTATTTTTTGCCTATGGAAAGGGTTTAGGACACATGTTTCAAAACTAGTTTAGTTGTTCTCCAATTCTCTTTTTTCGCGTTGCCACAAGCTAAAAATTATTTTTGGCCAGTACACTAATGTAGACAGCGATCGAAAGTGTAAATTTTACAGATTTTGTCCAGCGTGCAGCGACTGCAATAATATAGCTCACGGAATTCTATCTTGCTACAAGTTACGAGGTGCCTTCAATTAGTTCACAGACAAAATATGGAAACTTCAGCTGAAATATTTTTCATACAAGCGTGATCAGAGGAGAGCCTTCTATTCGACCTTTGTTTGTTTATCAAAATTCACCAATTTGTACGAAAGAAATCTCAAAATGCAGGCTTTAATCGGGCTAAAATGCATGTCAGTGTACAATTTATATATCATTGAGGTCACCGATTGCCTTTAACCTGCGGGTATATCTGTAGCTTTCATCCACCAACACCTTAAAAACAACGCAAATCCATGCGTTTGCTCAATTGCGCTCGCGTCAATGCTCATTTGCATAATTCTGAAACTCGACCAAGATCTCCTTTTGACCGTTCTAACTTCGTTTGTTTATCCTCTGCATTGAGGATTTCAAGTTTTCATAACAACTGAATGGAGAATAGATGCCGAGTTGTCTAAAACGTTGCGTAAACCTGATCGGTCGTAACGCTTGTGCGCTTGCGTGACTTACAAAGTAAACAAAGGTGACCGGAAGACGCCTTCTCGATAACTTTCGCTGAAATATCTGGTCATGAACTACGCACAGTGTGGAGAAGATGAAAATTGGCACTCTAGTCATTACAGACATATCGCGTTACTTAAAGGGATAAACACACAAGTTGAAATACGTTACAGTGTTATTTACCAAAACAACACGCATATACTCTGAAAGAATTCCTATAGTTTCTCCCGAGATTTTGCACACGGAACGCAATGAAATAGCCCTCGTTTCTGCCAATTTGTTTTCATGATTTTACGGTGTTATGGACCACAACGGTTTTGACCGACAAACTCGACATTTCCCTGCGGCCGTCAAAATCAACTGGACAAACCCAGCTTGATGTGTTGCGTGACGTGATTGTGCAAATTTTTTCCTTGTCATATGACCTCCATCGCGGAACCAAAATTAGTTAATGTAACGAATTAGAATCGAAGGTTATTAAAATGGGCTGTAGAATTTTACATTTTACTGAGAATCTTATCTCCAAAAATGTTTACTTGATTCATGGAAAGCAAAGATTGTAGTGGCTGCGGATATTTCAGCTCTGATTTCTCTCCTGGAAAGCCGAGACGACGTATCGAGTCATTTGAAGTACTACCAGCTATCCAGCGAAATCCTCGAGTACAAGTTAAGTTTGTTTTGGTTCGGTCATTTGGGCCCGATATGGAAAAAATAAAACAGTTATTGGAATGTTCTAAACATCGGAACACTTTCGGAAACATTGGAAATGCGGTGAAAGTACTTGTTGGCACCCAGAAGACGAGGGACAATGTGAGGCAGTGAAAGAAAGCCAGACTGACTAAAGATGTTTTCGGAATTATAGTTGTAGTTGGATCACACGAGTAATATATTTTCAATTTCTGGAATGTGAAGGCTATTATTTAACTAAAAATTGATTCGTAAGGGCCTCTCTGGGCTATCTGCACGAGTAGACAAAACCAGAATTCTCTTAACAAAATCAAAGGAAAAATTGTCATGACAAATTTTTGTCTCGATTTTGCATCCGTTTAAAAATTTCAAAGCTGTCAAATTTTTTCGTCAGGGCTTGATCTGCTCATGAGACCAGCCGGCATAGTTCGCCAGTGGAATCAAATTCTAGTTGCCAGGATTTATCGTACGTCGCTCAGAGTTCTAAAATCCACAAGTTTCGCAACAAAAGAAAGTAAAAGCCTTCCTGATAAATTTTAGTCAGTTCAAGACTAAAGACTCTACGAGAACAGATCAGTACTAACACCCAGCGAGTCTTCAACAACACCAAGGAGCAACAGAAACAAAAATTTGAGAAACTTCTCCTCGAACAGAAAGCAGCCAGCAAGTCAACCTCGACACCCAACGTTGACCAAACAAACTAGGTCATTAACCTGTCTTCCAGAGTACTCAGCGACGCAGAAACCACCCTGCTCAAGAAAGGACTAAACTTCGCCGTCACGCCGACCAACATCCCGGCCACAGAAATAATCGCGAAGGTAGAAACAGCCATCAGACCACTTGACGCGGAACAAGCCGACACAGTCCGAAGAACCGTGAACAACGTACTCCAAAAGGCCGTACTACCCAAGCCTAACATCACAACGGAAATGCGAAATGCGCTAAAAAGTCTCAAACAGGACCATTCCATCAGGATCCTACCAGCAGACAAAGGCTGTGCGAGTGTAGTCCTCGACATGGAAACCTACCACTCCAAGATGTCAACACTGATCGAGACCGGGCCGTACAAACTCCTAAACAAAGACCCAACAGACCGCTTGAGCCGAAAAGCCACGGAAAAGCTGCTACAACTCGAACGAAGCGGGAACCTATCGGAGACCGAATACAACAAGATCAGGCCGAAGCAGAAGCGACCACCCAGAATCTACGGCGTACCAAAAATACACAAAGCCAACGCACCGCTCAGACCCATAGTGTCCTCTGTCAACACCCTTGCTTACGATCTATCGGGTCACCTAGCTAAAATTTTGTCTCCTCTCACAGGTAACTCCAACTACACAGTGAAGAACTCAGGAGAATTTGCGAACATAATCAGTAAAGAGACCATCCCAACAGACGAAGCAATGATATCCTTTGACGTCGAGTCGCTATTCACCAACGTCCCTATAGAAGAAACAGTACAGGCCGCGTTACATAGACTCAACAACGATCCGAGCCTACCAGACCGCACAGCGCTCACACCTACCCAGATTGCAGATCTTCTAAATTTCGTCCTGAGATCCACATACTTAAAGTACAACGGAGCACTCTACGAGCAACAAGAAGACGATTTCCGCCGTAATTGCCGATCTATACATGGAAGCCTTCGAAGAACAAACCTCAGCTACAGCCCCAGAACCACCGAGAATATGGAAGCGCTATGTAGATGACACATTCATCGTCATGAAACAGCACAACGCGGATAACCTTCTGAGCCACCTCAACCAACAACACCTGTCTATCCGCTTCACCATGGAAACTAAGAATAACAACAAGATCGCCTTCCTCGACACCCTCGTAACAAGGGAACCAGACGGCAAACTACTCACAAGTGTATACAGAAAACCCACACACACCGACCAGTACCTCGCCTATGATTCGCATCACCCACAATCTGTTAAACGCGGTACTGTCAAATGTTTACATGACCGAGCTAAAGGCATCATCACCAAGCCATCTGGAACAGCCCAGGCGAAAAAAACATCTATCCACAGCTCTCGTCGCCAACGGCTACCCTCCGTCCTTCCTACAGAAGGTGACCAAAACCAGGAATTCAACACCCAAGAGGGAAACAACAGAATTCAAGTATACCGCAGTACTGCCATACATCAAAGCGGTCTCAGAACCCCTCCGCCGCCACCTACAGCAACAAGGAATACGCGCCGTCTTTAAATCTGACACCGCACTAACATCTCGGCTGGTCAGACCAAAAGACCCCGCTGACCCAAACAAGCAAGATGGCGTAGTCTACAAGATACCATGCACATGCGACAAAGTCTACATCGGGGAAACAGGACGACCCATGCAAGCGAGAATGAAAGAACACGACAGGGATATACGACTCGCACGCACTCAGAATTCTGCGGTTTCAGAACATGCCAACGGAACCGGACACAAGCCGCTGTGGAACGAAACCACGCTTATTGACCGAGAAAGCCATCAGTACACAAGGAAAGTGAAGGAGGCAATTCACATAAGACTCAACCCAAATTACATAGACAGGGACATCGGAGCCGAAATACCGGAAGTATGGATGTCTACAATAAGGAAACATCTAAACCAACGACGCACGAAAAACCAGCGAACGCCTGAGGAAACCATGGTACAATGAAGAAATGTAAAATGGTTTCCGTGTTTACATAGCCTGATGTAAACACGCGGGAGGTTGGAAGAACACGAAATAAGCGTAGGAAACCACGACGCGAAGCGGAGTGGTTTCCAGCTTATCGAGTGTCTTTCCTAGTGTCTTCCAGGTGTTCCCATGTTTAGAACATATAAATATCTGTTTTGTTTGTCAAAATGACCGGACCAAAACAAGCTTAACTTGTGCTCATAGAAATCAGGGCTGAAATACCCGCAGCCACTACAATCTTTGCTTTCCATGAATCAAGTAAACATTTTAAAAGATAGATTCCCAGTAATATGTAAAATTATTCACTCCATTTTGATAGCTTTCGATTCTAATTTGTTACATCAACTAATTTTAGTTCGCGATATAGGTTATAGACAAGGGAAAAATTTCACGATCACGTCACGCAACACATCATGCTGGGTTGTCCAGTTGATTTTGATGGTCGCATGGAAATGTTGAGTTTGTCGGTCAAAGCCGTTGTGGTCCATAACACTGTTAAACCATTAATGATGGAAAAAAATTGTAGAAAGGAAGGCTAGTTCATCGCATTTTGTGTGCAAAATCTCGGGAGAAACTGGAAGAATTCTTTCGGAGTGTATGCGTGTTGTTGCAGTAAATAACACTGTAACGTATTCAACTTGTTTGTGCGCCCTTTTAAGAAACACTTTATGTCTGTAATAGCTAGAGTTCCAAACCTTATTCTTTAATTTTGATCTTCTCCTCACTGTGCGTAGTTCATGACCAGATATTTCAACGAAAATTATCGAGAAGGCGCCTTCCGATCGCCTTTGTTTACTTTGTTAAGTCACGCAAGCACGCAAGCACGCAAGCACGCAAGCTTACAACCGATCACGTTTACGCAACGTTTTAGGACAACTCGGCATCTATTCTCCATTCAGTTGTAATGAAAACCTGAAATCCTCACCATAGAGGATAAACAAACGAGGTTGGAACTATCAAAAGGAGATCTTGGTCGAGTTTCAGAATTATGCAAATGATCATTGACACGAGCGCAATTGAGCAAACGCATGGATTTGCGTTGTATTTAAGATGTTAGTGGATGAAAGCTACAGATATACCCGCGGGTTTGAGCCAATCGTTGACCTCATTGGTGTATAAACTATACACTGATATGCTTTTTTGGCCCGATTAACGCCTGCATTTTGAGATTTCTTTCGTACAAATTTTGATGGTGAATTTTGATATGCAAATAAAGGTCGAATAGAAGGCTCTCCTCTGATCACGCTTGTATGAAAAATACTTCAGCTGAAGTTTCCATATTTTGTCTGTGAACTAATTGAAGGCACCTCGTAACTTGTAGCAAGATAGAATTCCGTGAGCTATGTTATTGCAGTCGCTGCACGCTGGACAAAATCTGTGAAATTTACACTTTCGATCGCTGTCTACACGGGTGTACTGACCAAAAATAATTTTTGGCTTGTGGCGACACAAAAAAAGAGAATTGGAGAACAACTAAACTAGTTTTGAGACATGTGTCCTAAACCTTTTTCAAGGAAAAAAAATAAAAGAAAACTTTTTTCCGAAGGGAAGTCGAGAGGACTGCTCTTAGCGAGAGCGGCACTTAACGAGAGCGGCACTTAACGAGGGGGGGGGGCATTAGAAACCGTAAAACCGTAGAAAAAATCATCCAAAACCGAAAAACCGAAAAAAACATTCGATCAAACCGAAAACCGCATGCGAAACTGTCAACGCCGATACATTTTCGCATCCCAGTTATTAAAACCCCGATCGATCCGATACAGTGGTGACAAGTGGAGCATACAGAGTAACCTAAACTAATTTCATTACAGGATTTATGCATGCCACGGACTTGGCATTCGTATCTTCTAGTATCTGCTTAAATTAACAGCTGCTCTCTCGAGAACCTCGAGCGTGGTCTTTGCGGACTCAGCAACTGGTAATGGAACCTAATTAAATCAAGAAAGTTTGCACAAAGGTCCTCTCTAGGATTACAATTTTGCAGTCGCAAAAAGCTATAGCTCTGGAAAGTTTTATCGAAAATCCCTAATCTAACATTTCCATTTGCGAACTAAGACCTGAAAGTTTGGAGATTCTATTGGAATGTTGATCAATCTGTCACGTGTGGCCTGTAACTTGGTCACTAACTTCGAGGTGGCATTGATAAAGAAACTCTGGCAATGTTCGTGTAACCGTACCCTCCCCTCCCCTCCACCTTGGGGGAAGGGTACGGATACGTAGGCTACCTTGGGATCCCTGCGATATTTCAATTGGTTTGTCACACATTCCTCTCGATAACATTTGCGTTTATCTGCTATTCGAAATCAGTGGAGGCGCGTAATTGCCGCTCAGATCGAAGAGAAACCGGAACCCAAATAGATCAAATAGGAAAAACCGAAAACCGCGTCGAATATGAAATCCGAAAACCCGTCAATATTTTTCACGAAAACCAAAAACCAAACGCTAAAATTCGGAAAAACCGAAAACCGCATCGAATATCAAATTCGAAAACCCGTCAATATTTTTCGCGAAAACCGAAAACCAAATGCTAAAATTCGGAAAATCCGCAAACCGCAACGAACACCAAAACCGAAAAACCGATCTAAAATGTAGCCAAAACCGCAAAACCAAAAATCCCAATGCCTCCCTCCTTAACTGCCTTAGCAGGTGTAGACCAACTAACCTTGAAAGTGGGCCTGGAAATGCTTTGATGAGATTTATCTGTTCTTCATCAAACACCATCTGCTCAGACAAGAACAAAAGATATACTAAAAACTGTCTACGTATCTAATTTCATTTTGGATTGTCATATTGTAAATGTTGTAGAGATAGATGCAACAATCAACTCCATATCATTTAGTATGTTCTCTTTTGGAGAATGAGCTTCACAGGCTTAAGGAGGAATTACTATCCTAAATTGTACACTTATCACACTGAAATATTTAACAATAAAATAATTAAACTACTGCCACATATATCCAAACACAAAATCCTTTTCTCAAGTCCACTGAGATCCCAAGTGCCATAGTAGGCATTAAAATCATGATAAGCTGAGTACCCCCCCCCCCACCCCACCCCCACCCCCACCCATTTGGATTGGTTCTCACTAAAGACCTATTGGAGAACATAGCTGGCATCACCATTAACAACATGTTACTTTTTAATCATTTATAATAAAGAGATTCCATGTCACTGCTGGTCTGTACAGTGACAGATCACAGAAGACGTCAAGATCTAGTGAGAACATAGCTCAGTGAAACTCTCAGTTGTGCCTCCTGTGCTGCTGAATTATGTTCTTACAACATTTTGGCGTTGATCTGTGATCTATCACTGAACAGACACACAGCAATATTGAATCTGTTTGCTAATTTAAGAGTCATGAATTGTTTTAGTCTGGGTTTTACTACCACTAAAAAAGTTTTCATGCAGCTAACCCTTGATATGTGTTCATTGAGTTTGGAACAACATGTGGAATAGCACTTTTCAACCATTCAGATCTATTGAACAAACCTGAACTGCTGCAACTACACACTTGGGTTGTTCATCTTCTTCCCCACTGCCTAGGAGGGAGATCAACCTGTTACCACTGAAACGCACTAAGGGATGTTGGACTCTGTACAATTGTGGAGTCAGTCGTGCAGGTTCAGATTCTTGGACTTCAGTCTGAGCAGCTGGGAACAACAGAGAGAGAGAATTACTAAGACATTTTCCTCATCCACTTATTATCAATTTTCAACCAATATATCTACAAAAACAGCCAAGACAATAGTTATTCTAAAAGTGCATCCTGAAGACCAGAGCAAAAACCAAAGGACCTTAGACCCTTCACACCCTAACATCAGTATCCATATTCTCCATACTCCTATCTACAAATCTCCTTGCTACTAACAAGGAGAATTTGTTCAACAATCCAAGTTCCTCAGGTTGATGGTCGTGTCCTTAATTCTCATGATTTTTAAGAGTGATTCAGCATTAGTACTGTGAGGAGAAATTAGATGCTGATCACTCTTAGGGTTCTTAGGGTTTAAAATGCCACAGATACCCAAAATCCTAAAAAAGCTGACATCCCCCCAAAAATATATTTTCACTGAAATTATAAACTTCAACCTGAGAGGCAAAAAAAAAGAGAGAGACCTGGAAATCAGCCATAGTGTTTAAAAAGAAAATTTATTTAAAAGAAAAAGACAGGATAAGATATAAAAAAAGAGAAATTGCAACAACAGCAACAGAACACTGATACATACCCTGTACTGGCTGAGAGTTTTGGTAACCAGGAGGGTAGTGGGTTCCATTGTAATACTGAGCCATCTGCTCTGGGGTGTAACCAGTATTATAGTATCCAAGCTGGGCACAATACTGATCGTAGTGTTGTGGATAGTAATAGTACAACATTGTTAAATACTGGTACATGTCCATGGATTGAGTATCAGGATATGATGGATATGGTGGATATGATGGATAGCCATAATGATGTGAGGGGTAGGAAGTCGATGAGTTGTCATAAGAAGGACTGTTTCTATCAGATGAAGGAGTACTGCGTCCACTATAGTATGAATGAGGATATGCAGGATCAGAGACTCTGTACAAATCTTCTCTGGAAGTTCTGTGATCATCATAACTCCTTCTTCCTTGTCTTGGGGACCCATAACCGTAATAGGCATCTCTGTTGTCGTAGCTCTCCCCTCTATCATAACTTCTCCTTCGGTCATAATCCCTGGGATCATAATCTCTTCTACTGTGATCACTCTCTCTTCGATCAAATTCCCTTCTGTCCCGATAATCATATTCCATCCTGTCATACTCCATTCTATCATATTCTCTTCGGCCATATTCGTGTCTGTCATAATCCCTTCTTTCATGCACCCGCCTGTAATCTCTTCTATCATGTTCATAATATGGATCCCGTCTGTCTCGGTCATAATAAGGATCATCTTTGCGCTTTGAATTTTCTGGTGAATCAGTATCACGAGGGTCACTTGGATCATGCTCAGGCCGACGTCCCTCATCTACTCTACCTCTTGAATCAAAAGGATGATTGTCTCTCTCTTGTGCAGAGAGAGGAGATGAGGAATCCTGCACAGTGTTAGTGAAAGACTGCATTGGAACTGGATTCTGCAAGCTCTTATCAACGTCAGATGCTTTCTTTTTAGGTTGCTTCTTTTCCCCCTGAAGCAAAGATGCCAATGACATTGGTGTTGGTTCTGGTTTTGCTTCAACCTTGGGAGGTTGCATAATTGGTTCCTGCGTTGAAATTGAAGCTGTCTTTGATGTTTCAGGTGGTAGAACCATGGACCCATGGTGTGGCTCCGCAGTGCTTCGGGGCAATGCATTGGGATTTACTGGAACTTGATGGTTCACATTGTCACTTAGAGTTGGAAAGACTACATTAGCAACATGTGGCTGGACATCTGGTTGGTGATTTACTCTGGAGTGGGGGACAGGATCCACACCCACATAACCTGAAGGAGCAGCAGGCTCTGGGGTTGCTACTATTTGATCATGACCATCAGGAATATTGCGAGAAACATCAGCAGTAAATGGCTGGATATCTGGTTGGTGATTTACACAACGGTGCGGGACAAACTCCTCACCCAAATGAGGTGGAGGAGCCACAGGTTCCAGTGGTGCTACTCCTTGATTGTGACTTCTGGAAGCACTGTAGGAAACTTCAGCTGTATATGGCTGGACATCTGGTTGTTGATTTACATAAGGGTATGTAACAGACTCTCTCCCAACATGAGCTGGAGGAGCAGCAGGCAAAGGTGGTGCCATTCTCTGATCAACACCATCAGATGTTGCTAACACATGTGGCATGATTGTCTCTTGACTTGTAGGAGCTACAACTGAATGTGATTGTTGAATAACATCAGGTGGAACATTAGTGGGTGGTGGTGGTTGCTGCAATGGGGATGGAGGTCCTCTTTCCTGCATTTGTCCTGATGGAGACATTGGCTGGAGAGGAAAATTAATGAGAAAATTAGTAACTGGGAGTATTCATTTTGGAGCTAATCCCTTTTTTTATTACCCTTAACATCTTGTCTTTTGCTGTTGGCTTAATTATGTCAAATAAATGACTGCCTAAACAACGCATCAAGACAACATTTATCTTTTGAATCCCTCTGCATCTCATTCCAAGAAAGGGTTACCAATCAAGGCTCCCTTGTATACTTATAACAGAATGCATAATTTAATTCTTAGGAGTGATAATGACAGTCCTACTAACCTGTCTTTCAGGTGAAGGAGCCCTTTCACTTCCATGTGGCTCAGAGTCAATTGTAGCCACTGCAGCAGGAGCTAGAACACAGGGTGTTGGCAGAGGAGCACTATTCATCCACAAAGACGTCCGAGGTGAAGAAGCAGGTGCCTTCCCAGCAAGCTGCTTCTGAAGAAAAGCAGCCTGAAATGCATCACGAGGACTGTCCGGTACTTCAGGGCTTGAAGATTCCTTTACGGGTGATACCCGATGCATCTCATGGAGGTTAAAGGACTTCGCCTTTTCCTCTGGCTCTTTCTGTTCTGTCCCTTTTGAAAAAGTAGAATCCATCTGTGCTTGCTGCATTGGAGGAGCTTGCTGCATTGGTGGAGCTTGCTGCACTGGTGGAGCTTGCTGCACTGGTTGAGCTTGCTGCATCGGTAGAGCTTCCGGCATCAGTGGAGCTTGGTGCATTGGTGGAGCTTGCTGCATTGGTGGGGCAAGCTGCATCGGTGGACCTTGCCACATTGTGGGAGCTTGCTTCATTAAAGGAGCTTGCTGTATTGATGGACCTTGCTGCCTTGGTGTAGCTTGCTGTACTGGTGGAGCCTGGTGCATTGGTGGACCATGGTGCATCAGTGGACTTTGCTGCATTGCTGGACCATGGTGCATTGATGGACCTTCCTGCATTGGCGGACCTTGCTGCATTGGTGGAGCTTGGTGCATTAATGGATTTTGCTGCCCTGGTGTAGCTTGCTGCACTGGTGAAGCCTGGCGCATTGGTGGCCCTTCCTGCATTGGTGGACCATGGTGCATGAATGGACTGTGCTGCATTGGTGGACCATGGTGCATTGATGGACCTTCCTGCATTGGTGTACCTTGCTGCATTGGCATACCTTGCTGCATTGGCAGACCTTGCTGCATTAGTGGAGCTTGGTGCATTAATGGATTTTGCTGCCCTGGTGTAGCTTGCTGCACTGGTGAAGCCTGGCGCATTGGTGGCCCTTCCTGCATTGGTGGACTATGGTGCATGAATGGACTGTGCTGCATTGGTGGACCATGGTGCATTGATGGACCTTCCTGCATTGGTGTACCTTGTTGCATTGGCATACCTTGCTGCATTGGCGGACCTTGCTGCATTGGTGGAGCTTGGTGCATTAATGGATTTTGCTGCCCTGGTGTAGCTTGCTGCACTGGTGAAGCCTGGCGCATTGGTGGCCCTTCCTGCATTGGTGGACCATGGTGCATGAATGGACTGTGCTGCATTGGTGGACCATGGTGCATTGATGGACCTTCCTGCATTGGTGTACCTTGCTGCACTGGCATACCTTGCTGCATTGGTGGAGCTTGGTGCATTAATGGATTTTGCTGCCCTGGTGTAGCTTGCTGCACTGGTGAAGCCTGGCGCATTGGTGGCCCTTCCTGCATTGGTGGACCATGGTGCATGAATGGACTGTGCTGCATTGGTGGACCATGGTGCATTGATGGACCTTCCTGCATTGGTGTACCTTGTTGCATTGGCATACCTTGCTGCATTGGCGGACCTTGCTGCATTGGCGGACCTTGCTGCATTACAAAAGTTTGCTGCATTGATGGAGCTTGCTGCATTAATGGATCTTGCTGCCCTGGTGTAGCTTGCTGCGCTGGTGGAGCCTGGTGCATTGGTGGCCTTTCCTGCATTGGTGGACCATGGAGCATTAATGGACTGTGCTGCATTGGTGGACCATGGTGCATTGATGGACCTTCCTGCATTGGCGGACCTTGCTGCATTGGTGGAGCTTGATGCACTGGTGGAGCTTGATGCACTGGTGGAGCTTGCTGCATTAAAGGAGCTTTCTGCATGGATGGACCTTGCTGCCCTGGTGTAGCTTGCTGCTCTGGTGGAGTGTGGTGTATTGGTGGACCTTCCTGCCTTGGTGAACCTTCCTGCATTGATGGATCTTCCTGCATTAATGGACCTTCCTGCACTTGTGGACCATGGTGCATTGATGGACCTTGCTGCAATGGAGGAGCTTGCTGCACTGGGAGAGCATGCTCCATTGGTGGACCTTGCTGAATTTGTTCAACAGCTGCACTTGGTTCTTGAACTCCAAGGGGAAGTTCCTTCACAGGAGCCTGGCCTGAAGGCTGCAGTTGGGTTTCCAGTTTCTCAAAGTCCTGGTTTAGCTTAGGTAATTCAGAGGGAGTATCCATTGATGAAGCAGGTGGGAAAACACCATTGTTCTCAACACCTCTATCTGGAGCAAACATGGCATCTCCCATGTCTTGAGGCTCTCCAAGATTTTGCAAAGATGCTTGGGCAAGAATGTCATCTGCAGTTGATACACAGTTTATGTCAGTAACAGGAATTCATTAACAACAATCTGTATATTTATTATTATTAATTCTCCCCTCTGGCAGCTACACTTTTCCTTGTAAATTTGTAACAAGAATTTGGTGTTAAATCAAGATAGCAGCTATCTGATAAGTATGAGTATTCTCATTACCTGTTCTACTGAAAATTTATGGATGTTATAGTGAGAAATTACTTGTTAATCACTTCTGGCAGTTAAAGGATCACACTATGTATTCCAAACTTTTATTGTAAAAAATAAAGAGTTCATGATCACCTTCTCGGTTGAACCAGCTGTTTGATTCAGGTTCTTGGCTCCAACCCTGTGGGTAAGACTCACTGTTGTATTGCTGAGCTTGAGACTCTTGCATGTCTGTTGTTTGATGCATCATAGGAGGAGCATTGGAGGAACTATCTTGGTGATAGAAGGCCATCTAAAAACGTCCCATAAAAAAAGACACCAATAAATACTTTTTATAGGGACACACTGGGCATTGAAAAAGTACAATCCTTAATGAATTTATCAATTTTCTGCACTGTCTGCCAAACATTTCTTACAAATTTAGATCTGACAATTTGGTGTTAAATCACACAAAACACCACTGCTGATTTTTTTCTTTCTTCCCATCCCCTATCTGCATAAAAAAGTTGTTTGCTAGTAATTTACCTGCATGCCCCCATCAGGCTGAGAACTGTCAGTTGGATCATTTGAGAACTGGTTGAACCAGTCAATTGCAGAATTTTGCTGCGATGCAGTCTGTGGCACTGCAGACTGAGGGTATTCCGAGTATGCATATGGGCTGTTTTGTTCCTCAACCCATGCATAATCCATCTTTGGTGCAGGTGATTCTGTGATGGCCAAATTATTGCCCTCCGTGATTTCTTCTTGATTGCTTTCAGGATCAACAAATTGGGCATGTTCAGAAACACTTTCCTGTGTAAAAAAAAAAAAAAAAGAAAAGGAAAAAAAAGTCACATTACATACTTTGTGAACTTCAAAGATCTAAAGATAATTATATGACCTAATTAATGAACAACTCTTCTGGTTAAATAAAACAAATCCTATAGAAGTCAGGAAATAGTTTTAAAAATGCAGTGTCCTATTTATGCATTCATCATTCTCTCAACACTTCCTAGATGCTGACAAGGAGAATTTGTTTACTAATCAAGAGCCTCTCCTTAGTTGAGGATCATTTCCTTCAATATTGTTACCTTAAAGTGTGATTCAGGGGTGAAAAGGAACAAATTAGATGCTAGTCACTTTTAGAGGTCAAAGAGTGGATGTATAACTAACCTGCACCACTGCATCAGGTTGAAAAGAATCAAAAAAGTCAGCCCCAGAAAATGATCTCTGCTGAGAATCCATTTGTGGTGTCATAGACTGATTAACCATATTTGCAACTTTTGGGTAACTGTAGGGGGAGGTTTCCTCCTCAACCCAAGTACTTTGATCATGATTAGTATCCATTATGGCTGGAGATGATTGTGAGGATGAAGTTGTACTCCCTGTCAACTCGTTGTCATCATGTGGTGGAACCACAAGTTCGGAATCAGTAAAACCATCCACACTTTCCTACAAACAAAAGTTGATCATATTTAATCTGTTACTAGAAAAGCTAAAAAAGCCTATAGAACACTACTCTCATTTTTAACCTAACCAAATTGCAGGGAAAGTGTTCTTACCGACTCATAATGATGAGTAGTAGTATTGCCAAGCAATTCGTCTAATTCAGCCGGCCACTCATCCCAACCATCAAATTCATTCTATGGAAAAAAAAGTACAATTACTGCTGGGCAGGTATTAAAGAATGGTTTATTAGACTGGTTGGCCAATAGCTCTAGAGAAAAATGTTTGAATTGTCTCCTACTATATACATAACCCATCTCCAGCCTGCCAAGTGGCAATATTTTTCACCAAATTGAAAACAATATGCCCATTAGTTTGCCTTTACAATATATGGTGTTTGCTTTTATACCTCAATACTTCAAAAAAAGAATTCATCACCAGATTTTTTCTGGTCAAGATTTCAAGCTGTGCTCAATAAGGTTCCCATAGGGAGGAGGAAAAAGTTTGCCCTCTTTCACTTTAAGCTGTCTCCGCATTGAAATTAAAACAATTGCAAGTCAAATTGTCTATTCTAATAACAAGTATGGGGGTATATTGCGTTATGTTTTAATGTACAAAGACTCCTTTTCGCCCCCTTTTCTCTACCCTCTCTGTGTTAATTAGGTTTAAGTGATGAAAAATAAATATTTTTGTCCCTATCAAAATTTTTACCTGAGTACAACTCATAAAAGGATCCACGCTCTGTGTTGGAGATGTTGCTACTTCGAAAGAGTTTTGCAGAGCTTCTGATCCTGAGAAATTATTTTCACTGAAAAATAAACAGTAAAAAAAATGGTTGTTCTTAAAGACCTCCCTATGTCAAATCATTCTCAAAATAATTTAGTGCAAGATAAAGTATCTTTCTGAATCTGAATTGGAAAATCTCTAGAAATAACCCAGGTCTCTGAAACATGGACAATTAACCTTCACGCACACACACACACATATATATATATATACACTTTTACCACATTCTCCATACTGTTCTCTAAATATTTCCTTTGGTACAGAGATGGAAGGGGTTAAGAGAATGGTGTTCCTCTTGAGGGAATATTTTTCATTGCATCAGCTTCCTGACATAAACTGAATGGAAGTTCTAAAAGCAGATTAACCTCTGAGAGTGACTAGCATCTTATGTCTCCTTATGCCATCACCCCAGAACAAACATTAAGGTCATGAGAATAAGGGAAATGATCACCAACCAAGGAAGCTCTTGATTGTCAAACAAATTCTCCTTATCCGCACCTTAGGAAATGTATAGTTAACCTTTTAACTCCAAGAAGTGATTGAAATGTAACTTCTCACCATAACACCCATACACTGTCCAGAAAACAGGCAATGAGAATACCCAAACTTATCAGGTAGAAGTTGTTATCTTGATCTAACACCAAATTCTTGAAACTAACTCATGAGGAAATGGTCACAATAAGAGGGGAAAATTAATAATCGGATCTTTGGAGTTAGAGTTTAGGAATAAACACAACATACCTGCTTGATTGGTGGTTCCAAAATGAATCTTGCTGGCCTTTATTAGGGCTAGAACCACCTTAAATTCAAATAATGAAAGTTAATGATATGTAGAACACTGTGACAATAACTACATCTATCCATAATGCATAATTATTCAGTGGTGACTTTTTTCTACAAATACCAGACTGTTATAATATAATAAAAAAAATAAGTGTACTGAAGCCTCAAGCAAGTTATATACCAGGTAAATATATATGTTGTATTTCAAATCTAAATGCTCTTTCCCTGTGACAGTGATTTTGCATGATTAAATTGAAACACATTTTATTGCACAATACAGAAAGTGGACAATGTTCACCACACATGCCTGTGTACAAGAAATGATATACATATCTTGCTTTTCCCACATGCCATCTGAATAGAATAACTGCTTGCGTGGGCTACTTAATATTTTTACTACAAGAAGTTCAACCGTACCTTTGATTAACTAAATTAAATTTAAAACAAATCTATCACAGACAAAACTATTCACACCTGATTTCGTTCAATCCGTACATAGAAATTTATATTCGATTCAAAATGTTTGTGCTTCACAGTATCAAAATCAGCTTATATCGTTCAACCGGAAGTAAATTGTGTCTAAATAGTGTAACAAATTTACCTTCACGAACTTTTCAAATAAAATAAAAAACATGCGATTGAAAAAAAAAAACACTCCAGAAAAAATTTTGGAGAACATTATTGTCCCACCCTCCCAATATCTATGTTAACCTTCGTGACATCCATAACATCGAGTTCGAGGCTGTCTTTTGCTGGTCGAAATCTAGAAGCCGGTGGAACAGGTTACATCGAGATAGTTGGATTAAAGCGCATTGCAAGCGTTAAAAGAAGAACTTACCAAAATATCGAGCGGCATTAAAAATGCCTGGAATCTGTGCCATGTTATAGGCTGACCTCAAAAATCCTATCGAGGTAGAAGCTACTAACGCGAAGAACGTGTAGAACGAATTCACGATGCTCAAGCTAGAACTTATAGCACTGATGAAGCCCCCTCATCCATGGCGGAGTTCTGGGACTTCCTCCGGACAGGACGAAGCCAGAGATCACCGATGGACAAAGGGAGACACCAAGTTAACAGTGCAACAACGTGGAATAAAGTTTCGTAAGTCTAACAAAGTTCTCGATGAAGTAAACTTTTTAACATATATGCTAATCAACTTCTCACATCGAACTCACTGTAGCGAATGATTCCGCCACGTCACTTCACGCATTGTTTACGAAAGTTCTCCGCTGACGTCAAATTACGGAAGTCTCGCGCTCTCGAACGTCTTACCGGAAGTGAGTTAAGCCGAATATTAATTTTGAGAAACGCTTCTTTTCAAGATCTAACGTCCAAACTAACATGTTTGACTTCCGTCTGAGCTTTCGTAAGACAAAAATCCAATCGTTTATAGTTCTATTAAAGGAAAAAAGTGTCTCCAATATTTAAAAACTAGTTTCGGTCCAAATTTAGTATTGACTTTAACAGGATAATCTGTATGCATTCTTGTGTATTCTTGGTCGTAACGAAGGAACAGCTTCTTCTTAAAAATGTAAATTGATATATCTCATGGTGGATTATAATAAAACAGCCTTTAGTATATTCAAATAACTTAAAACGTTGAAATTAGCTTTGTAGTTTCGAATTTTTCGGTTCGAAGTCTCGATTTTATAAATCATAAGGTGTGTGAGTAGAAAACAACCGCAAAAGGCGTGAACGAGTCCAAAAAGAACCATTTTACATGAGAGGATTTAGCTCAGTTGTATATGATATGCTCTACCAACACACCGTCCCGTTTGAAAATTAGGGTTAGGTCTGTAACTCTACACCGGCAAGCATGACAGAATCTGGCGACACAAATCACGAATAAAAGTCTCTTACCAATAGTACGTCAAATGATGGTTAGTCAACCCAACGAATAGTCGTAGTTGTTGTCTCCCAATCCAGCATCAGACAACATCAAAATTCATTATTCGTGATGAGAATCGATCGGCTCAAAGAAAGACTGTCACATGACCCAATATTATTAGTTCCCAGGACATTCGCCAGTGAAGATTTCAAAAGGTACTTAGGTATCACGTTTCAGACACTGACACGCTTAAAAGACATTCGATAAGTTACGAATGACATCCGATAGTTTGCAAATGCAACTTGAAGATCAGATGAATCAAAATTTTTCCACTTTTGTCTCCGATGTCGTCTATAAAAAGAACCTCACTCAAATCTCTGGGTGAAAACGCCTTGCTAAAACGGACAATTGGAACTTTAGAAGTGCCTTCCTCTATGAACATATTCAATCGGAAATGTAGGCGCTTAATCTGACAACAAACTTTACTTCTGGTAAGTATTACGTAACCGAGTACGTGACTCAGCTTGTTTAGACCGCCAGGATGTTTTCATGACACTCAGAGGAAAGCTAAGCCGGTATGCCATAATAATATATTAGTAAATCAATCGTCAAAATTTCCAACGTCGTTTGAAAGAGAAAAATCACAAAGTTCTTTAAATTTTAAAAAAGAATGATAACAGACTGAATTAACGGAGCATTAGTCTTACTTTGGAGCCGTTTTTCAGGATGTCACGCAACGCTACTCCTCCCGCGGGGCACCGTTGCGTGGCACTCAAAAGACGACTGCGAAGTAGACAAATTGTACGTATGAGTCTCATTATCTCAGAGTTCAACTTAGGTTCTGTCCAGGATCCGACGGGGCCGTCAACCCACCATAAACAATTGTTTTTTCACTCCCTCCCCTCAGTTTCCTTTCTGAGGAAAGGGATAGTGCTCAGCCTTTCCCCTCCCCCAACCTCGAGCGGAGGAAGGGAGCGATGGAGCAGAGGGTGACGATAATTTAAAAACATTTTCAGCAAAATTTGTCTCCTGAAGACCTAGGTCACTACATTTGTGAGAAAAACCTTGATGACAAAGAAGATTTGAGTGATTAGAACTGAGATATAACAATGAGTAACCGGAGTAAGAAACTAGTAATGGAATTACTCGCCCTGGAAACTGTGCACCGTCATTGAAGTGGAAGATCATCAGAACGCGAACTCCGAAAGTCTCAGGTTCGATTCCTCATGGGTCACCTTTTTTAATGATGCGCCTTTTTAAGATGCTAAGAACTTTTTCTATATCTCACGCTCGTGACACGACAAAGAAAATACTTCAACACTAAGCCATTTTTGCAAAACGGCTTTACTACGTCCTTTTATCTTTTAAAATGCTACAAATTTGGAAGTAGCCTCTGCCTGAGTGTAATCATCAAACCTACATGGTTGAAAATTAGTGGACGGGTATACCTTTTAAAATCAAAATTTTGGGCTTTACCAGTGACACTCGAGGAGCCAATAAGCTTGTACAAAATACGTGTTCTTACAGCGCACAGAGGACTTCTCGTATTTTCTCGAATGAAAACGTGAGGTTACGAATGAGAAGGTCACGAAAAGAACTTTCAAGGTCAACCGCTTATGAGCGATTGCCCGCTGTGCTTTGCAGAACACTGTATGTTAACATATCAATTCTGTGTATCAGTTTTTAGTACAGAAGAAGAACGGGTTATTATGAACTAGACGTCTTGATTTAGTCACTAAACCTGATTTATCAGGTTCTTTGCTTTACTCGATCCCTACTTTTATTCATCATGGCTTTGGTCCATCATCATTGTTTCACAAGTCCTTTAAGAATATATCGATATTCGCACGTTTCACAAAAATGTCTCAAATTTTTTTTGGATTCTATCTGTATTGGTAATGTGTCAAAATTTTATTCGAGAAAACCGCAGTTTCCTTCCATCTGGCAATTTCTGGCATATGAGCAAAGCCAAACAAAGCGCCCGTCAATTAATGAGCCTACATAGACAACTAATCAATCCCTCTTGTAGTTACGCCCAGGATACACTCGTATGTAATTTGTGAATATTTTTGCTGCTATTCATTCACATGTGACTCACAGTTTGACATTTGGACTTTAATGATTGCTACCGTGTGAGGAGAAGCTAAAGCCTCGCATGAGGAAAGGAAACAGAGATTTGGAAATATCGCTTTGAGAATGGATAATCGTCGGGGTAACTCATCTTACGAAGAATGTTTCGCAGATGACGAATCTGACTGCGGAATGCGCTCAGTCAGCCGTTTCAATGACCACCATCAACGGCTATTGGGATATAGATATACCACTCTTTCACACTCTACAGAAGAGAACGAATGTGTTTTTGACTCTGAATGGGCTCTTAAGAGAAGATGTAGCCTTTCGTCGCTTATATACTCCAAATTTCTCATGAGATTGGACGACAAAACGAAGACTATTCAAAGATAAAGCTGTTTGGCTCTTTGACGGCCTGGTAAGGCAAGTGATGATATGCCCGCCATGCGTGTGACTGATGTGGTGCCAACTTAAAGAATGACATGTTTACATGTAAGAGGGGATGTTTAAAAATTTTTACGCTGCTCAACCAAATCAGTAGACTAGGAAATCATTGGCACCAACCAATCGCCCAAGTTGCAATGAAGGTTTTAATAGAAAATAAACTGCGTGCGAGGTATATGATGGTGTTAATTTACTCAACACGTGATTTAAGGATCAAGAATAATGTAGACATGAGTCCAAGTCAGGAACTGTCCTGTGACGCAGAGTTGTGGTTGGCAAGGTTATTCTACAAGATTAATTATGGAAGGATAAGAGTGCTTTATCGCGGTTTTGGGAGGATGACTTTTTTTCCTACAGAGATGACTGCTCTCACTGGTACATATTTATGTAGAGTAACTTATATCAGTTATCAAGAAATCATTGATATACACTGCTGATACAGCACAGAGACAAAGCAACTTTTAAGTTCTTTTTGGACTATATATAGATAATACTGCAATCAGCAGTATACGACACACCAAAACGTCTAAGAAGTTTTTTATTTATTCAACGGCTGATAACTGTCGTCCATTTTTTTTTTCATCCTTTGAACATGTTGAAACAACTCACTCACGCGTTTTCTTACAGTTCAAATACTGTTACCAACTGTCCAAGTAACCGCACGACATCGCGATATATTTGTCCTAGATTCGCGCGTATTTTGTTCCCTACTCAATGTGTCTTGAAAAACAGGCGCGCGTAATTTTGGGCCGCAGTCTATATTTAGTGCAGTTGATAATAATCTGTCACGCTTTCCGTTCCTGATAGCCTTGACATCTGTTAATGACCCTTTTTTCGGAGGATACTTATGCGAAAACAAGTTTGGATAATTAAGGAAAGAGGGAAATTGAAAAATAACTCGGAATCTACAGCTCGGGGCTTTCTAAGTACAAAATGAGACTCATCGTAAGTGAAATATGCCGCAGTTGACGTCATATGATTGAATGATGCTTGAAATTAAATAGATTTTTAAATAGGTTTTGTCGTCGCTTACGATCAAAAGTATTTCTTTGTCTGTTATCTGTATTAATCAGGATGTGTGTTCTGAGTTAGGTCGACTGCCTGAAAACTGAGTCTTGACCGCAAATACTTGGAGGAATAAGTCCAATTTAAACGTATGCTTATTTACCGTTCGAGACCTGTACACTTTCCACAGATGAAAAAGAAGCATTTATTAGGAATAATTGGCTATCGAGGGAGGGGCGGAAATCATTAAATTCGAAATCTTGTGACTGAGAGTTGTTTTAAAGTTATTGATCACACACACGTGATTTGTGCAAAGGGAAACTTGCACAAATTTTGGCTTTTTTGTAGGAGATAGCGTAATATTAATTACTTTGAAGAACTACAAGAACTTTTTGAAAATATGAGAGGTTTTCAAGAGGGCACATGCATTGTTCCTGTGGTCTAAAAAGAGCTCCATGACGTAGTTTCGCGAAAATAGTCGCGACTATTTAAAATTTTTAACACTTGAAATACTGCATGTGGTTATCATCTTTTAAAAAAAAAAACCCTAGTTTTTATGATGATCACAAAAAAGGGCGAATATGGGTACACTTTGAATTTCTGCTGGACAGTTGTTCAAGGGCCTCCTTAGCTTTGTTTGTTCCTTGCATTCTTTTAGGAAAGGAAAAAAATAAATAAAGAAGAAAATTAAAACCTGTCAGTTTACCCTAAGGTCAACTATTTTTCTCCCTTGAACTCCTGTTCATTTGTATTATATGTTTACTGCCGTAAAAATTATATTTTTGACAGAGTTTATGCCTGCTTGATAAATGCATAGAGTATTTTGGCGGCGATTGGCGGCACTTAGTCCATCACACGAGTTTTGTAGCCTAAAGGTTCGTCAAAAGCAGACTCTTGATATTTTAAGCAATAACTTTAAATTGCCACGACTGTTGCCTAAGTCATGTTAACTTTGAACTGACTACTAAATATTACTAGAGAGAGACAGATGAGGAAACGAAGAACCAAGAGCTGGGAAAGATTCCCAAAGATAGAGAAAATTGAATATGATTGTGATCGACGAATTTGATATTATACAAGGCTCCATATTTACAATAACCGATGCTTATTTTGGAATTCTTGTTTCTCATTTCAAATGAAACGAAAAGCTCATACTCGAGGCGCTTTTCTTCCAACAGAAAAGAGATTGATGCGGCAGCAAAGAGCAGTGCATAGCAGTTCGGCTCAAAGACACTGATTACGAAAAACTAAACTTGCTTGGAAAACCCATAGGAGATATTGAAACGTTACAATTTGATATTTTCTTGTAATTGCGGGGACCCGTCTTTGTTTACTTTCTGGAAAATTCAAGGGCTTCTCAGGTAATAACCGTGATGAAAGAACACTGTTGTTATGCTAATTTCACAGAACATCGACAGCGCATCTTTTATAACTCAGTATCACTTAATCTTTTGTTTTGTTTCACGTAAGAGCTTTTTTATCCGAATGCTGCTCCGAAACCCCAGTTCATTCCAGCACGTACCACTTAAAATAATTCTCTGCCTGACGGACCAAAAAATTTGAACGTTAAAATGCAAGTCAGTCGAGAGGTCAGTGATCAAGACTATTTACCGGATAACGAGAGCTCTGGCGATGAATCTGAAGGCGCGAATATGGAAAATGCAGATAAGAAACTCAAACGTGGAAATCCAGTATTGTCGAGGAATTTGGACAACGAGTTCGTGTTTGACAAAGAATGGGCTTTCAGGAGAAAGTGTAGCCTCCAGTCGCTGCTATCTGCAAAACTTTTAAATCTTGCCTATGAGACCAAGAGTTTGGAGTTACCAATCAAGAGTCAACAAAACAAGGACGGGTCTTTCAAGGAAAACCATTCGACTAACGGTGAGAAAAACTGCGAACCTCCTTGTACACACAAAAGCAAGAAAATACTACATGGAGCACGGCGAAGGGCAAAATCTGAAGTTTAACCTGAAAGGACTGATTGCTTTCGTACTAGCGCTTCGACCACAAAGGTTTCTGGTGAAAAAGGGAGAAAAATTATAATTAAGGCTGTTGTCTAACTCGTGATCTTGTGTTGTGTGACTGTGGTAAATTTGCAGTGTGGCCCTGATCTAAATCTGAAATACATGTACAGCAAAACAGCCAGTTCAGTTTCAAGGAAGTCTTTAGTGATTTCCAACAAACCGTTGGTAGAAGAAGTCGTCTGTTTGGATTGCATGTAGAGAGCTGATAACTGTGCGTGTCAGCATAAGAACTAATTGTACGTCATCTCAGACGGTAACGTCATCTTGGATGAAAGGATCGCAACCAACGATGTTAACAAGTGACATTAAGATTATAATATCAACTAATTCCTCAATTATTGTGGTATTTGCTTCTTTCTACAGTTAAACAACAACTTCATACAATCTGAATGGCAAAATACACTTCCACTTCATTACTAATGTATTCAAAAGTGGCGGTCTTCTCTGAAGAACAAATCCAGTAGATGCAGATTTAATAGCGGCGGGGTTTCTCCTGTTTAACTGAATGCGAAACATGCTATCATGTTGCCAGGGTTATAGTTTTCTAACTGTGGAATTTAACAGGTGTACTTACCCTTTAACACCGAAGATTGAGTAAAATATTAGATTTTTCGAATTGCCCTGAATAATTTGGGAGTGTTTAGTGGTGTTTGGTCACCCAGGACACAGACCAGCCAAAAAATTCCTGCCAGGCTATGAAACTGCATCTATGAGGTCTCCCAAAGTCTAATTATGCACATTAAGTTCAGAGCCAGGTAATATCCTACTATAAACAAGGAGTTTGACATAACCTTTTACACCCTAACATCAGCATATTCTCCAAACTGTGCTTTATACATTTCCCAAGGTATTGTATAGGAGAATTTGTTTAACAATCAGCAGGAGTTTCTTAAGTTGGGGATCATTTTGTTTATATGTGTGACCTTAATGTTTCATTTAGGGGTGACACTGTGAAGAGAAATTAAAAATTTGAGTGGATGTATTAGTAATGTGGAGGTCCAGATTGGGAAAGATAAAAATTTAGACTCCTGAATGTGACATGGCAAAAATAGCCAACAATTTTGACTATTTTTGAATAATATTTCTAAATTTTTATTGCAATATTAATAATATATTTTTCCATGTCCATTGTACAAAAACATAAGAGGACACTTCTTGATGCTATGTTCAAACTTTGAGAATGAAATAATTTGAAATTGCAAAGTAATATAAATATTAATAATGAGAATAAATGGTTTCCAAAATACTAGTATTGTGAGTGAATGATTGTTTTGGTCATGCATAGAAGAAGCATGAACACTTGAAATATTGAAAGATGTTATTCCTCTTTTCACGAGTGCCAAATGATGATACACTCCGAGTCCCCTGGAGGAATCAAAACCAAACTCTGCTGATATTTGATATTACAATGTTCTACAACTGAGATACAGAAAACTCCATCCAGCCTGTTACCAGTCAAATCACATGTAAATAATTTGGATCTGATGTGAGCCAAGTCTTCATTGGAAATTTTCTCCTATCTGAGTAGTTGACAAAAAAACTAGTGTTTTCCAGACCAATCAGAGTCTAGTAAAGCAAAACCAAGACAAACTTGATAAACTCTCAACACTAGATTGTTCAAATTACTACCTGGAACTTAAAGTTCTGTATTACATTCCATGTGTAATTGAGCTTTCCTTTTCAACAATTGACATCTCAGAAGTAATCCCAGTGTTCAAAACTTTTTAGTTTTTATAACCTGAAGTTATATCATCCTTAGTAAAAGTCACACCATTTAGTTTCATAATGGATACAAGTTTACATGACTCTCTAAAACTACCAACAAAAGCCTGTCAGAATGTTTTCAACATTTAGCCACAATTTTTCAGCTACAGTTTACCTTAATGGATTGGCAATGAAGGTTTGAACATTTTTCATTTATTTCATACATGCACATTGCAAGTTTCTACAATGTCTTACTACTTCAAGCAATACTGGAATTTGTTATTGAAAGTCCTGAACATGATTTGTTTAAGTCTTTGTTCTTGATTACAGTTCTTGTGAAATAAAGAAAAGATGGAGGTCTCCATGCTTATTTCACCCTTTAACTCTTAGAAGTGATTAATATATAATTACTCCCCATATTGTCCTCACACTATCCACGAGACAGGTAATGAGAATACTCAAACTTATCAAGTAGAAGGTGGTATTTTTATCTACTGATAACACCAAATTCCTGTTACTAATTTACTTGGAAATGTGTAACAGCTAGATGGGAGAATTAACAATCAGATCTTGGGAGTTAAAGGGTTGTGAGAAAACCATGATTCACATAAAAGCGGCAAGTTTGTCTATGTGCTTGGACTTATCATCCCTGAAATTACGTCAGGAACACATTAGTAATGAGCTTCTGATTACAAAAAGTAATTATGCACAAATGCAACGTAGACCAATGGAATTACCCCTAAACAGGCCTTATATTACATGTCAGAGCTCAATGAAACATCTTGGTTCCTAATTTTCCAGCTTTTATCATGTCCTCTGAGCACTTTGTGATGCTAACCAAAGCTAGTACCAATTCTATGATTAGATATATATCAGAAGAGCTAAGGTTTTTTTTCCTGATTGCTTTTCTACACACTGAAAGAAGTGACAGGAGAAATTGTGACTACATTCATCTTAAGTTTCAACCAAAATCTTGATTTCTTTGAATCATTGATTCTTGGGTTAAAGGATTCTTCCTTTACATTTGTTAAACTGAACATGCCTCAGTTATTTGAAAGTAATTTAAACACCAATCTTTGTTAAGTAGAGTCTGTCTGTGCTCTTCACTCCATGAAGTTAAATGACATTTTCCACTCCCATTTGCTTTGAGAATCTTGCATGCATTATGCTCAAAAAAGGCAAAGGAGATTCTCAGGGAGAACACTAAATTTGGCAGGTATGGAGTCAACCTCAGCAGCAGTGGTACTCAGTCACGTTGTATGAGTAATAATTACCAAGCTATGAATTTATGACTAACTTCACCGTTAACAAAAAGCTCAGCGTGTTTCAAGTTCCTTTCCACATTGTTCCCATAAGAGTTGATGGAATAGTAAGTTTTCTCTTTAAACCTACCAGTATTAGTTAAGCCTCCACCACTGAATCGATGCTCAATTATTTAGATGACTTTGCAACATGCATTCAGTAATAACACCTGAAGCACCACTTAAGTCAGTCGCAATCGAAAGCCATTACCACCTCATCTTTGGAGGCTTTACGAATTGAAAGTCGCTGTCCCATCGCTGGGTACAGTCTCTGGCTTATAGCCAATTCTCTCGTGAATTTTTGCAATTCTCTTTGGATCATTGTACGCCATAGGAGAATCGTCGAGTAAGCTTTCCAGCTTAGAATCGTCGTCCTCCTTCTTCTCTGTTTCCTTCGTCCACATCTTTTTTGCCTTTTCGTATTCTTCCACATCCTCTCCTCTTAGTTCTATTCTGGTAGGCTTTCTTCGTAACATAATTTTCAAGCAATAGCGGGAGAATTTCGATAAAATTCACAGCAATTTACAGTCTTAACTCTTTCGTGCTAGGCCTGGAAATGGCGGGAAGGTAGTTAGAGAGCCAGTAGTACCAATGATAAGCTGTATTCCTTTAAGCGGTATATCCTTCATGTATGAAATCATCTCGTGACAGGAAAAATAATTTTTAAAATGGCGGCGTTCGAGAAGCAAAAAGTGGCATGTCTGTCGCAAGTTGATCTTAGTAAGAAGGGGAGCATAGATGACCAAATCAAGGACTTAGTACAATACATTAACGCTAAAGAAAACTTTTTTACGACAAGTTCTTGTTCTGGAAGAATATCCATTTTCTCCGAGGTTAGCCAGTTTGCAAAAACATGTTTGACCGTACATGTGTTAACCTAAAAAAGAATAAAAAACTTTAGGATTACCCATTTTTTCTTTTTCTCAAACCTCCTACAACATTTTTTTTGTGCGTGCAATAGAACTACCTCATATTTTGCAGCTGGCAGATCAGAAGAAAAAACAATGCGAATGGCTCTATGTTACCCATGATGCAGCTATAAAAGAAGAAGTTGTAAGTATTGACCAGTCAGTGTTATCGGTATGCATGTTCTCCATGCTACTCGCTTTCCATTTCCTAAGGTGTCGAGTAGGAGAAATTTGTTGACAATTAAGAGCTTCTTTAGAAAACTTTGGACTACCTTTTATAATTATGCCTAGCCTGAATTAACGGTACATATGTGTTTCTTGGTGTTGCCTTGTAACCAAAAACATCAGATGTCCCATGGAGAAGGGGTGATTAGGGGTTTGAAATTAAATTCTATAGCATACAACTCAATTTGCAAGCTGTCAGCAGGATAGTTATCTTGCCCCTAATTACCCAGAATGCAAAAAACCAAATTTGCATCACAACCAGGGCCAGTCAAAGACTAATAATAACAGGATCAACAACCTGGGCTTCCAGAAAGATAGAAACCAAAATTCAAGGCAAACTTTTTGGTTCATCCTTGACCCATGGCAATTTTCCTATTCAAACAACTGCTCAGCTTTCTGTAACAGTCAGTGATCAGTGGAAAAAATTCTCCATTCCTCTATTCCTCTATGAGGAAGTAAGTAGACATTTTGTACAGAAAGTTTTCCGAAGAACTCGTTTCTATCCACATTGTTATCTTTTGAAACTAGATCAATTCCTTGAAGGACTGTAAAGGAAGTGCTGTGTTCAAGTTTGAACCATTTGTTTTACATGTTCAGTGCAGGAATCTTGAATGTGGACAACAAATGGCAAGTAATTGAATTGATTTATGACAAATACTCTATCAAACTATTGATTAGCTGCATAAAATGGTCCTCCTGAGGCACTCCAGAAATCATACATATCTAACCCTTAATTGAAAAATGTGTGGGCAAGGCAGAGACAGATCCAGGGGGATGGGATGGTCTAGAAGTCTGCACTCCCCATTCCAATGGACCTGCCGGATTCTTTACTTTTTCTATCACCCTGAATTCCTGGCTATGACAGGATGGCATATTACGTAACCCTTTCACTCTGTCCCAAAATTCTCCTTAATGCCTATATACTGTATAATTCTTATGATGTTTGTTTACTGAGTATAGATACTGTAAGGAGAAATTCTTTCTTGGTCACTAATGGGAGTTTAAGGGTTGATACTACTCAACTTTAAATTTTCAAAATTTACCTATCTTATAGTATTTTTTAGCTTACTCAAACACTTCTGTTAAAGAAAAATTATGTCTGTATTTTCAAAGTCAAAGTCAACCTCCTTAAGGTTGGGACTTGAGGGGGGAGGACACAACTGTGATGTTTGATAGAGAAGTGAGCGGATACTTTTTTAAACAACTCTCAATTTATATGATTATCACAGACTATTTATTGTGTTGTTTATTTCCCATCTAGCTCAAAGCTGCACTTATATCTGGCTTTAAGAATTCTGGAATTGTCATTGGCAGGAAGGCCAATGTGATTGTGGTGGGTGTCATTCCTAGTTAAGTTTTGGATGGTTCTCTAATGCTACTTAATAAAAGTTCAAAAGATTTCTTCCTGAACACAGAAAATGTTCTACAAATGACAAGAAAAGAAAAGAAAAAATACCTGCAAAATTAATGTATATTCATAACATGAATAAAAATCTTAAGAGTATATTAGGCATTACTTTTAGGCATTTTCAGATTTATTTAGTGAATGCAATGGTAGACATTAGGGCTTGTGTATTGCATTTTGCACTTGGCTCACATAGCCTTCTACCAAACCAAAAACTTACAAAAAAGCCTTTTCCACAGACTGCACTTGACATTAAATGAAAGATATTTAATCAAAACATACAGGTTGTAACCTTAGTCATGTAAATCCCTGATTTGAAATAGACTCAAAATATTGATCTTTTTTAGTAATTAATATCTAACTTAAAATTCTTGTTTGCTTGCTCTTAGGGCAGGATTATTAGATTTAACAGCTCTATATCGACTGAGAAATAAGCTTAACCCTTTAACCCTCAGAAAATCTAGCCTCTAATTTCTCCATACAGTATCAGCCTTAAATCAAATGTAAAGGTCATGAGAATAAAGGAACCAATCACCAATTTAAGAAGCCCCTGACTATCAAACAAATTCTCCCTGTCAGTACCATAGAAAATATTGCAAAAAATCACCAAGAAGAGAATATGAATGCTAATTTTAGTGTGTAAAGGGTAAAAAAATTGGTAAACACCATATCAGAATATTTTTCCTTGGCCTTTTTGGTCTATGCTTCCCTTTTACAGTTACTTTTTATTTTACTCACTGTATGTGATATGCATAATTAAATGTGGCAACTAATGGGATCTTAACCAGTCACATCTCATCACATTTCGCTGATCTATTAATTTTTTCAGGCAGTGAGAAGTACGCAGAGCTTAGAAGTCCCACTTGTTCACTTGGGAGAACAAATGGTGTCACATAAGGTAATCTGGCAAAATCTTTCCCTACAAATCTGCACTTTAATTTGAAATTTAATGATTAGGGGAAAGAGATAGGTATAGTGCAATATTAGTGTAATTAGATAAAAACACGAATTTTAAACGAGGTTTTACATGAAATCGAGGTTTCAAGCCTCCTGTTGTAGCTGAAAAAATCCTGTTTTCAGAGTTTATTTTGGACCTTCCAATTTTTGCTCAATATTATTATAATTTTTTAAAATTTTTCTCTGGCAAAGGAAGATTAAGTTTTCCCTGCTTCACCAATGGTCTTTTGGTGTGCTCCTTTTTCTTTTGTTATTTTTTGTTTTGGCTCTATGGGTCCATTGTATTTTGCGCTGTATAATGCACTGTATGCAAGAAACACCATTAACAAAAATGCAATAGGAGCCAATAGGCTCAAAATGCAGAAAATGACATCATGGGATGGAGTCTCTGCATGAAGTGAACCATGATTAGGTAAAAAAAATCCTCTCTCCACTTCCTAAGGGATGTACATGCATGTGATGCAATTTCCTTACTAAGGTTTAAGTCACATATTGAAATACCACTAGTTCATATTTCCTTGAGGAACTACCAACAGTTATTTGATTTGTATATGAATTCAATTCAATTATTATTTTTATACCCATTGATTTTGACTTTTTTCATTATTGAGTATGTAGAGTTCCTGGTGGATATTGCAAACAATAAACTTGAAGATAATCAAACAAGAATAGACAGGTACACCTGA
Organism: Pocillopora verrucosa; assembly: GCF_036669915.1. Lineage (NCBI taxonomy): Eukaryota > Metazoa > Cnidaria > Anthozoa > Scleractinia > Pocilloporidae > Pocillopora > Pocillopora verrucosa. The sequence continues at coordinate 23,202,985 of NC_089315.1, read as the reverse complement.
TATAAAAACATTGGTCAAAAAGACTACATTTATAAATAGAAATAAGAGAGATGGTAAATTTTGAGCCCGATAAAGAAATAGAGAAATATGTTTTTTGTCTTGTCACGAGCATGGGACACAGAAAAAATTTGGAGTCCCCATGAGGAATCAAACCTCAGACCTTCAGATTCCACAAAAAACATGACATACTACCCTAAATTAATTTTGTAAAATTACACAATGATACAAATACATCAACTACAAGCACATTCACAACTAATGAAATATACCAACACTCACAGCCAATTAACTTGTAAATGTTATACACATGAGAAGCACTCTTTAGAACATTTTGCATTAACAATTTCATTAACTCTTTGACTGCTGACTGGCATCTAATTTCTCCTTAAAATATCACCCCTGAACAACTTCACCAGATTAAGGGAAGTAATGGTCTATAATCACCAACTGTGAGTCTTGATTGTAAGGCAAATTCTCCTTGACAGCACTGTAGGAAATGTAAAGAGAATAGTATGGAGAATGTGCATACTTATGCTAGGGTGTAAAGGGTCAGTAATCACTTTATGAGATAAGAAAGTGGCTAGGTGTTTGTCTGAGTGCCTTTTGATTGAAGTGAAGTTATATTTAATAGTATTCATTGTTTTGATGCTGATGTATGCAAAATGGTCATCATTTTATGTAACATTGCAGATTTTTCAAGAACCTCAAGGATGTATTACATAATCATAGCCTCAGTGACAGCACATCTCAGAAAACAGGTACTTGCAATTAGTGATTTCATCACATCCATCCAAACATATCACAAAATAGAGACAATTGGCTTTCTGTGAGTTCCAACCCATTGCTTTATTATTTTAGAAGAATATGCTGGTGCATATCTACCTTAATTGTGAATGGTATCATTTGGTTACATATGCTTACAAGTTCACTCAGTAACTTAGCAGTTTTAACCCTTTCTTGTACAGATAGCCCATACCTTAACAAGTTTGTACATTTGATTTCAGACCCAAAACAAACTACTGACACCAGAAAAGATGAACTATTTACTGAAGTGACAAGAACCTCCCAGAAATCAAATGCTGATGACTTTGTACATTTAAATGATAATGATGTGCTTGACTGCTTGGCCTCTTTCTATGGGGATGTGTCATGATCTTTATTGTTTGGGCCAGGTTTAAGTAACTGTGCACAGTTGAGCCCAGATCAAAGAGCAACCTTTTAGCACTAAGAAAATTGGGAAATTGGCTCAATTCTCTTAATTTTGGAAATTATAAGGGAAATTGTTACTTATCATCAGAACATGGCACTGTTGTGGGAGATCTTTCTTGCAATATTGTTTGATTCTTAACTGAGTGTTAATGGCAAAAGGACCAGTGAGGGCCTGACGCTGCAAGATTCAGTGCACTGAAGACTCTTTCATTTGATTCTGACTGGTCAGTTGTGTCATGACTGATCCCAATAAAGATTGAGAAAAGCAAGTAAACCCAGAGACAATGCCTGTGAGGAAGTTTTCTTGTGTCTGGTTAGCTGTTTCTTTGAAACACAACTCCATTCATCATTTTCTAAGGTTCACTGTAACTTTAATGTCAGTGACCAGTACTCCTTTAGAGTTCTTTCGAGCTCTAAAGCCAGTTGAGTACTGGTAAGTCTCACAAGTTTAGCAGCCCCTCAGTCTGCAGGAGCCTCTGTTGATTCTGAAGCAAGAGTGTTGCCACTCTTCTAGAAGTTCATCCCAATATCTAGGCTTGCTAGTCCACAGTTTCACACAAGGTGGGAAGGGTCTCTTTACTGACTGACCTAGATGAACAACTGGTTACATACAAATAACACAAGGCCTACAAATTTTGTTATCAGTACTTTGTTTATTTAAACTGTTTTCAAATTACTATTTAGTATGATACTAGCACAGGCAGCACACCAGCATTTGACACGGAAAATCATTCTGTGATAATTTTAACTGCCTTAACTGCTTTAATTGTAACATACAACATGGGGATTCAACTTTTTCTAAATGAAAAGTAAACTGTCTGCATTCAAACTCCAGAAACATAGTATCTTAACTTCACACCACTATGCTTCCATAATTTATCTAATAATATTAAACATAAGCACAATGCAAAAGAAAAAAAACCAAAACAAAAACAGTATGAACTTGGTGTATAAAACATTTCAAAGTGGCAATAATAGGTTCTCCCAAGGAAAAATCAGAAAAATAAGGTTTACCAATACTGAATGATGACTATTCAGTGATGGAGATGATAATTGCAATTCTCCTCAAGTATACCCACCCCTACTGAAATTACCCAATCTGCCAGGGAAAATTGAACAGTCATTTCTGTAAGCATGTTTGTGACTTCCCCTTTCCTTGAGCATTTTCCAAGTATGATAATTTTTTTTTAGGCCATGATTACACAGCATAGCTTTTTAAATATTTTTTGGTGTTACTTCCAATTCTTGTATAGCATATCCACAAGAACTAAGAAATATTTCACGTCTGAGATGCTTTAAAATAGAGCACCTGTTTTCAATCACAAATGTTTTCATATATTTTCATTACACCTACAATACACTAATGCATAAAAAGTAAACAAAAACTGCAGGGTATGTAAACAATGCTAAATTACTGCATGTGGCAATGCATTGCCAAGCTTGAAGCGAGTGACCTTCATTTTTGTAGTTTTGATCCTTTTTTTCTTTTTACAAGTTAGTTCTTTTTGTTTTATTTTTTAGTTTGTTTTATTTCTTTTTGCAATTTTTTTTTGTTTTTCTTCTTTTTTTTTTTTTTTGAGTCTTCGAGTCTTTACTTGCATTGTTTAATTGTTTGCATCACATATAAATACAATATATACTTCACTGCATGCAAAGTGTTCATTGAAAATTAAAGGCAACTAAAATTAAAAGACCCTATCAAATGTGCTGCTAGTAACACTTAGCTGGTTTGCAGCCCCCACACGAGACTGTCCAGCAGCTGGTGGTTGCACTTGACCTCTGCCACGATGTGGAGGTGCCAAGAACTCAAACATTGAAGTATTGACCGAGCTTAATGTACGTGTCAGGTCAGATGGCAATGGGTCACTCCAAAAGAAATCATGATTCAAAGCTGTATCTGCATCAATTCTTTGGCCAGGATCTATGGTCAAAAACTTGTCAATTAAATCAAGAGCAAGGGGATCCTTCACATAGTTTCTCAATCTTTCTTTCACTCGTCTTTTCTGATTTGCCGGTAGGATCATTTTACTAAAAAGATCCAGTTTCTCTACCCCTGGCCATACATCAGCTGCAATGGAGCCACACAAGTGACTTATTAAGGTTAACTGATTTTGTTCAGTATTCCCTTGCATGATAGGGTTTCGTGTCCATAGCTCTGCCATAATGCAACCGGCTCCCCACAGATCAATGGGAGGACCATAGTTTCTTTCTCCTAACAAAAGCTCAGGCGGTCTGTACCAAAGAGTGACAACTCTATTGGTGTAACGCTGGGTCTGCTCCTTGTTCAGGTGAATAGCACGTGCCAGACCAAAGTCTGCTAACTTCAGCACACCATTCTTAGTTATTAGAACATTTGCAGCCTTCATATCTCGGTGCAGGATTTTATTACTGTGTATGAAGTACAGTGCATTTAGCAACATCTGGGTAAGTTTTTTCATCTCTGACAAAGAGAACTTGATCTGATGGTTGCTTAGAAGGCCAGCTAAGTCATGTTCACAGAACTCAAACACAAGGTATATACTTCCTTTATTGCGATTATAGGGAGAGGCTAGAAGACAAAAGAAAAAGAAAAGAGTTAATGCACACTTCAACAGAGGGGACATATCTAAAAGTAGAGTTGATGCTCACTATTATCCCATTCATGTTGTAAAGGACACAAAATAAAACTTACAAATTTGTCTCCATTCAGAAAAATAACCTCAATTTGGAAGAGGAAAATTATTTTGAAATATATATTGCACAGATTAGTATGCAGTGGGACACCTCTTTCAGCATGTTAGAGAAAATCCCTCAAGCAATTGCATTTTACAAGCAACAGAAATCTTGAATCACCTATAATTTGTGCTGAAATGTTCTGAGAATGGTCGTCTAGAAAACACAAAGCACCCACAACACCACATGCCACTGCACCTGAATCTATTACATTTTCCTGTCCCAAAAGAGTATGCTCATTTCAGTGTTGATTACAACTGGCTCCTTGAGAAATTTCCCTTTCTTTGGAGTCATGATTTTTTTAGGTTCTTCACTTAGAAAATGACTAATTTAAGTCACATCTTAGTAAAAGAACTCCACAACTTATTGATGAATATGTTGAGGATGCAAAATATAATTTGCAGAATGAGAAACAGTTTAAATACTTCTTGATAAGGAGAAAACCTCTGAAAAATAAGCTGCACTACTTCCAAGGCACTGACTATCCTGACATCACAACCACGATTCTTCATAAAATGAGAAAATCTGTTTACACTGATTACCCTGAAAAATATTGTCCTGTTTGGCCCTCATTAATGAGTAAAATACTAGATGAATATTTAAAATAATTTAACTCTTAGATATTTTCAGTGACAATTAGTTGCAAATCTTCGAAGTAGTGTCTCTCTTATATTGTTAAACCACATGACTTCCGCGTAAAGTAAAGAAGGAGCAGTAGACATGACATAACCACTCAAACAACACAAAGTATAGTTTACTGATGTTAAAAATAGTTCTGTTTCTTTGAAAATGAAGAGATACACCTGAAATTAGACTAGCAGCGTCATCGACACTTTAACTACGCCGTCACGTCCATAAAAAGTATACTGGTTGTAGAGTTATTTCAACATCCAGTTGCTGGACAACTAAAACTTCAACTCACCTTTCGTTCGACAAATTTCCAACAGGTTGACCACGTTTTCATGTTTCAGCAACTGAAGTATCTTAATTTCTCTGAGGGCGGTGATCGGGAACTGAACAGTGGTGCAAAAAACACCAAAAGTTCAGTGACTAGAAAACAAGCACGGAAACTACTACATTTAGCAAATCACTCATTTACAACAATAATAGGTATATACCCCTTCTTTCTCGTTGTCCATGAGGACCTTCTTGAGGGCAACGATTTCTTTAAGATTCTTTCGGTTGCGTGCCTTGAACACCTCGCTGCAAAACAATTCTTAAAATAAACGACAAAGTCGAATTATCAAAATGGCGGACTGAAGCAGTCAACAAACCCAAAAGTTCCTTGACCAATTTTAACCATCCTTTCGTATTTGTTGACATCATGGCAGAAAGGGTAGTCCAAGAGGTCTTTACTCATCACAATTACGCGACTAACGAGGGTTGAAAATGGTGTTTTGGCAAAGAGAAGACAATCGCGTACGAAACCACGTTGTCCTCCTTACGCCGGTAAAATGAAGGTCACAGGAAGCAAGTTTCCCGGATGAGAAGAACCCAAATAATCCTTCCCAGAAGTCAACGTGCTCACCTTCAAAATGGCGTCTTGTGACGTCATCGACCTAAGATTCTCATTTTCCGAGAAACGCGTGGAAAATTTCAGACGAAATCTCCAATTTCACATTCTAATTTTGTATTTACACTCGTAATCTTGCTTAAGCTTGGCAATCAGATCACTAAACGACTCATCTCTTGACGAAAATTGCGCCTCCCCACGAAATGTCCCTCTCTGCATTACGAACTTCGACAAATCGTTATTGTCGAAAAAAGGCGCCGTCTTTCTCCTCTTATTTTCCTGGATATAATTGTCAAGTTGATGTCAGTCTCGAAATGAAAAGCCTGTGACAAGAAGATTTTTTCTCCATAGTGTTCTCGTTGAAGTGAATGCCTTTCTGATTGTAACTGAACTGATAAAAGAGAATTCCCGTTTATATACTTGGAAGGACGCTGGGATTTCTGGGATTTCAACAAACCTTTGCATTGTGGGAAACTCGTAAACAGTATTGTTGTGTCTCGACTTCTTGACCACATGAACAGCGAATGACCGTCGTAAACAACGCAGAAATGTGGCAGTTTAGGTTCTTGTTGCTATGTCTCCTGTTTCTTTTACTCGGACTCATTCTTCTATACAGAAAATCGCGAAGTTTTCGTTTCCGTATAAAGTATATTGGCTACAACTTTGTGATCATGTTATCCGCCATTCATTGGACCTTTGTTGGTTTGTGCCATCCATTTGATGTAGACAACTTTCATCGTTGCTCCGGCATCTTGTACAATTTCCTCGTCAGAGCCTACTCGATACGCGCTCAAGTTGAAGGACTTGAGATCTTTGATACTCTCAAAGAGAAGAATTTCATTATTGTAGCCAACCATCAAAGTTCGCTTGACGTTTTTGTGTTGCTTCAGACGACACCCCGTAGAACCACGTTCTTAGCGAAAAGGGAACTACTGTATGCACCTCTGTTTGGATTTGCGGCCTGGCTTTTTGGAGTCGTATTTGTTGATAGATCTAACGCCAAGAGTGCGAGAAACGTCATGGATAAAACAGCAAAAACGATGCGTGATAAAAAGGTAACTGGTGATCGTCTAGGTGGTCAACAGAGGGGGGCTGGGTTCAAACTTCAATGGTCATGCTAACGGCCGAGACAACAATCGAAGAAGTATTTAGAATTGTTGCTGATTATTTCAAGCCTTGAAGCAGTGAAACATCAACTGGGAAATTTGAGGTCCAAAAAGATCCAAATTATAGCTATCTTGGTATCTTTCTGAGGACCCCTAGAGGAATGCTAATGAGCAATTTTCTTTATGCTTGTCAGCACAAACTTTGGATCAAATAAGCTGTTAAAATTTACCTTGCTCCCAGCTGGTAGCTTTTTGGCTTAATAACAGGGCCCTGTGGGTGTCTGGTGGACAGGGGCTCAAACCCTGTTGAAGCATGATATTTTTCTGGCTTCTTTTTCAGCAGTTTTTTTAATTATAATTAGTTCACCTGTGAGGATTTTTCGCTGTTTGGTGAAAATTTCTCCCAAAGCTTTCTGGGGTTATTAAGCTTAGAAATATAATATAACCTTACACATTAGATACACATAACCGCCAGTAGATTGAGCTGTTGACCAAGTCTTCTGCTCACAGGACACAGGTTTTACACTGTTATTACTTTATTTGTAACTTGCTAAAATGTTAGCAGTAAATATTAAATAAATTAAATATCAGATGTTCTCATGTTATTTGCAGATTAATCTTTGGATCTTTCCAGAGGGCACAAGAAGCCAGAGTGGTACATTTCTCCCATTTAAGAAAGGTGCCTTCCATCTTGCCATTCAGGCACAGGTAGGTTGTCTGGATTCTCTCAAGTTGATGTCCATTAACACATGTGAATTTGGAAAGTGTTGAAAAGGGATAATGCACAGAGGGATGACTTGAAACAACTCACAAGATGGAGGATTAATGGCAGGACAAAAATGCAGGCCAACTTCATGGTTTGGTGTTTTCATTAGACAAAAGTTATGAATTGAAAATAATTAATAGTCTTTGTGAACTTGATTATTCGTAAAGACAGTTAAAATATTCATCTATTAATAATACTTAATATGTAAAAGTAGTGTAAAAATTAAATGGAACATTTTATGGAACTTCAGAATGAAACAATCATGTGTGTTTTGTTTTAGCTTCCTATTGTTCCTATTGTAATCTATGACTACTCTTCAATTTTCAACAAGAAAAACAAAGCATTTGAACATGGTAAGTTTCAGGTAGCTTTTTCATTTTAGTACTAAGAAAAATTTAACTCTCAGAGGTGATTAACATGTAACTTCTCCATAAATCCACACATTATACAGCATACAGGTAATGAGAATACTCAAATGTATTGGGTAGAAGTTGTTACCTCCTCCTTTCCCACCCCTTAGATGATAGTAAATTTTGATTTTGACAGAAATATTTTATAATGAGGGGATTACTAGAATGGATGGGTGGATGGACTAGGGTTCCACCTCAGTGCAGGATTGCTGCCTTATTCCACTCACACTCTCTTGTCTGAATGTTTTTTTATTTTCCTTAGTCAGCCTGGCCCACAGTTCTGCACTCATTAAAAACTTTTTTGTGTCAAAAGCAACCTTGCTTAAATGTGTTAGTTTGCCTTGGAGGGCACTTTGATTGATCTACACATATTGTACCACCCTTAAAATCAATTACCCACAAATGTAGAAAACAATCTTGAAGGGGCTAATCACTTTTCCTTTTCTCATTGGCCATCTCTAATTATTGGATAAGGTTGGGCATGATGTCATGAATTATCAATGCTGAGGTCTGAGTTATCTGCCAAAACTGAAGAAATGCAACATGCCATGTTGGAGACAATTCTATAAGTAGTAAATCACTGCATATTTAATTTAGCAAATAACCAAATATGGCATACTGTCAAACAAATTTTAACATATCATAACACACCATAAGAAAATGCAATGATTATATATTCTTAACCAATATGCAAAAGAAGACACTTTTCTCTGAGTTGGCAAAAGTTTGAGCACACTAATGGCAAGGGGCTTGGAAACTAGGCAGACTTTGAACTTTTCATGATAATCCAATATTTGTTGCAGGTATTGAGTTATCATGTCAACTTCATACACTATGGTATATTGACTGTATGTTCTTGCCCAATCAGAGTTTTCATAGAAAGCCTAATGTATAATAATTTTCTCTACATTGTTTGGGAGTTATGATTACTTTGTTGAATGAATGGTGGAAGTAGAGATTACTAGAATTAAGGTGTTGATGATAACTTTATTCAGTTTGTCAAAGTGTCATTTACTGTCACAGACATTGACTCCATTTGACTACTCTTTCCATGTTTATTGCACATCACATTGTGTATGAGGTAACCTAATTGTCAGTCACACTGATGCTGTCTTAACCCTTTAACACCCAAGATCTCACTATTAATTCTCCTTACTGTCTGTCATTCAGTTCTTGTGATGTTAGTTTTGAGAATTTGGTATTGTATCAACTTATAATCCACTGATTGATATTTTTCTTTATTCTCATCACACGTCTGCTTGATATTGTAATGATATTGTAAGGAGAAATTCTGTCTTGGTCACTCATGGGAGTTAAAGGGTTAAATCATAAACTTATTAGTTAAGTTTTTCATGTGCCATCTTGTAGGAATCATTAAAATTAAAGTGCTGGATCCCATTTCAACTGATGGCCTTGCAGCCGATGATGTTGGGGAGTTAACAGATCATGTTCGACAAGAGATGCTGAAAGTTTTCCATGAAAAGGACTCTTCAGGAAGCCACCAGAATTCAGTACCAGCAGGAGAGAAAAAGAATGAGTGACACTAACATTTACATGAAATTAAAGCAAGTTGAGCTTAAATTCAATTCTATGTGGAGTTTTAAGTGTGTTTTAAAAATGAATATGATCAGAAATGAAATTATTTTACTAAAGAGATGGATTGTACATTGAATTTATAGTTTCCAGTCCCATTACAATTTTTGGTGCTACGTAATCTATTGGGCTAAAATAGCCAATGATGCTTGTGGACCTTCTTTCGCTTGCAAGGTTTTTTCAATTAACTCTAATAATACAAACAGAGTGATCTTGGTGTTTACTTTATTTAATTTTGAAACTCAAAATTTTAAATCATAAAGAGATCTTTATTTTAATTTTTATGAATGAAATAAATCAATAACTCTATTTTAATTTTCAGACAAACATCTGGCTTGAAATACTTGTAATCTGAGTCTTTTTTTATTTTTTAAATTATTGTGTTCAAACAAATGTTTTAATGGCTATTATTTATAAATAAAGGATTTGTCTTTATCCCAGCATTTGTGTACTCCATTGAATTTGTCTTGTCTCAGCCCAAGAATCAGTGTGGATAGTACAATGGGAACTGCTCTTACTAAGTGATTAGTTTGTTCAAAAAATAATTTGTCATGTGGAAGAGTGAGCCCTTTTGGTGCCTTTAGGTGCAGGCTAAATGTTAACACTTATGAAACAGTCACCCTAGAAGGAATCTGGTATTCAGTACTTGTTTAATTGTTACTCCATCACAACCGTTTTTCAAATGCTAAATTAATTTGCATATGTTTTTTCCCAAATGAACACTTAAACGTGACCTAAAAAACACCTTTAACAAGTAATATGTTTGACCTCAAGGACAATTAAGTAACATCCGTATCCATAAAATGTACAATTCTCGGATTGCAATTGTTAAACTTTGAGGAGTTGTTTATAAAGCTGAGCGCTTTGCAATTGACTGTCATAAAACCCAAACCAAAGTTATTACAGGGGCCAATCGGAGGACAGGAAAATACCCTGAAGAGCCAATCAGAACTCAAAGTAAAAACAAGCAAATCGCCTAAAGCGCGAGAAAACGCGGGCGACCAAGTCGTGATCGATTTTAGTTTTTCTTATCAATGGTCTGGAGAGTGGTGCGAGTTCCCGGACCAAACTCATAGAGCAAGGTAAACCAAACCAATGCAAGCCTGGATTACTTTCGACACAATTTAATTTTGCCCTGGTAAGAAATATCTCTTTGCTGAAAAGACCTCCCCTCACATAAGTTGTGACGTTCAGGCGCGTTAAGGGGTGTAGATAGGTCTTCAATGGACATGCAACTTTCAAAGAAGCACGCATGATTTTGTTCGCCAATCATATCAACTGAAGTGCGATTTCTGTATTTTTCATCTATCAAAGAGGCTGAAATAGTTTGAGGCAGCTGTATTTACTGGCTAGTACTGTTAATGCCGTTTTCTTGCAGTGACTTTTCTGCAGAAGCTGTTAACCTGCCCCTAAACATGTTGTTCTCGCGGCACTTACTGCAATGAGCAAGCTGAATTTGCCCTGCCGGACCACACTACAAGAAATTTGCACCAAATTGGTAATGTAACCTTCTCGGGCGGCGTTTGAATACCTTTAAATGCATACTCGAAAGATAGTTTGAAAAATGATCACGCGAGCAGATCTAAATTGGGTTAAATCCTGCGCGTAATCCCAAGCGATTCTGAACGATTCCATGAAGTCATATGTCCAACAGATTAAAAGCCTCTTATCGGGGATCAAGTTTGTAAAAATGTGTATCTCTTAAAGGAAAAACGATTGTTGCTATTGGTTAGTAAACATGGCTAAACTTGCCCTAAGTGTAATAAAAGATAACAAAACCCTAAAATTTCTACTTCTGTAACGACAATTTTCAGACTACTTTTCTGCTCTCTCAGAACTACAAAGACCCTGTCTCTCACCTAGTTTTGTCAAAGTTTCTGCTAAATATCCACTTTTCTTGCTATGGAGATTCTCTTTTTAAATTCACGCAAGAAACTCATTTGTTGTCTCATCGTTCTCGTTCCCTTTACTATAAAGGAGACAGAAGGCATTCCAACACCTCATGATTCACCACATCAGGCGGTTTAGGCAATGTCTTGTAGAAAATCACAGCGTCTCTGTTGTAAATTCTGATTTCCTTTTCGTTACTCGGTACCGCCTGTGTACTAAGGCATTCGCTTAGGCTACTGTTGTTTACTGTCTTCGTTGCCTTTACTATCGAGGAGACAGAAGACTTTTTCCAACAGCTCATGATCCAACCAAGCCGGTGGTTTAAGCGATGTCTTGGGGAAAATTACAGCGTCTATCTTGAAAAATCTGACTTCTCTTTCGTCACTCTGTTCCGCTTCTGTATTAAGGGACTCGGCTAAGCTTCTTCGTTCCTCGTTTCCCCTCAGCGTTTCCTTAAAAGTTGTCAGCCAGGATAAGACAGCAGCTTTTTGGTTTTCTGACATGACTTTGTGTTTCTTACTCAAGACCTGCGCCAGAAAATTGACACAGTACCACGAGAGGTCTTGCTCTGAACACAGAACGCTAGGGATTTTGCGGAGAATGGATTCCACTGCGTCTTGAAGGACATCGTTTAAGTAAGGCTTGTTCGGTGCGTACTGCAACACCAGCAAACAAAACAGCACCAAGCTTGGTGTTAGAACATTAATACTGAGTACGCACAATTGTGACTCCAAAACGATTCTGTTCCAAGGATTGCATGCGAAGTCTGAGGTATTTGGGACATAACCGAGAAAGCTTGTTAAGCACTTAACTGCGCACTGTCTTACAGTCTCACTGTCATGGACTAACGAGTTCTGTATATAAACAAGCAGAACAAGGAGGTCTTCATCGGATAGTTTCTCGAGAGAAGGTTCGTTTGCGTCGTTACCATTCGACAATACCAAAATGGGGTTCACTATCTCCTTTCTAGTTTTGAAGAAGACATCCCAAAAGACAAGACTTGCAAGAACCAAAATGCTTTGCCCTTCATTGACAAGATTAATCATACATTTTTTGTCGAGACTGAACATATGCTGAGCACCTTCCTGAGACAACATCTGGGAGATTGCAAGGGATGCGATGAGAACCAAAGTGCTTGCGAGAAGATTGACGTCCTTGACAGAGTCCGTTCGCAGTTCGACAGTGTTTACCAGTTTGGAATTCAAAATATGTTCGACAAAGCTACAGAAAGGCTTGTTGGATAGAAGCACCGCAGCCACCCGGTAATTTTCTCTATTCGTATCCCTAGCCAGCAAAACATTCAGATAATTTATGGCACAAACTGCAAATCTTTGATCACCGTCTGAGGAAGTCAACAAGTTGATGACGCGATACAAAAGTTTGACGTCAAATGCCAGGTTGGCCTTCATCTGTACTGTTGTCATCACATCCAGCATGGTAGAAATAGAATGGTGTGCGAGAGGATGGGACTTGTGGCTTGAAAAAATCTTGAGGAAAATGCTAGTTATCTGGATTGCTGTTGATTTTAAGTGAGGTGCACTTATCTTGGCTGGGATAGACTTTGAATCTCCAGACATCAATGCTTCTATAATGATCCCTACTCGACTAACAAGGGTCTCCATGTTATGATCAATCAGTGAGACAAATTCTCGAAAACACGGATCGTTTGAAATTAAAAGTTGTTGGAGTTCCTCGTCAGGGGAACAGTTCTGAGTCTTTTCGCTTCTAAGAAAGCAAATCAAAGCCTGTCGACCAAAGGCGTGTGCTAGAGGTTCACGAGAAAATATCCAGGAAAGGAAGAGAATGTTTTGAATGTGAATTGACTCAAATTCGTTTGGTGTAAAATTCACCAAATTCTGCTCCAGAATGTTTTGAGCGACGTCCATGCTTTCCATGACGTCAGTTGGCAGTGTCAGTTTACTCAGCCTGCTGTAGGGTGCAATCCAAAGATACAGTAAGTGTTTCAGAGTGAAACGATGCATAAGGCTGAGGTCGGAAAGAAGCATTATATACTTGTGCAAGCTTGTTGCGAGGCTTTCGAGGGAGACGATCATGTCACCATGAGTAAACGCCACGTACATCAGTTCGATGCAAGCACATTGCGAATTGAAGAGAGAGACGTCATTTATCTCAGTCGTGGCAGACTGTCTCACTGGGCATTGTGTAAGTATGTTTAGGCAAGCGGTTACGGAATGGATACCAGCAATATTGCTTGTCTGAAGCACTTCCTTTAGCTGGGTGGTGTCGCAACTATCGGCAAGTGCAAGGCACAGGTCTGTCAAGAAACGCCCTGTGACGTCTCCGAGCTCTTTGCCATCTGGACGTCTACAAAACCTCTCTCTGATCTCTAGGGAGAGTCGAACAAAAGAACCTAACGCTAGTTTCTTTGCAAAATCGTGTCTGTAACTATTCACTGAAGACACTGAGACAGAGAGAATCTCAAAAAAGCTTTTGAACACTGCAAGACATTCGATAGATTCGTAGTTCAGCATCAAGGCCGGTACACATGTCTGATCGATAGCTTTCCACAACGAATCAACAAACTGCTCAAGTATTTCATTCTCATATGAAACCGTTGATTCATTCCTTGTCAACAGGGCTGCGTACGACGGTTTCCTTACCTGGAACTCTTGACCAAATAGTAAAGCCTTCTTGATAACCTCCAACAAAGCACCCAGAAGTGCTCCAAATGCTCCTAATGGATAAACAAATTTCTGTTATGCTGAGGTATAAATACGATGAGAAAAGTGTAGGTGGAGCGGCTTTCAAAGTTGTCTAGTAATATTTAAAGTGCAAGAAAAGGTCAGGCATTTAGCGATTTTCGGAAAAAGTGGAAATATATTTAATAACTTGTCTCGCTTAAGAGCATAACACTGCGACCTTGGTCAGAGCTTAAATCTGCTCTTCAGGTGTTGGCTTAACTTAACCTAGAAGGGGTGTGAGCTGACTCTTTCAAAAGGATGCGGAATTAAAGAATGGCTTACCTTTAGGAATATTTCGGAAATATATCCTTGGCTTTGTGAATTTTTCCATTTGGGAGATCACAGTTGACACAAGAGGAACAACAGCTTCAAACGACACCGATGAGGGAAAATGATTGATGTTTAGAAATTGCACCACAGCACAAGCTGCCTGAGTGATAACCCTGTGATCTGCAGACTTCAAGCTTTGGTGCAGGAGATCAGCACATTTCTTACAAAGCTCCTCGTTTGGGAAGAGTTCAACGTTGAACGATTGCGAAGATAAAATTAGGGAAAGCACACGAATTGCTTGCTGAATGATTTCAGGATTCTTGAACTTGATGGCTTTTGATACACCGACGATTACTGACTCGATGCCGTAGACAGAGTAGCCTTCGGTGTAGAAGACATCGGCTCTCACTATGTGATCCAAACAACAGAAAACCGAGGCCAGAATTATGTCATTTGAACACTCCAAGTCCTCAAGAAGCATCTCTCCTATTCCACATCTTAGAATGACCCTGGTAAATGATTTTTCTTCAGAATCATGTTGTAAAATACGAGTGATGCATTGTATAGCTCCAGTCTGGATTGCCTCGTTTTGTGATAGCATCAACTTCTTTAAACTTTCAAGAATATCGCTTTTACCTTCGTTTGGGGGTTTCAAAACGGACATTAACACATCTGGCTGTGCAGTGAACATTTTCAGGACCCCAAGGGCGTTAACTTGAGTATCGAGACTTACAGAACAGTTGATAACAGCGCATGTTTGTCGACACATTTTCTCTCGGATTTGAAAATTTAACTCCTTCACCGCTTCTTCGCTGGAGCATACTTGTACAAGTATGAATAGGAAGGCGACTTTAATGGACTCTTCGGGAAACACAATGTTAGAGATAAAATATTCCAAAAGAGAAGACGAATTCTTGGCAAATACTTGAGACAAAGCCGGGATCGATTTTAAAAGTCGCCCTAAGGCGAGAACAAAAGGATAGGATTTCCTGAAATTGTTTAACCGCAATATTTGGTTCTCTAACGTTTCCATAACTTTCTCCACAAGTTTTTCAGAACGCAGCTTGACAGTGATAATATCGAGTGCCTCAACTGCTGTGTTCATCAGAAGCTCGTTCTCTGATGACAACAAATCCATTATTGTGCTGCAAAGGTGCGAGACAATCTGCGTACTTTGACAGAAAAGCTCCAAGACATTTTGATTGTTCGTAAGAAGAAAAACAATCTCTTGAAGAGCCTTGCGTTTGCGAAGGTGAAGGACATTTGGACTCTCCAAAAGCTCTACAAGACACGCTACGCAGACTAATGTAACGTTTCTTCCTGTCATTCGCCACTGAGAATCATGCTTTGAGTGATTTGAAGTGAAAAAACTGAGCGAATTTTCGGTCGACTCCATTCTACTAACTTGCGATACTTGCAGGAATGGTAACGGATTTATGTGAGCCCGCGAATGTAAAGAGCTTGTGTGTTTCACCTGCGCATGTGTACTACAGTTTTTTTCGGAGGGAAAGTTCAAAATAAATAACGAAGTAATCGGAGTACGATTTCCATAACCGACCAGAAATTTTCTTAACCTGTCGCAGTTTGTAGCCTGCTTAAGGATGGCATCTGACGTAACTGTGGATGTGAAAGAAGGTAAGTAATATTTTGCTTGAATCGTGTAAAAATATCTCTGTCGACAACATCTTCCATCGCCCGACCTCGTCGAAATGTTTGTTTTCGAATATCGTACATGAAGACCCAATAACTTTATTAGGGATACGATCTGTCCGTTATAACAGGGCTGGCTTGTAAAATATTTTGTGATAACTGAAAATAGATTCCGTTTGTATTAGTAAACTTACACTATCACACAAATATATGCTTTTGCCGAACAGTACCGCGTACGTCTTAGTACTAGTACTGTACAACTTGCTGTAAACTGTACGTGCCCCCGTTTGATCTGAGTTATCTGCTAGCTTATTACAGGCTCAGAGATGACACACGTATCCGAACCACAACGACATAGGGAACGCAAATCAGAGACTTTTTTAAGCAAAGTCAGTTAAATCGATATATCACTCCAAGTAAACACGACCGTTACTTTGTTGTATTTCAGAGGAAAATCCATTAATATGCTCAGAGAAAAGACTCACAAAGGTAGTAGTTAAAGTTTTTTGTATTTTATTCCTATTTTTTAAGACATACACAAATTTAATCCCTAAGATCGACTAGCATCCAATTCCTCCAGACTATATCATCATTGAATTGAAAACTAAGGCCATGAGAATCAAAAAAATAATTGCTCATTGATTTGATCGTCAGAGCTATTCTCCTTGTCAGTAATGGGAAATATGTAGAGAACACTTTGGAGAATGTGCTTTCTGATGTTAAGAGCATTGTTACCACCTGTGGGAGGATGGAAGTCTGATGGAGGGTTACTCCAGGTTTTGGCAGGATTCCCTGACAATGTGCTGGTCCCTGTTGTACTCCTCTGGGTTGTTCAATTAGCTAGGTTAAGATAACCCAAGATTGGTGTGAAATCTGACCAGACAGATCTGATAGCTTTAAAAGAATATTCAATACAATTCTTTTGTCTACAATTTGATGCTTGAATGCTTGAAAAAGAAAAGAGAAAATTATTGGAAAAAGATTTAAAGAAAGAAATAGAGAAACCCAGATTATAACTTAATCCTGGGTCAGCACTAATTTGGCCTTAACATTTTGACCCCTCAGAGTGACTAGCATCTAATTTCTCCTTACAAGATCACCCCTGAATAAAACATTAAGGTCATGAGAATAAGGGAAATGACTGACAACTTAAAAAGTTCTTGATGGTTAAACAATTTCTCTTAGCTAGCATCTTAAGAAATGCATGGAGAAAAGTGTGGAGAATATGCATACTGATTTTAGGGTGTAAAGGGTTAAAAAAGAACTGGGCATAGGGTAAAAAGAAGTACTGTGAGAGTGCTTGTCTTGTGAAAGTACACAACTCAGTAACCTGGCTATGACTTGTTGTCTGACATGGACACTGTGTCTCCAACTGATAACAAAATTATTGCAATAAATAATTTCTTGAATACAATATACTGTTGTTTGAAAAAAAATTAACTTTTTTTTTGTGTATCATCAACAGGTACAGCAAGCAAAACTGGAGGCACTTGCTGCCTTTGGCAACTGCACATTTGATTCCTTGGTTGTTAAAAAGGAAAGCTTCAAGTCAAAACTCAATTCAACTGCAAAGACTGCTGCCACAAGAAAAGAAAATGTGAAGAGGCTTACTCGGTAAGGACTGATAATTATGTGTTTTATCAAGGCAATATCCTCTGATTGAAGATTTTCTGTTTTTCCTCTTAACTGCCTGCTTTATACTGTATCAATATTGCCAAATAGAATTTTATTGCAAGTCAATCCTGGGAGTCCAAATGTACCTGAGCTTAGTTGATAACAATGTTTATCTTGGTCTCACTCTTATGAATTTTCTTTTTGTTATTACTATTATCTTTTGGTGAAAAGGCCCCTCAATTCCTTAAGATTGAGTATCAATTTCACAAGTTGAGTATCAATTTCACAACCTGAAGGTTCCTGCAACAATCTCATGTTTTGATTGTTTGCCATTTCTATGATCATGTTCTAATTGAGTTGCTTGGGGAGAAGTGTCCAAACACAGAGAGTGACACCAAAGACTTACCTGTCTAAAGTTTCAATATATGAACTTTGCTAGTTTTGCATGCAGATCAGCACACACAAAAATTCTCAAAGTGCTGAGCCTCATGCTGGATGCCAAATTAAGCTGGTTTAACAACACATTAAATAATTAAAAAGCTGAATGTGAGTCTTAAACACCACCTCCTCTCTTGATCTACCTCTGACTTAATGTAACTCACCATAGCAGCACAATTTGAACAAGGAATCATTACCCAAAAAATCAGAACGGAATGTTCAAGAAGTCAATTGCTTCTTGTAGAATTACTCAGTAGGGGTACCATTAGAAATGTAAACTCTAGTTTCATAGCTGCCTGTTATGGGAACCTTTTCCCATGGAATTGATGTAAAATATGAGCCTTATAGTATGATTTCCAAATCTTAAAACAAAAGTGTCTTTTTCTCTACTGAACCTTTATTTGTTATTTTTATGAAATAGCAAAGCGGTCATACATAGAATACTTTTGTCCTCTAGAATGGAAAAAGCCAGACAGGAAGCCAATGAGGCATTCAAGAATATTCGTCTCGGCCAGAAACGAAAAATTAGTGTGCGTGAGAAGAAAACAGAAACACATGACCCCATCAATGCAAAAAGAAAACTCACAAGACTTGAACAATGTAAACTTGAAGCACAGCAAGCTTTTGGAAATGTTCCTTTGGGCACACTGGCAGAAAATATAGAAAAGAAAGATGGGCAAAATAAGATTCAAAGACACAGATCAAGTGCAGGAACCAAACACTCAGGACTTGAGAATAATGATACTGCACAGAAAAACACTAAAAAAAGCTTTGACAAGAGATCTTTGGAAAGAATTATGAAAGAAAAGAGGAAATCTATAAATAAGGGGAGACAAAATAGAAGATCATCAACTTTGCGAAGAAGGAGTTCAGCCATGATGCGAAGACGAAATTCTGCCAAAAGTAATAGACTTACCAAGGTCCAAGCCTCACAGTTAGAGGCTCTTCATAGTTTTGGAGGCCTGAGCCTTGACAAGTTGAGTTCCTCCAACAAGAAGGCCTGTGAAGCTGAAGTAAAGGGTGACCCAGTGGCTGTTGACTGTGAAACTGTTGAGGAAGGGAAAGTTCAAAGTGAGGTAAATGAACCAATAGTCAAGGAAACCCATCATGAAAGTGATTATGGTCAGAAAGATGGTGAGATGGATGTTGAGCCAGCACTAATTGCAAATGCTGTAGATGTCCTGGGAGAGATGTCTCTGCAAAAATGTCATTCTGTTGATGAAGTAACTCAAGTGACACCCAGTGACTGCAGCAATACTGAGACCCAGACTGAGAAGGTCCAAGTGTGTGAAGATCATGTGAAAGGTGTTAAGAGTAAGCACCCTAATTGGGAGGAAAGTCTTCATGAGGCATCCCCTCAAGCCAAAAGTATAATCACTGAAGCAGCACCCAGGCTCTTGACACGCTTGGAGAGAGCACGAATAGAAGCACTTCACAGTTTCAATGGGCAAGCTTTTGACCATGTGATAAAGACATCCACTAGAAAAATGGCCAGATACTTGACACCAATGAAACATCAGGGAACCAACACAGAGCTCCAGCCAACAATGAATACACCCTGTCAGACTGATGATTCCTTTAGAAGACACTACCCGCTTCCTAACAAGTCCTTCTACTCCAGCCTCCAGGGCAACAGCTTCCATGACAGGGACGCACTATTGGAGAGTAGCAAAAAGGTTGTGCAGACAGCCAGGTCCTTGGATACACCTTCTCCAGATCACTCACCTGCAAACTTGTGATTTCGTAGACAAACAGGAGAAATGCCATAATTTTAGTGTACTGTTTTTTTTGCTTGTCTGTTTGCATCCTAAGGAAGAGTTTTAACTATTAAAACTCAAGTTTTGTTTATTTGCATTGAGTTTGGAAAAAAAACTTAATAGTGTGGTAAGTTATTATTACATTGAAGATGTTCACATTTGAGTGTTATGTTGGTGTTCATGTTTGCAAAGAGATGCTGTTCACTGGGCCAGCAAGTTCTGACAACTAATTCCTAATAAAAAGTGACTTGTGACTGCACATGCAGGTTTGTCATTAAAAGGCAGTAGGTGGTGGAAACCCACCTGCTGTCAGACCATTTTGTGCTGTTCACTTTGCACACCAGCCTTTTGTGATATTGAGAACTGTTGTCTAAACAAATCACTTTGTTGTTGTTGTTGTTGTTGTTGTTGTTGTTGTAAATTAGCAATTTTCCTTTTCTGATTTTATGGAGGAAGGATTAAACTAAAAAGTTGTATTTAAAGTGAGTACAGTGCAAGAACTGTCAGTGATGTTGACAGCTCACTTAAAAGACAGAAAATAAGTATTTGTGGTATTAAGATTTGTCATGTGATGAAATCTTTTTTTTTTCTGGTGAGTTAGTTATTATCTTATGTTTTTTTATTTTATATAAGAAGGATCAAATTAAAAACCTGTACAGGAAGTACCATGCAAAAACTGTCAGTGGTGTTTGTTCACAGCTATCTCGAAAGACAGAGAATAATTAATTTTTTAACTGATTTTAACATCAATGTCTGGTAAAAAAATGTTACTCAAATATACTCCAGATGATAAAAACCATTTTTCAAAGAATTTCAAATTTCAAATTTTCCATCTCAGAAGTGTTGTGTCATACACTGAGAGGTTCCATCAGTGTAGCTCACTACACTCTATGGTCCAATTGTTCAAAGGGCAGGTGAGTCGCTATCCAGTGGATAAGTGTCAAGAAAAGGTACCACGTTATCTAATGGATAGAGATTTATCCAGTGGATAGCATTACTTCAAACAACTGTGGTCTGCAAGTGTATTAAGTTTCAGTTCTCAATACTTCCTTAAACTGCCTACCTTTTTTCTGATCAGCTGCTATGATTACTGAGGTTTTGGTCTTTTTGACATGCAACTTGAATCTGTAAAGTCATTCTGTCACACTTGATAATATACTTCAGGGCACAACCCAGTAAACCCTGATGTTAAAGGATAAATTTGATTCAGCTGAACTGGCCAGTTTAGTCAAGATGACAATAAAATGATATGATCCAGTGCTTTTAGGCAGATTGGCACTCAGTTTATGATCATCTGTTTAGAGAGAACTTTGGTGTTAACATGGAGATGAAACACAAATGTTGATCTTTTTGTCCCTGATTTATTTATAGAGCAACAAAACAAAGCACAGAAACTGTCCTTCTTAACCCCTTTACACTCTAACATCAGTATTCATATTCTCTGTGCTTTTCCTATACATTTCCTCAGGTGTTTGACAAGGAGAATTTGTTTAACAATCAAGGGCTTCTGTAGTTGGTGATCATTTCCTTAATTCCCTTGACCTTTATGAGTGATTCAGAGTGATATTGACAGGGGAAACTTGATGCTTATCACTTTTCAGGGTCAAAGGTTTATTAAGTGGACTATGCCCAAAGACTTGGCCTGGAGCTTAAACTATGATCCTTTGCCGCCAGGTTACCACATCAAAAATAGGTAGAATTTTCTTTTTTCCTTTTTTTTTTTAGGTGTATTGATTGAATCTGACTTGGTTTAAACATGAAACTACATAAGTAAAAGTTAAGAGTTGGTTTAAGTATCACCCTACCAGTGAAAAGGTATGCCATGGCACCATTTTGCCAAATTCATAGGCACTCTGAAATCCTATCCTTTTCTTGTTCAATATATCGCAATATATCGCAATATATCTTTGGTTAGGGTCTATTGGAGACAAAAGAGTCTCAGTTCGCTTTTCGTAGTAAAATTACTTGGAATTATATTTTTGAGGCAATCAACTGTAGGCGACTAATTTTGATTTTCTCTCTGTTTGAGGAATGGCAGTAAGCGTTGTCTCTTTCGTAACTGTTATTTGGTCTCATCACGCAACACGCACTCCCTCTCAAACGGGGAATATATGACGTTGTGTGACGAGACTAAACAAGTGTTGCACTAATGCATTTTATTTTTGCTTAGAGGTATTTAGACAATAAACCACAAAATACCTGGTGAGTTCAGTTAAAATAGTAATATTTTCTTTCTCTTAAGGTGAAGCAATGCGTTATTTTCGTCCGGTTGAAAGTTACACAGTGTCCCATCTCAATTGGCTCGCCTAGCCGAAAAAATAACCCTTGCTTACTACGCTTGACTATGTTTTTTTTTTTCCGTTTGTGTGATAATGTCTTTTTTTTCTTTCCATTGTTTTCAATTTGTTACTTGTGTGATCAAAAAAATTTTCCTTTAATTTAAATCCAAACAATGAAGACAATTGACTGTGGGCACCACGAACCGTTCGTGCGATTTTTATTGAACGTTTGTTCGGCATTGCCGGTAGTATCCTGTTCAACTCACGCCTAGCTTCCAATCGACATCCGTTCCGCAAAGTTCAAGAATGCGTCAATGCAAATGAACCTAGCTAACCGCACCCGAACCAGGTGCGGTACGGTATGGTTTCTATATATAGCTCTTATTGGCTATGAGGAACACGGCACAATGATTTATAACCGCTGGAGACTTGATTTTTAACAATGATCTCTGTAGCGAGTTGCGATGAAGGAGTTGTTTAAGGATAAATACTGACATAACCTTTTGGAAAATCTATCACCAAACATAGCTTTACTTCAGCCAAATACTAGGTCTGTCAGAATTAAGGTAAGGGGTGTAATCTCCGTTGGTTATTGAAAGCCAGCAGTACTGTTTTCAAATCAATCAAAGAGGTTAATTCTAACTTTATATGTTCGCTTGAAAAATCAAGTACATTTACGATGTGAAATGTGTCCTCTGTTACTGACGCTGACTTTTGTAACGCTTTGTGATTTTGTTTTTCAAACGAGTCGTTTTCCTGCTATACCTAGTTTACCAAAGAAAGAGTCACCTTAACATACGCCGCAATCTTTGGTTAAAATAGAAACTACGAAAAAAATTCCAAAGAGAAAACATCCTCTTGGCCTACTTCGTTCAAAATTGTCATCTGTCACTCCGTTTAGGGAGCCCCCCGCGGAGAGTAGGAATTGAAACAAAAATCAAAGGCCGAAACATCTGATGAGGCCGAGTTCCTGAGTAATCTATCTTCTTGCTATCTGAGATGGCCGTCAGCTCCTGTTGAATAATCACCTCTGACTAAGGAGTCTAAAGGAAGTGTCCTTCGACAGCAAATTGGGTTCAAGTGGAAGTTGTGTTAGAAAGATATTTGCTTTACGCACACCCATACAAAATCTACTTCGACAGGTCCGCGCAGATAAATGTTATGATACACAGACTGAAAGAGACTTTTTTAACATTATCATTTTGTCGGGAATTGTGGCACATTTTGCGAGCTAAAATAGAGGATTTGGCAAGCTGGCGTGATAGTTCAGGCTGTTTTGTTGTCGATTTTCCAGTTTTATACTTTCTCGATGCCATCTAAAATAATAGAAATAGTATTTACCAGACTATGTTTTGGGCTAAAAATATGTCTTGGGGCCTCCTCATTTTAACCTTCGCCTAAAGGCTCGGGCTAAAATTAATCTAATGATTTTTAAGGGATCACATGGTTTTAAGGGGGAACGCAAGGGACGTCAGTCGTCTCTAACAGAGTCTAGAGAAAACTGATCACCAGTGAGGGGAATGCCATTAGAATACTGTAGAGCGTTATGTGAGGATTGGGTCATTTTCATTGAGAAACGACTAAAATCCTCGTCCCCCAAAGTGAATGGTCCCTTATTTTCATTGTTTCACCCTTAGAGATGAAAGGTTTTATCATCACCAATGCATCCAAAGATGAGAGATGGTTTGAGCATATTGTTACCGGATTCTACATTGCGATCTTCGTGATCACATTTATGACGAACACGTTCCTCTTCATCGTGTTCCTGAAGAATAAATCGTTCCGCGACCTCAGCACTTACTTGATCGTCCAGATGGCGGTAGCTGACGTGCTGTATCTTTGCGTCACCTGCGCCATCATTGTCATAAAGAACTTGGATGTACAGCTTAGCCGGCCGATGTGCAAAGCCTTGTTATATGTAGAGGGAGTGGCCAGATTTGCATCTTCGCTCTCTTTGATGTTGATCAGTCTTGAGAGATCCATGTCTGTTTGCTCACCATCGATGTGCTATACAATCAGGAAAATTTCTGGAGTCAAGAAAAAAGTGAGTGTCTTGATGTGACTTCAATATGAGATGATCAACTTGTTGAAGCTGCCGTTATTGCAATGACCTACAATTTCTCCCTTTCTCATCCCACAGGCTTTCTTAAGCGTTTTCATCAGCGCTGTGATTCTTCGTTTAGGAGTCCTTTTCGTGGCGTGTGACTCTGAAAAGTGGGCCCCTGGCTACAGAGTAGCTGTGACTGTCGCTACTTATACCCTCCCCCTGGTGGTAGAGCTGACTGCCTACACCATATCTTACCACAATATCAACCGAAGACTTAGAGCTTCAGCAGGCAGCAAACAAGTTCTGTTGTTTATCAAGAGGTCGCTGAAGGTTTTTGTGTTAATCGCTGTAGTCTTTGCAGTCTGTACGCTCCCTGCATCAGTCATGGTGATTCTTCAGTCACTCCGTGTTTACACACCTAGCTATTTTGTTGGATATGTCGGGGACATAATTGAATGCATTCCCTGTGTCACAAACGTAATCTGCTACCTGGTCTGCAGTCCAAAGTTTCGCATGGAAATCAGGAAACTCTTATCAGGTGTGTTTCTGTTTGGACTTACTGCCCCATAGTTAGAATCCACAACCTCTCAATTACTCGTTCCGATAGTGAAACACGGTTCATTCTCTTTAGCATTTCCCGACATTTTACGACTTAAAAACGTACTTAGAACATTTGGACTGAGTTTTTTAGCGTAAAACCAAATCAACTTCCCAGCGACAAACAGCCAATCAAAGGGAAGAAAAACATAAAAAAGACAATGAGACCTCACAGTATGAACGAGCAAACCGAGTCGAGATGATTCCTCAGCATTACACTGCATATCCTATACTGCGCAAAAAATTACGTAATTAGGCGAATAAGCACGCGCGCATTCCGAGAACATGGAGAATCTTTACGAAGCGATAACGGAAATTCTTCGGAAAAAGGCAAAAGCACCACCAAACGGACGCGCGGTAAACTCTTAATCTTAAACGAATAAAACCCCAAAAGCGAAACGACCGAAAAAACTGAAAAACTAAAAAAACTCGCATACGCGAAAATCGTACGCGTCACAAATGCTCACCGCGTGTTTTAAAATTCGAAAAGTCTCAGAGCGCGCGTGCTCGCTAGTCGACTTCTTTTCACCAGATACGACGGTCTTTATTTCTTGAACGAGCACGGTGACCTATATTTTTTTATTCATTTGCACCTGTATAGGCTTAAATGGGGTACGCTTGGCCAATAAAATCTCTTCAGCAAGCACGCTTAGCTATCTTTTTTCATCGTAGTTTTCGAAACAGAGTTGGTAGGAAACATTAAAGGAAAAATTCAAAAAAGAATCGTTCAACAACTTTCATTTCTGAGTAATCATCTTAAGCGCGTGCAACCGATTGATTGGAAAGTTTAGTACGAGTTTTGTAGACAAATCGTTGGTTAAACAAAACCGAAGTAGCTCCGGATTACTCTCAGTACTCAGTTGAGACTTACTATATACCCAATCGATAACGCAGTGACCGGAACTCTGATTACACACATTTTTTTCAGTCCCCGATTACAACTCAATACCAGGTTTTAAAGACCTTTCCTTTTCTAAGTACAATATCTCTTTCCATTCCTTTTTAATCAAACTTGAGAATGGCGACTAATATTCATAGTTACCTTGCTCCACTTGATAAGACGCCAGTATTGTAGTTTACACGATAAGTTGAAAGAAGAGCACCGCCGGGTGACCCACAATAGAGCGAGGGACTACCTTAATTCAAAGAGGGAGTATACTTTTATCGAGGGCAGAAGTGAAATTATCTGACCGTAGACGTAAATAATTCCTTAATTACAATTTTTTTTAGTTCGATGAAATGATTTATGATTCATCGACAACTTGTTTACGGTATTCATGATTTTTCACTGACTATATCTTATAATTCATGATTTCTTAATTATTCATGATTCTGGCCACCTGATTTAACCCCTTTGGTCAATGACTCATGATTCCGCCTCCACCCACGAATGTTTGACAAAGAATCTAACCTTCTAACCTTTTACCCAGCCCTTCGCCTTTTCACATATCTCGCACTTCCATTGCCTCTTACTAAACGTTTATTTACATCAGTACTCAGGTATTGTAACACTGGTGAATACATTTCCAAATCAGCCTCTGCAGAAGGCGCAGAAAACTTAGACGGCCTTGATGACGAAAAGAAAAACAAGCGCGCCATTGACAAGACCACTTTAAAGTTGGATTGGATTCTTGGCGATGACCCATCTCAAGTCGTCATTCCAGGATCCCCTACTCTGAGGGTAGACACACCAGCTAGTGCTGTACCCCCTGACTCCATAGAAGTACCTCTTATGGCCCTAGAAACCATTGCAGAGCAAGACGAAACAAGTCCCCGACGGGCAGCTCGAAAAGGCACCAGCGTTAACACTTGGCCACGCATGCGTCAAACTCCAAACGATCGACGTGTCCCGGAGAATCTTGCGGCATCCAAGGACTCCGTTTTTTCTGGGTCAAGTTTAAACGGTGTGGACATTGGAGTTCACCAATCTGGGTTTGAGACAGGTTTATCCACGGAGACA
This sequence comes from Pocillopora verrucosa, assembly GCF_036669915.1. Classification (NCBI taxonomy): domain Eukaryota; kingdom Metazoa; phylum Cnidaria; class Anthozoa; order Scleractinia; family Pocilloporidae; genus Pocillopora; species Pocillopora verrucosa. Next base: position 23,176,472 of record NC_089315.1, on the reverse strand, counting down.
GTGGATAATATCATGCCAAAGATCTCTAAACATACTGTCAAGAATGTGGAAATAGGAACCCAAACTGAGTTCAGCAGAGTTGACGTACATGAGACTGTGAAAGAAGGTAGATTATAGTAACATTTAATATCTATTATTACCATTAAGCAATCAATCTCGCATCTAAGAAAGCGAATTTTGGGGATGTTCAGCAAGCCGCAAAGCGGCAACGTAATTATCCACAAGTTTGGACCACTCGTGCTCGCGCAGAAAGAGCGGGGCCTTGAGTTATCAGAGCAGTTCGACGAGAAAATTCTCCAGGTTCTCACAAGAGTAAGTCATTCCGCGTTAGAAATTCCCCTGTATGCATGGGCACATGCTCGTCGCAACTGGTCTGTGATGCGCAGAATAACTTTGAAGCTTCACCCACCACCCGGGCTACCCCCGGGAATTTCCTATGCCCAATATGCCGTGTGGCACGTCGGGCGGCTTTTCGTGCCATTTCCGTAACATGTGTGTTTTACGGGACAGGGTTCAGTTAGCCGTCCGTACCGTGGGGGTGGTAAATTTGAAGCTTGCCTGGGTGGGGTGGGCAATTTGAATTGTTAAGTCTCTCCAGCGGAATGAACGTGTTTTGTCTTTTAATATGGAGGTGTTTGCAGGTAAAAAGTTCAATTTTGCGAGAAGATGGTCAGAAGAAAAGGTCTAAAAGAAAGTCACGGTCGCTATTTATCTTGCCGTTCACAAAAAAAATCGACAATCATAACCGGTACTTGGGTGAGGCATTTGAACACAATTTTGGCCGGGGTGGGGGGGGGGGAGAGGGCGTTTCAGAAATTTGAACGAACCAATCTTCAAAAATTCAAACTCTGAAGGGTAGGAGAGAGGGGGGAGAGAGTGGCCGGGGGGATCTTAAAGCTTCGAATTGATCGACGCATTCAGCTTCTCGTTGTCAGAGTTCTCGTTTCTTCAGGTCACGTGGTCATTTTTACTTCTAAAGATGCGTAAAAACGAGTGACTCTGAGGATTAAAATGAAACTAATTTTCTTTGACTTAAGTTTTTTACAAAACCGACTGCTTTAAATTTACTTCATTTTCTTTGAGGTTCCTTATTTTCTGGAATGTGATAATTTGTTTCAATCACTCAGCTTTTGTCTTGTACATCAAATATTGCTCCAAGAATTGGAGTTTATCATGAAATTCGTATAGAGATTTAAAGAATGTGACTTCTTCATATATCTCTTTCGCAGAATCATCATGGCTCTGACGTGAAGGAAGAAACGTACTTTACATTTACTATTGATGTATGCAGGAAACACGATAGTTGTTCGAAGGCAACAATTTTGGGTTTTATCGTAACTATATAAGAAATGGCGATCGCACCTTTAGATCAGAGGCTCGGTTTTATATATTTCACATTGTCAGTGAAGCTACTTAATGAAAAAAAAGTGAAACTAAAGCGATTCATTGTACATTCGCGATAATAATTGTATCCGTATAATCATTCTGCTAAAGAAAAAAAGTGAATTCAAACCAAATGATTTTTTTCATTAATGTACATAAAACCATAATTTCCTACTACTATTTAATGAAATAAAAGCAACTTACAATTGAGTGTGAAAAGCTGTCCTCTTTGGAAAGCAGGAGAAAGAACAATGGTGAGGTCAAGGGGGATGTCAAAGTCACTAATGGTAATACTAGTGATGGCTCGAGGCCAGGTTCTCCTCCGTCCATTGCACACTTTAGAAATGAACTGAAGTAAGAAGAAGCCAAACTTCTCTTGTTGAAACAACCACATGCTGCACAAAATGATGTCAAAGGTAGCTCCAAATTTCATAAAGAAAATGTGGAGAAGGTACAGACACAAGGAGTCTCTTCCCAACCTGTGAAGTCCTCTATGCAGCTTCCACCTAAAAAGGGTCAGAATCTTCCTCCCCTACCACCTTTGAAGGCCTCAACAGTACTAGCCATTTCTACTTTCCATCCACCCAGGGATGTTCTAGGACAACCAAGGCTGCTTCCAAAAGAAGTAGTAATGCTCAATCACAGTCCTCAAACTCTGGATCTTCAAAGATTACATTGATTTTGATTAACTTTGTTTGCGATTATTCTGGAAAATTTCTTCCTTCCTCTTTTCCTGGGTCCTCTGTCTTCCTCCCTCGAGAAAGGAAGAGAGGGGACCTGGGAGCGAGGTTGAACTTCCTAAGTTCAGAAGTTCAATAATAAATTGATGATCATCCCGGAACTTTCAAATGCGCGCGCACGATGCAAAACTTGCCCTTTCATTCATAACATCGAGACTACATCGGGACTCAAGCGATCATATAAGACTACCATTCACTTCACCTGTACAACTTGCACTTATTTAAAAAAAAAAACGTTATATACTGGCGAAGGAGGAAGACGACTAGCCTAGACTAGACTAGGAATGGCGAAACGCATCCAAACCGGTTGCTAGACCATTAATATTCTCAATCATTCAAAGCAGTAGGCAGTTCGGAAAGCTGCAAAATTCTATAAAAAACATCGGCACCCTTAATCCCCATACTCTTTTCATTTAATTAATTTATTCGTGTTTTTCTTGTCACCACGTTCCAATTTCTGCATATAGGACACACAACCCGCTCTGACGAAGAGCGAACGCTCGAAACGTCAACTTTAAAACTCTTTACGGTGGTCAATTTACATTTTTAACTGGGTTTCTAAAACCAAATTATCTTCCTCAACCTTCTCTATAAATCAAATGCACTTCTTATCACTGGCCTTCTCAGCAGGCGTTATTTATTATTTATTATTTATTAATTTTTTCGGCGTTGATTAAAAGAACAACAGCGAAGTTGCATAAAAACCAGCGGTGATTCGAGTGATTTCCTCGAATATTCTGTATCAAACCTTAAGATGATTCCTCAGTTTTGCAACACGCATCCTGTATTGCGTATAAAGATCACGTAATAAGGGAATGAGCGCGCGCAAGAATGGGCTCCTGGCGCGCGCGCATTTCGAGAACACGGTATTATTTTTCAATCCACGGACCAGGTGACCTATCTTTTGTGTTGTGTTTTTCGAAACTGACATTGGTAAGGAAAATTAAGGAAAGTTTAGAAAAAACTTGTGTTCGATAACTTTTTTTTCTGAAGAATTACCTTATGCGGCGCGAGAGATATCCATGCCCAGGCCGACTGCCCTCGTTTCAGGAGGCTTATCATGAGACACAGAAACGCTAGCCTCCACCGCCTGTGAGGCAGGCGTTCACAATCGAGTAGACTTCCGTATAACCCTATTCTTCATTATGGATACATTTCTTTGACAAAAGCAAAAAAAGGCGAAAACAATGGACGCCTTCGGGGTTATGGATTTGTTTCAGATTAGTAGGGAGTTGGTGGGCGCTAAAAATAAGTCTTGTCCAGGCAAACAGCTGTTTTACCAGCCCTTGCTCGTCAGACATTTCAAGTCCTCAAGAGAAAATATGTCTACCCTATCTTACATTTCTTGAGGTGAGCAACCATTTGTTTTTGCTGTATTCAATGTTGAATATGTACGTTAGACTCTGCATGGCGGCGTACACTACGTGGGGTTTTAAATGAATAACAGTTGAGCCAAAGAATAGCCTCTGAGCTATAGAGGACTCAATAATGTCAACATTAAAGATGGCAGACAAGAGTGACAAAAAAATCTTGGAAAAGGTACCTTGAAATAGAAACTATACATTTGCGTAAAAATCGCTGTCAGTTATATAATTTTGATAATTCAACGCTTAGACGACTCGGGTTCTCGTTTTCTTTGGTTGTGCTCTTCTACTGTCCTGTGAGTCCATAAAACGGATTTTGTCCTCTCTTCGAAAACGGAACATCTTTACGGTACAAAAAATGATAGAAATATTTGAAATTAGCTGGAAAAGAACTATTTTCTGACAGACTAACGGAGACCTAACTTAGATTTCAAGCTGCGTGATTATATTGAGCTTGGTCACAAAGGTAAATATGAAATCAAATGAATTAAACCGAGCGAAAGAGGTTGATAATCAGAGTCTTCATTCAACAGTCGCTAGATTTGGAGATGTAATTAAAAGCAACGATTTGATGGAAAATGAGTTAAAAGCAGCAGAAACGTCAATGAGTTTATGTAATGTGGACAGTGAAGTTGATTTGGATGTCACGGCGTTTGGCTGCCAGGACGATGATCAAGCCCATGGCCTATCTCAAAATGAGTCCAAAGATTTAGATGAAGACAGAATTTCTGAGAGAAATCTTAGTGAGGTTGTTGAAGAAGTTGATGTGATAGATGTTGGATTTAATGACTATCCTTGTGATCAAATTTCTGGCTCACAATTAAGCATGGTGGATCATGACAAGTTGGGAAAAATCAACAGCAAGACCTATAATGAAAGGTTATTTCAGTTGCAATTTGAAACATTGGATAAGAAAACAAAAAGTGAAGCTCATGGTGTGGAAAAGGAGTCCCCTACTATAGAGACTAACCTGTGGCATGACCAGTTTTTGAATGGCAATGGAGAGGATGATGACTACAATCGCTTCTATTTTGAGTCTGATCATTTGGCACTAAAAGATAATAAACAGTAAGTATTACTTAGTCACTTTTAGTAATGCAGTAACTACTTTTTAACTATGAGTCTTTCCATTTTTAATTCCAACTTTCCAATATTTTTTACCTAAAAAAAAACTCCATTTTAGTGACTTTATTGAAAATACAACTTCACTGTAGTAAATCCAGTCATGAAAATGTGATTCCATCCAGCAGCACATCTCCAATAGCCTATTACTCAGAAGAAGCCCCCACCCCCCTGGCGGCTTGGTAAAAGAACCAAACAAGCAAACAGACCAACATATCTTTCCAGTCTGAATTTATTTTGAAAAGTAACAAGTGGGTGCCACATTTTTAACTCTTCCACACCCAAGATCTCTTTAATAATTCTCACTAGCACCTGCTATACAATTCTCATGATGCCATTTTGGGAGAATTTGGTTTTGGGTAAATTAATAATTCCCTAATTGATATTTATTTTTCTCTATTCTCTTCACTTGCCTGCTTAATGTTGTATTGATATTGCGAAGGGAAACTCTGCCATTGTCACTCATGGGAGTGAAAGGGTTAATATGTTTTTGTTTCTTTTTACTATTTTTTATTATTTTTTCATTTGAATGTGACTTTGTGTAAAATTTCATGAGTCTTCTGTAATCACTCTAACTCTTTTAAGGTTAATGAGGACCTAGATGTAGTTATAGAGGATTTTTATAGAGATTTTTTATCTTCTTTTGCACCAGCTATCATTTATTGTTGCAAACGTTGCTGGTTTTGGAGTCTCAGAGGAGTCAAGCTGTCAAGGTAATCAAAATTATTATTCTTGAAATAATGTTTCAATATTTGTGCGACATAACCCACCACCAGGTTTGAGGTAAGGTTGTAGAGTGCTAGACTGCAGTATTCAAGCCCCAGACCAGGCAACATCCAGGTTCTTAAAATAACTGAGGAGAATGTGCTGCTTTTGCTATCAAATTTGTAAAATTCAACATTGTAGTCTTTTTGGAGATGGATGAGAAAGCATAGCCTCCTGCATTTTGAGGGCATCCGTAGGTCACCCACAGGCCCCACTTTATGTGTGTTAAATAGTGAAGCTAGATATGCATCTAATAATGTATGTTTTGGCTAAACTTGAAGCATGGGTCAATCTTTTTTTCCCTTTGTGTTTGCTTAGGGGATTATGTTGGCTTTGAGACATGTAGTTTAAAACTAACTAATCCATAGGAGAGATTTTTTTCATGATGTACTGGTATAGATGCCTGTTTATGGTGTAACTCTTCTCATTCTTTCCTATTTCAAAGGATCTTGATAACCTTTATGAACAGCAGGTGAAAGCTCTCCAGGATCCTGTTAGCTTTGTGGAGAAGCTCCAAAATAAGGTGATATTTTATTCTAAGATAATGTTTTTGGCTTTTGAAGATGACCTCTGTCAGTATGTTGCATAAGAGTGACAAATATCTAATTTCTCCTTACAATATCACCCCTGAATCCTACATAAAGGTCGCAAGAATGAAGGAAATGATCAGCCACTAAAGAAGCTCTTGATTGTTAAACAAATCTTCCTGGTCAGCATTTTAGGAAATGTATAGAGAACAGTACAGAGGATACGCAAACTGATGTTAGGGTGCAAAGGGTTAATGAATGGTATTCAGTTTGTTCAATTCTATCAAAGCCACATCAATTTATTTTCAAAAAATTTTGAAATAAAGCCCTCCTTTTAAAATTAAGACCTGCTGCAGGTAGTTACAACCTTCGTTGAGTTTTGTTGACACAAGGGGAAGGGGAAAGGTATTATCAATTGTGATGAGGAGGGTGCGCAGTTCAATTTTTTTTGTAACATCTTAAAAATTTTACAAGGGCTAGTGGAAGATTTGCTAAAAGAAGCCCTATAAACTTGAGGCAATTTTTGTTTTAACTTAAGGAACACTTAGATCTCCCACCGCGGCAGAAGATTGTGAAGCTGCCACCAGTTCCTTGGGAGGAGTATACAGTATCACTGAGTGCAATAGAGAGACAGAGATTGAGTAATCCACATCTCACTAGAGCCAGTGCAAACAATGTGGGAAAAGGTACAAAGAGACAATAATTGTTTTAATACATTAGACTTATTATGAAAAAATCTGATTGGTTGAGAGCTTCAATCAATAAACAATAGCATGTGAAGTTTATATGATAACCCAATATCTGCAGCAGATAATCCCTGTACGTTTAACGCATTTTTTCTGCACTTATTTATCGATAACTTGCGATCAGAATGTGGAAATAAAATTTACTCTGATGAGAAAGGCGCTGCGCGATAATAGGGACCTTAAGCAAACCACGCGACAGCAACGAGGACATGGAAAAACAAAAGATATAATAGGCAGAACAATAGCTCAGCACGTGCGTTTGTACATTTCTGAACCGTACAATGCAAAACAACAATGTGAAATCCCCACAATTTGCGTCGTCTGTGAACCGAAACCACGACGGCAAATTATTTTAATTTCTAGTTGGACCTCAACACTTCTTTGATACGCTATGCTGAAGTTGAGGTGTGGCACCATATGAGACGGTAAACACATGCAGTCATTTTTGAAATTCAAATTATAGGCAGTAATTCATTTTTTAAACGAAGTCTTCCTTGGCGTTGCCGTCCTGACTGCTTAAGGTCCCTAATAGCGTTCTTAGAACTGTCTCTTTCTAAAGTGCCTAATTAGCTATGAAATAACTCTTAAACGTGATGTGCCATAAAATTGAGTGCGTTCTGCAGAGTGATCGTGGCAAGCAAAGGTAAAACTCACGCAAGCACTCGTTTGCACATGAAAAGTCAAGAGTGATGACCTAAAAAATTAAATTTATTAAAAGGCTTTTCGAAAAATTACGTACGCTATCTATGCTTTCCATCATTTAAACTCTTCATAAAACACTTTTTATTTTTCTGAAATAAAATTCAGAATATAAAATAAACATCAGGAGACGAATGTCGCCGTAAAAGATGCTTATCAGCTGACACGGCCTCTTAGTAAGCCAACATTTAGCTGACTTTTAAGCTCAAATATTCCGAGCAATTGAAAGAAACTTTGATCCAATTTAATTTCATTGAAGATAAAGCCCATCGAAGGTTTTGAAAAAATTGTTTTCAGCGAGGGCTGATTGTGTATCAGACTCTTGTGTTCCATCAACATTTGTTTTAAATTTTTAACTTCTGGGTGATATATGGTGACAAAAGGAATTAATGTAAATGATTAAGGCTCTGACTTTGAGTTTTCATAAACTACAAAGAGTGTTGTCAGTTTCACTCTTTAGAAGAAGAAGAAAGGAAGCTCTGACAGTAACAGCAGTGTTTTGAATTAGCAATAGCTGTGTAGAGAAACAAACAAATTCTCTTAGATTACCATTACTTTTACTATAATCAGATTAAGTATGCTTCATTCCAGAAAGATTTCTTCACCAGATTGCAGAAAAGTGCGTTTCTGGGAGACTTAAGTTTTAAAAGTTTCTGGGGGAGCATGCCCCCAGACCCCCCCTAGAGGTTCAGGCCTTCGGCCCTCGATTATACAGTGTACCGGCCTACTCACAAGGCAGTGCCCTTCTACTTCAAAAGTAAATGAAAACCCTGTGTCTGTGTTACCTGTCTCAGCCTTAAGCCATGGTTGATGACTCAGACTTCTGTTTTAATAATTTATGATATTATGCAAAAACTACATCCACTTATTGCTTATTATAATTGTGATCAGAATATCAAATTTATTTTTGAATTCAAGAGGCTGACAATGATGCACATCCAGAAAACACATGTATTGTGAAAGTTGTAACATACAAGTTCACTGTAAACTGTTCAGCCAAGATTAATTTGGGATCGTTATAATTTTTTTCTGCCACAACTTTGATCTCAGAATTTTTGCTAATATATATACTAATGATATAGTAGATAATAAAGATAAATTAGAATCTTTTATGCAAAGTTTACCATCATTTTAGAGTGTTTCAATTATACAAATGATAAAGGTGTGACATGTGCAAATGAAACAAGACATTTTAAACAATACAGTTTATAAAGTTGATGTTTATCACTGGTTCCATGTACCAGCACAAGAAACCTTAGCCAAGTTTAAGCCATTTTGACTTAGTGCATTGTCAATAACACATCTTAATGCAACATTTCATGTTGATAGTGAAAAACCTTAACTCATTGGAAGATCTCATTTGCAATTCTCCTTACTTTCTGCAATTCAATTCTTATGATATTAGTTTGGATACTTTGATATTGAATGAACTTATTATCCCCTACTTGATATTTTTCTTAATTTTTTTTCTAATATTTGTCCGCTTGATATTTCATTGATATTGTAAGCGGAAATTTCCTTCTTGGTCACCTGTGGGCATTTAAGGGTTGACTTACCTACCTATACTCGTCTGGTTGAAAGACCTCATCATTTGGTGGTCTCTTAATGTTTGAAAACATAATGAAATCTTTCAGTAAAATCATGATGTATCGGAAAGTACTATGAATGTGTAAGAATAGAAATATAATTTTTTCCAGCAACTGAATCATCATTGCAAAGTTCTGATGCAAGTGAGACCTCCTCAACTGCACCTTCAGAGAGCAATGTATACAGTGTCTTTGGAGGAGGGTTTGTGGCAAGCAGGCAAGGAAAACCACTAGAACGAGAAAGGTGAATATCCTGTCAAATTTTAGTTTTAACCTTCAACAATCCAAAACAATTGGTGGAGAACAAGTTATTGTTACTTTCCATAGTGCAAAGTAGCTCATTTAAGGGCAAATAAGGAAGAATCCCTCTGAAAACACTTCGAATGGTGTTGCATCTGGTTGTCCAAGACATCATGCCTTCCCTGCTGGACGATCAATGTTTCTTGCTTTCTGTGTTTCAGATTTTCAACTTTTAGATTTTAAACCAATCTTACATAGCAAGCTAGTGTGTGGACTCTCTCTTTCAGCATAGGATCACGAAAAAGTACCTCCCAGGCCTGTAAACTGTAATGATGTTAATTCTGAAAACACAGCATTACTTTTTGTAATGTTGTGCAAGTTTAAGCCAAAATTTTATTTATTTAAATTGTAGTCAGTCACAAGTTTTCAAGGCAACAAACAATGTCATAATTTATCTTTTCTCCGCATTGTGGGCAAACATTATTTTTTTCTTGTATTTGTGACCATTTTCTTAATTAACAGTCTGACAAGTGCCTTCACTCCAAGAGGTGGTGACTTAAAGAATGGACAAAGCGATATGAAACCAGTAACCTTCAATCAGCCATGGACTACTGAAGAACAGGTTTGTCTGGTTTTACCATTGCATGCTAGAACAGAAAAAATAGGGGAAAATTTGTGTGTAGTACTCAATGTCAATCTTTTAATGAAACTAGCTGACTTCCCCAAAGACTCTTGGTATGTAGGTGTATGGTTTCTTTGGCTGAAATATTCCACCTATCATTTCCCTGTGGCCTTTGAGGCATCAATGTGTTGCCAACTTGTCAGTTAACATTTACAACCTTTCAACTACCTACTATAAATGTTTGCAGCAGAATGTACCCTCAGTTGCAATGGAATTTAACCTTTTTTTGAGGGGTGATGATGGAACTTTTGGATACCAGCCTTACAAGATGCCAGCGGATTGGACATTTGACAAATTTTGTTTCTCTTTCTAGGCTAAATTGGAAAAGTTGTTGCAGATTTATCCCCAGGAGGAGATTGAATCCAAGAGATGGGAGAAAATTGCTGCTGCCCTAGGGAACAGAACTTACAAACAGGTTTTACTCCAATTCTTTATATTATTATAATTTGTTACAGTTATTATTATTATTTTATTAATTACTCTTTGCTTTATGTACCAGCCACAGATAGAGATTATACATGTAGGCATCATCAAGGCTAATTCTGGTGCATTTACAATAATTGAGTTATTTTTGCAATATCTGTCCTCTGACCTTATGTCCAATTTATGGCTCTAAATATGCAAGGGGTGAAGGGATACACCTCTGTCATGCTTTGTTCATATCAGTGTTTTATGGAAAAATGTAAAAATCAGAGCTATTAAATTCTTTTAGTAATGTGAATATGAAAGTGTGGTGACAGACAGAAATTTAACAAAATACAGATGATCATCTAAATGGCCAAAAGTTAATTTTTTTTGTTTTATTTTCTTTGTCATTATCTTCAAATCATTGTGTCTTAGTTGTAAAAGAATGTTTCTGAGAGTCAAGTCTCTGTATCTCAAATTGCGTACATCTTTAACATTTCTTTCCCAAGATCTCATTAGTAATTTTTCTTACTGCCTTCCGTATAATTCTTATGATGTCAGTTTGGAGAATTTGGTATAGGATCAACTAATAATCCCCTAATTGACAATTTTCTTTATTCTCATCTCTTGTCATCTTGATCTTTTAATGATATTGTGAGGAGAAATTTTGTCTTGTTCACTCATGTGGGTCAAAAGATGAGGTAATCCTGGTATTTATCACAAGCAATTAAGTAATATCAACTCAGTTGATACCCTGTTATACTCTCCCACCGACGCACCACCACAGTTTCTTTAGAAATTTACGTAATCAGAAGTACCTTGCTTGATCAGAGAATTCCCTTCGATGGTTAAGAAGTACAAAATCGAGGGAAAGCTCTAAAACCAAGGCCTCTCCAGTTTTGGATGTACCTCAAGAGAAAATGAGCGGAAGAGAGGAGCAATCATAACGTTTCCCTGGATATGTCGATTCCACAAAAATTTTTTCGGTTCAGAACGAGGCGGAAGTACGTTACTTCAGACCCCAGGAACTTGAATTCTCACCAGTAACATTTCTTTTCTTTCTGAGTTTGTTTTCTTCGACAATTTAGTAATCCGCATGCTGTCCGCCAATATTGTAGTTTTCACTCAAACCATAGGGATCGAAGTTAGACTTCACGCGCACATGTCAGAAAACAGTCTGAGACTTCCGTTCGAGAAAATCCTAAAGAATAGACCATTTTCGAGTTTTAAAACCTCCACTTTCAAAATGAAGCTAAGAGCAAAACCATTTTTGTAAAAAATGAGTCATGTTTGCACAAGAATAAAATTAAAAAAATAATTTCGACATGAAATACTTGGCACCTACCCTTATTTCAAAACAGACTTTATGCATCTCGAAAATGGTCCATAGTCACATCTCAAGTCCCGCACTGGGGTTTTCCCTTCTTTTACTTTATTTTATCTTGATTTACAATAATGAAAAGCGTCCTAACCATCTTAGAATGCTCATTCAATTACTCTAATCCCTCTAAGGTTGCCAGTCGAGTTCAGAAATACTTCATCAAGTTAGCTAAAGCAGGACTGCCTGTACCTGGTCGTGTGCCCAACATACCTCGGTTAGGAACCAGGGTAAGAGAGAAAACTTAATTTATGTTCCAGTTTTTCAGGTTTAATGGTTTGTTTATTTTCTTCATTTCATGTTTGCTTATTACAATAATTGATTGCGTCGGAAAGCAAATGCAAGTCGTTGAAATCACTTTGTTGATATGTGAAGAATGAGTACTGATTACACTTGCTTGATACCACTTGTTCCTTGGGTAATCACTACTAGATTCATCTTTCAAAATCTGTTTATTGAAAGATCGGGATATCAGCAAATACGTTTGTTAGCTCCAGGCTTCACTAGACTAGTGATATGGCGAGTTTTCTCCAAAAATGCTTATTGCACCTTTACTAGCTTTGCGAGTTGATGTGTGATAGATCGACCCCCTAGGACACAAAAAATGAGCTGCTTAAAAGTGTCCAGGTTATCCTATACGATGGCACAACTTTGACATGTTCTTTTTCAAATCGTGTGGCCAATTGGTCTTGCAGAGTAAACGGTCCTCCCATCACTATCAGACTCTTGGGTTTCGAAATTCCACATTTTTCCCTTCCTATCGACCAAAAGTTTTAATGGACGAAGATGACGAAATCTCAAGTGTAGCTACGGATGATACGACCGGATATCCATCGGTAAGATTAGTAAATTTAGCCTTTAGCTACGATATTTCCATTCTTACTTATCAAAGTGCCTTTATTAGCGAATTAAATATCCAAAGAGTGTCAGAGAACAATTTCATATTATGAAAGCTGTGACGTCTTCTTGACGTCATCTATTGCTACTGTGTGGCTAGGAAAACAGCGGTCAAACATGCGCTTGTGTAAACGTTTCAGCGGCCCGACATGGTGCTCCAAGACCTTCAAGGCTGTCAGAGCCAAGTTGTTGTACAGTAGGAGTGTAAGAGAAACACTCTAAGCTCATAAGACAACGTTGGACAAACGAGATACACAAATAAGCTTTGTGTTCGTTAAGTCCCAAGTTTTCCTTTTGCCTTCTTTTGTTACCTATTGCAGACTTCTTTGAAGTTTTCCATTTTTTTTTTTATAACTTTTGCGTGAAACTGCTGTTTTCTTATGCCGTAGTTTTGATGGAAAGCATCGTTATGGAATACCGTAGACGCAGATAATTGTGACCCGACCTAGGGCTAGATACAGTTTAGTTAAAATTACCATGAATTCTCATTTGGTCTTTTTGGTTCTTTTAATATGCACCTTCATCATTGCGATTATTATGGTTTGGTTTAACAGCACTTTTGTACGAAGAGCGCCATTTTGTGTATAATATACATTCTTGTAAACAAAAACACTTACTAACTTACTTTGTATACTGTGTTTATGATAGGATGAAGAAACTGTGCCAGTAGATCAGCGGAATACAGAGGAATACAGAGAACTTGTGGAGCTGAAGAGACTAAAGAGGCAGAAACTGACGGAATATCAGGTACTGTATAGCTAATCACTTTTGAGAGTGGTAAACGTCCTTTGAATATTGCAGTGAAAGAAAAAAAGGAAATTTGAAAGTTTACCAGAATATATTTTCCAGGGTGGATATATCTTTTTTATTCTTTTCATTAAGGTTCTCTTTCTCATTTCTAATACAGCATCAATTGCAAAATATTTCATTGCACCCCTTTATTTATACGATAATTATTCCGCAAGGCATAGTCAGTGGTCAGGCCTAAGGGATCCTTTTCATGTTGTTACAAAGCTTGCAGAAGACTCCTTTAGGCAGGTTTTGTGTTACAGAAACATAAATTTTTGGGACACCGTCTTGCACAGTATGCGCTCAAAATAAAATGTGGTCAAGAGAAAATAATTTCCCTCTATTTTCTCTTTTGGTGGCTGGACCCGTCTTCTTTTCTGCATATGAAGTCATATTTAAACCCCGACGTTTGCTAAATCTTTTTTCGCCAATTGTTTTGTTTAAGAGAGCTCTACAAGGAATCAATCACTTGGCCTAAAATAGGTGGCTTATCCAGTGCAATGTTTCTTTTACATCACTTACCTTTCTCGTTGATTTTTTTGTGATGATTTGATTTTTATTGCATAGTTGTGGTAGACTCTCGGTTTTTCCGTGTTCTGCGAATTGGCCCGAATGCGTGTGCTTCGTTAACTACCGAACGGTCCGTCTTTTACGAATTCGTCTTCTAAAAAATATATAACCATTGATAATGCCTGGTTTTTTTCTTCCACAAAAAGAGCCCATTATTACCTGATATTTGTCCACCTTCCCTGTGAAAAAGAAAACCTTCTTTGCCTTCATGACTCAATGTTCCCGAGACTTGATCTCTTCTTAAATTATTTTTATCTAATTCAGTATAATGTAAAATGTTATAAGAAGAGCGATGACGCCAGTTTGTTTAAACCCGGTGACTTATCTTCACAAGAGACATTGCATCATTTTTCTTTCATACTTTGGGGACAATTAACTATTTTGTTGGCTCTATTCACACGCAACTGAGATTCAATAAAAGATTTCTCAGAATTTCTTTCACTGCAATCCTTATTTCTTGCATTTTCCAACAATACAGCAAAGGGTTAAGTGTTGAATTCAGATAAAGCAACGTTGTTGCAAAGTAGCTCATGATCATCAATGAAACGCTTGCTGAACCGGCGGCGTGAGCAATCCAAACCAAACCGAATGGAAGGTAGCAAAGTATCATTGTAGCGAAAACCCACAAAGTAGTGGACACTGTTTTTCTGTATCGCAACAACTGCAAGGCTGAAATTCCTTTGGGTTGACACTGTGGAGTAATCTGAGCTTGGATATGATTTTTGAGGGTGAGATAGATTCGGGTATAACAGTAAGTGGAGATTATTAGCCATGAAGACCACATTATGGTGTTCAAGATGATGAAAGCGTTGACGCCTGCAAACACTGCCATGCAGACGGCAATGGACATTAACAACAACAGAGTAGCGACCATTCTTGCTCGCTTGATGGTTACAACTTGGCGGTACCTGATCCTTAACAGCAAGGCGAGGTGTCTGTCCACGCTAATTGCGGTCATCGTCGCAAATGAAAATGTACTTGAGAATATGCTGACAAAATTCCAGATATTTTCGCTGATTACACACAGATTCCAACTTTGGTTGAGAGCAGTCAGAAGGGAAGCAACTGTTGCTGGTTGCACGAGAAGACCAACACCGAGATCCGAGAACACCATGCAACGAAGAAATAATTTGGATGGAGGATTAAGGGATGATTCTTTTTGAAGTGCAATAAGGATGAGCGCATTTCCCAGTGTTGCTGTTATGGATGATGCGATGTTTAAAGCCACAAAAATCGGTGTGAAAGTGGCAAACGGCTGTGGGAATTTGCAATAGAGGTGACAATGCAGTGCTTGTAGTGAGTAATTGGACATACTCTAACGACGAGGTCAAGATAAGTGATATCCTAGAAGTGATTCCTGTAACTATAACAGAAACTGCTTAATCGAAAGAAAATGAAAGGAATCACCTCTTTTCTGTCTTCGTAGTAACACTATTTATTTCAAAGCCCGCGTTTGTTATTTGAGAGAATACATCTGCTCTTTCACAGCAAATGAAATACGAGTGGTAAGCAATGAGTTCTTTTGTGAAAAATTTCACCCTTATGTAATTGAATATTTTATTGATTATTAAGTTTATCATATTGTACTCTCAACAAAGAATAAAAGTCTTTTTTATAATATTTAATCTAAATGTAAGGCCGCGTTATGGATTAGAATGTTTTCCAATTTTCTTTCAAAGTTATTTTGATTTTTTGGCTCAATGTCGCCAATTTTTATCCTTTGAAAATCACAACCTGGAATTTGTGGTTCCTGTTCAGTACTTATGTAAAGTTCAGTAATGATTCAAAGGATGAGCTGATAGCTATGGCGTTTTCGCTTATCGGAATCAAGGGGGCTTTTTTGTTATCGTCACTACGTGCTTTCATTGTACTCCTTAAATTACTTTTGCGTGTAGTGTAATTAAAGGAAGTTTGCTAACGGAAGGAAGGAAGGAGCTATGTTTATTGAGATCGTGTACTTTCTTCTTTTGAGAGATTGATGGGCCTGTTCTATTTCGATAAATGTGTGTGAGGAAATTGTCGTCCAATTCATATTTCATGTTGTTCGAGTAATACGCCTGTTAGAGGGAACTCTTTAGACATGAATGTTATTTATTGTAATTATTCAGAAAATTTAGATCTGGTAAATTCTACTATTCTTGCCTTAAAAAAAATCTAATGTTTGTGAAAGATCTCTTCGGGTATGGAATACTTACGAGTGTTTACGTATTTGGTGTGGATAGGTGTGGTGCTATTTATGTTATACAATGAAAATATGCAGAACACAACATTTAGCCCTTTACATCCTAATATCAGTATGCATAT
The DNA here is from genome assembly GCF_036669915.1 of Pocillopora verrucosa. NCBI lineage: Eukaryota > Metazoa > Cnidaria > Anthozoa > Scleractinia > Pocilloporidae > Pocillopora > Pocillopora verrucosa. The sequence continues at coordinate 23,160,275 of NC_089315.1, read as the reverse complement.
TCTCCACACTGTTCTCTATATATTCCCTAAGGTGCTGACAAGGAGAATTTGTTTAACAATCAAGAGCTTCTTCAGTTGACGATCATTTAATTTATTCTCATGACCTTAATGTGTGATTCAGGGATGATATTGTAAGGAGAAATTTCATGCTAGTCACTCTTAGGGGTCAAATGGTTAAAGTATTTTTTTTGCCTCGCCTTCTCTTTCCCTCAGTTCTATCCTTGTTTTCGTTACTATTGCCCAGAGAAGTTGCAACTCGATCGTATTTTGGAACTTTGTTGAGTAAATTTTGCAGTATGCCAGTTCTAAGGTATATTTCTTGATAAAAGACCGTCTCCTTCATGAAGGCATTTTAGCTGTCCTCGCGCGAGGTGATTATAGCGAAATATGACGCAATACTTGACCAATCAGAGTGTTTGCATCTCTATAATCACCGAAACAACTATAGTAAGAAAAATTAAAATAGGTGTAGCATGTTAAAACTGTGTGTTCCATTTCTTTTTCAAACGGACACTCTGGAGTTTGTTGGCACATGGGTACTTGATCTGGTTCGATAGAGGGTGATCATGTTTGTAGTTTACATCAGAACCAAGAGTTTGCCTCCACTTGCGAGCATGTGTGACATTGTAAGACTTCAACTGACTTTAACTTGATATTTCCGTTCTATGATCCGCACAACTATCAAGCCAGATTCCTGAGAATTTCTTTTACTGCATTCCTTATTTCTCTGATTCTCCAGCAATACAGCAAAGGGTTAAGAGATGAATTGAAATGAACCAATGAGATCGCAAAATAGAATATCATCATGAATGAAATGGTTTGTGAAGTGGCTGAATGAGCTATGAATACCAAAGCAACCGGAAAGTAGCAAATTATCATCGCAGCAAAGAGCCACAATGCAGTAGACACTGTTTTTCTGTATCGCAACAAGTTCTCGGGTGAAATCCCATTGGGCTGGCCTTGTGGAGTGATTTGAGCTCGGATATGAGTTTTGAGAGTGAGAAAGATTCGCATATAACAGTAAATGGAGAGTAATATCCATGAAGACCACATTATGAAGTTGAAGATAATAAAAACGTTGGTGCTTATGAGGACTATAAAGCAGTTGTCAGTAGACGCGAACAAGAACAGTAGAACAACAATTCTAGCTCGCTTGATGGTTACAACCTGGCGGTACCTGTTTCTTAACAACAAAGCAAGATGTTTGTCCACACTAACAATGGTGATTGTTGCACACGAAAATCCAGTAAAGACTGCGTTAAAAAAAAATGAGATATACTCGCTGATTAGACACAGATCCCACCGTTGGTAAACAGCGAATAAAAAGGAAGTAACTACTGCTGGTTGCGCGAGAAGGCCAACACTGAGATCCGAGAATGCCATGCAACGGAGAAATAACTTGGACGGAGGATTAAGGGTGGATTCTTTTTGAAGTGCAATAAGGATTAGCGCATTTCCCAGTGTTGCTGTTATGGATGATGCAATGTTTAAAGCCACAAAAACCTCAGTGAAAGTGGAAAAATTTGAAAAGTTGCGAATGAGGTGACAGTTCAGTCCTGCTTGTTGTGAGTAATTGAACATACTTTAACGACGAGGTAAAGAAAAGTGGAATTCTCAGTAGAAGTGATTCCAGTAATCATAACAGAAGCTGCTTGATCAGGCAAGAGTGAAAGGAACTGCCGTTGCGCTTTCCTCTTTTTGACTTCTTGGTAACACCTTTTATCGCAAGAAAGCTGGCGTTTGATATTTGAACTGAAAAATGTTTGTAATTGGAACATCTGCTCTCAACAATGAATAGAGCGCGAATAATCATAAATGAGTTCTTTAGATCAAGTTTTAGCCGAATTTAATTGCATATTATATTGGATAGTAGGTGAGCATTGTATTGATGACGGTTCTATGGTCTGATAACTTTCCTATTCGGGGATCTCACGAGTTTTGGAAGAATTGTATACGATTGGTCAGCTTGATGCCCCAAAATAATTGTCTTCTAAGAGTTTATTTGGCGAATTCATGTTAACAGTGTGGTATTAATGAAAAATGTCGTGAGGGCACAGGAATAAAGAGAACAAAGAACTTCTCTATTTCCATATTTATTAAAATCAGCAGAATAATCAATGAGTGCTGGTAGTCCAAATTTCACCGAAAGAAATGGGTTGATATTAAATCTCCATATCGTAATTTAAAAATTAATTTAGGATCGTTTTGTGATATTCATGGGAATTGAAAAGCCACTCTACAAAGGAGGGTGGTGTTTCCCATTCTTTCTTTTTTTTAGAAGAGATTAAGGTGACCACTTACCTCGATGTCGCAAATGTTTATCTCTTAAAAATTAACGGACACAAATTCTTGGTTCCTGTTCAGTATTCATGCCAAGTATAATTTTTGATGCAAAGGATAAGACAGTAGCAATGACCTTTTCGTTTATTGGAAGTGACTGGGAACTATTGTGATCATCACCACCTGCTGTCATTCTACTCCTTAAATTACTTTTGCATGCAATGTAATGAAAGGAAGTTTACTAACGAAACAAAGAAGTTATGTTTAATGAGATCCTGTACTTTTCTCTGTGTAAAGATTGTGGGGCCTCTGCTTATAATTTTGTGTTTTACAGGAAATAGTCGTAGATTCATATTCCATTTTTTTTTCGCGTAATAACCTGTGAAAAGGAGCTGTTTAAACATGAATGGCCTTTTTTGTAAGTTTTTAGAAAATTCATGGCGAACTGTCGACTGAAGTTTCATGTTGAAGGGAAGAAGCCCATTATTATCTAATACTTGCTCATGGTCTTCTTGAAAAAGGAAACTTTTATTGCCCTAATGACTCAATGTCTGCGTGATTTGACCACGCCCTAAAAATGCTCTTGTATTTTGACCTGTTAGAAGGAACTCTTTCTACATGAATGGTCTTTATTGTAATTTTTCAGAAGATTTATTATAGGTTAATTTTTTTATTCTTGCCTTAAAAGAAACTGCAATGTTTGTGAAAGTTCTGTTAGGGTATGAAATACATAGGAGTGTTTATTGATTTGGTGTGGATAGGTGTCGTGCTATTAATTTGCTATACTGAGAATATACAGATCACAACTTTTTAAGTCATTCTTTAACCTTAACATCTCTTTTCTCGGGTCCTATCCTTGTTTTCGTGACTATTGCTAAGATACTGTGCGGCTCCATTGTATTTTGGAATTTTTTGGAGGACATTTTGCAGTATGACAGTTTTAATGTATGTTGCTTGGTATATGTCGGTCTCCTTGAGGAAGACATTTTAGTTGTTTCCTAGGAATCTATGAATGCAGCCAAATTTCCATTGCCAGATTTCCTGTTGGAAATTTGCGATGGCATTCGGAATATAGGAGGGGCTGGAATGTAGTAACTTTTATTTAGGAATATCTCTCGCGAGAGCAATTCAGTATTCTTTCTGCAGTTTGATAACAAAAAATTAATCAGTGAATCGTGCTAAAGCTGTGTGTACCATTTCCTGTTTAAATGGGCCATTTGGAATTTGTTGGAACATGTGAGCGTGATTTGATTCGACACAGGGCTGGCCATGAATCAGAAGCTATTTTGTATGACATCATAAGAATAAAACTGATTTTTACTTGATGTTTCCGTTCTGTGATCCACGCACAACTATGATGCCAGATTCCTGAGAATTTCTTTTACTGCATTCCTTATTTCTCTGATTTTCCAGCAATACAACAAAGGGTTAAGCGATGAATTGAAATAAATCAAAGCGATTGCAAAATATTGCACCATCATCAATGAAAGGTTTGGTGAGGTCGCTGTATCAATAATGTAAACCAAAAAAACCGGAAAGTTGCAAATTATCATTGCAGCTAAGAGCCACAACGTCGTGGACACTGTTTTTCTGTATCGCGACAAGTTCTCGGGCGAAATCCCATTGGGCTGGCCTTGTGGAGTGATATGAGCTTGAATGTGATTTCTTAGAGTGAGGTAGATTCGCGTATGACAGTAAGTGGAGATTATTAAGCATATGGACCACATTGGGACACTTGAGGTAATGAAAACGTTGTAGCTTATGAGGACTGTCAAGCAGTAAGCAGTAGACACTACCAAAAACAGAGCAACGACCACTCTAGTACGCTGGATAGTTACAATTTGGCGGTACCTGATCCCTAACAGCAAAGCAAGATGTCTGTCCACACTAATGGCGGTTATTGACGCAAAGGAAAATCCGGTAAAGAATGCGCTAACGAAATTCCAGATAAAGCCGCTGAGTAGACATAGATTCCAAAGTTGGTACGAAGCGCATAAAAAGGTTGTAACTGCTGCTGGTTGTACGAGAAGGCCAACACCGAGATCCGAGAATGCCATGCAACGGAGAAATAATTTGGACGGAGGATTAAGGGAGGATTCTTTTTGAAGTGCAACAAGGATGAGTGCATTTCCCAGTGTTGCGGTTATGGATGATGCAATGTTTAAAGCCAAAAAAACCCCAGTGAAAGTGGAAAAGTTACGACTGAGGTGACAGTGCAGTCCTGCTTGTTGTGAGTAATTGAACATACTCTAACAACGAGGTCAAGATAAGTGAAATTCTAAAGTGATTCCCGTGACTAACAGAAACTACGTGATCAAAAGACAATGAAAGGAGCAACCTTTTTACTCTCCACTTTTCTGTCTTCGAAGTAATACTGTTTATCTCAAGAAAGCTGGCGTTTGATGATTGGAACGAAAAAGATAATGGCGCATCTGCCCTAAAAATCAATAGAATGTGAATAATTAATGAGTTCTTTAGACCAAATTTCAACGGTATTTAATTGAATTTTACAGTGACTATAAGTGAGGATCATATTGATAACGGTTCTATGCTCTGATCTTCGTTTTAGAGATTTTGCAGGTTTCGGTAGAATTATGTACGATTTGTCGGCTTGATAGCTAAAATAATTGTCTTGTAAGATTAAATTTACAAAGTTGGTGTCTACAGTTTGGTATTAATGAAAGATGTTTTTGTCTCGGGGTACAAGGATAAACAGGAAAAGGAACTTTTGTATTTGCTTATCTGTTGAGATCAGCAAAATAATCAATGATTGCTGGTGGTCCAAATTTCACCGAGAGAAATGAGTTGATTATTAAGAGAGTGTCTCTGTAAGAGCGGTCCGGTCGATTTTGCTTGAGACACGGATTTCGCTCGTTTCTTGTGTGTTGTAAGACATTCATGTACCTATACTAAAACAACAATCAGTTTGATCGGATCTCTTTATTTTTCAGAGTTTTACGGAAATTAAATTTCACTCGAGCGAAGGCTTGTCGTACAACTTTCATACAACTTTGGAGGACAATTTACAAAAGACTACGGAACTCAGAAAAAAACAAATACCACAGCCATGTATATTAACTTTATCTTATCTATCGAGGCGACTTTCGTAAAAATCATACCTAAAGGTATGTAGATTACCGAAAATTAGGTAAGTTCATGGAGTTATAAAGTTCTCGTAAAGGTCGGGCCGCAAAGTTTTTTTCTGTAGTTACCTTTTCTATGACAACTACTTCCTAGCTATGTTAGTTGGATCAGTTTAGAACGCCTCACTTTTTCAAAAATTTACCTTGAATTTGATCGGTTTTGGCGTGTGTGATTTAGGCGAACCGATAAGGTGTCGTTCAAGTCTTCCTGTTTCCTTGATTGAAACGTGATGTTTACGAAAGTCACCTCGATAGATAAGATAAAGTTAATATACATGGCTGTGGTATTTGTTTTTTTCTGAGTTCCGTAGGTTTTTGTAAATTGTCCTCCAAAGTTGTATGAAATTAAAGTCTTGAAAAGTGTCACGACAAGCCTTCGCTCGAGTGAAATTTAATTTCCGAAAAACTCCGAAAAGTAAAGAGATCCGATCAAACTGATTGTTGTTTTAGTATAGGTACATGAATGTCTTACAACACACAAGAAACGAGTGAAATCCGTGTCTCAAGCAAAATCGACCAATTTCCAATTTTCTTCAAAGGTTGTTTTGATTTTTTGGCTCGATGCCCTAAATCTTCATCCTTTGAAAACTCGTGGTTCCTGTTCAGTATTTATGCAAAGAGCACTAATGATTCAAAGAATAAGCAGATAGCTATGGCCTTTTCGCCTATCGGAATTAAGGGCTACGTGCTGTCATTGCACTCCTTAAATTACGCTCGCAGGCAATGTAATAAAAGGACGTTTGTTAACGGAAGAGCCATATAATTATGAAGCTGCGCTTTCTTCTGTATGGATAGTTGAGCCTGTGTTAGTAATTAAATGTATGTCAGGAAATAGTCCTCCAATTCATTTTCCATGTTGTTCGTGTATTTAGCCCTTTGAGAAGGAAGTCTTTAATTATGAATGATCTTTCTTGTAAGGTTTTAGAAAATTTACAACAAGTGTTTCTTTTTATCCTTGCTTTTTATGAGACTCCCATTTTCGTTTAAGTGCTCTTAGGGTATGGAATACATTGGAATGTTTATAAATTTGGTGTGGATAGTTATGGTTATCATACCATAAGCAAAGTAAATTGCCTGGTGTATGTCGATCTCCTTAAAAAGGCATATTAGCTGTGTTCTTTATTATTTCTGATTTGCGAAAGGTGAATGAAACAAAATTTTCTATTGGCAGATTTTATCGTTCTTTTTGGAAATTTACTGTCGCATTCCGAGGATAGGGGGTGCTAGAGCTCTGTAGTTTTTAGCGAAAAATATCTCTTCGCTTGGATAAAAGGATTTGGATTCGGTATATTGATTTTATCCCACTGGTTGATTCTATTTTGGACTTGAATTGGTAATTTTACCCTGGCTTATGGTCAAAATAATGTGAAGATCATTTTCTTAATATTTTTGTGATATGACGGGCCGCCCAAGGAGGAAAAAGGAAGCCTTCCGTTATTTTCGGAGGCTGAGATGATTTTTCAGCTCGATGTATTAAATAATTGTCCTTTAAAATTTCATTGATTTCACGTGCTGGTTGATTTTAGCGAAGAGCTGTTATTTTCTCAAGGATAATCAGTAATGCTGTATTCGTGTAATGGAAACAGTGGAGTACCTCTATGAAAATTATTTCTGTTGTCATTGAACACCTTAAATTACTTTTCCTTGCGACAGATTAACAGGAAGGTAGTTAAAGATAAATGGAAGTTTCTCCATAGGGAGCATTTTGATCGCAGGGCCTGTGTTATTTATTACTTTGAACACTAGGAATGAGTATTTTTATTTTGAAAATTAAAACGTTGCTTTGTCTCTGAAAACCCTCGCATTTGCACACTCTTAGAAGTATAATTAATGAGCTAGTTGGACAAAATTTGGCATATGAAGTGAAGACAAGTGAAACTCTTTTTGATATCGGTGTCTGTTGAATCGGTCTGCCAAGGAGTAAAAATGACCCAAGTCTTTTCTTGGCGTCGCTAGTTCTGAGGTTAGTGTTAGCTTTCCACAAATTGAATTTACTTTTACTGCAAGGTTTTATGTCTATGGTTGACTTGACAACGCGCCACCAATTTTTGTTTCTATTGAATTGATTCCATCGGACTTGAGGAATTAATGTAGTGTGACGTAATTGACATGGAATAATTATTCAGTAATCTTGACATCGCAGCCGAAACACTTTATTTACAGCCTAAGATTTTCCAGAGTTTCTTTGACTGCATTTCTAAAATACTTGATCTTCCAGCAGTACAGCATGGGACCAACTGTAGAATTTAGATAAAGCAAAGTTTTGCAAACAAGTTACGTGTTATAGGAGAAAAGCTTAATGGAGAACTGACAGAAGAACCGGCAATATTAAATTAAAGATTGATATGTAAGGAAGGTAACTGATCATCATCGCAGCAAAAACCCATAAAGCGCTGGACACTGTTATTTTGTATCGCACCAAGAGCAAGGCTGCAATATCCCATTGAGGTGGCCTTGTGGAGTTATTTGAGCCTGAATGTGATTTTTGAGAGTGAGATAGATTCGCGTGTAACAGTAGGTGGAGACAACTAGCCATAAAGAACATATTATGACGTGAAAGACGAGAGAAGCAAATTCGTTCGTAAATAATAGGAAGCAGGTTCCTGTGAAAACCAACAACAACAGAACAACTAGAAAGCGAGCTCGTTTTATTGTCACAACTTGGCGATACCTGATTCCCAAAGACAACGCAAGAAGCCTGTCCGCACTAATTGCATTGGCAGTCGAAACTGAAATCACGCACATGAATGAGTTGGAGAAAAGCCAGAGTTTCTCCATGAGATAGCAGTGATGCCAGTGTTGCAAGACAACAAGCCGAAACGAACCGCAGCTGCTGCTTTCTGCACAAGAAGACCAACATCGAGATCCGAGAATGCCAAGCAACGAAGAAGTACTTTGGGAGGACACTTAGTAAAGTACAGCCAGGATTTATACATTTCCCAAAGTTGCTGTAATGAATGATGCAATGTTTATCCCTGTTAGAACCAAAAATAGAGCAGAAACCTGCCAAGAGTTGTTATGACTAACGATAATTTGGCTACAGATCGCTCAGATATCGACCGTAATTAAACTGTGATCTTTCCCTGAAACTCTGGAATGAAAGTTTTGACCTCAAACCTCTTTGCTGAATTTCCAGCTTTAGATAAATTTCCTTAGCCCAACAAAAGCTTCCTCTTCTGATCTTTGTCAAGATTTCATGGCAAGCTTGCGTTCTTTACATCTTGTTGAAAGCTTACAAGTACACGCACTTAAGTTGTGTAGAGGTTCACAACTGAATCTGCCATTTTTAATGAAGGAGCTGAGACCCCACTGCTATTTACAAAAATGTTCGGAATAATTTACAAAAGGTTTTTCGGAAATGAACATCTACTCTTTGGCATTCAATAGATTTTGAGGGGAAAATATTAACTTATATCAATCGAAACCTGAGACGCAAGAAAGCGATAATTACTTGGACACCGCTGTATTTCAGATTGACCTTCCTTTTGTTTTCCTGATCTGTTTTGTTCTCTTTTACTCGATTTGGTAGTCGTAGGTAAATGTATTTTCCTTAATTATGTAATAAATGTTAGTGACCTCATAAACAGATTCTATCTTAAAATCTCACTCAAAATGAAGTATTCAAGTTACCATTCCCAGTAAATAGGAAGAATAGCCTATTAAGGGGGTTAAAAGATTTTTCCGAAAATTACGCACTCTCGTTATCTCAAACGATATAACGAGAAATTAACGCTCTTGAATGATCTGCCTGTTTCTTAGGAAAGGAAAATGTTTAATTTTGTAGCATGGTGCAAATTTGGTGCAATTATGTTTATTTATGCGGTGAGACGATCTTCGCAAGTGTTAGATGGCTTACTCAACAAGCAGAATCGATTCACTTTTAGGAAACGGGAAACAGAGGAATTTTTAGATTGTTTGCACAGTACAACTCTTATGCAATTGGTCATTTGCGGACAAATGTTATCAGTTCATGAACGTTTCCCGTTCCGAAGATCAACAGGTAGCGCCAACCTATTTAATTTTGCTTGAGATATGCAAGTAATATTAATCCAGTCCATGTATCTTATTGCGTCCTTGACTGACTACTTTTTTGTTTTTTTCTATAGCAAAGTGAGATAGCTGTCCAGCACCATGGCTTCATGGTAAGTCAACAAAATTGTGTTTGTTTGTAAAATGTTGGGAATAAGAGAGTAGTATTGTACTTACATTTACACGCAACGCCATTTTACGTTACAGTGTGATGGCTGTGGAATGAATCCAATATCAGGCACAAGATGGCACTGTACCGACTGCTCAAAAGATGTTAGTGTTGATTTGTGCACGGAGTGCGCAGAAAGGTAATTGAGTTGTAATCGCCATCTTGAAATTTTAGTCTTGCTACTCGTATTTTTATGCTTAATATCAAGGGGAAAAGAAGGGAAGTTTTTCTTGATAGGAGAATACCCTATGACCAGACGTATTTTTCGGCACTGTTCCTTTTCATTACCTTCTTCATTTACATGGTATCGCTCAGTTAACATCGCAGTGACAACAAGGCTCTTTGATTTGCACAGCCTGTTCACAAATGTTCAATCTGTTTTACAGGGGAAATGTGAATGTGGGTGTTCACACAAGTGAACATCACCTGGAACCAGTGTATTCTAGTTCTACGTTTTTCGTGGATGGAGACTATCTTGGACTCAGCAGAGGCAGCACTAGTGCTGGTTATAATTACCTGGATACCAATTTCCTACCCTCTACTGCCAGCTAGCACAAAAGAGCACAAGGTGTAAAGCGCTTTACCCAATCTGAGCTAAGACAGGCTTGTATTCGGCGTCCTACGCGGGAAAATTCGGAAACAAGAAGTGACTGTCGTGTTTCGTCCAGCTCCTGATTGGTTACTTCTAGAGCATACTCATCCTGATTAGTCGGTCACTATGAGATTCGCGTTCTTAAGTGACAAATCGTGACAGGTCTATTAACTTGTTGAAAGAATAGGTTCCAGATGTTCAGTTTTCGCCTGAAAAACATTCTGAACAGTTTTTGTCACTGATTCTTTATCATTCTCTTTACTAAGGGTCTGAAAACCAGACCTAAAGATAAAGACGAGGGCCAGTCACACGTAAGCTGAACACATCAATCTAGTTAGGAACTGTTATTGAGTGTATGAATTGACCATTTCACATTTGTGTAATTAGTTGCCAATCCTTTGATTTACAATGAGACTGAAGGTGACCTTGTTTTGATAGAGACCAGTATCTAGTAAGCATGATAAAAAATTAATTTACTTTTGAAAAGCAGCACATTTTGTATCATAACGAAGTCACCCTTAGCCTTACTCCTGTTCAAAGGCGTGGCAACCTAGCACGCAACTGTAAAATGGACTTCCTCAAAGCTAAAGTGAATGAAAAGAGCGCGCGGTTTTATATCTAACGGAGAGTACTTTATGTCCCTGTAAAGTGTTGTATCTCGGCAATTGTCCGTGCAAATGTACACCGGTACTTAATTGGACTCCTATGTAATTTTTCATACATCATATATTTTTTTAAGCCAAGTTGTAAGTGTGGAAAACAAGCGGCAATTTAAAGAATAAATTATTCTGTTCGTCCTTTACGACTGTGTACCCTGAAAATGTTGCCGTAATTTTATTGATCCGATTGTTTCAATTTATACGTGTTCTACACGAACATCTCTACAACGTTGGAGATAACTGAAATTTTAGCTGGGAACTAAATTTTGCGCTATTAGCAAAACATTATTTCGCAGAGAAATATTATATTTTAAATATTTTTTCTTATCGCGTTATGCAGAAGGAATTACATGGTAAATTCATAGATGGTTATGTGGAATGAGTAAAAAAACCAAGAGTGCGAATCGACATTTGACTCGCAGGCAGATGTTTTGTTTTGACTGGAGTTTGTAAATTATCAATAACTTTTGTTTTTTTACGGCTGGGGGGAACTACTGTCGGATCAAGGACTATCCGCAAGTATTGATACCCGCAAAATTCTTCTACCTCACGGTTCATAAATGATCGCTTTGAAACGAAAAAGAACAAAAACCTCTATTTATTCGGCAACGTACGTATTTAGACTCTTCCTTAAAACCTACAGAAATTGAAAAAAAAAAAAAAGCGAAAATCGTTACAAATCAAGCAGCCCTTGAGTTGTTTAAAGATGCGCCGCGAGGTCACAATTTTAATGGCGTTGTTGATATCTGATGAAATGCCTATTACTTGGCCAGCATTTGCGCATGTGCCAAATACATTTAGGATATCAAACAAAATCGCTTGTTCTACTACACGTCATTAACCACGTACCCGGGAGCCACTCGGTATGAAGTTAATTAATCATAGAGATCACAAATGCTTCAAACCCAGAAGCTGCTGAGAACGAGACAAGCTTTATTCAGGGGATGGCTCCAGTTGGCTTTTTCATAACCTTTTTGTATTCCATAGCTCGATGAACCGCGGCCCAGCTTGGTTCCTTTCGATATCTTCCTCAATTATCTACAGAGGGTAATTGATGTGTCGGTATCGGAGCAAAAGAACCTCTTCTCGTTGGTTACGTATGGAACAATAATCTATTATTTAGCGCGTCCCTGACTTTTTCCCAGCCTTTGGTAGGGAAGATTTAAACCAGACTGATTGCGTAAAGACACGAAGCTGTTTGTGTATTTTTGAATGTGTTCGTTCGTTACTGGCAGCGTCTGAGCCAAAAAGTGACTAAGGTTGACTTATTGCCTGATTCATTCTTAGAAATGATTGTTTACGATTGAAAATGGGAGTCGATAGGGGAAATATGGCGTTTTTCACGTAATGTATTCATTACTTACTTGATCAGAACAAATGCACAGATCGAGTACATTCATAAACAATCTTAGCTCCAATTTTCATTTATTATTCATAACTTTATTTCAACTGGAGTCTTCAGTCGTCTAGTTTACTTTCGTGATTCTATGACTTGAAATGGAAAAGAAATTCAACGTATCAAGAAGCATAAAGAGCAAATTCGAGAAACTGCGTCCTTTCAGAATAATAAAAAAATAGTTTGAGCTTTTTAGGATTTTAATCTACACAGGAAATTAAGAGACGCCTTGGGTTGGTCCCGCGGATTCTTTTGGCTTTCCGTCCCGCGGATTCCTTTGACTTTTCTTATCTCCACGGTTCCCTTTAGGAAGCATTGCTTCCCTACTTGAAATTGTCTCGTTGCTTTCAGTGATACACCGCTTCCATTTGAATTATTTTGTCGTCTGGTTTTCCGTAGCTCTGTTTACTATCACAAGCCGCTGACAGGCTGTCGTATCACGTAGAGGCTGTCTTTGTCCTCTTTATGAAAAGGAAAATCCATTAGCGTCTACATAACTATCTTTCTTTTTCGTATGTTTTTTCTGCCGGTAGGTAGTTTTCACAGAAACCAACTGCGTATTAGTATTACCACTGCTTTAGGAAAAATTTTGTCTTCAAACAAAAAACAACCTCTGTGAGTGCATGCATATGCTACAAAAAGGGCCAGTTTGTTTACAATGTATCATCAATTTGTATTTTATCAAGTTCTCATCGAATTCGCTTGAGACACGCTACATTTCTAAAAACTTGTATTGATACAAGTAATAACATGATTTCGAGTGAAATTTGATGTTAATAAGCACGAGTAAATGTTTCACCGATAGTCAAAAAAATTGCGCTACCATGGTCAAAAACCACGGGTTTGAGCAATTTTGTAGTCTGCGGAAAATTTCGGTTGCCTTTTCACTTCGTTGGCTTTAATTCCATCCACCCACAAATGATCTGTATTGGACTTTTTTCTTTTTTGAACAATGCTTAAGATGTTAGCAATCTACTCACAGCAATTTTTCACTTCAGTAAAAGGTCCTTCATTTTTATGCAATCTTCATAACAACTTGACCTTTAGGCTTTTTGCAGTTTCGATTGGTCGTTTATACTATCTTCGGTAAGTACTTGCAAATTTGATTCTCAATATCAATAACGGGATGACAAGTTTTATTTCATAAATTTGGTCATAAAAAATTATTTCTTGCCCATTATGCGGAATTTTCTCTTCAAGAAAGTTCTTTCGAGGGTAAGAACAAGAAGTGATGTTTTAATTCAAAATATCTCTCAAAGCGTTGTTCAGTACCATAGAAAAAAAATTGTTTTAAATATAGCATCGTTCCTTTGTTTTCTCCTCACCTCTGTCCCTCTTTTATGGTATTATATTAAAAAGTACTTCGACAAAGTTCATTCTCGTTTTAGGTAGACGTTATTGTGTCCCAGAAGTATTCGAATTTGGCGAAATGTATTCAATTTACTGGCTCCGAATTGACTTTCCTTATTACAATCGGCAGAGCCATTTAAATAAGTGTTGATTCAAAACTTTACGGCAAAACACACCTGTCGCCAACTTAAATATGCATGCATCCCCGATCGCCTTCATTTGAGGCAGGGAACGCCTAGTTTGAAGACTACAGAGCCTTAGAGATGTTGCCACAGCTTATTGCAGCTTTTTTTTTGCTGGGAAATCACGGGCTTGCCCAGGACGTTAAATTGAATCAGTCCAGGTAATGGAAGCTATGTCCTTTCCAATTTCAATTTTTTTGTCCCTAGTCTAAACTTTCCTCGCCAAAGATATATTCTTTATTTTAAAAACGTTTCGTGTTGACGCGGATTTTACTTGGTGTATTGAAATGTTTAAATGGATGTGTATAAGGTATATTTATTTCCACTGTGTACTCCCAAGTTTTGTAACAACGTTGTATTTACCGAAATTTGCGTACGTGACCTACTTAAATTTTGTTTGTAGAATGAGTTTGTTTCCTTGTCCATTTTCAACAATTAATTTCATTCGGTTAGACTAGTCCGATTCTCGAAAGAGACAAATTATTCAGCTGTTTCTATTTCCTTCCCTGCGATATTTTGAACAGATTTTCACCGGCAGAGTATTTTTTTAAGATGTAGTCTATAATATTTACCTTGTAATGAATCAAATTTGTCGGATTGGTTATGAAAACCGCTGGTTTCATCCTTTATTACGGGCGTTGTTTTAGCTTACAACATCATATCATATCATTATAACACGGCAGCGAGCTCGGATATTTACATATCGTCATATAACTAAGAAATTGCGGCAGAAACCACGGAATTTCATAACCGGCTTGCTCTCGACTTCTATGGCCTAATTAAACTGAAGCCAATATGTACTGGGCTCCCTATGGCTTTGAGCTTAAGAATCTATACAATTCTTTTTAAAAATTTATCTCATTTTTCAACGATTCTTTAGATTCTATGTCAGATGTGTATACAACCTACAACTCGGTGCTCGTGCTGTTTAATATGACAAAAGTTAAGCTGGGTATGGTAGAGCGTCACTTCTCTGCTAAAGTTGTTCGGACATCGCAAACAACTGTTTATCACTTTGCGTGCCGAAGAAAGTTTCAGAAAGGCGCTACAGGGGTCATTTCCCCTCATATTCAATTCTTCGTTTGTTTTTTGAACACCACACTGAAGATTTCATATCGACTTGTTTTGTGTACAATTAAAACTGTTGCATCTAGATCCAATGTTTTTTTTTTTTGCAGTAAAACATCGCATTAAGAAACAGAAATTGATGTTACCCGACAAATTTTATTGGCAAAACAATTCTTGTGCTTTGACATAGCTGAAAATTAAATCTATGTAAAACATCGCGGACCTTTTTGTATGTAGTCAAAACTAAACGAAACGCAATTTCTTCCTTTTCTTTTGAGATAACAAGATAAAATTATTTGTCTTATCTTTGATCTTAACTTTTCTATTTGACATCATTATGATTCAAAGATTTCACAAGTTATACGCGAATACTTTCAAAATACTACGAATAACACGTCGTACGACGTAAAATAAACATTGTTATTCTGATGGAATTCGCCTGGCTAAAATGGTATGACAATAGGTTTTTTGGTAGCTCTTGCATTTCAAAATGTTTCTAAGTGATATTGGAGTCGAAATAAGTACTTTATTTTAATTAGCAGCTGCACGTTGTAGAGATATGTTGTTTTCAGGGATGAGAAGTATTTTTCACACCATTCTATTTCAAGCCAATTGTAATGCGAGGTGCTAATTTCGCTGATAAATTGTTTCAATTCACGATTATCACTAGCAGTAATTCATCGTCGAGCTTTGATTGACCTTCGCATTGTAATTTCTTGCCAATTACCACGGAAAAACCCCTCAACCTTTCAATTCCACGTTTCCTTTTTTCATCTGTGGTTGTCTTTTTCTTCTAATGGAAATCCTAAGCTCCGAATGAGAAATAATTAACGCTTCAATTACATTTAGTGAGATGACTTTTCTTGAACTATGTGAATCGAAATCTAGATTTGCCGGAAGGTTTGTCAAGACAAACTAAAAGAAACCTTAGTTGAAAATTATCAGGAGAATTAAAATCCTAATGATTTGAGTAATTTTCCAAAGCCGTATTGTATTTTCCCATCCTCTCTAATTTGAACTAATTTTCAAATTTAAAATCGGCTCGGACGAAATAGAGTATTCAAAATGTCCGAAGAAAGTTACAGGCAAGACCAGCGCGTAATGCTTCACGGTTAAAGATAATCCCAGGCTGCCGCACGGACCACGCTTAGCGAAAGAGCAGCTAAAAAATTATGATAAGGGTATCAGGTATCTTTTAGAAAGCAAAGAACGAAAAAACACATCTCATGATTCACTGGGAACGAGTTAAACACGCATCAGTTTAGTCTTGGCTTTGCATGAATTTGAAAAGAATGAGCGGACTGAAAGGAGCCGTTGCATCTGCCCGCAACTGTCTGCTGCGCCGGAGTAGATGTGAACGCAGCACTATCAAGATTTGAGTTCCTATGAAGCAAGAGTAACGTTGATGCCAGTTACAAGTAAACCGAAACTCGTCTTTCTTTTTGTGACAACCACGTCAACGTAGGGTCATCTTCGGTGTCTTTTACATCACATTATCAAAGAACAAGATATTCTTCGGACGAGTTCGACAATGAGGACAACATTTGAGCTCAAGCTTCCGGTAAAAAACTATGATCAGGATATAATAATTTTCGGGAACCTTTATCAAGCTCTTCATGACCAAGAAAAGATTGCACTGTTATTATTATCGGCCAAAATTGAACCCTCCCATACAGAGTAAATCTTTAAAACTACTAATGTGCCGGAATCTTGCCTTTGTAGCGATGTACGTCAATTTCACCGAAAAACGTCCTATAATGTTGATAACAATGAAGGTTTCCGCAAATGTCGCAGGTTTGTGCATACCCAATGTTTAAACGTTTGAAAATCTCGAAATCGTCGAAGGATTCGTCGTGGAAATCCAAAGGACCATCATGAACCGTTATCATATTTTCGAAATAAAAACATTAAAAATATTTGTATATAAGGCTGATAAATTTACCCTCTAGAACGTCTTTTGTCACCTGTGCATCGACAGAGTAACTAGTATCTGTATATTTTTCTTTTTGATCCAGTCCCGTGACCGTTGCAAAGCCTGATACTACGACAACTCCGAAGTCAATGCCAAGTTCATCTAGTAATTTCAATGTAAGCCAACTGATACGTGATCTTCTCGACGGTTATGACAAGAGACTTCGCCCTAACTTTGGAGGTATGAAATAGTCTTTTTTTTTCTTTCTGAAGCTATCAGTTTTTACATGAAAAAGTGATCAGTAATATGCCAACCTACCAAACCATTTGTATCCTAATGTTTTGACTGTTTACTGGCTGCCTAACCTCGAGATTCTTGCATTCACTGTTTGAAGAGTTAAAGATTTAGGTAAACGTGTGCCTCTAATAGCTTTTAATGTCACGGAGATTTATCTCTAGATGAAGTGAAGTAATACTCGTTATCGAGGCGCGGAAAGGATGAATGAAAGCGAAGGATGAACTGCATTGCAAATAAAGACATTAAAAATTTTGACCAAGATGAACTCACTATAACGAAGCTTGTTTGTGGATCATGTTGTTAGTAAATTTACCCTAATCAAGAGAACATTCAAAGTTCGCTCCTTTACCTTAAGATGACTTACTGCATAATTAGTTTACGGGAGCACTACAGGGCATTGCCAATCAGGTCACAAGATTCCACGGGGGTACAAAATAACCAATCATGTCATTTCTGTCCAGCATAATAGCTTGGCACTTGCATGACGGCGAGATTGCCTTCCAAATCAAATCGCCATCTTGGATGCCAACCCGGCCATGCGATTGGCATATTAATACTAAGTGCACGTGGTTCAAAACTTTGTAACCTGAGTGGCCATAACCTATGTTGTCCTTGTATACTACTGGCATAGAATCAACCTCTTTAGTTACAGTTAGGCAAACAAATCTCGCAACTTGTTGTCCTCATGTGAATATTTTAATCTTTGTTTTGGCCTGGATTTGAGTTTGAGCCACCAATCAACAAAGAGGTACGGTTCTTACAGTGGATATGATGATTTTAATCCCTCTCCAGGTCCCCCAGTCAATGTGTCTGCGACTGTCTTCATTGAGTTCATCGGTGATATCGATGAAATCAACATGGTATGTTTTGATTTTATTTCTTTAGGATTGAATTTTCTGGTTTTCTTGAGAGAACAGTTGTGCGAATCAATTCTTCTCTCAACTTGTTATTAATCATTGTTGACCATATTAGGTCGATTTGTTCTAAAAAAGCCTACGTATTCCTCTGCACAACCAGAGGCAAACGTGAAAGTAATAAAGAGCAAAGTGGAATTCTTTTAGGAAGCTTATTCTATTGTACGCGTTTGTGAAGAATTCAACCGCTTGAGGTGATTCCAGAGTCATAGAGATTTTCCTTTTTGGAAAAACTATACATCAGGGGGAAAGGGGCAAGTGATATCGAGGCAAGCAAGATATAAGAGCTCCAGTAATTTACCCAATTGTGAAAAAAAAATTGTAAGTGGTTCAGTGATGAGAGATCAAATGAAGCCCATCCGTATGTTGCTCAAAATAGGAATTTACGACAATCATGTACTTCCGTCAATACTGGAAAGACGAGCGTTTGAAATACAACCACAAAGGATACAAAAAGAGACTTGCTTTTAATCCTGAAATGCTCAAGTTCATCTGGGTTCCGGATACACATTTTCCTGGAATCAAGGACGGGCTTAAACACGACATCACAGACACCAATGAAGTGGTCCGACTGTGGCCTGATGGTGCCGTTCTGTATAGCATGAGGTAAACTAAACAAAATATAAAGTTCTCCGGGGGTAAGGGAGTGGGTTTACCTAGGAATAGAGAGGGTAGATGATTTGTGGGTTTTGAATGACTTCTTCTTTTGAAGAATTCTGTAGTAACTAGAGACTTCAAGAATATTGCTTCAAATCTCCAAGAACGGAATTTTTTTTGCTAACGATACATTTTTTCAGAATTTTCTTCGAATTTTCCGTTGCTTGATATTCGTCGGACTTACCCACCCTTCCCTTCGATATCGATAAGGCACGCCCTCGATTTGTTTTTGGCTCTAGTCATATCTTTACACTTTTTGTTTCATCTTACCACAAATTTTAAGTCTTCCATCATGAATCTGTTAAAAGACCCTAATTATCACTTGATCAAGGTGTTGCAGTGAAGTTCAAATGCATCTATTTCTAATGGAATGCTATTGAAATAGGAGAGAAGTCGGGTATTAGGAAATTAACGACCGTAAATGACAAATACAACTACAAGAGGCATATAAACTACATCCGGGATACCTATGCTGGTCAGTTAGCGCATGTGCAGACTTTCTCTTTTTACCCGCTATTGATAACTTCATTATATGGATGCTGAGCGAAGAAACCAAGCAAATGATTTGCCTGTAGCTCATTATGCTTATAGTATCTGTATTTTTTGTCTTCTTAAAGGCTGAAAATAACATCACAGTGCCCGATGAACCTGATAAATTTCCCAATGGATAAACAAAAATGTTATCTAAACATTGAAGCTTGTAAGTGATATTCAATTTTTTTAACTGTATCTTGTATTCCTGAATCTATGGATGCTTAAATGTTGCTAACCAGCTGTTCTTTGTGTTACTCAGTCAGTTACGATGATCAAGAGTTGATCCTTCAATGGTATCACAAAAACCCTGTGACGGTGTCAGACAAAATTCAGATCCCCAGCTACACTTTGACATCTTATGATCATTATTCAGACACTGAGGACTTCTCGACTGGTACGATATTATCTTTTGACGTCTGAAAGCTTTTACGCGCTTTATTATACCCATTTTGAAATCGGTGGTGGCCCCTGTAATCTGATTGGCTCTAATTGGAGCGATTTATTCACGAATAAATCGCATCATTTTCCCAGCCAATGAGGAGGCCACACTGAAAACAAAACGACCAATCAGATTTCAAGGCTTGTAAAAAGTAACCAATCTAATTGCAGGAAAATGAAAGACAAAGAGTATCATGTGGCAAATTCTGCAACCTTTGTTTCCAAAACTCTTGTTTTTCCCCCCCCAAAAATGGATGAATTTAATTTCAAGCTAGCTCAGTACTGCATCAATGAAATTTTTGAACTGACCAAGGCCTATATTTGGGCGATTTCAAAATGGATGCAATAAAGTGGTAATTGAACCTTGTGCCGTGCAATTTTGGTCTGAAATCATACTTGTGATTTCAAATCGAACTCGTGCTGTGCGTTCGTTCGATTTTGAAATCACACGTATGATTTCAGCCCAAATTGCACTCCACTCAGTTCAATTACCATTATTTAACACTGCGTTCATAATGCAAAACATGCAGACATGTTTGCCTTAAAAGGAAATAAATGTATGTGACTCTGTATGCATGTGAAAATCCATCAACTGCGTCTAAGAGCTTTATCCTTTATACACTTTTATAAAGGGGGAAAGTATCTAGGGAAACTTTGGTGCTGCGTCGTAGAGAGGTAATTTGCTATTATCAACTGAGTTGATAATCGATATCGGCCACCGAAACTCTTGTTTGAAACTCTTCAGCACCGTTGGCCAATTTACCTTATCAAGTCAGTTGATAATACCAAAATACCTCTACACTCTTACATTGGTATTCATGTTCGTCGCACTGTTCTTTTTACATTTTCTATGGAAAAGGAAAATTTTTTTATTTGTTTGTTTTTTCCAGGAGCGTCCTAAATAAGTGATAATTTTCTTTGTTCTCATGACCTTTACATTTGATTCAAGGATACTGTAATGAGGAATTAGAAGCCAATCACTCATATGGGTTTCAGGGTTGAAGTGTCTAAGTGGTACTAGTTTGCATTTGCTGCTTTCGCACGAGTAAACAAACGAGTGGCTTTGAGCAGGTCTGACCAAAATGACAAAGAAAGGAATGTAACAGCTTGCAACTACAGATAAAACTGAAGGTCGTTTAACATATTTTACTAGAAGTAAGCCATCAGTGTACCAAACCCACTACTTATCCACTAAACACGTATGTTTGTGTGTTACAGGAACTTACTCACTCTTAACTATTCAATTTGATTTGACTCGTCGATTGGGATTCCACATGATTCAGGTATGAACCGAAATGAATTTTCTTTCTGGAGAGTTATAATGAGAAAGGCTCTCAAATATTCTTATGATCCCTCGTCATTGGCAGTTGATCGGCAGTCAATTTCCTATACTTCCCCTTTTATACTATGTTGACGACGAATGACCCCCCCCCTCCGTTTCCCCAGGAAATTATTTAACCCTCCACCCCCCCTCCCCATTAGACAATAAATAAAGACAGGTCCTTTAGTAATTAGTATTAATATTATGCGAGATCAAGTGATTGAAGAAAAGTTGTGTTTTACTGACGTTTACGTCCGGCCAAATTAAAGTCCTTGGCACTTTACATCCTAAACTCAGCATGGCACCGACAAGGAAAATTTATCTATAAATAAAGAACAATTCAAGTTTGCGCTCATTTCCTTAATTCTCATGAGCCTAATGTTTGATTCAGCCGTGAAACCTTAGAGAGGAATTAGATGCCAGTAACCCTCCTGGGTTTAAACGGTTAAACAAACATTTGGTGGGCTGAATGCGTCAAAAATTTCACAGGATAGTTCACGACCGACTTCAGCCCAACAGTGATTTATCCTTGAGATCTGGCAAACCAATTTTGTTCTTTAGCCTCATAAACTGATGGTTTACAATTTCGCAGATTTACTTGCCGTGTTACTTAATTGTGGTCCTGGCTTGGGTCAGTTTCTGGGTTGATCGCGAACAAACCGCCGCCAGGATTGCCATGGGAATAACTACTGTTCTTACCATGGCAACGCTGATTGGTAGTGCCAGGACTTCTCTACCAAAGGTACATTTTCATTCTTTGGCTTTCAGGATAGTTTCCTTATATCAACCAACGGCGGCTCGATCTGAAATTACCCTTGTTGCCTGAATGATAAAATCGGGCTAGTAAATATGTTTTAGAAGACTGTAAATTAATCACTAACTTTTAGAAATAATTGAAATCAGTTTTGAATGTTTTTGTTAGCCGTAACAGAAAAATTTTTAGCCTTAAAAGCCATTACCCTCTTCCAATAGGACGTGGTTAGCAATATGTCGGAGATTTCTTGATCGTGAGGAGTATATGAATAAAAAGTTTTTATTGTGCGTTTCAGGTTTCGTACGTTAAGTCCTTGGAATGGTTTCTTATGATGTGCTTTCTGTTCGTGTTTTCCGCCATCTTGGAATACGCCTTTGTGTCTTATCTGGTGTTCAAGCAGCGAGAGGAAGAGCGAAACAGGGTTGCAATGAGGAAGAAACATGACGAGGTAGGAGAATGAAAACACATTTACAGTTCATAAATGAGCCGATGACGTGTAAAAACTTCTAACGGTTACTAGTGGCAAAACCTCCGGTATTTCCGAATGCATCCAGCATTTGGGAAAGACCACGAACGCCTTACCTAAATTAGGAGAAGGTAGACACATTTTCAAACCAGATCAGTCATTTTCAAATTAAACTGTTCTCCCATTTATTTCATCTTGTTTCAATAAACAAATATGTCCGCTGGACACGTTAGTGCATCCGCTTTATGAACGATTAGTTACCACAAAACGTTATAGGAACTAGTTTATAAAAATCAACATTATCTGCTGTTTACAAGTGTTACTATAAATTGACATCTATTTTGTTGCTGATGTTTTACTAGGACAAAGCTTCCGAAGCAGCAGAGGTATTGGTCGATAATGACAAAACGCCTCCGTCGCCTGGTAGCCGCCCCTCTTCAGGTCAAGAGGCGGTCTGGATACCAGGGAAATCTCAGGTGGAGACTGTGACGAGACCGGGCAAGTGCCGAGGCTCCAAGAAGCCTCCATCAGAGGATCACTATGTCAGGATTCTCAATACTGTGGAGTTTTTCTCCAGGCTGCTGTTTCCAGTGGTGTTTATCTTTCTGAATATCGCTTACTGGCTCTACTACGGAGGAATCCTGTAAGAGGAGACTCTGGTGGCGAATGGTGGAAGATGTGTTGGAGGGGAGAGTCATATATAGCTCTCTTTTCATAATTAAATGGTAATGGATTTGCTTTACTGAGCGTTTGTTAGGCGGTTTTGTCGTAACTAAGTACTTTAAATGGTTATCATCCCAAAGGCTTATTGAAACTGGTTTTTGTTTTTTTTCGCTTGGAGTCAGAATTCATTCAGATGCGCATGTCCAGTTTATTCTTGAGTTTGAACGTAACCAAAGAGGATGTGAAGTTTTTTGAGATACAGAGTGGATTTCTTGAGGATTGAATATAACAAAGCGTGGAGGGAGCGTGTAATTTTCGACAAATTACGTTTAGGACTTTATAATATAGCAATAATTCCTACAAGGGAACTGGATTGAAATGATGTTTGATATAAGTCGAAGCCGTCGCATCGTTCTCTTTACGACGAATGATTGAAACAAAAATAGGGATCGTTGCATTTCATAAATTATTTGATAACTGTTCTTTCGCCTTGTTGCCGTAAGTATTATTTTGTCTTTGAGTAGATATATCTAATTTTTATCGTATTATTAAAGGAAATACAGATGTAAAAGGAAAGTTATAGAGGCCAAATAATGCAGAAATTTCCCTGAAGCTTTCCATCTCAAAGTGTAATACTTTACACTCGTTGAGTTTGACAGGAAGGCGTTCACTGGTAACATCGACTCAGTATGCTACGCTAGTAAGCCTATAAACGATTGGGGGGTGTTGTTAACTTTTAAGTTTTTATTATTGTAAAGGTTTATATAACAATGATATTGTAGTTTGGGGCAAGTTTTACAACTCTTTTATCGTTTACTTCTTTTTGTATTATATGCTTTGTAGACCGTTTTTGCAAGCTTTAGACGACTTTCGATCGATTGTTAAGAAAATCGATAATTAACTACTCATTAAGCTTTCGTGAGTAGGATCAGTGGGCGAGCAATAATTGCTAAAATCAACGAAATTTCTGGTTCAGTTGAAAAAATTCTATAAAAATTTCTTAGGTAACTGGAGACATGGGGTCTTCTCCTACAAGTAAAATTGACAACTTCCTGTCTCCTTTTTCGATTTGACAGGTGCTTAAAATGATTTAGCTTACACTCATTACTTGTACTAGTTAACACACAAAGATTCCTGGAACCTCTTTGATTTTATTTTATTGGAGGGGAGACTAACCCTTTTCTTTAAAAAGTTTAAAGTTTGTATAATACTTATAGTACTAAAAAAGGATTTAGTGGCCCGGTAAGAATCTTAAAATTTCAAGTTTGATACACTTGTCAAACAATTTTGCTCTTATCTTTATTAAAAGAGGGAGGGGGTGATCCTCGCCTAAAAGTGGGACCTTTATCAAAAAATAAAATAAATTTCGGGGGTTAAATCATCAAGTTTTCTTCTATGTATTTTATCAGTCAAATTAAAGAGTGTGATTCACTCCTTGACATTGCTGATATTGCTGACGCGATTCGAAAGAGTTGGTGTGACAAGCATCATGTAAATCTCATAAGCTTTAACACTCAATCCTTCGTGGCCAGGCAATCGCGATTGGGAAATGTATATGATAAAGAAATCATTGATTTCGTCTTTCTAACTATGTTATAATTGTTGTTAGGTTTGCTGCTATATATAAGAACATTCGTGTAGCGTTAGCGATTAGATATTACAGCTATCAAATATTTATAGTAAATTTATTGCATAGAAATAAAACTTGAAGCAGCCAGAGGTCCTTTTCTTTTGTTTATATTTTATTTATATGACAATTGAAACCTCTTCATATGTGAGATAAAATACTTTATTTACGCCACACTCCACCTTTCAAGAATGCATATGCAAGTCGTGTGATAAATTTGTTATCATCAATACGGGAAAGTGTAGGGCTTCTGCTTGCACAACACAAAACCTCTAGTCTATGATGACATTTTAAATACATGTACTTTATTTGATGGTTAAACACATAACACGTGCGGATATTTTACGAGTCGCACGCTATTTTTTCCAGCCCCGTAGAGGCGAGTAGAAATGCGAGTCAATGAGGCGTGCGTTAAAGACAATAAGACACCAACGAACTTCCCGACTTAAAAATTTATTTCTCCGGCAACACATCTTGGTCATAAACCTTGAAAAGACACAAAGGATCCCCTGGGTTGTCTAAGCACAGAAGATGTCGAATAAAGCTGAAGAGAAAAATCGGAAACGAAAAATTAAAGAAAGAAGGTAATCATATCTCAATAATTTTCTGGTATTGTCATTGTTAGAGAAGCAAAAATCATCTAATTATCTTTTAAGTGGACCAGTAAAACTGGATGTTTTCGTTGGACTGGCTTAATCTTAAAAAGTTACTGAAAAACAACATGAACGGTGCTGGAGATATTGTATCCTTTTGCAATATTTTACTTACTATGGATTATCAAAACATGTTGTCTTCAGTCCCCTTGCCTTGGCTCGATTCTGCAACTCTAAAATAGTCAAGCTATCGCACCTTTCCCTGAAAAGGAGATAAATTACAGTCTCAGATTGTTTTAATACGATTCACGTAACACAGACAATCAACGCCCTCTACGCTCAACCCATGCCTCCTCATGCAAAACACGTGTCAGATCGCGCACAAAGCATTATGCACACAACGCCCGCACAATAAGTCAGCATAACGTTGAAGCACCCTGAAAGTGCAAGACATTAACATTGAGTGATAAGAATAATCTTTGATAAAAGCACCAGGATCGACACATGATAATAAGAAAATAATTTCACATTATCATTTTAAGTGTACCCTCGTTAGGAATTTATAACACCTTCGCTTGTTTAACAGAAGGGACTTCAGAACAAAATAAGTTTGGAAGACGTTTCTAACGTAACCTACAAAAGAAACATTTCAGATTCGGTTTACGCAAGAGGTAAGTGACTAACACCTTTGAGAGAGAGATTCTTTTCTTTTAATTGCACGATTCAGCGCTACCATTCAGCCACCGAATGGTTAACAAAAAGACTCAAGCCTACCAACACATGATAGAGGTAGAGCTGAAAAAGTGTCTCTATTTTTCACGTAAGGAAATATGATTCATGAAACTCATTAGTTATTCGAAGAATTGAAGTTGTTTGTATCCTAGAGTTTGTTTGGATGTCGGGAATCAAAATGGAATTTAGATTGAAACTTAAGTTATCAGTGTCGTTTACCCTTGTGCCTCAATAAAAGAGTTTGTAGGAATAAGAAAATGAGACACCCGAGCCTGCTGTATTTTTAAGAGCACTCAGTACTTTTTTCGTGATAACTTTGCCTCCTTTTAGTGTAAGAAAAGAGTGGTGTAAAGAGTGACGTAGAACAAATGGAACAAACAAGTCAAAACAATAGAGCCTATGAAAATAATTAAGAAAAAACAAAGGTTCTCCCAGGTTCTTACACTGAGGTAAACCCTTGCTGTGCCACAATGCTGAATTTTTTAGGTAGAGGTAGGGAGAGATAAAAATTTCAAAAGATCAAATAGGGTGGCCTCCAACGCTAACTTGCTTCCCTGATTAAACGCTTGAACTGCAGGCTGGGAACGATCTTTCAGTGCAGCTGAAATTGTATTTACTCACAGAGATTTGTGATGAAGAGTATGGCCCACAAGAATTCTAAACTCTTTGACATCCCGTACTGGAAGACTTGACAGCTGATTCTCTGCTAAATAACTGTGAAAATAATATTACTAGGTATAATTAGTTGTGTGAAGTGGATATCAACTAGTAACTTCCGTTTTACTGACCTTCTCCAATAGCATCCATACTCTATGCTTGACCAAGTTATGTGCAAGGTTTATTTAAATAATGCTTGTATTTGCCAACAGATCCTGATTTGGCACTACTTTGATTTCCCATAGATTCATCGGACACCAGTAAGAACAATTTCCCCGCTCATTTTTTCTTTTTTATTGACTAAAATACAGGCTTTTGTGGCGAATAGTATCTATGGTTAGAAAACAAAGGAGATATCTAACCTGTCGTCCATGAATGAAGGAAATATCTGCCTGTCCACGAGGTGCTGTCTTGTACCATTTAACATGACGTGGACAATGCCTCTTGCTCGTCTCGCCAGCTGTTGGAAGAAAAACAAAAATTTTACCTAGATTTATGCAAGGTACTATTTTAAAAGCCATTTATTTAATTTAAGACCAGTCTGGGTTACTAAATATCAATTTGATAGGGTCAAAATTTGGAAAGCTTTGAGTTTTTCCCTAATTTTTACAAGGGGAGGGAGAGGGAGGGGGGCATCGAGGCATTGGATGATACAAACGAACTCAGTAAAACTGCGAGTATCCTTTTAAGAAA
Organism: Pocillopora verrucosa; assembly: GCF_036669915.1. NCBI lineage: Eukaryota > Metazoa > Cnidaria > Anthozoa > Scleractinia > Pocilloporidae > Pocillopora > Pocillopora verrucosa. The sequence goes on along the minus strand of NC_089315.1, from coordinate 23,133,149 downwards.
AACTGGAAGACCACAATGCTCAAGTGTTTACATAAAATGTTTACCTTTGCGGCGGCCAGACCCCAGAATGCTTTCTGCTTGCTACATTCGTATGGACACTCTTTGTAGTCGATCCCAGGATCCTCTTTGCTGCCACACCATCTCAAGCCGTTCAGCAAGTATCTAGTAGCATCAGGATGAACAAATCGTTCAGAATGTTTAGAGAGAGCTGGATTCAGGAAAACATGTTTTGGTTATTCTTACCCTGCTAATGTATCCTCTAAGGTTGTAAATCTGTCGTACAGTCTGGTGTACGCATGTGTTAGTTCTCTGGTTCCCGACCAAAACATGACCTGCAAAACACACGAATAATAAGCAGGTTTAACAAACGAAAGGATAATGAATCAGTAGGCCTTTTGAGAAACTATGTCTGCGATAACTGTCAACATAATTTCTAATTCATTGGAGAGTGAGTGCACGATGAAATTGGCACCTCCACGTCACTTTCGTGATTTCATTTAATCATAAAATAAAGAGAAAGAAGTTGACTGAAAGCACATTAAGGCACTTACTTTGTCGTTCAGCGGTTTCTCGTCATATAAGTCGAAGAAGAGTGCATAATCCTTGGAAGTAACATCACAGGGCCCTTTAAAGGCAAAACTCTTCGAAAACGTTTCCCATAACTCGTTACAATCCACTTTGGACGGGTTTTCAAGATCTTTTCCCCTATTTTCAATAAAATCCCAGCACCTTCCCAAGAAGATTTCTTTCAGGTGCAGGGTGGTACCTCCGATTGGCTTAAACATCCATTTGTTCCTGTTCCTGTTAATTCTCTGGTCGTAATATTCTTGAATTCTTCCCTCTACAAATTTCGTGTCTTCATCAGCGTTATTCCGAAGTTTCGTTGCTTTTGCTAACCGATTTCTCGATCCTGGATTTTGAGCCATGTTGTAACCTTGAGGTAATAACGGTGGATGATATGTACTGATACTGCCTATAGGGTATCTCCCCCATAAATTGTTGTATCGCTTTGCAAGCCAGTTATTTTGTCTGCTGTAAAACAGCGGCTGATTGAAAGTATTTTGATACGCACGATTTGCGAAAGACAGGGGAATCAGGCGTCTTTTGCTGGTTTGAGCACTCGGCCATTCAGTGCTGGGCTCTTGTGGGAATAGAGGAGCAGTAGTGTTCTGGACTTGTCCACTTTGGGATCTTGCTTTTCTTTTACTGTGTAGTGATATGTGCCTGGCATCTAAAGGCATGGAGTGCATAAATATCATTTCAAACAATTTTAGATCATAATAGCGCCATAACAAGAAGGCTTTTCTAGGTAAAAAGGTTGAGGATTTTTTTTCCTAGGACCTAGAAATAAATGTTTTTCAGCCGTGAGGATTTTGCCTTTTGGTTGTGACAATGCGTGCAAGTTCGAGGAAAAGGTCTTTATCTTTCGTTTGTTTTATTTCTTAAGCTTTCGCTAACTTGTCAAGAAATACGCATTCTACCCATTTCATCTGAAATGGATATAGCTACACTGACACTGACAGGTTAAAAACAACAACAATTGCAAAAATGCTCACGATAGACTTCTCAGATAGTGAGGATATTTGACATGAGTAAATGAAGAGGATTTAATATTATTAGGAATTTAAGTACAGCCGAGCTAACATTATCGTGATTCAAGAAATCCAAGACACAACAGCAACATGAAAATTGATGTCAATAATATTATTCGACCATACAAACGATTTTTGTTATCCTAACCGGGGTCAATACAACCATGACAAAGTCGCGTCAGAATAGGTCACCGATGGCATAATTGAAGAGAAGCAAACAACCCTCCTTTTTCCGTGTTGTTAACCGAGCTTCTGTAGCTCCAATTGCCAATTTGTATGAATAACCGAAAGGGTATTAATTACACTATATATGATATCTACAAAGTGATACTCTCGACGATAAGCAACGAGTTTGTTTTTGAATAAACATTATCACACTGATACCTCCTGCCAGTCAACCGGTAATCAAAGCCTACGGGGGCGGTCTTAAATATCACCAACGAATCGAGTTGTTTCATAAGTTCAAATGCGGATCAGAAGGTCGAATGCCGGGCTTGCTTTTATTGCAATAATTCGGTCAGATAAACACTTCTATAATTGATATCACAAGGTGCCATACCTGTACAGACAAGACACAACTGTAAGAGAAATATGCTGGGAAATGCGCTCCATAAAGTCATGGCTACACTCCAACTGGTGTCCAGAAGACGGAAACGCTTGTTGAAATACGGTGCTTACCTGTTGAGGAAAAGCATTTTTTCACGTATGCGTTATGGTTGTAAAATGAATGGGATAGACTAAAGGTCCGTTATTAGGTACTTACTGAAATCTTTCGTGTTATGATTACGAATAATAACAGGCTTTCATTTCATGACCTTACGGTGCGATGCAAATCACTATAAATTCTCTGCGAGATGTAGATAGACTATGCTGGTCTATAAATTTGTAATAGAGTGTCGTCGATTTTTCTTTACAAGTTAGAGTTGATCGTCAGCCATTGTCGAGAACGAAGTTTTTTCATGGCTTTGTTGTGTGGAGTCACAAATGAACAGGTACCAGCCAAATAAACAGGTTTGGCTATCATCGAGTGTCAGTTGCATGTGGAAAAAATCGTCGTTTGAAACTGAACAAATAAAAAGGAATTCTCTGATCGGTTTTAACTTCGATTCTATAACGTAAAGAAGTTCTGGGGAACAAGAAGAATCATTCGCAATTCAGAGACGACCATGATACGAAGCAAGCTCAGTAGGGTTACATCGTGGCACGCAATATCTTTCTTCGCGTTAAAGAAATAAATGTTTGAATTCAAGAGGAAGTATGACTTTTTTTCGATATGACAACGCTATAAAAAACTCAGTAATGTTGTTGTCTGTTAACAGATTTGTTACTCATATTTTTCAGCCTTTGATGAATCGTCAACGGATTTTGATTGGTCAACAAGGTGAAGATTTAATCAGCGTTTCCCCTCAGATTCCATCACATTCTCAGTTGTTCCTTTTATTTCTGTGTCAAATTTTTCAATATTAATTAATAGACAAGATTGATTAGTGTCTCGATTAGCCAGCGGCAAGTACATAATCTATTTTTCTAAGGCTAAGGAAATCATTTATCTGCAAGTTTGTTTTTCATAATTGTCTTCGGGAATCACTCTCTGACAGCTTGGAGTAGCGATCTCTCATTCTCCACGGACGAGCGTGAACAGCACTCGGTATGAAGAGATAAAGATCTGCTGCAAATACACAACATTTTTTAGAGGTGTACGCATGAGTTGACCATTATTTGGAAGCAGTTATTTGCAAGTCACGTGGTGAGCTCTTGCCGCGAAAAAGAAAAAAATACGCCAAATGATGAGATTTTAACGTCGCTATGCCCCTTTCCCCCATCCCGAACAATGTTGAACTTCTGCGGAGGAGGATTAGAGCATCTTCCCAGGAGGCATTGCGCATCTGCTTTTATTGTCTGGTCTCTTCATCAAGTGACGGTTAATTTCATGATCGTAATGTCTTATGACCTTTCCCAAGTTGAAATCGAGAAAAATCAAAATTGTGTCACGGGTGGAAAGGTAAGGGGGAGGTGGTGAAAAGCAATGCAACCAGAAAGGAAAGCATGAAGGGTCCGTGGCGTTTTGCCACCGATTGTAGATGGAGTTTTTAATATAAAGACTCATGTTTAAGAGCATAACTGTAGTTTTAAAAGTAAATAGTGGATAAAAGATTATTTAAAACGAGTTTTATGCCCACTGAATGAACAAGGAGCTCCACTCAGTCAGCGTCTCTTCCCGTCAACTATTTTTCATTCAGTTGTTTTAACTTAGCCTTCTTAAATAAAAAAAAAAATAGCTGTAATCAAGAGCTGTTTCAATCAATCGATACTAAGTGGAAATAAAGAAATGAACAAAAAAACCATTTAACCAAATACAGAACTTTTATAGAGGTAAATTGTTTATCGCATAAGGGTGAAGCCCGGATCAGCATTAAGCATAAAAAATTGAGAGCTGATAAGCAATTTTTATTTTGTAAGGACAGGACATCCCCTTTCTTTTTTATTATCGAATCTTGTTAACAAACACTTTCCTTTATTCACTCTTCATCACAGAATAGTAGCGAGTGGCAAAGCCAATCAGATTGCAGCATTTTTGATAGAGCGCTTTTCGATAAAGTGTAGGAAAACCAAAATCAAAGTAATTACAATGGCCAATCAGAAGAAAGGAATAAAACCTTTAGGAGCCAATTAGAACTCAACGTAGAAAGAACCAAACTGCCTAAAGCGCGGGAAAACGCGAGCGACTAAGTCATGGTTGGTTGTAGTATTGCATCTGATTGGTTGAGAGAGTAATGCGAATTTCTGGACCAATTGCAGAGCGAATTAAAGCAAAAAAAGCGACCCCAGATTACTTTCGACGCTCAATTTTGGAAATTTCTCCGGAACATTAATAGATTTATATACTAGATACCATTAGATGCAGGCCACACTAGATGGCCTTCATTTTTTTTTTCCGATGAGTGTCCAGTTATATAAGTGGTACTTACATCGACGGAAAACCCAAAAAAACAAACGAAGTGTAAAACCAAACACAGGCATTAATATCTTTTCAATATTCGTATACTGTAAGTTCGAAATGAAAAACTCTCTGAAAAGATAAAAAAGGCTATCTTGGAATAATTCTTTGGCAGAGTAGTATGAAGCCTCTCTCGGGGTTGAAATTTTCGTTTACTGTGGAACGTTTTACTTTGTACAAAACGAGGGATACATTCCGAAAATCGCAGAGACTTATTAGCAAATTTGTTTTCATCGTCACTGGACCTTGCCCTCAAAAGAGCGTAATCCACTTATTACAAAGCTCGACACGAACCGTTATTCATGATTTCACCGGCTTCATGTGTATACTACCATTAATTTTGAGGGCTTTTGACTTAAATAGGGGGCAGCCTCTTAATCTCATCAAAGAGGTACCGTTAGCTTGCGTAGCTGGCGGTTTTGTGGGAGATTTGTGTTGAACAGACCCGCAGAGTGGGCAGACCAATATACCTTTAAGTTTGCTGCATAACCTTAGTAGCACAATCACAGGAAATCACGTTATTGTTTCGTTTGCTTTAAGAACAAAGACATGGAAATAATAGTAATTAATCATAGAAAGAAAACAGTGACGACACGAATGTGTGACTTAAGCCCGACTGTTTCATCGAACGAGCGTTGACGACGAATTTCGTTGTCAAAAAGAGACCGAACTCTTTAGCCTGTAAGATTTTAGAAGAGTGCTCTTGATTAAAGACGTTTTAATTCAGTGTAACGCAATGAACTAAAGGACTATCATTTGAAAAAACTGCTTTTTTGGCTACTCAACCGGTGGCGGTAATTTGAAACATAAAAATCCCTGTTGTAGTGTGACAATTCAGTGAATTACCTCATTGGTGCTCGCTCAAGTGAATCAAAGACATAAGGTCATTAATAAATTTAATTCGATTTTTTTGCGTTTATGGTAGTCAAAATATGACTTCTTGTTTTTGAATTTCATTGCCATTTTCACAGTCTACTGGTAAAAATTTGGGAATGAGGTTATTCGCAATTTTTGCTGCTCTGTTGTCTCTCCAGCTGTGTCTTATCTTGGCCAAAGGTCAGTACGTTGCTTAAACGGAAGCTTCACATTTTTGATTGAACGATTATGCTTGAAGGCACAGACTGTTCAGGCTTCACCCAACGGTATCGAAAGCAGATGACTTGTTCTGGTTCAAAGAAAATTTAAGTGCATTCCTTCTTTAAAATTACCCGTATGTTTGTTTAAATCCATTTTAGCTGGTAATGTATTGGAAGTGCCAACTGAACTTGCCAACTGTGGTGGACCTAAATTTCTCGCCTGTTTGTCTTTCTATGCTTCACTGGATGCATCAACTTGACATAGAAGCATTTAGTAACGCTTTGAAAAGGGTTTCATTCCATGATCGCCCTATGTTGTATCCCTGCTTAAGATCATTATCACGAAGGGCGCTTTCGTAACTATGTTTTTTCGTCAGGAATGAATCTGTTACTTTTCGTAAAAAGCATGTATCATATTTCCACCTGTAGCAGACCTCCGGCTTCCTAAATGTGTCAAGATAGTTTCTATTAATACCCCTCTTGACGATCCAACAAGAGCGGCGGAGAATTATGGTGTGCGAGCTGACAAAAGGAGAGCAATGCTGACTGACAAACCAGGAATCTTTCGGATTCGTGAGGGGCTCACAGATGAGAAGGGAACAGTATCTTTGGAGGCACTGTTTCACCCCAGGTTTTACCTGCGCCACAAAAACTACCACTTCCATTTGGAGAAGGAGGTCAACAATTCAGTGTTCTGTAAGTGCAAATTGCGTTGTTGAACTGTTAATTCGGTATATTTGTAAATGGTAAGGCAAAACAACTGAAAAATAATTTTTACGACTGACATGTTAGCCTGTTTAATGCATTTGTTATCATTCGCGGCCAACATAACCCACCTGGAATGCCGACGAAGCTTTTAAATTGCAAGCACGCTAGTAAACATGTAATGATGAAAGATGTTAAGCGTCTCGTCACAAATGTAGGACAAAGAACAAATGTGGCACAAATATTTTCATTGGGGCTCGATTCCTAAAGAGGAAGTGCTAGATTATTTTCTTTGTTTCTCGTTCGTGACGAGGCAAATACCAGGTTTTTTTACTTCATGTCCGTGCTCAGAAGTTACCAACTTATCGATTTACTCATAAAGACATTTAGTTACGAATCCACGCATTTACAGTCTTCTCCTTAGAAAAAAATGACGGCTACATCGTCACTTGTTCTGAGGTTGGCGATAGATCAGAGATCAGCTTACCCTAACAACAGTATGACTTGTGATTAACATAACCTTAATGAGGTGTTTATGAAAACTTTATGATCGCAGCTGTTTTTTTTCGTTTTCTAGAATATTGATTAGGTCGAAACAAAATTATTTTTCACATCCTTCTGTCGACCAAGTCAAACGAGTCATATTCAACTTGTCATCGTAATACTGTAACTGGGTTCTTTTACAAATTCTGCATTACGTCTTGGGCCGACGTGGGAATCAATAAATATTATTACATCCATTTTGAGATCACTGGTGATCCTTTTAAACTGATTGGCTCTCATTAGTGCGATTTATTCATGAAAGGCACCATTTTTTGCTCTAAATCGCTTCTTTTTCCTGGCAAACGAGGAAGCTTTTAAAAAGATCAATTAAATTGCAGGTAAAAAGAAAACAGGTTTAGCACCTTTCTACAAATTAGCTCAATTGAATCAACAAAACATTGTTTTGCGATTTCAAAATGGATGTAATAAAGTAGAGATTGAACTTCGTGTGTTACAATTTTGCGATTTCAAATGAAACCTTGCCACGCACTGGTTTGATTTTGAAATCCAAATGATTTTAGACAAAATTTCACTCCACCCAGTTCAATTACCATTATATAGCAGGAGAAAGTTATAGTTAGCAGGCAACCAGAAGTTGCCCAAATAATCCATTCCTTGTACAACGGTGTTGTAACGAAACTACTGATTTATTTTCACAGATAAGGATGCAACTTTCTTCATTTTGAAAGTCACAGAACACCCAACCCTTTATGCATTTGAACTATACAGTCATCCCACGTGGTTCATGCGACATTTGAAACACAAGCCTTACACAATGGTTCTCAGGAAAGTTAATGAGTCGAGTAAAGACGTGTTGGACTCCACTTTCTTTCTTGCCCCTCATCGTTGTTTTCCAAAGCAGGCAAATGGTAATCATCAGTTTGTTTTCCTTTTTAGATAATTCTTATATTTGAAATGATCGTCAACAACATTATCCACAGGCCATTACGCAGAGGATGAGGTATTCATTAAGTACAAAAACTAGAGATTTTATGTGTGCTTTACAAAGCGGACACTGTAATTTAATTCATGGACAGAGTTAATTTTTCATCACAGTCGATAAACAAATATCAGGAATCTTTTCAGCTGTCTTCAAGTCTCCTCGGTCAAAAGTATGTACATATTATTATTTAATTTTCGCCATATACTTAGCAACGGGCTATAAAAACTGCAAAAGAGAATATATTACTTGCAAAATAGAGATGCGTTGGAAAATATTTAGAGTCGTAAGTGATTCAAACTGTAATTTGACATAGATAGAATATTTACCTCATCGGAGTTTCATAATAATTTTTTTTTTTAAGATGACCTTCGATCAACGGACAAATCGCCTTAAGCTTTTTTTCTTTTAGAATATATGTCCCATCATATAATTTCAATCATTCCTTTCCCTCTTCTCGTGATTATAAAATGAATTATTGTTAGATAGTTGATAAAGGTCATCTTTATGAATTCTAGATAGCAATGCTGAAAAAAAGACGGTTTTAGTTGGAGACGGGACATTCATAGGTAAGTTTTCTTGATCAGTTGTTATTCGCGGTTTGCTTTATTTAGGCTGATTTCTTTGAAATCTTTCTTAGCAAACGTTTTTGGCATACCAAACTTTGGAATACCCATTTCTACCTGAAATCTATTCATTTCTCCCTTTCTTTCCGACTGTTGTTAGATACTGCGGATGAAGATGCTGATATTGCGACTGCCAAAGCCAACGATTTAAACGCTGGTGAGAATTGAACGTTCCATTGTGAGCAATTCTTCCTTTTTTACAAGGGAATTTTTTTGTTAACTTTATATTTGTCGTCCTTCATGTTGCCACGTGCAGAGGATTTTGAGAAGGCGTATTTATCAAAGGAAAAAGGTAAGGAAAAGCCATAACAGTTGTTTTACGTGTTAATCTTTCACATGAATTGAGACCACTCGCTTTTTCCTGTCTGCGAAACTTTCATCAAATTAATGCGAGTCGTAGTCATTGCAAACAAAGAGGCGTGGTCTTGAGCTACCTTCGAGCATCCGCCATCTCTCCATGTAATGTTACGTTAATCTGCGAGAAATAATCATAAAAACAACCTCCGATAGAACTTAAACATGGCAATGATAGCTCTGATTGAGATGATATCAAACAAATCCTTTCTTGCTTTCTTTTCGAGCTCGGCCGAATAATTTAAGGATGTGAAAGCATCAATTTTTTACATGTAACAGAATAGTGAGTCGTTCATACATCGTCAGAGCAGGTAAATATCGGTAAAAATAAACTCAGCTTGGAGTAATGAGGATTGTTTTCCTCGATCCAGTAAAAAAATAAAATAAAATAACAGGTCATTGTCATTGGCTTTAGATAGTCAATTTTTGTTTGCTTCAGACTGAATCAGATGACTGACCAAAAAAAAAATCGTTTATTCATTTTGAAATTCAATTATAAATAACTGAGTGGTTTCGTAAAGTAGCTGTCCCATAATATACGGTGATTGTATACTATGTCACTTTTGTCATGTTTATCGAAAAATAAATATTCATGTTTCTAAATCTGATCATTTTTCCTTAAGATGAAAAAGACGACTCGATTGTAATACACACTGAAGGTAATTGTTAAAAGAACTTTGGATGTATTTGGCACTTTGATACTTGCAAGGAGTTTCACAGTGTTTAAATACCGTTATTATGTAATTCGCAGATGATAAGACGGATGATGGGGATGATAAAAAGCCTATTAAAATACACACAGAAGGTAGATAAATTATGCCCATTCATTCTTTAATGGACTTTTTATTGGATCTTGATTATACCTATTGTTATAGCTCAGATTTCGAGCTTTTCATGAAATGTTATCAATGATGAATTAAATTCATATCAGAGCTCTTGTTTAACTGCTTCGTCTCCAAATGTCTGGTGGATATACAATCTTCTGGCTTTCACAAATGAGTTACCTTCACGTTTTCTTATAGCAGATTCCTCCGAAGAAAGCCAGGAAGAAATTCTAAAGGAAATCGAGGACGGTACGTTAATTTCTCTCAAAATAATGATAAATAAACACTCACTCAAGAGAGCTCCTCCTTAACAGCTTCGCTCTAAAATTCGTCAAGGCAACTCCAGGATTTATTTGACGGAGCACAAAGCCCTAGGTCTTTTTCCCTCCTCGATGTACCCATGATGCCGCTGTAAATTTTGCAACTTCAGTCGTTTTTAAATTTATACAAAATTTGAGACTTAGCTCTGGAGCAGAGCAGCCAACTTACCGATAAAGACCGCCGAAACGCAGTCTATAGACCCAATACGATACACATTTCCATAAATACTTCTCAATTTATTCTCAGCTTTTAGAACTGCCCAGAATACAAACAATTCTACGTACCTCGAGAAAATAGAGAAAGACATCGAAGAAAAAGTGAACACCATCGCTGAGAAAGCTTCAGATTATCTAAATAAGCCGTCAATTCACACTAGAAAGAAAAATAATGGCAAAACAAGTGCTGTTCACGATATTGAGATTCATACCGAGTCAGATAAACCGGATAACACGAAAAAAATTGACCCTGAAAGCGATGTTGATCAACCAAGCCATGAACAGGACTCAATACACAACTCTTCAGAGGACAATAAAACGGAAAGAACACAAAGAGTAGAAGTCCTGGGCCCTGTGATTGATCTTACGAAACCTTTGGATCAGAACGATGAAACAGATATTGACAAGGAGATTGTAGTGACAGGACAACCCAAGTTGAACGGAAAACTTACAATAGACACAACATATCAGTATAGCCATCCTCCCAAGCTGAAGAACAGGGAAAAAGAGAGACACAAAGAGAAACTTGCCGGATTTAGTATTGATGACGTTATTACCCCCAAAACCCGTTCAAACAGAACGTCTAAAAAAACCCCATTGCACCTGCATGTTGTGCGGAACAAAGCTTACAAGGATTTAACAGTGGCAAACAAAGCTCTGAACTCGAATATTGAGAAATTAAGGAATGTTCTGGAGGCAATTGAGGATGTTCCAAGCGATAACAAAGCAAGTGAAAAAGGAACTGTTATTGTAAAGAATATGCATCCAAATGCATTATACCATCAACAAAATTTAAACAAAAATAAACGTCCAAGTCTGGCGCTTAGTGGAACTCCAGAGGTCCACCAGAACCCTCCTTACTTGCCTCAGACTCCATCGGACTTGAAGGTGCTCAAGTCGCAATCAACTGTACAGACAACTGTAACGGAGTTGCCGCACTCTCCGTTCACAACATCAGCTGCTGACGAAAAAGCGTCTACGCCGATTCAGAACTCGAGAGCAAAGGCTTCTCCCTTGAAGAACAGCAGCGGAAACAAAACGCAGTTGGCAACGGTGGAGGAGGCAAATACTATCCCACCAACAAGCACCCCAGGATTACACGTGATCCAAGGCACTAGAGACCTACCCAGTGGTAAAGCTGGTAACAACATGTCTTACGAGGTATTTGATCACCTGGCCAGTGAACTCGTTGATCATGATACCACAGGAAACCCAACTCCTGTCACCGCCGGCAAAGGCACAAGAAACACTGTGACTGACTGGATGAAAAATCTTAAGCCCCACAACGCTTCATTACAGGAGACTTTTAATGAGCTGAATCCCGTGGATTCTGCTAAGATATGTGAGTCTCATAAATTTTATAATGCATATAAGAGTCGTTTGATCCTCGACGTTTTTATTTTTAATTTCATCCGATGATATGCTATTGTTCAGGAAGGGAAAGTGCAAGTTAACTTAATCTTCGTGAATCTCCGGTTTTTTCCATTGGTAATACGTATGTTCTTGATTCTAATTACGTTTTGTACTAGTGGAAATAGCTCATGTGTTTCCAATTTGGATTACTCATCTTAAGCTCATTTCCATAAAAAATCAAGGAAACTACACATAAACAGAAATTTTCTTTCCCTAACACAGTAAATGCCCGATATATTTAATCAGGTGGTTATTAGAGTAACTGCTGTTGTCGCTATTCTCGTTACCTATCTCTCCCCCAACAGAAGCAATCGGTAATGATACGCTACTGTCTTCTAATGCTAGTTGATTACATCACCTTTTGATTCCATCCAAGATCGTGCCTAGCGAGAGTTTCTACGATAGTAGACAGGGATAAAACAACAGCCATGCTTTGATTATGATGGTAAAAACATACCCTTTGTTCATGAACAGTTTACCTTGACACATGCGAGGACAAGTTCCCCAAAGCCTGTGAAGACTGGGCGGCTCAACGATATTGTTTGACTTTCAGCGAGCTGATGAAGAGATATTGTAGAAAGGCCTGCAAACTATGCAGTAAGTTATTATAAGTTATAAGAATCCTTTATGCCATAAAATGGATACAAGTAGAAGCTCAGAGTGTTCTAGGAACGAAACAGAGGGTGAGCGAAGACATGCGTTATTTTGGTTGGAACGCAATATATTCATCATCCTCATGGGCCGATTTAAGTGAAAGTGGCGCAGTGATGTAAACAAGACACCAATGCGTTTGAAATTTCGCAGATGAGCTAAAATTTTTCTTATGACGGGACTATGTAAAAATTTAGTTAGCCACTGTGACTGTGAAGTTTGATGCTTGACTCTGGTGTTGACTTTGACCAAAGAGAACTGGACAATTTCACAGAACGCAAACATGTTCTTTGTTAACACATCTGTGAATAACCTACTGTGAATAACCTACTGTGAATAACCTCCTGTGAATAACCTATTGTGAATAACCTCCTGTGAATAACCTACTGTGTTTACCTGATAAGGTGAACTTTGAGGAAAAATTCTCGTTGTTATTTTCAGATCACGTGTTAGCAACGGGTTTCACAACCTGTGATAAAACATGCGGCGGAGGAATTAGACTGCGCATGATCAAAGTGAACAACCGACAAGTGTTGCAGCGAAGGTCGTGCAATGTGCAAAACTGTCCGGGTAAGGGAGCGGCCATTTTTTTTACGTTTGTAGAAAAAACTTTGATCCAGCCCTTTACAGACATAAAAAAAAAATCGTCTACAAGCGATAGAAAAATCTGCCGTTTTGTCAGAGCATTGCCTCACAGATTCGTTGAGAGATCAGTGTTAATCATTTCAGGTTTAAATTTATTTCACTTTAAATTATCGATCCCAGGCAACTATTTTTTTCATCTTACAGTTAATGGAGGTTATACACCTTACTCAGACTGGTCCGAATGTAGCGTGACATGTGGTGAAGGAGTACGTTACAGACACAGGTCATGCACAAGTCCTAAACCTCAGTTCGGTGGACGTGACTGTAGCCATCTCGGAGCACCAGTTGACACTATGCCGTGTGTTAAGGGATGTAAAGGTAAGTAGTTCTGTACCAGTCTCTTTCAACTTAGCAATAATAATGTAGTTAAATCAACGCTAACGCAGTTGGATGACGTCAGGGAGGGGATGACACTTGAAAACTCATTTTACATTAACCAAGCCTTTCTGTCCCACATGGCAGAAAGCTTTTGGACGTTTTCTGCAAAAGAATGCGCGAACTGAATGTACCATTTTGGTTGACCAGTACTCCCCCACCCCTCCGACCTTACAGTGTCAAACTGACTTGTCCTTGAAACTTAAGCTCGGCATTAGAGAGTATTTTGTGATAATTTCAAGTTATTAAGAGATTTAACTGAATGTGACTTCATAAACTGATCGGCTCTTGCAATTTCCAGACCACTTCTTTGCAAAATAATAAATGCAATATAATTCAGTTAATGACCATATGCATTGAATGAAACTGCAATAACTATGATTTTTAATTTATTAAACAAAAGTGTTCATTTCTATATTGTTATACCTTTACTAGGATTTAAGCCAAGCAAATACCATTCCTCTCTAAATTCAGGTGCGTTACGTTTCACACACGTCTCCATAAAAAAAATTTATTGAAACTCAACGTTAGACCAGCTTTCCCTTTTGTTTGTTTGTTATGAAAAAGTACACCTATCACCTCTGAAAACGAGCTGTTAAAAGTTAAGACGAAAGGGGTTTGATGTACTGATCGGCGCACGTAGTAAATTCATCTCACCCCAATTTACGTAACGAAAGTGATGCTAATTAAAGGACAATTTGCTCGACCAGAAAACCACCCTATTGATCATTACTGAAATGCTTTAACGTCAACCTTTTTTGAAATTTCTCATTTAATTGTTAAGATCTGACGTGCACCACTATTCAGTGAAAGACAACAGTACAATCCTCGCGCGTTATGCTTTCTACTAAAGGAAATCTTTATTCTTTTCTAGGACTCAAGAAAAGCAAACATCATACTGACCGTCTAAGTATGCTCTGATTCTTAAATCTTCTTGTTAATTTTCACGAACGCACTTGAAAACATGCATGAACACTGTCAACAGGCCCTGAGGAGTTTCCTGAATACCACGCAGAAGAAGCAAATCCGAAAGCTTCAGACCCTGGTAGGTGATTGGTTTTGACTAAACTTTCCAAGTAATCAGCTGCTTGTGGGCCTAATGGGACCAATTACGAATTTTCGTGCACAACTAACTTCCCTAAATGCAGTGTCTCGCTTGAATGCAGTAACCTTTAATTTTACTCACACTTGAAGTTTATTTAAGAGAAAAACAATCGTACCACATTAAGGCAGGTAATTAAAGAGCGAGTGTAATCACACAATGGCAATATTTTGACATTTTTGGGAACAGAGAGTATGGAAGATTAAGGCAAAAGAAAAAATTGTTCTCCTAGTCTGCTGCTGTTGGAAAATTAGTTATACTCATTGCAAATAGACTTCCTCTATATGTTAGGCAAGGGAACGTCTATGAGTGTCATCAGTTTTTACCATTTCGGTAACAAAAGGCAAACGAACGTTAAGCTATGAGCGCATGTTAATTTAAGAATATGTATACTGTACACTTCGTGCATGCAACACCAAGTGGGCGAAAAAGAGGCCGACTTGGATAGCGAAGAGGACGAAGAGGAAGACTCTGCAAGTACAAACGAAACTTCCAATAACCAAGGTAACAAGCTCTCTCAGATAAACTTTTATCTCGTAAATTTGAAATGCTTGAAGAGATAAGACGACTTATATCACCAATTCATCGTATATAGTCATGGAGTAACAGAAATTTGTAGCGGCTACAGAGGTCTACACTGATGAATGAAACAAAAGAAGGCCTTTTTTTAGGAGTTCTCCCCTTGTATAAGCCTTTAGGAAGGTGTTTGTAAATTCCTTAATTTCATGCAATTTTTACTTCTTTCGGCCTTCGTCAAAGGCTGTAGGCCATACATTTGAAGATCCAATGTCAGTAGAATATGATACCTTAAATCAAGTCATGTTTATCTGGGCTTACGATTATCGGAAAAAGTTATTACGCGACGGCTTGTTATGGAATAATGCAAAGTGATATTTCGCCATGTAAAGGAAACCCTGTCAAGCCTTTTTCTGCTTTTTTTGTCCGAAATTGAAATCATTTTATACTTCAAGCATATTTACTCACTAGTTTTTCAAAGCTTGTGAATTAGTTATGACAATTTTTCATGGCAGATTACGGTCATGAGTTTGAATGGCCCAGCAAGCACCACCGTCACAAACCAGTTGTCCTAAAACACGTGCACAAAAACGTCTACAAACACCGAGATGACTATGGTAACAATCATGATCTAAATGTCGGTAAGTTGTAACACAAATGTTACCTAAATACAATTTCACTGCCGTGCCGGTATTCTACGATTTTCTCTATAGCGGATGCATTTGGTTTGATTTAAAGACAATTTCTTCTAGGCACAACCGGAAAAAATTAAATTTCTCTGATCCGGTCTTCTTTCTGTCACCAACACTGCACCAATCATTAGCACCGCCATGGTAATCATCTATCTACGGCATCTTTCTGGGAGAAAATCCAAATTACAAAAGGTCAAAATAGAATAAACGTTCACTGAATCTCTGGTTCTTCCATCTCTGAGAAAGCAACGTTTTTCTCGGTCGAATGTAAACAAACGACATAAGTAGGCGAAAGTGTCTGCGTCAGTTTGTGATGTCAAGGTTAGAGTCTTGTGATGTGATAGGCTAATAAAGGAAAATCACACACGCCACGCATGAATACAAAATGAAGTGCAAAGGGGAAGAGAAAGAGAAAAGTTGTTATTTATAACATAGCTAGTAAATTTGTGTAATCAATTCAATTGCGCGAGCGTGCTTCATATTCCTATTGTGCACGCTCATGACGTCAGCAAACAAATCCCTCGAGAAAAAACAAATTTTCTATCGGGTTGAAAATGTTATAAAGCAATTGGTTCATACGTCAGCTGTGCGTTCATCGAGATATGAAGCACTTGGGAAGTTTGGAGAGCACTCAAGAAGCTAGAGTTGCTCTCGATTACGCCTCGAGCAACTCTTAAGCATCTTTCGTGCTCTCCAAACTTCCCGCGTGCTTCATATTTCGATGAACGCACACTGACGTATGAACCAATTGTTAAATGAAGTGCAAATGGGAAGAGGAAGAGAAAAATTGTTATTTGACATATAAAACCTAAAAAAAGTTAACAATGACGATGACGATAACATAATCGGCACCATGACAATGATAACGACAACGATACCAATTTAATGATTGTCAATGTCGGTGTTCCTGTAGCAAAAATCCCTCATTGTAACAAACAAAATTTCATCTAAAGGAAAGTAAGATGATGATTTCACGGTTATCAGACTTCATGTTTGTAAAGAATCCATTCACGAAAATAAAGAGGCTAAAGTTCAAACTCCGTAGAAAATATGTATTAAACTTGTTAAAGGAATATCAACATTTGGCCAAAAAAAAAACTCAGAAACTTTTTAAAATTCCAAACAAAGGGTAACAAACTTGCGCGAACGAAAGCTCAAAACAAACAAAAATTACGCCAAAAATGTCCTCGTCAGTTTTGCAATGTCAAGGTCAGAGTTCTTTGACGTGATTGGCTAATTTGTGTATTCACGCCCAGCTCGCGTAAATACGAAGAAAATACAAAGAGGGAGGGGAAAAGATAAATTTAAAAACGAAAGAGAATATGTACCATGTTTCTTTTTTTTTAAGATGAGGAGCAGAGTCCATATGATCAACTTCAAACTCACGTGGTGCGATACCAAGGCCGCCAAGGTCAGAAGCTTCAGACGCTACCCCTCTCTCCATAGAAGATGTTGTTTAATGCAAACGTTGCCCACAGCCATAAGTCTCGTTTGTACCATAATATTATTTATAACATAATATGGCGGGGCGGACTTTAACAGTCAGCTGCAGAACCATCTAGCATGTATAGAAGGAACTGAAAATTCAAACAAGGGAATTTCAAATTTCAAAATCAACTGAAAACTTTGTTTTTTAAAATTGGCTTCACCTCTAACGTACGAGATACATACGTATGCCCATGTACAAGGCCAATTTATTTTGGCCTGGACTTCATAGCCAAAGGTACTATTCGTCATTTAGTGCAATAAGCCAATTGAAGTCCATTCTTAAGTTAAACATTACGTACCGACTTTGCAGAGTCAAGAAGACTGATAATTTCAGCTCAGTGACATCTTTTAGACTACTAGAAATACCTCTTACCAACCTTTGATGTTCTTTCAGTGGCCAAAATGCAGTGCGGTCCCTCAAGGCTGCTTAATTTCCAAAAACATCCTTCTAATAGTCCCATGGCGTTTAAAAGATCTAATCCGTACAAGCTCTTTGACGCTGGTGGGATTGTTTATGATAAAGATGGCGTACCCAGTGACACTACCACGAATGTCGTTCAAGCTTTTGACTCGTAAGTTATTTCAACTGGTCTTATTTTGCGAGTGATTAAACTTGTTCTTCTTAGTTATGGGAAATCGAGCTCTCCCCAACCAGAAGGCATGCCAAAAGGGATTCCTCCCAAGTGATATTTGTGTCTTAGGAATTAGCCCTTATATCTATTAAAACTATTCAATTTTTGCAATCAGTGATAAAATTAGTTGAGACAAGACATCTATCTATCCACTTAAGATCAAGTATTGACTGGATGAAATTTAAATTGAAATGCAGATCGTACAACGCCCCATTCCCCCACTGTACAATCACGAAAAACAAAGTACAGCTTGCACAGGAGAATTAGCAAATTATTAGGGATAATTCATACGCTATTCCGGCATAATTATTGCGATTTTAATGGAAATGTCCGAAAAATTGTGTCGCCGGTTGAAGCACCGTTATTATGGACCAGACATGAACGTGATCAGTTGGTAACTGATGTTTGAAAGAGATGTAGGGCATGGAAAAAACGTACTAAAAAGGCAATCTTTTATCAAATAGTTATGGACGTGAATTGAATAAATTTTTTTTTATTGATGACTGGAAATGGAAGGTATGCTCAAATTATATGGATTGTGTAGCACTGGTAAAAAAATCCAAAATCGTTTTCCTTTCCTTCGTAGACCTTATAAAATAATTCTTCAAAAGGGCAAAAACAACCAAATGAAAGTGTTAGAGCAGTGCATTGAGTCAGGTAAGCCAGATGTTATCTACTTTCAGGCGGCAAGAAGTTAAAAATAGCCTTCAGAATTTTTGATAGCATTCTTAGGTTTGGAGACGAACACAAGAGAAAGAACGAAACCTACAAATATACGAATGACATCAACGTTAAGTAATATCTCGAGTCTCCAGTATAAAACGAGACACCTGATAGGATTCGTTTATTTGTTTTTTCATGTGATTTTGTAGTCTCACAGTCTATTCGCAGATTCCGGGGCTTTCCGCCTCAATGTTCATCCGAGAAGCTGTGCGTACTTGTTCCTCTGTTTTGCCTGAGCTCATTTGTATGAATGTTCAGTTCTGATCGGCTGATATTTTCAAAGTGAAAGCTTTCAACTATAAGCGAAATTCCCATGATGCATTGTTAATAAGTTCTTGATATAGCACGTTATTCCTTTTTTACAGATGCTTCTGTGAACCCTGAGGCGGATTTGAAGCTTGGTGAGCAGGGTCTTGGTAAGAAAGGCAATGAATTCCTTTTTGTGCTTCGTGTGATTTCATTGAAGATGTTATAGAAGCCTCACAGAAAATAGCCTTGCGAATTATGTTACCTCATCATCTATCATCATTATTATTATTATTATTATTATTATTATTATCATCATTATTATTATACTGAATCAGAATGTATTTCCTAATAGCCATGGCAAGTGAACAGCGGTCACTACCGACAACTTCCGCTTCTACACCAGCAGTGAATAGTCTGGCATCCAATCGCTTCGCAGAGAATGGTTAGTGGGACAGTCAACACAAGATTAGACTCCTTCCAAAAGATCCTCTTAGACGCACGTGATCATCACACAAGAAGAGTATAGAATCGATCTAGAATAATCAGAAACTCACGCCACTTTCTCAATTAATCAGGTTCCATATTATAACTAACCACGACTTAGTCACTCGCGTTTTCTAATCCTCCAGGCAGTTTGCTTGTTTTTCCTTTAAGTTCTCGGCTTCTTTATGCTGAGTGAGGGGCCGTTGAAAACGCAATAGAAAACTGGTAAATGACCAGCAGCGAGAGACAACGTAATTGATTATGCGGATATTGGTTTGAATTTTGCCTCTGATTGGTCAAAAAGAGAGCATAAGTTTTCTAAACCAATTAAATGAAGTAAAATCGATGATATGTGGATTACTTCCGACACTAATAGTATTGTTGCAAGGACAACTTTTCTCAAAAAGTTTCTGCTGCAGCTAATTTTCCACACTCATCACGACGCACAATTGTTTGGCGTATTCTATAATTTGTTTGTTTGTTTTTTGTAAATCAAATTGAAGGTCTATATGAGTACAAGTACCAAGACATAGGAGAAGGTGTAGATGAAAACAAAATAGGTGAGCTAAATCACAAAATATTATCTTGCAATGACCTTTTTTTAAACAAGTTCACTGTTTATCCCTTAAGAAATTTCGTGAATAATTTGCTTTTTATGAGGGACTGACTTAGTTGCAATCCTATTTTTAATCTACTTTATCATGAACTATTACACATTACTCTGTTAACGATTAATTAGATAGTGACGTCAGTGATCAGCTGACCAGGGCAATCAAGAACGAGGAAGCAGAAATCAGGCAGAAATCTTTAAGGAGTCAAGGTACTAATTTGGAGCTAATTGCAATGTAACATATATATGCGCATGCATTTATACAGTACTGTGTCCGACCACGTTCTAACGAATAACCAATAAGATGGCGTCTTGACGCAAATGACAGGCTCACTTAAACTTTTCCAATAATAACAATACAACAATATAACAACGTTTTGAGATACTAATAAAACTGAAGATAGGATTATGAGCTTTCTTGACTTTTTGGTCAAGTTACAAAGCCATGTGTCCTCACAAGTCATATTGACTCAACAGGCACGTGATTCATGATTTCCTTGAACCGGGAAATAAGGCGAGAACCTCTTGTGTCATACAGTTTACTATTTGAGTCCCTGCTGTATTAAGCTATTTATTTTACAGATCCTAAGCCCACCCTTAAAGAGGAACTGTTTGCTGAGAAAGAGGAAGCCTGGAGAGAGAAGAAATACGAAGATTCCCTTGCCAGACGGGCTAAGGTGATGTCTTAATGAGAACATAACGTGGATATGGTAAGAAACTTTCCAATGGGATTTGATGTGCACTCGCGTGGTGTTAACTATATGTATTATTTTCAGGAGGTTAATTGAGATCACAGCAGGGATCCTCAGCTTACACGTTTGACGAAGATTTCCTGCAGCATAGACGGTTGGAGCTCTACTGACCCTCATTTATGGAGTCAACCTGTGTAATTTTAAATACTAGAGAAGAATTTCTATAAGCACAAAAATTACACGCTCATTTAAGTTAAGTTTACAAATTTGATTTCTCCTGAATGATTCTCAACACGTTGAGTAGATAACATAATCATATTTCCTGATTGTTTCTTTAAAATGGCGGGAGGCATGTCACCCGAAAGAAACAATTGAAATGTTTCTGCAGTCGCCATAATATTAGATAGGACGTTGCGTGGACGACTGAAATTAATCAGTTGATGAATGTGAACCGCTAACATGCACTGATAAATGAGAAAAAACAGTACCCACCCTTTGTAAATTCAATTTAAGTGGAAATAGTTCTCAAAACACTTTCGAGTCAACTTTCACGCATAGTGTCCAGACTCAGAGAAAAAAAATAAGAAGCATAGTCTTCTACCTAATGTGAAATAAGAATATGAAGAGAAAAACAAATACAATTTATTTACGAAAGTGTCTCTACTCATACAAAATACTAAAAATAATTGTAAAATGAAAAATTTGTTTAGAGGGAAATAAGAGAATTTACTTAAGGATTGATAACTAGTTTATAATAAGTAAACTATTCATATGACCGATAACAAGATATAGTTAATTTTCCGGAACACCCAAGCAGTATTGTCTACGTAGGTGTACCATGGTTTCTAGATAAATGCACTCATTAACATTGTTCATCAGTAAAATTATTTTCAAGTGCAAGGATATAATAAAATTTTCATTTGTTCATCTCTTCATCGTACCTGTTTGATCAGGAAGTGGGGCAAGTCTTTTATAGAGACATTCAAGTTGAGTTTGCTCTTATCCATTACCAACTGGCTTTTAAGTCACATCCTAATATTCAGTTCACTAGCTGGGGAACCGCTTTTGGCGTAGTGGGTGTTGGAGAGGAGGGGAGTGAAGGTAAAACAACAATGCTATAATTTGGTTTTATGAACCAAAATTCCTGGTTTCAATGTGGACTAGACAGCTACAGCACAACTGTATACAATTCAATGGTTCGGCCTTTTTTTTTCGCCTTCTGAACATGAAAATTGCCCTGGGAACAAAGTACGGAAAAAAAGGCCCTAACGAGTAAAGAGGAACCAAGCAAATCTTTGAAGTTGTTTTCAAACCCACGAGCTTCATCTAATATTCCCTCGGACTTGGAACCAGTAATGTCCTTCTCTTTTGTGTTTTTAGGTGATTTGCTTTGTTTGGGGGATTTAAGGGCTCCCCGTTTCACCGTAAGGGATCACCTCAGGTGCAGCTCTGTGCCGCTTTACCGACGATCCACTCCTTGCCATGTTCCTAAAGGAAACGTGCACTCTTGTAGCGTATGGCGTGTTCCAGCCTTCAGAACACATTCAATCCTTACTGTTGATGGGGAAGGAAAGTTTGTTTCGTGTTGCGTGACGAGACCAAAATTAATAACGGCTGCTGAAGATGCTCTGTCGCTAACCAAAGACTTTTTTGGTTGTTAAAATAAACAAGCAAAAAATAAAACGGAGACAAAACAAAAAATTGGAAACAATCTCCAAAACTTTTTCCCGTTGAAAATAACATGCGTGTACAAACCTGCTAAAGCTCATTTTATATTATATTTGATAAAAAAGGAAATTTTAGAACCATAGCCACAAATAATATTTCAGTAGCACTGGATGATTTCGAGAGAACGAGAAAAAAAGTGACCTTTAATCTATGAGCTAGTAAGTGTTTAGAGGAACAATTGTGCTTTAGAAAACTGGCGAGAAATTTGGTGGTTGCCAATTGGAAGTTGTTAAACAGTGATAAGTAGATCTCAGAAACAAATTTTGAAATGCCGACCTCTTAGTTGGAACAAATTTCCTCCGACGAGGTGCTCTCCTTCTAGACATAAGCTTTCGTTTGCCCATGAAGAAACTTAGCGGAAATTCCTGTTAAGAGGGTATATCAAAATTACTGAAAATGTGAAGGAAGAATGTTGAAACCCTTCCTGATATTTCTCACCATGTCAGGAGATTGCTCTACCTTCCTAGAAAGATTTCCCAGGCTCTCACATTTTGAACCAATCTCTTGTCTTCATGCTTTTAACACTGTTCAAAACATATATGTTTGCTTATTTGTCGATAAATGACTTAACCTTTGTAAACAAACGTTGTTTCATCTCGCTGGTGGTAATCTTAAACCATTCTCTTCGATTTCTTTTGGTTTTAGTACAGGTTTCTTTTTTTCACTCATTAAGTATCAGAATTGTGATTTCCCTTACTCTTGACGTTATGATCGGCTGGGTTCAGTCGTAAAAGTTCACTATGGTTCGTTTAAACAGCAATTCTTTTGTATGGCTTATTGCAATGGTGATTCCACTTTATGGTGCCGACCTAGGTAAGTGGTAGTAATTCTTAACATAAACATAATGTAGCCTTGAACTTTTTCACAGTTTTCCGTAAAAAAAGGCTCTAGAAGGTTGTTTCAATGAATCGCAATAACATGTAGGTCTGATATTTCGGCTTTCCAAACTTGCAACTTTGCTTTGATAGATTAAGTGCAAGATTGGGAGCTAAAATCTAAATATAGCTCCTGCAGTATCGTTAAACTAGTCTGTAGTTTTGAAATATCAAGGAGGGGATGTCATAGCAGCTTTTTTCCAGGTAATAAAACCTTTAGGTATTCATTACTCTTATCTAAGAAAGGAATAAAGGTTTTTAGTGTACAGCTACGTTTGCTCTGAAAATAGAACGTTTCATGGAATATGACTCTTACTTGGTTAAAAACACAAATCAGACTGATTTTCTGAAATTTTTTTTCCTTCTATTGAAATTTTGGAACACAACTAAGTTTCTTGCTCAAGTTTTATACCACGTATGTCTTAAACGGCAAAATATTTCTGTTGATTGAAAGAAGAAAAATTAATCAGCCGGTAGCGGGTTATGTTAGCACCTTGTTAGCTGGTGTGAATCACTCACGGATGAGAGTCTATCCTTAGGGAGTAAGGGAGTAATCCTCTCTTTTTTGTACAAGGCTTGTCAAGCTGATGAAGGTAATGCCTTTAAATAAGCTCCTCTCTACGTGATGATAACTGCAGGCCAGATGTCGATATATCGGAAGAAATGATAACGAAAAATTTAGCAAAACTGGCTGTTAAACTACAGTTAAAAATTTTAGGTCATCAGAAATAGTGTTAATACAAAAAATTATTACCTATTCTCCTCTTTTGAAACTCGTCTGCCATAAAAAGACAAGAAATATAAGGATCATCGAGACGGAAAGGAAACTCTGAAACTAAACAACAGTTTACGAATCCTCAACTTATTTTTTTTATTGTGTCAGTAAGACGACAACATTTCAATCTGAAACAAATCAATTTTTTTAAATCCGAAAGTTACGATCCTGGCCCTCCTCACACCTCAAATGACATTATCGACATAAAATCCCAAACTGAAAATCAGTTAAAGAAAACACAAAAACAAAAGTTGCTCAGACCTACTTCCGAAGTTCTTGCAACTTTTTGTGTTGCGTGAAAGATGCTTATCTTTTCCTTTTCTCTGAAAAAGTTTCTTCCAGATCAGTCAAGTAAAATCACTGTTAAGCTAGATAAGATTTAGAACTATGTTATAAACGTTGTGAGATTCCTAAATGTATGTCTTTTTCTGCTTGAAGACCCAAATGCGGCGGTTAAGTCTCATTCTCGGACGAAACGATCTTTTGGAAATCCTGGTCCTCCATGCAACAGTAAGTAGTTGGCGATAAAAAGCTTTGCTCGGGCTCAAAATGCTCGTTTCAGTGTTTCTTGATGTCAATATCTAGCAGTTATTTTTTCTAGGAGGTTAAGGAGACACTTGAATTCTAAACGGCAAATAAGAATGTCTAATTAGTGCGCCCTTTCATTTGTTGGAGATCGGACGGAAAGAACAGTAACGTCAATTTTATCAATATCTATTTAAAAGTTAATGTTCTTTATCTCATTTCAGTGGAACATGGGGTGTACCTGGAAAAATGGGACAGGATTGATTACAACCGTATTAAATTCTTGCTGACTGATCCTCGTTTTCCAGACCTACCATCTTACTCAACTTGTGTGCCCTCATTCGAACAGCCTTCTAACTGGGGAGACTTCTTTGGTTCTCGTTTAAGAACTTACTTCGTCCCTATTCAGACCGGAAATCATTATTTTTTCATATGTAAGGGTTACTTTTTATGAACAGTACAACAAGAGGTATATCCTGATTAATCGGTTGAAAGATCTTAGCCAAACTAAGTTGGATGACGGGAAATAAAATGTCTCACGCATGTGACAAACGGTCAAAATAATTTTTTTTAAAATAATAATTTCCAAAATTGCCTATACACGTCTGAGCTGATGGAAACTCAAACGGAACACAAGTCTGAAATATCTAACATTCTGATTAAAGGAGTCGGTCATGGTAAAAGAGAATTTTGGGAGCGAATAGACTCGTCACTGCCATTAAAATGAAGCGTGTTGTGGAGTGTGTATGGTGCCATATTTGATGTTATTGATGGCACGCTGATATAACTATAATAACCAAATGAAACTTCAGAGTATTCTCCAGAAACTGTGGAGACATTTTTCCTTATTTTACGACAATTTCCTTGTGCTCAATATGATGATCACTTTGCCTATATGAGTATCTAAATCCAAAAGCTCAATAAATCTCGAACATTTTTCCTGGATCGCGTTTTATTCAAATGTGTTCGAACAGTGTTATCACTAATTCACGCAAATGTTTTGCTGTCACTCATCTCTTTAGCATCTAACGGTGGAAGTGAACTGTTCATTAGTACAAATAACCTAGAGACGAATAAAGCAATGATCTGCGAAGTTGACGGAGGCTTTCCTACAGAGAAATACGAATACGACAGGTAGTTGTAAAGTAATCAATGTTTACTTTACATTTAGTCAGAGGCAAACATGACCGACTTATCACTTAACTACAAAGTTTTCAATGTTTCTTATTTAGTTCAACGAGTCACAAAAGTTTGTTTTGCCATCGTATTCCAAAGGTTTACCAACCAAAAGTCGAATGCCGTATACTTAAAGAAAGGACGTTATTACTACATGGAGGCCATAATGAAAGATGACCATCAGATTGATCATTTGGAAGTTGGTTTGCAAACTCCTGACAAGACTATTTACACCGTTATTCCATCCAAGTTCCTTTGGACAACGCAACGTTACGTAGGTAAGAGATATTCTACATTATATCCCGAAAGACTAATAAGTTCAAATAAGGGATAAATTAAAGGCGTAAAATAAGAAGCGGTACAAAAAAAAATTATTGTCAGTTTAGACTAAAGTCCAACGTTGTTATACTTTGACACCTATGGCTACTACTAGTTGTAAATTTAGAGTATTTTCCAATCATAAATTAGAATTACAAGATGTTACGATCAACAACAACTCACCGCGTTGGCTGCCATATTGAACAACTTGAACGTTAATAATTTATGCCACAACACTAAGTCTGAGTTTGTCTAAGCATCACAGTTCTCAAGAGAAGCAAAGCTGAAAAATTATGTAATATGAAAAATATACTTTTAGACAGTATATGACTTACGTTTTGTTTGTTAACAGTGCACAATATGACACAGCAGTCGCTTTTATTAAAAACTGCGGCAGGAGCTGGTGCAAAAGCAGGTTTTTCATTTGGAAAAAAATTAGCGGTGGCAAGTGGCAAAAAGGCAGGAGAAGAGGCTGGTACCCTGGCTGGAATGCAGGCGGGAGCATCAGCTGGTGCTAAAGCAGGCGAAAAGGCTGCTATTGAAACAATGACAGAAGCACTGGAAGAAGCTTTAAATTCCTTTCACGGCGACAACCTGCACAAATTTAAAATCAATGTTAAGGATGGAAGGGTGGTTTCTGTAACCGGTCCCGGAATAGGGGAAGTTACAGTCAAAAGGAAAGAGAAAGGAATAATAGGAGGTAAAGTAGGAGAGGGAGGAGGTGGAAAGGGAGGAAGTGTTGGAGAAATGAGGGGAGGTGTTCGTAAGGCTGCGGGTAGAGGTAAGAGCGGTGGAGCAGAGGCAGGTGGAAACGGTGGAGGAAGGGAAGAAGGAGGCAAAGGAGGAAGAGGAGGAGAAGCAACAAAGGAGGTAACAACAGGAGAAGAAGCAGGAAGCATAGGTAGTGAAAGGGCAGAGGGTGGATGGGGAAGTGGAGGAACCGGATGGGAAGGCGCAGAAGGCCTGTCCGTCACAAGTAATGCGGGAAAACAATCAGCTTTTAGTTCAAACAGCAGTGCTATTGCTAGAGGGGGGATCAATGCCGCTGCTGGAAAGAGTGCAGGAAGACAAGAGAAGACAAAAATTAACTATACTCCTTACCGAGATGTGACGTATATTCCAAAAGTAGGAGAGCTCCCTCAGGAAATGGCCAGATCACTTGTCTGGAGAGTTGGAGCTGCTTCCAAAAGTGAGTTTTTCTTGGTCAGTTTCAATCTTCAAAACGTTATCTCTTTGCAATTGTTTTGACAGTTTAGTCATCACTAACATAAGTCCCCCTCATTCATCCTATCTCAGTTGTAGATAAGGCAATGTATACGATTCACTCATGGCACGTACCGTTCTCTCAGGAGAACTTCACCTTGAACTATTGTTGGAAATCAACAGATGGCCAGTTGTTCATAAAACCCGATTGTCAGGTATTCATTGCACATGTCCCCGCTTTGTACCAAAAAACTAACGAAGACCGAGACAGTGTCTCTTTTGAATCTGCTTGCTTTCCTGGTTATTTCCTGAGGCAAAAGAACTACCACTTTCTGATACAGAAGAGGGATGGATCAGAACTTTTTGGTAAGAAAAGGGTCACCTTTTTTAAGAAAAATATTCTAACTTGGATAGATTAGCAAAATGTAGGAGTGAAAAAAATTTCATCTAGAAATTTGAAGTGCACTTGAAACAAATAATTGGAATTAGCTGTCATAAAATTTCATAAAAATAAACCAAGTAATATCCAAATTACTAATGAGTTTTATTTAGAAAGAATAGCTGATCTTTATCTAAACTAGAATGATAACCATGTTTTTGCAGAAAAATTTTGAAAAGTGCATGGGCATTTCTCAAAATTAGCCCCAGGAATTCTGTCTGAAAAGAAGCTCACTGATTCTCAGCGCGAATATATCTAGTTTTTTTTCATCCTATATCAGCCTGCTTCTGGAATTCTTTTTATCACTCATTTTAAATGTTTGTTTTCAGAAAAAGACAGTTCATTCTATGCTTATTCAGTTATGAAGCATACAAGAAATATTTTGTTCAACTCGATGCACAATGACTGGTACATCTGCGAAAGTATTCCTGTTGGAAAAACGGAGACGAGACTTAGAATCGAACTCATCCTGGACTTTTACAATGGAGATCCGGACGTTCTTGATCGCTGTACCTTTTTACTTCATCCTATTCCTCAATCAGAGAGCAAGTTTAAAAACTGTAAAGGCATGATTGGCCCAGATCCACGGCGCATGATTAACGGCCAACCACTTCCTAGCGCTCCTCCTCTGATAACGCTTCCAGAGGCAGCTTCACAGATTATTGGCGTCAATAATAAACCGTTAGTCACAACACCAGGGGTACCACCTGGAAATACCAATGCATCAGCAATAAATACCGCGAAATCTGCTAGTGGCGGAATTGCTCCGAAGCCAACTATCTCAACAAAAACCAGTAAGTGTCCTTATAATTTTTTTGATAACTAGGAAACTTAGCACGTATTGACGCGGGCGAGATTTTAGCCAACGCTTGATAGTCTGAGAAAATAATTTTCATAAACTTTTAAAGTGATCATTTTTTCTTCAAGCCAAGTGTCTAAAACAAATGAAATATAATAGAGCGTTTCGATAGTAGGGTGAGCATAAACGTAGTCTCTTTTCCCGTTTTCAGGAAAATGGTGCGTCGCATTACACCTCATTAACAACTTGGGATCTTCATTCATACTTCACTCATCTCTTAAACATGAAGGGTATCTTATCAGTGGACGTGGTTTTAACCTTAAGCTTCTCACGGACCGGCCCGAACTACATAGTCATGTTATCTTCAGTGCCGAGGATCCAACCAGAAATAAACTTCTTCTGAACGGCGGCCTAACTCTTTCAGAGCCAATGGTACCAGGCTGCCCCGTATTTTGGGACGTGTACGTTACATCCGTGCAAGGTGTAAACTTGAAAGGTAAGCCGTAAATGAAAGATAACAGAGGATGAATCCATATGTTAATATACCGAATGGTGATCTCTTTTGTACTGGCATCTTGTCGGTTTGAATGGGATTAAATTCCTAAGCTGTCTTACTTTTTACTTTCTATCACGTGAAATCGAGATCTTACTCCTGTTCAAACCAAATGACCTGTGGTTATTTATGTGATTTATTACGGTAGAGCCTTTTCTTTAACTAACAGTAATAACAAACTTTCCGATAACAACTTGGCAGGTGAATAAGTGGAAAAGAGGAGTTCTTTAATGTAATTATAATAACTTTCACTGCAACTTATGGTCTGTGTTCAGGTATACTTTTTGTTTAACAGGAGCCATTTCCTCGAGTACTTCATTTCCTTCATCTTCTTCCACATTGTCAATGAATATTCCAGCTCCAATCAATCTGTCTCCTGTTCGTCCCAAAGTTTGGTCATCAACTATTCCTGGCACCTCGTTCTTGCCTAGAATTTCTTCAGCTTCTCAGATTTCCGGATTGATTTCAAACTCCCAAACAACCGATAACCAGACTCAACTTCCGATGAAGACCTCACCACCGACTTCTTCTCCTGGAGAGACTTTAACCCCTACTTCGTCCAAATCTAGTAAGTTTCCCTCAAAAGGGCAAACAAATGTTTTGTACAGAGCTTATTAGGACCATAATTTTTTGAACCAAACACCCTGTAGCTCTCTCAAAAACATACTGTGAATCAAACAACAAGAAGGAACCTGATATCTGAGGGTTTTTTATTTCCAAATGTCTTCTATATATTTTTCTTTTTCAGGCTTGTCGGGTGCTTCTTCAGCTTCCTCCTCTATGCCGCCGCTCAAATTTCCGGCCCCAATTGATGTCACTTCCGATCACCCCAAAAAAGAAACTCGATTTGTTCCCTATAGGTCACGTGGCAATCCTCCCCCAATTTTTAGTTCCTCTCATAATTATTCAGCTGCAACCAATTTTTCACCCACCCTACTGAATCCAAAGGTCTCACTGTGTCCAAATCAATTTGGAAGATGTGATATTCCTCTTACGTCGTTATCAGGTAAGTCCACTGAAATGATGGGCAGAAACCAGTTATGGCACTCTTCGTATGTCGTAGATACCCATGTGCTTGTTGAAAGGTCAGGATAAAAATTCAGATCAAGAACCAAACGAAGGTAACAGCGCACAAACACCTGGTTTAGCATTCCTTCGTCTTTTGATCATCATAAAGATTTTTCCTTTATATGATCCTGCTGTTTTTTAGGATCAGGTGGCTCCACTCCACCGGTCACAGACGCAGCCCCAATCCCTCCTGCGTCCAAAACATCGTTATCTGCTAAAGTTACTAACTTTCCTGGTAATACCTCACCCCAAACAACATCTTATCCTCCTTGGGAATCTGGAGTCATCTCAAAATCTGTAAATACCACTAATGAGGTTGTAAATCCAAAGAAGACGTCACCCTCTACTTCATTTCCTTCCAAGAGTTCAGCCGCCGTTTTGTCCATGCCTACTGCGCCGTCCTCGGAAAAGGGTAAAAAAGAACCGTTTTCTATATCGTAAATTCAGGTAAATTTTTACAACCCGAGTTGAATGAGCTCCTGTCTCCATAGTAAAATGTGCGAGCAAAAACCATATGATAGCAACTGTGAAGTTAGTTCAAAAGTTATCCGTTTTGCAGGATCGCCAGGTCTTTGGATTCCGCTCTGTCTGTTTCCTCCATCAGCACCCATGAGTGTCTCTCCTGCTGTCGCTAACCTAAAGTTGCCATCAACTCCCTCTCCGCCTTTCCATAATACTTTAACCTCCACATATATTTTCTCTTTTAACTCCTGCAGGTTTCATAAATTCTACTGCAGCCGAAAACGTTCAGAATCTAAAGAAGATCACGCCACCTACCTCGTTTCCTTCAAACAGTTCAGCCTCTTTGACGCCTGAACCTGGTGCGTTGTTATCAGAAAAGACTAAAGCATGATTGTTTTACATGTCATGAAGACTGTTACTTTATCCTTCGCGTGAATTATTTTTCCTTAATTTAACTAGAGTTTTGAAACGTTTTAATAATCAAGGTACAAAATATCTCAGTTTCTTTTCTATTTCAAATTAAAGGGAACTAAAAGATATGCCCGTCACCAGAAGGTCATAGGTGTTTAAAATAATAGTAAGCTCTGCGTTCTAGTTTTCTTAAATTAAGGTACCGTTCTTTCAAGTAACACGCGCACAGAAATTTTATGTGGCCCTTGGGTTCTTTGAGCACCGAGATCCCTGCAAAAGTTTGGACTCCACTTTTTTATTCTTATGAAAACAACTTGCATATGTACTTTCACGCATTGCAATATGTTGCAGGATGCTTGAAATAGCTCCCATGGTCAGGAAACCCCAAAGTTTCCATAATTGTGATATTTAAGGGAGCCATAGTTAACTCTATTAGCAGTTGCCAGTAACCGTTACAGAAGAAGACGTGGTAGAATCATAAGGAGAAAGAGTTATGGTGGCATGTTATTTAAACTTACTCCATCTTGTTACCAGGTACTGCTTCGTCAGGCTGTTCATCAGTGTTTCCTGCGTCTCTGCTGAGGGTACAATTTCCTCCACGAGTACCTGTCGATAGTTCCGCGCCTTGTCCTTTTATCCCTCATGAACGTCCTCCATCTTCTTCTAATGGCTCCTTCCCGCCAGAATCTTTAGGTACTCCAGAGAATTCCCCTTCTTACTCCTGGCATTTTGTTCTACAAACTCCATCAAATCAAAACAGTAAAGTCACGTTATTTAGCAGTTTTACAAAATTATAAAAAAAGCATTTAACTCATGAGAATTACAGATTTTGTATTATCAATTTTCACAGAAGACTCGTCAAACTCCACAGCAGTCCCTTCCTCTTGGTCACGGCCAGTAAAACGTCCAAATCTAACAGAATCTCCACCTCTCAAGAATTCTTCCATTCTTCTACCTGCGGGTCGGACTGTTAACTTATCATCGCCTCTTCCTCCATCTAGTTCCCAGGTAACCTCTTTCCCCCCAGCGGTTTCTGGTTTCCCTGAGGCTCCAGCAGATCTTGATGACCTAATGACTATTGTTGCTCCGCCCCGGATGTCGAAGGCAACATCTTTAGCATCGTTCCCTTCTGCAGCGGGTTCCCCTTCTTATTCCGCTTCAGAAGCTCCATCCACAAAATGTGAGTAAACAATTTTTTCAAAATACATTTTTATCATTTGTTTTTAGAATGCTTGACGTTGTAGATTTGATTTCGTAAACAGGGCAATACATTGAAGAGAAATACTGAAAACCAAAAAGATATTCAAACTTGACACTGATAATTCTATTCCTGCCGTTATAGCTTGAAAGTGTTATGCATAAGATAGATTTTTTCTGAGGGATACTGTTTTCATTGAAGCAACTCACGATCATACTTAGAAAAGGTTTTGCCCCCGTTATGGATCAGCCAGGCCACAGAGGCCATAAAGCCCTTAATGAATTACATACCGTATCCAATATTCCACGTCTAGGTTTTGAATCTCATATAACGTCAGTACTATTTTCTTCCAGCGTGTTCAAACAGATGCAGCAGAGCAAGAATATGCCTTCCTTTCTGCCCGATGCGCTGTTGTAAACAACGTTTGGTCAGCAGCGATTCAAAAGATAACCAATCTTCCACATTGTCGGTGCCTTCCATGGAAAAAAAATGAACATA
The DNA here is from genome assembly GCF_036669915.1 of Pocillopora verrucosa. Taxonomy (NCBI): domain Eukaryota; kingdom Metazoa; phylum Cnidaria; class Anthozoa; order Scleractinia; family Pocilloporidae; genus Pocillopora; species Pocillopora verrucosa. The sequence goes on along the minus strand of NC_089315.1, from coordinate 23,100,656 downwards.
AATAGAAAAATATTTATTAAAAAAAAAGGAAGTGACCGCTAGTTTTAATAATTTTCCATTTGAACCGACAGGATTTAACTTTGAAATGATCAACCAGTGAACTGTAATCAATTATTACAATAAAAGTATGAAAATCGCTTTGGCCATCACAATCATTGAAACGTGGCGACTAAGATAGGTGACTTCTTTGAAATTTGAAGAAAGTTCTCTATCAAACTATCAACAGCTTGGGGTGCGTCAAAAGCATCGTGAACTAAATTCAAACTTAACACTACTTTTGCCCACAATGCATTTGTTAAAATTACAAGCAGCCCCTTACCAGCTTTGATTTCATATTAGTAGCATCGAAATTGTGATATTGATGATCTTCGCAATCAACTCAAATTTGTGTCAAAATTGGTATTATTCTGGGCGAAGCAAAATCAAACAATACATCTCACGCGAAGTTACATAGTTAAGTTATGTGACCCATGTAGCACCAGGACCAGCTTCCTTGAACGCTTCCGAATACAGGTGGCATGTCAAGCCTATTCAAGTGCATTTCATCGTTTTGGAAATTGCAACTTGGGATGAAGTTTTCATCGATCATCGTCTCTTTTAAACTCTACTTCTTAGTTATCTTGTCATTTTCAAGAGGTGGGGAAAAAGGAAACAAATCTAGAGATTTAACAGGTAGGATGTTTTTTAATGTAGTTTTAACCAAACAGTGATCTGGAGACTGTTGAGATTAAGACTTACTCAAATTTCATAATATCGGAAAAAACTGGATGTACCAGATGATCAATCGAGTGCATGGACACTAGATTACGTACCAAAAGCTCAGATTTGTCGGCTTAAATGTAAATTACTCTCGTAAAAACTATCGACTAAGCAATTAGAAGGAGGAAGTTTGGTATTCCTGTTAAGATATCAGCTAAAGTCCTCTACTTGAAATTCCTCAAAGTAGTAAAGCTCGTGACCTTAACTTAGCTAAACGCTGGAAATCAAAGGACAATAAGGGAGAATAGGAATGCGGTTCAACTGCACGCGTTGAAAGGCACAGAAAATTAAGAAAATAAGTACATTTTGTTACTTTGGTGTAACAAAAAAAGTTCACCCGAGCACGCGCACCATTAGTTAAGGAACCGCACGAACAGTTTAAATTCTATGTATATTCAAAGCTATTTCTTGGACACCACGGCGGTTACATTGTGTGTCAACCTCGCGCTTAAAATCAACCAAGTCAGTCGTAACCGCTTCTTTCCATTTTATTTTAAATAATATGATTATTTTGCTGAGTTTACAGGGTTATTCAGGAATCACATTACACCTGCACAAAAACTAATAATTAATTAAGTTTGAAATTAAAGATAACATAAACATCCTACTGTAATTTTGTCTCACCAAGGACATAGAAAGTAAGCAGAGAAAATAAATTAATCAGTTAAAAGAGGAAATGAGAAGGGACAATGTTTAGAAAGTTAACAGTCAAAAGAAGGCAACAATATTGATTTAATTAGTATCCGTCACCTTTCATACGCGCTACAGGGAGCTTATATTCCGTGACTGGAGCGGTTTTTTGTTTGTCTCTAAATCACGGCAGGTAATGGCGACATAAACTACTTTCCATTGTACGATTTTAACGAAATGGCAACAACGTCACTCAAGTTTACACATCTCAAAAGCTAAACATCATTGACAAACCTCGTTATGAGTTCGATAACTTGTTTAATTAGGCAACAAAACAAAGGTTGAAATTTAGAATATTCAAAAAGTTATTTTGGAGCATTTCGTTGTACTCGATCGTTCAATACAGGTAAAAGCAACAGAGGGCACTTTATGGGACCACAGAAAGGGTGACCATGACTACCTTCATGATAGATAAGGTATAGAAACTGTTATATTAAATTACTTTAAGGGGCGATTGCATAAGACAGGTTTGCTTTATAGAGGTAAGAACGACATTTGTGAAGCATTTATTCATGAAGTTTCCACTGACAGTTGACGGCCAACATGGATTGATAAGACAACGGCGAACAACGTCAACTTTTGGCAGCATCGAAAGAGGACCTTGTAGACACAGTGAGTATCATCGTTACAATCGTTAAATGCCCGTGTAACATTGCATTGTAACACAGCATGACATTTCATCTTTAAACTGGGTCGGTTCAGCGATTATGGGAGAAGTGGGTAAAATCAAAATTAATTTTTGGCTGGATAAAATTTCTATTTTTTAGAAAGTTTCATAAATGCTGCGACATAATTTGAATAAAGATAAAGTTCACTTCGCGAGCAAAAAGGTTTCGCTCTGTTTTCTTCACACTTTCCTTTCAGTGACCCATGGCGTATACTTGGAGAGATGGGACAGAATCGACTACAAGCGTGTCAAATTTCTACTGGCTGATCCGCGCTATCCAAATCTACCAAGTTTTGCGACATGCGTCAAAACATTTGAACAGCCTTCAAAGTGGGGAGATTTCTTTGGCTCTCGTTTAAGGACATACTTTGTTCCTCTGCAAACAGGATACCACTATTTCTATCTTTGTAAGAAACTTCTCCTTTTCAAATAACTAAGTTAAAGAGACGGCTCATCATAGTTGAAATTGAGTGCTAAACCGCATGGAACGTATGAAGGAACGCGTATGCTCTGTTAACCTTATTGGCTGGTATTCAGGTGAAACAACAGTTCTCAGCTCGTTTAAATACACTGCTGGAAGATAACTATCATACAAATCACGAGCTAATGGTTCAGCAGTTTTTGATAATTCGCTAGAAAACCCATAAGGCAGGTTCATACACTCGTGGGACCTTCAACCTGTCATCAATCGTCTTTTCCGACGCATGAATCTCTCCAAAGGCATAATCGCTTCTATACTATATAAGCGAATAATATTCTTAACGTTTTTAAATTCAAACACTTTTCCCCTGCACGTCCAGTGATCCGTTAATCCGTTTTTGATGGTGTTGCTTGCACGCGTGGAGCAGGAAATTTATCATGAGTTTCTTAGCGTATTTCATCCATTAGTTTCCCATTATTTTCAATCGTGATCAGGACAAAATTTTACTTTCGTCGATGAACAATTTACTCTTTTGGCTTACGGAACAGAAACGTCCTGGAGAAAAGTCTTACATAATCGATGATTATCATTTACTTTAGCATCAAATGCTGGAAGCGAACTCTACATCAGCCAAAACGAAAAACCAGAGATGAAGTCAAAGATTAGTGCAATAGATGGCGGGTTTGCCACTTATCAGTATGAGTTCAATAGGTGAGGTAAATTAGAGTATCTATTATATGGTGATAAGTTTCTATGTTTCTTAGGAAGACTTAAGCGTAGAGACTGAAATTTTTTTGAACGCATTGGAAATGTTTTCAGCTGTGGTGTATTAATTTTTTTAATGGTCAAATCCCGACATGAATAATTTCAAGCAACATTTCAGTGGTGGTACCTTTAAAAGAATAAAAGCTTAGTTTTTCGTTTCATGCTCTGAAACGGTGGAGGGGTGTGCATGCATGCCCACAACACCGGACACAAGCCACTCTGGAACGAAGTAAAGTTTATTGATCGTGACCCTTATTACTACACGCGCATGGTCAAAGAGGCAATTCATGTAAGAGCATCATGCTTTATAAGATCACGCATGACCAGTCGACCTCGTCGCCTGAAGAAGACTAGCAGTATGCAGTCGAAACTTCGCGATCTACATCACACGTGACTACATCGTGAGACAAACGAAAAACGTTGCTTTTATTGTTATTCACCACGATGAATAACCACAACCTTTTCTCGTATTTTCACAACTTGTTTTCGGAAAAAATTGAGTACGGTTACTTAAATTCAATTCCAGGTTTATCAGTCAAAAGTCTCTCCCAGTTTACCTAGTAAAAGGTAAATATTATTACATGGAGGCTGTATTCAAAGATGATCATCAAAACGACCACCTAGAAGTGGCTTTAAAGACACCGGACGGAACCTTTTACAAAGTGATTCCCTCAACGTTCTTATGGACTACACTGCCGCCACCGCCTGGTAGGTGAATTTTGTACTCTTCTTTACAATAGAAATAATACACGCAATCACGACTGAAAATTGCCTTGGGCCACAGGATAGGGAAAATAACCTTTAGTGAGGCAGTGAAATTTCCGTTGAGTCGTGTATTATTTTCTTTTCGGAGCAGCTTTTAAAAGAGTTGCTATTTTACCTTTTCCCATTTTAATTCTCAGCCAGAAACTTTACCAATATAGCCATTTTACTCCGAGTGGCCGCGCGAGCTGGTGCAAGAGCTGGTCTTGCATTCGGAGCGAATTGGGCGAGAAAGAGCGGAAAAAAAGCAGGCGCTAAGGCTGGTGCTGTTTCTGGGGAGGAAGCAGGGGCATCAGCGGGAGCCCGCGCAGGTGTAAAAGCAGCGATAAAGATGACAGTAGAGACACTAGAAAAGATATTTAATAAACTTCATGGAAATGACGGGCATAATTTTAAGATTCTTGTGAAGAATGCCACTGTGGTTTCTGTGAGTGGTCCCGGGATGAAAAGTGCAGGAAGAGCTGGCTCTGCTGCAGCAGCTGTAGCGTTAGGAGCAGCTGGGAGTGCTGTAGGGCTAGGGAAAGTAGAAATCACAGGAGCTGCTGGATCAGCGGGAAAGGCTGGAGCTGTTGGTGCTGGAGGAGCCGGAGAAGGTGGAGGAGCTGGAGGAGGTGGAGGAGGTGGAGGAGCTGGGGGAGCTGGAGGAGCTGGAGGAGCTGGAGGAGCTGGAGGAGCTGGAGGAGCTGGAGGAGCTGGAGAAGGTGTAGGCAGTGCCGCAACTACTGGTGGTGGTGAAAATACAAGAGGCACAAGCGGAGGAGTAATATCAGAGAAAGGAGGAGGCGGAGGTATAGCTGGTACTGCACCAACTAGTAGTGGCGTTGGTGTAGCAGGTGGAGGGATGGCAGAAGTCATGGGAGTCATGGGAGTTTCTAAGGTTACATCAGGAGCAAGCTCCACAAGTAGTGGTGTTGCTGCAAGTGTTGGTGAAGTAGAAATAGACGGCAGGACGTTTTCTCCAGATAGGCCGTTGGTCGTGATTCCGAGACCAGGAGAAGATCCACAGGAACTTGCCAATTCAAAGACGATGCTTTGGAAAGCGGGTGGTGCTACAGCAAGTAAGCAATTCAGAGTGTTAAACAAATTTGTGTATGTTTATTAAATGATTTTCAAATTATCATGAAAATATTGTTTCAATTTTTTTTTCGCTGCACGAGTTGTTTATTTTTTTCTGAAGTCTTAGAGGTACAAGCCACCTTCAATTAGAGTCGATTATTACCGTTTCCGTTCGTTGACCATGTCTGAGGTTCACTATTAAGTATTCAGGACCGTTTATTACTTAATTTTTAAAAAAAATTTTTGCCTATTGAGTCAATTGAAAATTCCTTTTAACCATTTCACTTTCTTGAGTGTAGCCCAATATAAGGATTCCAAAAGGGTTGTTTTCAGGCTTCAATTAAGTCTTCACATATAAAGTGCCTTTATTTTGGCAGTTGTGGCAGGTGCAATGTACACCTTTCATGCCTGGGACATACCATACACACAGGAGGACACCAACTTGAATTACTGCTGGCGATCAATAAATGGCAACCTTCGCATGAACCAGTTCTGCCAGGCATTTACAGCTCGCGTGCCTGCAATCTATAGCAAAGCCACCGAAAAAAACTTCAGCGTATCTTTTGAGTCTGTGTGTCGACCCAATCATTTCATACGACAGAGGAGCTATCATTTCCATCTTGAAAGGAGAGACGGATCGGAGCTCTTTGGTAAAATAATGATTACGATTTGAATGACATATTTCCTATTATTTGTAGATTGTAAATTTTCCATTTTTACATATACATTTTCATTAAACTAACGGGATCTACGTAAATATATAATGGGCAGATGAGAGCAAATAGCAATAAAATTTCACATGAAGGAAAAGCTTATATTAGTGCAGTTTTGCCGTTTTCCTCTTTACCTTCTTTCTAATTTCACTGAAAAGCGTGATGTATTTCGTTTGCAGAATCCAAGAGAAACAATTCAAGCTAATATTTCGGCAGTAAACGATGTAAATTTAAAAAAAGTATATATCTATTTTGCCGCTTGTGAATATTACTGTTGTCGTTGTTTTTATTAGACAAAGACAGCTCCTTTTACATCTTCTCGGTGATGAAATATGAAAGAAACCTTCTTTTCAACGCCATGCATAAAGATTGGTACATATGCCAAGAACTATACAAAGTAGAAGGCCGACAGATGATTTTAGACTTTTACAAGGGTGAACCCGATGTTCTTCAGCGCTGCTCCTTCTCAGTTTACCCTCTCCTGCTAGGCAGCAACAAATTTATGAACTGTAAGGACGTTCTTGGACCAGTGAAACATCGCGAAATCAATGGTCAACCACTTCCTCATCCCCCACATCTGATTCCTATTGCTCCACCGCCGCCATCTGCCTTGTCTCTATGTTTGCCAGTTTGCCAGGAACAAAAGTTTCCTTCCTCAGTTGAGGTTTATAGCGTCCCTGAAAACGCAAGTATGTCTTATTTTTTGACATTAAAGAATGATTATCGGATGGGTCTGTGTTATCTGCCGAAGCTGAAGGCTATTGTATATTGATTGAATGATCTCGTCCATCAGATTTTTCATAGTAATTCTAAAGGATAATCAAATTATGTATACGTATACACGTATACATTCATTTGTACGTATGAACCCTTTCGGATCTATCTATTTTCATACCAAGCAAGTCCTATTTTGTGCATACAATCGGTGGGCGTAAGCTCCTTAAGAAGGATTGAGTTTAAGGGTAGCGCCATTCAAACTTGTGAGAACCTTCGCAACAATTTTTTCCATGCGTGTGTGTGGATATCGCCCACTGGCTATACAGTTACCCAAGGGTACGCCGAGTTTCTAAGCGCTAACCCAAGTGCCTTTTAATACGATTGACATACAATTACATTTTTGGACCAAGAGAAAACTCACAACTGATTATAGGCTCTCCATTTTCACCTCAGGGATATATGATCAACAGAAAAAAATAGCACAGCCAGAAGATTATAAAGAAACTTGTTCACGTACGATTCCGTATCATTATATAAACAGTTTAAAATCGAGTTATGGGTTATTATTACATTCACGAGGTAATCTCTTGTTACGACCCATTTTTGTTTCAGCTATGTGTGTTGCATTACACTTCATCAATGACTTCGGTAGTCCATTTAAATTGGACTCTCCTCTTAAACACGACGGATATCTTGTCAATGGGTCAGAGTTTAAACTCAGATTCATCGTAGACCACCCCAAGTTGCATAGCTACGTAAAATTCAGTGCCCGTGACCCGGCAGGTGAAAGCAACCTTGTCTTGAATGGAAAATCCACTTTATTGGAGCAAGTAGTGCCTGGCTGTCCGATCTTTCGGAAGATTTCAGTGAAATCCCAACAAGGTGATTTCACGGTCTGAAAAATTAAACCATACATATCTATAATCTTGATTTCCAGAGGTTTACTTTGTGAATATGACCTTGATCCATTTTCTCTAATTTCTCCCCGGATGAAACTCCTTATGAGTATTGAATGATAATTAATAACCTTTCAGTTTGATATGCATGAGATGATAATTTAAAGACAAATGATTAACACAGTAACTTGATACCAAGTCGTAGTGTAAAGTAAAACTGCAATTTCAATTGACCTTGACTTGCTTGGTCTTAATCTCTTAGCACCTTGTAAACCGTTCTTTGTTAATTACAGGACGTTTTCAAGAAAAAACACCATTAGCATCAGTTACATCTCAAGCACCGCAAGAGGAATCTGTAGGTCTATCACCTCAAAGACCATCATCACTTCTCCCATCCCAGCTTGCACCACCCCTTTCACCTTTACCTCCAGCTTATTCTGCTTCTCATCCTATCTCAACATCGGTATCAAATTCTGCCAATGTTTCTGCTGCCTCAACAGCTTCACCTCCTCCTCTTTACGGTCCAGTATCGCCAGTGCAGCGAAAAGCGGGTAAGAATTCTCGAAATTTTATTTTGATTCACCTTGGCCATTTAGCTTTCCAGGCCCCTCTCACGTCCTTCCACAGTCCAAACGGTATTTCTCTAACTAGAACGTTCTTCTGTTTTTACAGATAATGGATCCGTTCACTATCATTTCCACTATTATCCAACAAAGACGTTTCCAAATGGTAAAAAAAAGTATTTGCCTGCGAAATAAGTGTTTCACTGTGTAGATGCATTCTACAATGGTTGGGAGACATATTTTGACTTATTCACCCTAACTCTATCATCTCCCCTCCGGAAGTAAATTTCCACAATTTTTCGGCGAAAATGACCAAGGAAGCCGTACAAGATTACGACAACAATTAACGTAGAAAAGGGTGGAAGCATTGGCTCCCAGATATATTATGGACCATGGGATGGTCTTTTCCAGTGAGATTTCAAGAATGCTAAAATAAATTTGCATAGCACATCAAAGCGCATTGGGAATTTATTGGGAATTTAAATGCAACCTAGGCGCGAGTAAAATGTTTTTGCTTACAACTAAATTTTTTTTGAAGTCGATAATTTCCTCCTATTTTCTCCTCCTCCTTGGCAACTTAACATACTAAAGTGAAAAGTGACCTTATTGTTTGATCAAAAATTGTTTTAAGTAACTTTCATGTTGCAACTTTCTGCAAAAGTTTTGCTCATAAACAAATATATCCCTTGCAGGTTGTCCAAGCAGATGTTCCAATTCGGCCCTATGCCCTTCTCTCTCCTGTCCGTTACAATGTTGTAAGCCAGACCTTGACGAATATATTGACGATCAACTTAAGAAATAACCACTCTATCTAATTTGATCAGTTTATCACTGGTCTATAATCGAACGTCGGCAGCCAACGTGTAAAGAGGGGGATTTGTTTTAAAAATAGAGAAAAGATCATTCACTAATAGTAGGAGACTCGTTCCTCTCTCCGCCTGCATCTCCAAAATTTAAAGGCTCAGGTAGGTCGAGCAGCCTTGAATACACTTATGTGGCCGCAGCAGATGTTAACAAGGCAACGACGTACAGAGAATCTACCAGAGGAGCCATCCTCTTTTACTTCAGTTCCATACTAGAGGAATTATCTTAAATAAAGAAATCCAAAACGATGCCTTGAAAGTACTTTCTTCACAACGGCTGCCATACGACATTTTCTGCTGAAATAATTTTTATATTGTTTGTTTTTGTATCTAGGTTGTCCATTTAAGGCCAACCAATCAATAAATGGCTAATTTAATGACTCTGTCTGGTAATCGAAGGTATCTTGAGTAGCGATTGGTTTTACATCTGATTAGTTGAGAAACCCTAAGGAACTCTTCTTGGGTTGCTGTGTAACAGTTTAACTTGCAGCTGGTTTCATGAAATAGATAGCAAAATAGAATAATTTAATTTTCACTCTATTTTCAATGACCATTCGTGTCCATGGACACATTTGGTTTTTTTTTTCGCAAGTGATAAGCATCTTATTTCTCCTTATGATGTTTAAATAAGTAAGCAGCTAGACTGGTGGTCGCCATTGAGGTTGCCTAGTTTCTACGGTGAGTTGCGCCAATTTAAAGAAAGGAAAGAAATGTCCATCAAATACTGTTTTTTTTGGAAGAGAAAACAAAAGAACGCCTCCTTTAAAATGTAAATATTAATAGAGATTACTCGGGAAGGCCCTGATGGAAAAAAAAACTGGCAAATATAGCTACATAAAAATCGTGTTTTACCAAAATGTTAACGTTGGACGCTCTGATGAGTCACAATTTATCAGGGTAATGTATGGCCGCATTTGGCAAACTGATCAAGTTTGATTCACTCCAGAGACAGTTGTCAAGTTCTGTTCATGTTACTCCACAAACATTTCACTGCACGGACGTTTAAATTTGGCTAGTAGCAATTCACATGAGTGGTATTACATGCCACGTACGGTAAAACGGGAGTTGAAATGCGATTCTTTAATCTAGTGATAATTGTAAAAGAATGCGAAATAGCGTCTATTTGTGACCACAAGTCATAAAAAAAAGAATCACATACGCATTCTCATATTTGATGTATCCATCAATTTACAAAGAAAAACTCTTGATGAAAAATTGTTCGCGAGTTACGTGACCAATCAGAAACCCTTTGTTAGTCAGCAGGTGCTGGAAGAAACTAAGTAAATCTGTAGAAAGTGCGATTAAATCGTTACATCTTATGTCTACTTAGCCATCTGAAACCTGGTATGAAGTTTTCATCTATCATTGCTTATGCTGAACTGTACGCTTTGTTTATGGTGTTATTTTCAAAGGGTGATAAAAACGGAAGAAAATCAAGTGATTCAGCAGGTAGGCGTATTTGTTGTCACCAGCGAAATTTTAGAATCCATTCACTGTTTTGTAAATCTGCGTACTTTTCGAGTAATGGAATTGAACGCCTTCCCTTATTTAAATACAACTATGGGCATATAATCAAATATTTGAAAGTATACTTTGCCGCCGACTCGTTCGAAACATGAGGGACCCCTGCGGCGTGCTCTTAAGTACCGTGTCAAACACAGTTAGAGTTAAATTCAAATTTTATCGCGTTAGAGAGTGTATGTGGAAACATGAACATGGTAAAGTGAGCTTATTGATTTAGAATAAAGGGATAGGTTTCTAAGAAAACTGTGGTGTTGGGTCGGTGGGAGTCAAAACAAGATAATTCGATTTTATCAGCTGGGTTGGTAATGTGAATTGGCTTCCGTACAGCGATTCTAGACCTTAAGTTTCGAGCGCTAGCCTCTTGTAAGGGCGAATGGCCAACAACTAAAGGCTCTTAAGAGGGATTAACGCTCATTATCAACTCAACTGATGAAACCAAATAACCTTATTGACTTAGACATTGATCAGACTTCCTTTGGTATCTACTCTCTTGTACTTGTTTGATTTTAGTCTAGGAACAACTGTCTTCGTAAATTTGAAGCTCTTTCCGCTTAAATTATCATCATCCCTAAATCTCAACTTCTCAAACTTCGTAACTCTATTTACTTCGTTAGATTCTTCTGTTTGGTTAGCACAAATTTTAAAATGAAATATATAACTCTAAGCTTACTCTAGACTGGATTGGTGAGACTCAGGAAAATAATAAATTATTCTAGATTAGATTTAACTCGAACAAAAAGATGTTGATCTAAACGAATGATCAACCGTATACTGCAGGTCCTTTTTTATATGGTCAACTGAGTATTGACTCTTAAACTTCGTTAAGCATAGCAAGCTTCATTTCACAACCATTGACTGCGTTTTGAGATTACTCAGCAACCTGGTCGCTAGATTGTAAAATAAACGATTAGCTCGTGACATGGTTGCACACCAATGTATCAATTCAAACTGAGGCGCGTAGCTGACTTATCCAGAGTTGTTTGTTAACAGCGCAATTTGGTTTTCGCCAGTTAAGTTCATTCCTGAGAAGTCGTGCACTTGCGGCCAGAGTTTTCTTTGGATATTTTTAAAATTGAACCACAGCATATACATTTTAATGCCGGGGATGGTGGAGCTTATTCCTTCTTCAAAGTACGAATTTTCTCTTGTTTTTGATTAAAGTATGTAATGCCCACACTTACTTAGCTTGTTACTGACAACGGAGTCCACATTATTTCGACTCATACTTAAGTATTCGGTAAATTTTGTTTTCCTTCATTTTAGATATTGTAATAAAAAAATTCGGATTTCTGTCTGAACTGAGCCTTGGAAACGATTTTTTCTTCCACTGATAGTTGACGACGGACTGCTAAGACGAAGGCGGGCGTATAGATTTGGAAGTACGAACGAAGGACCTTGCGCCAACAGTAAGTTACATCGTGAAGACTTTGTCCTCAGAAAGTTCTTAATTGCTTTACAACATAGATCAAAATCTTACAAACTCTTTGATTTTTTTGCCACAACAGAGCTGTCTGAGGTGCTTGCGTCTGCAACAAAAAGCCACAATGTATTGGTTTTTTTTGACGAGATAATCGGCGCTATCTTGACCAATCGGCTTGCGATCAATATCTCTATTACTTCACAATAAATACAATGCTATAGACAGATTATTCCATAAAGAATGTAGTGTACCGCTTTTTTCCTACCTCGTTAACTTCTTGCTTTTGTTACTTTAGAATAAAAATCTACTTGGTATTTCCGCATGTAAAGTGTAAAGTTTTGCATTTGAGATCTACATCATAGTAGACTTTTTGGTGCGTAGTATCGCTGAGTATTTTTACGACTTGTCCTGTACTTTGTCGTGCCCGTAAGGCGAGTCAAAATACAAACCACACATGAGACAGGACAAGCAAAGCAGATACAGAAGCGTAGAACACGCAGTTGACAGGTTAAACAGAGTTTTTACAGTACAAAAAGAAAACAGCTGTCCTAATATCGCATAATATTTGTGCCCAATTCGCTTGTTATCTGTATTCTGCTTACTGACCAATGCATTACTGGCCAAAGAAAAAAAATTGAAAATGAATTTAAAATGAAGTGGATTTGAAAAATCTACTCCAGAATAACAGAACTGCTCGTTTCATGTTACACACAAATAAAGCTGCACTCTTCCTTATAATTGATTAAAAGAAATTTTATTTTAATTTCAGTGGCCCATGGTGTTTACCTGGAGAGATGGGACAGAATAGATTACAAACGTGTCAAATTTCTATTGGCAGATCCGCGATTCCCAAACCTGCCAAGTTTATCAATATGTCTTCCAACATTTGAACAGCCTTCTAAGTGGGGAGATTTCTTTGGGACCCGTTTGAGAACTTATTTTGTTCCCCTTCAAACTGGAAACCACTATTTCTATCTCTGTAAGAAGTTCACACTTGTACTAATAATCTGTGAATATAAGAACATAAACATAGTATTGCGTGATGCATTCTCAATGGGCTTAATTGTCATGGGCGAGTATCGCGCACGCATTAACAACGTGGCCGTTTTCATTATAGTCCGAGGTTACCAACGAGGGAAACCGTAATTTTCTCGTAGACGGTCGCGATGATAGCACCATTTGATCAGCGTTAATTACCCCAAACGGAAAAACATTTACTTTAAGGAAGAATTGTGATCAATAGGAGCTGAATTAATTACTTATCAGGATGACATGGAACCCTACCTATAGAACTAGAGGGGGAGAGAGAGAGTTATTTAAAGTTTGAAACGAATGAACTGAAGGCCAAGGCTCCAGCTCGCGGAGATAATCGTAGTTTTTATCATGAAATTTCGATATTTTCGGTAAGGTTATTCGAGTTTTGCACGTTTTCCGTGTACGTGGGATACCCCATAATAATGCCTTTTTAGATGTCTTTGGTACAACTATCAATTATGCCGAGTAGGAAAGAACTTGGATAGTTTGTTTATTTAAAGAAGCTACCAGAATGCAGTGCAGCAACTAACCAACAAACTAAGCAGAAAGATAAAAAGCATCTTATCATCTTTTAGACCACAACAGGTGCTTTGAAGGCACTGATCCCGTTGTGAGTTAGGTATGCAAAGATACAGGAAAGGACCTAACGCTCTCTTGCAACGACGTCCAAACGATTCTTATCAGACTCTTGTTAAACGATGAAATTTTTTAAAATTTCCCTACTACGTTCTAGCATCTGATGCTGGGAGCAGACTCTACCTCAGCCCAGACGAAACGCCAAAGATGAAGGCACAGATTAATGCCATATTTGGTGGCTTTGCCACGTATCACTACGAATATAATAGGTAATAGTAATTGAAAAATTACTTCTTTGTACAAGATACTTAAAAAAATGCCGTTAAGTAATGCCTTATTCCTTTATGCAATCTGATACAATTTTTTCTAAACATTTTTCTGTTTTACTTCATCGTTAGATGAAATTTGATTGTTATTTGACTAGCTTACTGGCTTCCGTGACGCGCATGTCATTTAGGAGAGTGAATATGGGAAGTACATGGCCTTTTCGACATTCTCAGGAGTTCAGGGTTGTTGAAGTTTTTTTTGCTAAAAGTCAGCTATTTATCAATCATCACGATTATCGAAGTTAACACTTAAAAATCCGTTTTATGTGATGACTGAAAGCTTGTTTAACGTTGAGTAATTTTTTTCATCTCTACTGCAGGTTCATTGATCAAAAATCCCAACCAGTCTATCTATTTAAGGGCAAGTACTATTACATGGAAGCTATATTCAAAGACGACCATCAGAACGATCACCTAGAAGTTGGATTGAAGACTCCAGATGGAACATTTTATAGAGTAATTCCATCAAAGTTCCTCTGGACGAAACTTCCTCCAAAACCAGGTTGGTCGATTTTTATTGTTTTTCATCGTTAATGTTTTAAATGTAGGGTTTTCTATCGTTTTTTAAATGTACATTTTAGGATAACTTAGTGAAGTCACACTAGTCCAATTGCTATTTTACCAAAGTAATGTCAAAACTCTCACACGTTCGAGGGCTTATCGCTCACACTTTCCTGTCATTATTTATTAGCACAGAATGCTACTTACCGGGCAATTTTACTCAAAGTGGCTGCAAGGGCTGGTGCAAGAGCCGGTTCATCATTTGGGGCGAAATGGGCAAGAGAGAGTGGAGCCAGAGCTGGAGCAAAGGCTGGTGCAATAGCAGGAATGAAGGCTGGAGCATCCGCGGGGGCTCGTGCAGGTGTTGAGGCTGCAATAAAAATGGCATCAAAAACCCTTGAGGAAGCATTTAACTCTCTTCATGGTAATGACGGGCACAAATTTAAAATTGTGTTCAAAAATGGAAGTGTTGTTTCTGTAACTGGTCCGGGAATGGAAAGTGCCCCTGGGAGAGCAAGCGCCGCTGCAGCCACTGCAGCATCAGGAGCTACTGGAAGTAGTGGTAACAGTGGTGTTTCTGGAACCCCTGGAATCGCTGGAACGGCTGGAATAGCTGGGAAAGCCGGCACTCCTGGCACAGTTGGGACCGTCGTAGCTCCTGGAACTGGAGGTGGAGGTGGAGGTGGAGGAGGAGGTGGGGGCGGAGGAGGGGCTGGAGGGGGAGGTGGTGGAAGTGCCGCAGGCGCCGGAGGTGGAGCCACTGGGGGTAGTGGAGCGATAGGTGGGGGTATCGCAGGCGGAGGTTCGGCAGGTGGAACTGTGACAGGTGGTGGTGTTGGTGTTGCTAGTGGAGCAAGTGCTGTTACTGCAGTGTCAACTGGTGTGGCTGGCACTCCTTCACAGGTTACCTCAACCACGAACTCAGCAAGTGGGAGCAGTGTAGCTGTAGGGGCTGGTGAAGAAGAAGTCGATAGTTATGCCCTGTCACCTGAAAGGCCATTAACGATAATTCCAAGACCAGGGGAAGATCCCCAAGCCCTGGCTACATCACAGGCCATGCTTTGGCCAAAAGTAGGGGGTGCAACAGGGCGTAAGTATCCGATTCTAAGAAGCTTTTTTTTCAATCATTCACCACCTAAACTGTATCATTAATGAACCTCATATTCTTACCTAAACTCAACATACAGGAGTGAGGCCTCATACTAAAGACCTTAATTTCTTTCAGTCGTCGCAAATGCAATGTACACATTCCACTCATGGGGCATACCATACAGACAAGAGGAAACCTATCTAAATAACTGTTGGCGGTCAGTGAATGGAGTCCTCCACATGAAGCCATTCTGCCAAGCCTTTATCGCTCGAGTGCCTGCTCTTTATGTCAAGGCTACCTCAAAGAACTACTCCGTATCCTTTGAGTCCGCGTGTAGGCCTGGTCATTTCTTAAGACAAAAGAACTATCATTATCTTCTGGAAAAGAGAGATGGAACGGAGCTGTTTGGTGAGATATTCAGTACGATTTGTTGAATTTATATGCGCTATTTCCCGATCACACTGTCCAAGCTGTTCCTCATATTTGGACGAGAGTATTCACGATAATAATTAGTAGATTCAGATCTTTGGGTACAGTGAACAGCAAGACACAGATGTCTAAGTTCGTGTACTTATCTTCTCTTAATCGTCACCAAAGTATAAAAATCCAAATGTGACTATGTTCACGCTAATGCACCAGTCACTAGAATGCGGCCTGCTGATGGCCATACAATCGGGTCTTGAGAGATTCGGGTCTTGAGAGAATGGTTTGAGTTAGTACGGAAATGGACTGCATTTGGAGGAAATAAAATTCACCCATCCATGTTTTCATCGGGCACGATGACTCAAGTTTTCTGACCCGGAGTTAAGCAGCAATGAAACTTGGTCTAACACTCTGCCATCGAGAAAAATAAAGACAAGGTTCTCTTGACTTTCACTTTTGTTCATTTCAGATAAAGACAGCTCCTTTTACATCTATTCGGTGATGAAATATCATCGGAATCTCCTTTTCAACGCCATGCACCAAGACTGGTATATATGCGAAGAGAGTAATTGGAAAGAAAGGGATCCTGCAATGGTTCTTGACTTTTACAAAGGTGAGCCGGATGTTCTACAACGTTGCTCCTTCGCTGTTTACCCGCTCTCGTTAACCAGTAACAAGTACATGAACTGTAAAAATGTCCTCGGTCCAGTAAAGCACAGAGAAATTAACGGACAGTCACTGCCCCACCCACCTCCTTTACTGCCACATCTTCCTCCGCCGCCTCCTCTCTTGCCTGTATGTTTGCCAGTGTGCCCGGCTCAAGAAGCGGGAGGAACTTCTGGAGTGGGAGGAACATCTGCTCCGAATTTTCCGTCCACAGTTGGAGTTTCAAGCGTCCAAGAGAGTGCACGTACGTCTTTATTTTTATGCAGTGTAAAATATGGTTTAACTCTAATGTGTCATTGTTGCCAAAGCTGAGCTGCTCGACATTTCCTCTTGGATTGGGGTTTACCGCCTCCAGAAAGGCTGTCAGCCATTGGTTTTAGTTACCCCTAGCCTCAAAATGTGGGTCAAGTAGCACGTTCAAGCATCGAAACGCCTGTTGCAAAAATATAACTCTTAACTTGTCCATTATTTTCTATCCAGTGTGTGCCAAACCATATAAATTCGTTTGTAAAGTTGATAAATAAGCGCATTCAAAATGTGTAACAGGACTTGCAAAATTTAAATTAGTTTACGTATCAGCGTTTATTGGTTTAATGACTGATGAGCCACAAATAAAGTTTGAATGACATGAAAAGAGTCCAAAAGCTGCTCTTTGTGCCACAGCCTGCTGAACACTCGACCCCCCCAAAATCCCTATTATTTGACTTACAATTGGATGCATAGGTCACTTTTTAAAACATTAATTTAATGAGTTGAGCTTCGCATCTCAGAAATATAGCAAAAGAAGTCTGAAAGCTTAGGTCTCTGATGGTTGACAAAAACAAAGCAGAAACTTTCTATCGACCAATTTACTGAAATATAATTCTGTTAACATTATACTTTCTCTTTCTTTTTTCAGCCATGTGCGTTGCATTAATTTTCATCAACGACTTCCACAGTCCATTTAAAATTTATTCCCCTCTCAGAAAAGATGGATATCTCGTCAGTGGATCAGAATTTCAGCTAAAATTCATTGTAAACCGACCCGAGCTGCATGGCGTTGTGGAATTCAGTGCCCAAGACCCAGCAGGAAAAAGCAACCTTCTTTTAAACGGAAAATCAAGTATTCTGGAACCAGTAGTGCGAGATTGTCCTATTTTTCGGAAAATTTCAGTGACATCCCTACAAGGTGATGTAAAGTGCTGGAAACTTAACAATTTCCTTAAAATCATTTCATAAAAAATGAGATTTTAGATGGGTTTATTTCCTACTATCACAAATCTCACATTTTTCCTCTGTGCAATGAAGCTGGATAAAACTTTCGACAAAACTGTGAGGGCCGGAGTCAGAAATTATGTACCAAGCTAAATTAAACACGCAGTTTGATGTGCTTTTTACTATAATGTAACGTTGTATAGGCGCAGAAGAACATATTGCTTCTCTTTTACATGAAAAAGGTGAAATGCAAGTATTATGTACTATTATGTACGCACAGCCGCGCACACCCAGAGGTATATGTATCCACTATGATGGCTCGATGGGAATGAGAGGGGCCAAGTGCGCTCTGGGCCACAAATGAAGTTGTTCTTTGTTGCTGGTGTATCACAGGTTATGATCTTGATGAAAAGATTATCTTCAAACTTGAATTTTACCGTGTCCTCAAAACATCCCTAATTGGAAATCTTTTCTTAAACGATCTAAAAGCCACAATGCATTATCCACTTATAAAGTGTATACCAGCCGCTTAAATAGGCATCTCAACTGAGTAAATAATTTGTTTTAAGTTTCAGGTCCATCTCAGGCAAATACATCAAGTAGTTCATATGCTCCACCGGTGGAATCAGGAATTCTTTCACCTCAAAAACCAGTACCGTCCCTGCCGTCTCAATATGGACCCCCATCACCACATTTGCCTCCCGCTCCGCCACCTTTTCCCTCGCCTCCAGCAGAAGCACCTGCCTCTTCCACTTCTCATACTCCATCGGCAAATGAACCGTCAGTTGCTCCCCCTCCGGTACCAGCTTCAGCTCCTCCTTCCCCGGGTCCAGCATCACCATCGCACCACAAAGGTAATGTAATTTACAATCGATGACAACGATTCATTTAGCTACTTCTATACTTTAACTTATCTATCTCCCTATTCATAGTAATGCCAAGAGATTATAAACTATTTATAATCTCCTGTTAGTGCCCAAACCTTTCCCATGGTAATTTGCTTCCTTTTTTTCTATTACAGATAATGGATCCTTTCACTATCATTTCCATTATCACCGGTCGAAGAATCCTTTAAATGGTAAAGAGATTATAATTGTTCTTATACGAAAAGTAGTTCTCGTTATTTAGGTTTTTGTTACATGAACAATACTAGGACGATTATGACTGAGTAATCATACGGTAAACTGGGTAAAGTGTAGCTATTAAACTGAGAGAGGAATTAAGTCAAAAAGCCTTCGAGGTAATGGTTGGTATATAGACGGAGACGTGAATTAAACGCCGATTGCTAGAAAAATGCTGTACAAAAAGCCGTAGGTTTCACTAAAAAAGGCATGCTATTTAATAGAGAATAATACATGGGCGCACGTAGATATGGAATTTCTCTTCGAGTGTTCAACTCGATAGTTCACGAGTGAGATGTTGAGTTGAACACGAGAAGAGAAATTCCATATCTACAAGCGACCATGTATTATTTCGTTTGTCATATAAACACAATAGCCCTTTACTGACAAGAAAAGCCGACTTCCCCAATGAATGAAAATAAATGAATCGACAATCCCCAAATAATAATCGTAAAGTGCGTTGGCGCTAACTCTTAAATGGAAAAATGCGTTGAATAATGATTACAAAAACAACAATGGTCGTAAATTTTAATTTTCCAAATTCTCATTTATTGACTTTGTCCTTACCGACAGAAGAAGTCTTTCAGGTAAACGGCCAAAATAGGCTAGTGGCAAATCTTCCAGTTGTCGATTTTCATTCTCAGCCGAAAGAAATGCCAACACCAAAGCCACTGAATACATAACTTTCAGTTTTTCTTTCAGTAATTGGTTTTCTTCCCCTTCTAAGAAAGTTTGAACCTCGCTGTCTGTCAGCGATACGGAATTTTTAGTGTTTTAGCCGCCATAATTCGAGAAAGCTCCGACAAACAACTTGTTTTGAGAATCATGAAAACTTTGTCGTTCATTCATCAACCTAACCGAGTGGCACCAAAGGCGAGTGACGTGTCACCAGCTGATTGGCTATATCAACACACGTGAAAAAATACGATATATTTTCACGTGTGTTGTCACGGCTTTTCTCAGGGCCGGAAATCCCTGTATAACACCGCAGTTTATGCGATAAAACATTTTTAAACATCGTTTTGAATTTTTCACGTCGTCAGTAGTTCCCAATTGCAATGCATCTTTATATACTAAAAAAGATACTTACAAAATATCGAAAATGAAGCTCCAATATCTTATAAGTTTTTTGGAACTGCAATTCTCCCACTTCATGCTCTGGTAATTCGCTCTCTGTTACATTTTATTCTTGACAGTTTTTTTTTTAGCAAGTTAGAGGGTGACCTCGCCAGTATTTTTTCAGACTAGTTTCAGTAATTCATCTCACGGTGCGTATTTCCGATGTATTGGTCACCAATAAATATATTTCTCTTGCAGGTTGTCCAAGTGAATGTTCTAACTCGGTCCTATGTTCTCCTCAGTCTTGTCCGTTACATTGTTGTAAGCGAGACGAAAACGATTACATTGACGACGACGAACTTATACAATAACAAGACTGCTTTTTTTAAATTATTTTTTTATTTATAAACGGTATTCAGTGAGGGTTATAGAAAATTAATGGTGGAATGAGAACGTTGTAATAAGCTTCCCTCTCTACTGCGCCCTCCGTCTAGCACTAAAAGTTAGTAACGAACCCCACCCCCATCCTCTTGTAATCTCCTTTCCTCTTTGCCCTCTCTCATCAAAAGTTTTTTAATGGTCGTATAGCTATCACTTGTTTGGGTGGGTGGCTCTTTATTGTCAATTTTACCTTTATTCAAAATCCTGGATTAGTTTTCATCATGAATATCCTTGGTTTTAAACCAGAAATTCAAATTACATCACTTTGTGTCATCCAATAAATCTGGGCGACAATTAAAAACAAAAAATAGATCCCCGAGGAATCATTAGAACTTTTGTCTGTTCGAAAATTGAATTTGTTTTGTGCATCTACTAAATATTGGCGGCAAGTTATTGTTATTTTTGTTGTTTGTTCTCTCTCTCTATTTATTTATCCCTGTTTGTTGAAGAATGTATGGATATTTTAGGGAAAAGTTTTATGTTAATCATTTCTAGGAGTTAAAGGGTTAAAGTAATCTTAAGTAGTAACGTGAGTACTGTTGGTATTTTTTATTGTGTTGGACTTAGTTGTGCAAGTAATAAATACATAAAACGGTATGTTTATCGCGTACTCAATGTTAGTTTGGAAACACTGTTAGTTTTACTTATTTCCTACAAACTTCCTTTTAATTTATGTTTAGTTATTATGTAGTCAATTCCATGGTCTAAAATGAACGCGTCGGTGGAAATCGAGATTTCCTGGAATTGTATCATAACTTTGGATCTTTGCTGCCTGGGAAGTAGTTCTTATTGTGGGCGCTACATTTTTGCAACACCTTAGCCTTCTTCACGTATCATAGCCTATAAAAGTACGACGCACACCGTTAGTTAGTAAAAGCCTGAAGTTAGTTGAAGCTACACCACTACTTTTGCTACCATCAGAAGGATCCGAGCTACCGCTACCTCAAGTGTCTTTGATTTCAGTGAGCCACAACCTCTAGAATCTTCACATTTACACTCAGCGTCCTTATAATTCCGAACATAATGTGCAGTGTATCGTGTAAAGAAATGCGTGCTGCAGAAAATGACGAATAATTGATGGCATTAAGTACCTTATCGCGAACATAGTTTCCTCGCTACTTGTAAGGTAGGCGCTTATAATCCATCACGCATTTTTGCTGCACCCGATTGGTTCGCTAAAAGCATCACGAAATCGAATATGCCTCAGCTAAGATAATTGAAGGAAAATAAACACAAAAGGCTCCATTTGACTCGAACATATATTTGTATATATGTCTTAAAACATTATCTGTTCCTTGAAGCTCACAGTTTTCCTCGAGCCTCACTCTCGGGGAACTGTTCGCATCTCGGAACGGATAATATCCGTGGGCAAATATCCGCAAGCAAATATCCGCAAATTTTCGCGCCAAGGCTATTGTTTACTTTAAGTCTACCATTTGAATTTATTTGTAAGTCATAGAAAACCATCCTTAACGACTGTTAATTGCCTCTGTGCTGACCTTTTTTTCAAGTAACTGTCATAAACTATAACCAAACAGATTGCAGCTATTCTTTGAAAGCGAAGACACCATAAACTTAGCTTTATTTCTGAACTTCAAATGAAAGCAAAGCTGCAGAACTAATCGACTGCTTTAAAACATGCAATTGGCAAAAAGAACAAGAATTATGTCATAAAAATGAAATATTTCAATCAATATAGTATTCTGTTATCGACGTCAATCTCTTGAACATTTTTCACATAATTTAAATTACTATAAAAGGGTAACTTTTTTTCAGTTAAAGAAGAGTAACCTTTGGAACAGATTTGCTACAATTACAAGATTGTTGGGAAATGTTTGTATTTCGTTTGCCAGGCTGTAAACGCCAAGGTATCATTTCTTTCGCTTTACAGAAAAATCGATCACCTAGTAGAACAGAAGATTATCTCCTATAATTCTTTCCACTACTAGATGAACATCATATCTTCATAGTTCTCTTCATCCTCCTCATTTACATAGGTAGGTGCTTTTGGCCCGTGATAATGGTAATGATAGTGAATTGGATGAGTATCACCTGATTGAAAGATATCAAAGAAAAATAGGTATTAGATAAATTTATAACTGTAGTTTTATTTTTCCGATTAAGGTACCTGATTTAGCGTGATTTTCATTTTACCTATTATACATTAATTCAGGTCTTAATAAGTCTCATAATTGTAGATATCTTTGTCATTGAAATTATATGGAAAATTGCCTTTCTTTCTCGTGTTTGTTTTTCTCTTTTTCTTAATTTTAGCTCCCATAAGCAAGCTCTGATTACCAACGGGCTTGTTGTATTCTTTACTAAATTTGCATCTTTAGTTAGTTAGAGCTGCATCTGTTAAAAAAGTCTGGCAATTGTGACTGATCACTACCACTGATACACGCAAACAATCATGCTCACTGAAGCACGTACCTTCCTGAGATGTCGTGACAAGAACGTTTGGAGCTTCAGGAGGAGAGGGCGAGGTTACTGGTGATGGAGCATTCGTTTGTCCCGGGGGCGGGGGAACGTGAACTGAAGAAACTGGAGGATGTGGATCTGGGATGCAAGGGGTGGCAGGCACGGGACACATAAACACAGGAGAAAGATGAGCCCCAGGTATAACGGGATTGGCTGGAACTGCTGCGGAGACACCTTGTGATGTAAAGTGCAAGTATCCATTAACACTTGTAGGCTAATGGGACCATACTCCTTTGCCATCTCGTACAGGGGTTGTGGAAGAAATATCGTTACCTAGCGAGATCTACCTTAACTAAAATTCACACTCATGTTGGTGCAGGTCCTGGCTTATAGCGTTGTCAGGATTTGTGATTATACACTAGATAGTGGATGCTCAGTCATTTCTCAAAAAGCTTTCTTCACAGTTATAGTTACCAAATCAGCTATGCAGCCTAAAAGAAAAACCTTAACTTTCCTTCTTTGTGTTGTAACTAAAAAACGAGCTGAATAACTCCCTTAGTTTATATCTGAATTGCATTTATCATATCAAGATTCATACTTCGGCAAAATTAGCAAAGGAATCTATATCTTACAAGTAGGCGCAGAGCCACCTAAAATTACTCGATAATTTGTCTTGCGCTAGCATGCAGACTTAGTATCTTGTTACAAGTTCGTGTTTCGCACGAACATAAATTCCTTTCTTCCCCAACCTGCTTAAGCTGTAAAAATTACAGAATGCAGCTACATTTTTATTAAGAAAACACTGAGCACTCCAACTCCAAAATTATGCCTGCTTTGCAGATAAACACTTCTCTTGAAAACAAATAACAAATAATGCCATATCTTCGTGTGTCTGACTTAAGCATAAAAATCTAGGTGAACGGATGTTCGATTCTAACTTACCTGCTTGAGGTGGAGGACGTGGAACCGCAGGCAGAGAGACGGGAGCTGATGGCAAGGGAGCGGGAAGGGGTGGCGCCGAAACCAGAGAAGATGAGGAGGCAACGGCTTGAGTTCCTACTGAAGGAGAAGGTGCCGCTGATGCTGGTTGTGGTGCCGGAACTGGTATTGAGGGGAATACTTGGGGTGGAACACCAGTTAAGTAATTATGATGGTAGGGGGGATGAAATGAAGACGGAACTGGAGTGCGAAAAAGTAAAACGGAGATAGAAAGGGTGGCTTTTAAGTTGAGCATCGATGCATACTGTTACTGCTGTTTGGTAACAATGATTGTGAAATTAAATGTTGTTGCTACACCGTATCACGATCAAGTACATTACTATTTGACTGTCGATTTCTTTTACGTTGCATTATTTGGGTGAGTTTTTCCTTCCTAAAACAGTATAACAATGCATGTAAAAGTATTAAACCCAAATTTGTTCTAGTCAATTTTTTATCGAAATCCGTTTTAAATCCACATGAATTTTTATCGTTCATTATGCCATTCGCCATATTTTTGCACTCTACTTCAAACTCACCAAAAATGAGGGAATCCCGGCTAAAGTTAAAATTATCCGAAATCTGTAATTTTGGCGGGCGAGTGCTCAGTATTTTCTAAGCGATAATTACAGCCGCCATCTTTTATTTTAATGGCAACGGAAGGCTGGGGAGCGAAGGAAACTTGTACCAAAGGAGTAAATATTATGCCTGTCCGAGGTCATTGTTGTCTTGCGAACCTTCGTTCGCCCATGAATGGAATTCCTGATTGGTGCTCTTAAGCTTTAGCTGTCAATCACCTGCGAAATATGTCATTTGGACGCTTCGCTCTCGGGGGGAAAATCGTCAAATGGATTAAGGGCAGTTATACTCAAGAATTGTCGCCTGGAAAATGTAGAGCCCATAATTATCAGCTCACATTTATGACCGTGGAGGAGGTTTTTTCGAGGCCATTTCTTTCCCGGCTGAAAAAATTGTTTTACCGTTTCACTCATCGGCTCTGCGTGTGTTTGTTTTTGTCCGAAGGTAACCAATCAAAATGATTGGTTACTTACTAATTTCCGGAAATGAAGCGACGCGCAACTAATTAGGGGATGTTTTGCTTCCCAACGGCCTTTTCAGGCGGGCGTCTTTTCGCATTTCCCGCCTTCTCCCCCCCACCGCATGGCGAGTTGAATAAACTGTCGCGAACTTCTTAAGGAAATTAACTCGCCGTAATAAGACGCCTGTATTGCAGGTTATACTTTTTTGACGCCAATCATTAATCTACGTATTGCATTGGGAACGAAAATATTAGTTGCTTATATATATTATTATAAGTGAAATCATCAAAATATCTCCTTTTGATCATACCTCGCTCTGCCGTAACAAATACGTCCTCGAATTGGGGACAATCAGCGACCACTGGCTTTGATATGCTTAAGCGTTCATTTAGAAGAATTCTTTGTTTTCTGGAAAGATCTTCGGCGTAGAATGTCACTTGACTATGCAGTTCGGGTCGATTTATTATCAGTTTTAATTTAAAGCTAGGTCCAATGACTAGATATCCCTCGTGTTTAAGAGACGAGTAAAGTTTAAATGGAGAACCAACTTTGTTAATGAAGTTTACCGCAACACACATCTCTAAAAGGGAAGCAAACATGTAATTTATCACAATTTACAATAAAAACACACCAATCTTACATCTTTGAAGAGTTTAGAGTGTCGGGTGTGATAACTTTAATATACGTATCCTTTACATTCCTTTTCTAAAAAAAATCAATAGCAATATATCACACTCAGCTGTCTCCTATCCTTAACGCTAAGCGATTAAGAAAAGACGCCTTGGATTAGGAAAACATATACAAGAGACTCCCTTCCCAGCGTCTTCCCTCTACCATTTGATCATGGATAAAAATATCGCCGGTCTATCAATCATTGTAAAAAGTGTTGAACACTTACTCGGGAGGAAAGATGGTCCATGTGAAAATTCAGGTGGTGAAGGAATAATTGGTGTTAAGGGTCCAACGCTTGTTTCCTGTTCAATTAATCCACCCTCAGTCCCTGGAGGACATAATGGTATACAAGAGGGAAGGGCAGGGGCCTGGGCTGTTGCCGGTGGAATTAAGAAGGGAGGATGAGGCAGCGGTTGACCACTTATGGACGGAAATTCTACTGGTCCTAACACGTTCTTACACCACGTCAGTTTATTTTCATTTTGAGCGATGGGGTGAAATAAAAACGTGCAGCGAGCGAGGACATCTGGATCTCCATTATAAAAGTCCAGCAGTATGGTAGGGTTCTTGTGTATAGAATTGCCTTCGTTAGGCGTCTGACACATGTACCAATCATTGTGAAATGACTGCAGTAGAAGATTCCTGGTATACTTCATAACAGAAAAGGGAGTGAATGAACTGTCTTTATCTGTAGGGAAATGATGTCAGGAAAATATTGAGGGATAAAAAATGCAAAGAAATATTCATTCTAAGAATAATTTTTGATTCCTCTTTCAAAGGAGAGGTGAACAATGCAAAATAAAAAAATATTTTACCCTAACACCAAGTAAGATCGTAAATCAAGAAAATGCGTATTTATGATCATGCCTATCACTTGTGAAAAATAAAATTGGTTCCAACGTTGCAAAATTTCTTACCAAATAGTTCTGATCCATCTCTTTTCTGAAGAATAAAGTGGTAATTTTTCTGCCTCACAAAATATCCTGGTAGACAAACTGACTCAAACGATACAGTGGTATTTTTTTCTTCAGCTTGCTTGTACAGCCCAGGAATATGAGCTCTAAAGACATGGCAGAAGCGATCTAAATTCACGTCACCATTGAGCGATCGCCAGCAGAAATTTAGGGTTCCGTTCTCCTGTGTGTAGGGAGTGAAGTACGAGTGGACGCTGTATAATCCTCTATCTACAACTAGGGGCAAAACGTGGTTTAAATAATTTATTTCACTTAAGTTATATTTTTGTACAATTTCAGTTCTTATCTGCATAACCTGTATACCTCTGGACCCTAGTAAACTTTCCTGAGAATTTGAAGGGAAATACAAATGTTCGCCCACTGTGACCTAATGATGAAGAGATGTATCGTCCTTCAAACCTCGCAGCAATTTGAGTGGAAATCCTTCTTAGCATCACTCGAACACGACAGTTTGAGCATCGCCAAATCACATACTGATACAGTGAAAATAAGTATTGACAATAGGCCTCTTTAAGGAATGTTTTGGTATCAGAAGGTTTAGTTTTTTTAATAAATTACAGATAGCCCAGACTAGAAATAAGTCCTTTACACTTCACCCGATTTCCCCCCTTTTTTCCGAGGTACATATATTTATTTGTCAATGATTATATTCCCGTGCTAGTTATTGGCATATTGATATCGTCATTGACTCACTTTTGCTCGCAGCTCCTACTTTCCAAACTAGCGCTCGAGCAATGGTCTGTGGATCTTCTCCTGCTTTTGGTATGTAAGTGACTACACGCCGTGTTGAATACCCACTCGTCGCTCCGCTGGTTGAAACCACACCTACAATTCCTTCTGCTTCAGAACCACCTACACCACCAATCGTGCTCCCAATCCCTCCACCACCAGCTGCGCCACTTGCTCCAGCACCATTTCCAGCAGCAGCTCCACTAACAGCTCCACTACTAACACTAGCTTCAGCAGCAACTCCACCTCCTGCTCCACTTATGGAACCTCCCCCTCCCTCTACTCCTGCTCCTCCGCCTACAACTTCACCCGCACCTCCGCCTGCAGCCCCACCTCCTGTAAATCCAGGCATTCCCGCTACACCAGCAGCAATACCAGCTGTGCCTGATGCACCAGCTGTTCCAGCCATACCAGGCGAACCAGCTCCAATCCCTCCTCCCCCTCCTCCAACACCACCACCTCCACCGCCACCACCGCCACCACCTCCACCGCCACCACCGCCACCACCTACCCCAACACCAACGCCAGCCCCTCCCCCGCCACCACCTCCACCCCATCCCGCACCAGTGCCTGCACTTGCCTCTCCAGTTGTGGTGGTACTCAGTCCACCCATTCCTGGACCGGTAACGGCCGTGACGCTTCCATTGTTTATGATTATGTTAAATTTGTGCAAAGAGTCACCATGAAGAAGATTTAGAGAATCCTCTAGCGCTTTCTTTATTGTTCTGATGGCAGCTTGCTCGCCTGCTTCAGCTCCAGCCGATGCCCCAGCCTTCACTCCTGCCATCGCACCAGCTTTAGCTCCCGCGTTTGCTCCACTCTTACTCGCCCACTTCGCCCCGAATGATAAACCAGCTGCTGCTCCGGCTCGCGCTGCTGTCTTAATCAAAACTGCTAGAGCGGTTGCGTTTTTTGCTAAAAAGAGAAAGAAATCTGAGTGTCTAAAATGAAAAAAATGACGGTTAAGAATATCTCAGCGTTTAGTGATACAGTCGCCTAATGTTTTTGAATGAAAGCTATTGCTTTAGTGGACGTAAATGGGATAATTAAAAATCCTTGACACACTCAAGCCTTGCAATTGTTGCTAATGTTTACAAAACTCAGTGAGAAAAATACATTTCTTTGAGTCACATGATAGTGGCTCATTTCCTTTGAGATTCTCAGATTTTCAGATTCTTAGATACACGCATGCCATGAAAAAAGATTACAAGACACGTTCCATGATCCAAATTGGAGGAGCAAATATTTTAATATTATGTGGCTCAGAGAATTCAGTTGTGGTAAAAGCAAAAGAAGACCAAAAGGCACCAGGAACTTTAGAGATTGAGGCTCAACGCTTCATGACGCACCAATTAAGATGAAAAGAAAGTCACTTAATGTATATTCTGCATACTTTATCATCAAAGATGCAATTTTGACACTGTAGGTACTCACTTGATTTCGCTTCGGTCCATAAAAACATGGAGGGTATTACTTTGTAAAATAATCCGTTGGGTGTCTCTAATCCAACTTCCAGGTGATCCTTCTGATGATCGTCTTTGAAAATAGCCTCCATGTAATAATATTTTCCTTTGATCAAACGAATCGGCAACGACTTTTGATTGAGAAACCTGCGGTGAAGATAATTGGGAATTAAACAGAGGCATGCGTAGTATGCAAGAGATATTTTTTCAGCTGGGTAAGTCGAGATGGGACACTTTGTGTTCCTGATGTTTTCATAACTTTCAAAAGAAACGAAATATCTCATTACTTTACTTCAAGAAAGAAGAAAAAACATAATTTATCTTAACTCACACAGGTATTTTGTGGTCTATTGTCTCTATTGCCTAAATATTTCTGAGCAAAAATAAGATGGATCGCTAACACGCTTACTGTCTCCTTCACCGCCGTTGTTTGGTCTCGTCTATTCCCCGTCGGAGAGACAGTCATTGCGTGACGAGATAAAAAACGATTGCAAAAGAGACTACGCTTACGGCCGTTCCTCTAACAGAAAGAAAATCAAAATTATTCGTCAACAGCTAGTCGCCTAAATTATATAATTCCACGTAATTTTTACTGAGAAAAGCAAACTGAAACTGTTGCATCTCCAATAGACCCTAACCAAAGATACATTGCGATCACGTAAAAGGGCAGATACACTGAGCATGAGAAAAGGATAATATTTAAAAGAGGGCTCCTTGATATGTTGTTGCCTATCTGGACTTTGCCCTCTGTGTGTGAAATACGTAATAAAATGCAATTTGTTTACATTTGAATTAACACGCGATTGGGTTAATTCCAAGGTTGTTAAAAGCGAATTTTATTCGTGGAAAAAGTCAAAACGCAGGGAAATGTGTGGAAAATTCACTATAAGTAGCTTAAAGTTTCATGTAAATTGTTTTCAGTGGTGTTGGACGATGTGGTTAGAATACGTGATAAAATGCAGATTGTTTACAAGGAAATGGTATGTGATGGAGCGAAGTCTAATGTGGTATAATGGAATGAATTTGAATGGTAAAATACAAACCAAACTCATAAAATTGTCTACTGTTCATGTAGTGCAATGATTGGGTATGTTCTGATTGGAATTTGAACGTTGTCTTCATCGTACGTGATGGAATGTAAGTTGTTTGACGTGTGCGTTGTGAGAAAGGAGCGGAAAACGCGTTTAACTTAAAAATGATACAATTAAAATAAATGCGAACCTTTTATATCCGGATAAATCTCGACTTCACTTGACGAGGCTCTTGCAAAGGCCTTAATCATAACACTTATTGAATAAGTCCAAATTTCTGGTTAACATCATTCCTTACAAATGAAGATGATTGCAAGCTTTGAACGATATCTCAAAAGAAAAAACTATCAAGCTCGTATCATCAACGATTTAGCGTATAAGAAAACACGCAAGTTTGCAAAACCGAGGGTGTGCCGTTTTCTTTGCAAGTTTTAAACTTCAAAATTGCAAACATCTGCAAATTCGCGATGCCATTTATAAATTGAAGTTTAAAAGTATGAATTATCTTTGTCTCTCTTTTAAAAGTAAAGTCACTCCTTTGGCAAATTAGTTTGAAAACAAATAAGAAAATGGAATATATAGTTGTCAACAGAGATTGAATATCGCGCCACGTTGCGGATTTGGCGGTGTTTATAATAAAATTTGCTCTTGAATTTAGATAACTTTCCATCTTTGAAATGTGTCGGTCAGTAAGGAAAAATCTCAGTATGTATGAAATAGAAACATCTCGTCGTGATGCATTAAAAAACTCACTCGTTCGTTTTTTTGCTACATCGCAATTAGTGAATAAAAATCGTTCGTGCGGCTTTCCGTGGAATTATCTCTGTTTACGTCACTCGTCACTTACTTCATCCCTGAGTGGTGCACCCCTTCCTAAGAAAAATCCTGGATCCACCGTTAGAATGGATCCATTAGTTAAGAAAATCATGTTTTCGTTTGATCAGTCATTGAATCAAACAGATGTTCAATCAGCCAATGATCTAGTGACTTGCCAACTCAACCAGCCAGCCAGTCTGTCAGTCGGTCAATCAGTCAGTCAGATAGCCAGTCAGTCAGTCAGTAAGTCAGGCAGTCAGCCAGCCAGCCAGCCTGCCTGCCTGCCAGTCAGTCAGTCAATAAGCCAGCCAGCCAGCCAGCCAGTCAGTCAGTCAGTCAGTCAGTCAGTCAGTCCGTCTGTCAGTCAGTCGCTCAGACCTTCATTTATCAATCCATTTGATTATTCTTCCATCAAATCAGTCGGACAGTCTATTGTTAAGTTAGCTTGTCAATCACGAGTACAATAATCACTCTCACCCCTAAGAGCAAAGGAAACTTTGGAAAAAAAAGCAAGACCGTAGTAATCGGCCAACCAAAAAGCTAAAATCTTTCACCAAAAGAAAAAAAAATATTTTCTGTATTATAATAGTTTTGGTATGTTAAAGATCTTAACTGATCGTGCCTGTCATACTCATACTGGCCAGTGGGAAATCCTCCATCTACGTAAGTAATCATTGTCTTGGTCTTTGGGTTATCGTTTGTGCTCATAAACAGTTCGCTCCCAGCATTGGAAGCTAGAGTAAGTAATGGATAGCAATCAGATGTGGCAATCAAATGAAAATAATACAGTGTATAGTATGTTTTGCTCTTCTTTCCCAATTGAAGACTCTAGATAAAGAAATAAATGGGCTAAACAAAACGAAAATATGAAAAAAAAAAAAAGACAATTCAGAAGCGTGTTAAAAACCACTTGATTGTTGCGAACAAATAAAAGATGAGGTAAATCGTGACACCAGAAACTATTTGGGGCATCTAATAGCTGAGCCACGAGGACAAATGTTGGGGCGAGGCAAATTAAAGTGGGCTCTTCGAATTTAATCCCGTGCAGGAATCTGCTCATACTTAAATGATAGGCATGTGATGATATGATCTTCGCATGTGTACTTCATTTAAAGAAATGGCTTCCCTCCAAAATGTGACGTCGTGGCCCAGCCAGTAGCCGAAGCAGTGTCTGGGAGGCGCGGGTTCGAATCCTGTCGAGTCCTGAATCTTCTCGGTCATCTTTTCTGGGATGCTATCAAATTCAGTTATAGGTATCAATTACTACATTATTCCTTACAAAGAAAGAAGTAGTGGTTTCCAGTTTGAAGAGGAACAAAATACGTCCTTAAACGTGAGCCAAAGAAGTCTCCCCAGTTTGAGGGCTGTTCAAACGTTGGAACACATGTTGAAAAACTTGGCATGTTTGGAAATCGTTCATCAGCCAACAGAAACTTAACGCGTTTAAAATCAATTCGGTCCCATTTCTCCAGGTATACGCCATTTTTCACTAGAAAACAACATACACAAATAAGTGAGAAGTACGATATCATGACTGGGAACTGAACTGACGATCGCCATGGTTTTCGAAAGTCCTTAGGTAAATATTACTTCAAGTACAATCAAAATGAAGAGCCATTTACTTACATCCACAAACTGCTTTTCTAAAGCCGAAGCCTCGTCGCAGCCTGACGGGCTCATAGTTATCTATTGATGTCAATAAATGAAGAATGAAAATTTTTATCATTTTGTCACTTTCGTTATACAAAGAGGTTTATATCTTTTTCATAATTCATGAAAGGAATACACTGTTAAAGAAGATTAGAACTTAGAGCGAGAAAGAGTTGAGTAAATTTAAATGTCAGTGAATCTCAACAGACATATAAGACATCAGGTGCAGGGAATCAAACAAAAAAAAAAAAAAGTGAAATTCGAGAGATCTCACCAATTCATCATGCCTGCTCTCTCTTATCCGCATTTTGGTTCAAATTAGGACCGAAAGGTGCATTTCTATTTTCATTCTTCTCTACGTTCGTTAAAACGAAATTGAATTTTACGAACATAAAATATAGCAGAGAAAAGAAATGATCAGCCTGTGTCGGCGGGAAAAGGTTGAAACACGTTCGACTTCAACTAGTTTCCCTCCCCTAGAATTGCAATTCAATTGACCTGAAAAATCTGATATTGAAAACTATTACGCTTTGCGCTTGAAAAGACCCATAATCATCTGAAAATCTTTGTATGAGATTACACTTGACCCTCTCAAAAAAGTGACACAATTTCACTTTAATTACTACAATACTTGAATAACCCACCTGATGTTTCCATTACTGTAGTGATTACTTTGGAGAATGGACCAATGAAGAAGCAAAATAACATAAAGTACACGACTATCAGGGAATTCATTGTAAGTGAATGGGGCCCAAAATGAAATCGCTGGAACTAAGGCATTTTCGTCATTCAAAGATATTGCATGGTTGCATTTGAAAAGCCACCTGCTGTGAAAAGCGAACAATGAAGGCTCGAAACGGGTAATCTGACTGAAAGACTCATCGTCCTGACATATTATGTCCTGTGGTGTTATCAATTAGTAGAAACGATTTCACCTAAGTACATATTTTATCTAATAAAATCGATTCACCGACATTCACATGAATGTCGCACCCTGGATTCTCTCGTTAAGTCAAGAACAACAAATGACCTTTTTCGTTAGAGAAGAGTACCCAAATATACGTAAGGGTGTATCTTCGTATTTATTAGAAACTGAAATTGGTAAATTGATTCTTGCTTAGGGTGTTTATATCTACAGCACCACCATTAAAATTCGTTTAGCTTTAGAGAGTTTAAAGTTTTAACTTTCATGCGCATGCAGTCAAAACAAGACACACATATAAGGCGAGTATGGACCCTTTCTACGATTCTTATAACACTAGGAACTACAGCATCATTTGACGAGAGAGATTCTCCACTAATTGATCCTCTTTGTTGCACGGGAAAACAAGAACAGAGTAAGTAAAATGACACCATGCATATCACTCATTTTGGTTTTTATGATAAATATTAATGTGAAGCGTTCTTGAAACTCGCTGCAAAAACAAAAAAGGAATCATCAATTCAATTATAAAAATTGTCGATTTAACAAATCGAAAGTGGCTTAGCGTGGTCTGTACTCCTATCGACAACGACATTCGTCATGACAGTGGTTAAAATGTTGTGGATTCAAGAGGCGCAGCAGCATAATCTCGACTCTTATTGACAACGACAAATTGGCCAATCAGATCGCGACATTACTGCCAATTGTGGTTGAAAAAGTTTTAAACGCCACCTAGACCATAATACGCAAGTTTTAGTTTGAAGCCGATGCTGTTATGTTCAGATAAGGATCCATCAACTCACGTTGTAATTTTTCAGTTTTAATTTGTATTCTTCTTTGTAAATATATTTGTTTCTTCATCTATCTATTAATCTATTAATTGAAGTTTGTTTTTAGCTTAAAGTAACTCTTGGTTAAAGATATTTTTCAGGAACAACAAATGTTATGGAAAATGCTGAGCTTTCAATACCTTAACCTAAGGAAAGAACATCCTATATCTCAAGTAGAAATGTTAATAAAAAAACGCATGTTTCATATAAATCCGTGAACGTTTTAGGTTTACGTGTTTTATACAACGCGTGTGCTAGGTTGATGTAAACTAGCGAATTTCGTCAACGGATTCTCGCTGAGAGCGAGAATAGCAATGCCCCGCAAGTATTGTTTGGTGATTTTTCAGAACATGTAAACCGGTTAAAATTGTTCATATCATGATTTTACGAATCTACTGCCTGCTTCCTACATCTGGAAAGTGACAAGCAGCACAGCCACAATAACTGCGGCTTCAACGACGCAAGAGCAAGGTCCTTTGACTGATTTTCTTCCGTCCAGTTTATAACCACATTGAAAAGGACGATTTTATGTCCTCGTTCAATCTGCACTCCGGCGTAACAAGGATTTTACCGACAACAGGATGGCGGACAGGAAACCGGGCACCCAGTGGAGGAACAGCTCGTTGGACAACCTATTAAAAAAGGTGTTAAGTGTTTAAATATATTTACATTAAAACGACTAAACAAACAACAGTCCGAATTTTCTGTTTTGCAAGATGAACTATGAATTTGTGAAAAATCTTATGATCCCAATTTAATTCAACCGCTACGGAGACAAATATACCGATAGTTTTTTACACTTATTTTTCTCGTTAGATCTGAGTTAATTTGATTTGATAAATGTTGAAACTCATAAATGCGCACTAGGGCCAAGAATTTTTTTTATTCAATGTTGTAAAACCATCAGTTTCAAGTGCAGGACAAATGTTGCATTTTGATAGAAAAGAGAAGATGAACTAAAAATCTATTTTCTATTTCTTTGTCCAATTAAAGAAATCATTCGCAAACGCTAAACGTCTTCTGTTTAATCTATCTTTTATTGACATCAGTATTTTTTATATTAATCTTTATAATGAATCATTTAGATCATTTGTATTTTGGAAAATATTTCACCTACCGAGAGTACGGAAGGGTGTCCTCGTGTAATGGTAATGATAATGAATGGATCCAGGCCCTTTTTCTTCAAAAAAATAATTTTAACTTTCAAACTCCCCTGAAGTCGCATATACTTTAAAGGGTTATAACGTTCTAGCGAGAGATTAATGGATGATATCATAAAAAGGTTTACTTGGGTATGGTTGAAAGGCATTAGTCTCTGACGTTTTTGAAACATAGGAAGTGTCACTTGGATGACAAATGATAATGGTCGGTTTGTGTTTATCAAATGAAATAACCTAACTCTCTTTTTTGTCTACAAAATATGTCTGTGGACATGGCTAACTTCAATGCTATTTACAGTTTGATCTCAAAAGTTGTTTTTGCCTTACTGCTCCTATTGTTTTATAACTTGCTGTTACGCGAATTGTTCATCCTTTTTTTGGTGCGTCATTGTCGTTTATCTTAGTTTGTAAAAAGCACTCTATTTGCTGATATCATTTCATAGTGCAGATATTCAAATCCTTTTCGAGAAAATGATGACCATGTAAGCCACATCAAAACCTTGCTTTTTAGATAAAAAAAAAGCGATGAAATAATTGTGTTAGCTTGCACAAAGTTAATAAGTGGCTTACCTGGAATTTCCGAGGCTGCAGGGACTGCTGAAACGACTGATGCAGAAGAGGCTGGTGATAGTGATGATGGCGGTGGAAGAGGGGACGGTGAAGGAGGAAGAGGAGGAGGAGGAGGTGCAGGTGCAGGTGGAGGAGGAGGAGGGAAAGGAGGAAGAGGAGAAGAAGGAGGAGGAGGAGGTGGAGGTGGAGGAGAAGGAGAGGGAGGGCGCAGAAGTGACAAAGGTGGTGGAGGATGAGGTTGAGAAGTTGATGTCGAGACGCGAGTGCCCAAGGAGAAAGGCTCATATTTCCCAAGCCTTTCTCGTGAATCACTACCTGTAGTTCAGAAAAATAGTAATAATTTATCGGTTTTCCATCATGAAGAAGTTTTAAATTTGCCCTTACTTATCTTCTATACAGTATTGAACTGACTTTTTTGCCGTATCGTCATTGTAATTTAGATAGGTATTTAGTGAAGTTAAACGTTAGTAGCGACTGACTGGGTTTACTGATGTAGTGGATACAATGTTTAAAACAACGAACGTATAGCAAACGCAGCGAACTCGAATCACATATGTATGATGTTCGTATATTTATAGTCATTTATTTACCACTTGGAGAGTTTTTTTGGAACCAACATAATGATCAGCACCCAATTGGAATTTTTTACTCGCTTGACTCTACAAACTTACCACCTTGCTTGACTCTACTAACTTACGAAATATCCTAGGAAACAATCGAAACAACGCGCGAGTGCGTGAGATATTTCTAATGCATTAAAATTGGGACAGGTACGAATCGACTAGTTTGAGTACGAACCGAATCCCGTTGATATGTTAATAGCTTTGAGACGCGAATATCTACAAGGAAGACTTTTTGCGAGGTCTTTTCCTATCAGTGCTAATTATAGGAGAAACAAACCACATGTGGGACACATGTAAAGTAAGCACAGGAAAATGCCAGCTTTTGAGAATAAATGAAAAAAAAGCGCCTAAATTAGACCGCTTAGCTATCCTAAATTTTTTGTCATGTGCTCGTATTTAACCATTAGAGGCTGTTATCAATGCCTTAATAAAATTACTTGTTCGCAAGCTATCGCAGTTAATCGAAATTTTCGATCTAAATATTGCCCTTGAGGCCTGCCTCGTTTCCTAATGTTGTAAAACTTCATCTCCGTCTGTCTCGAAAAAATATATTCTGCTGCTTTTAACATGATGAATCGCTGGAGCGATATTTCACTGGAGCAAATAATATTATCGTGATGATGTACTGTGCGCTCTACGATAAATGTATGCTAGAAATATATCGCCGCAACTATATATCGCTTAAACTATTCAATCGCTGGAACAATATATCTTTGAAACGAGATATCGCAGGAAAACTCAGATGTCTCGTCGATATATCGCCGGAACGATATATCACCGCAACGATTTATCTTTGGAACGAGATACCACAGGAAAGCTCTGATATCTCGTCGATTTATCGTTTTGAGGTGTCTATAAAATGCAACATAGATCGCTGATATATGGGGAGAACAAAACCCAATATTCGACGATAATTGTTTGCATTACCTTTGCACAGTACTTTCTGACTTTGAGTTCGGCATTAACTGATTGAGGAGGATCATGCTTAAGGCTGAAAGATTGTCCACGAAAATCTATAGCTGATTGGCTAGGAAGAGAGACTTAAAGGGAAACTGAAATATGGCTGCAATGAATTTTCAACCGCGGGGAATTTCTTTCGACATACCAGCAAGCCAGAATGCTTGAATTCTCTAATGGTTTCTGATAAAGTGAGGCTCAAAAGGTAACCAAACTAAATAAATTTTAATGCAAGTTGATTATCCTGCTCTATTGACACAGGAAAAGTGTTTAATTTTGTATACACATCACATTGTTATGTTTTCCTGGACGAATGATAAATCGAAAGGGGTATACCGCTTAATACATGCCTCAGGATAATTAATGCGTCGTACCTTGCCTGGTGACTGAAATATCCTTAAACACAGGACAACCAGGGACAGGTGATTCTGATATGCTTGTTTCTTCATTCAAAAGTAACTTGCTTTTTCCAGTCGGATCCTCAGCGCTGAATGCAACATGGCTATGTAGCTCAGGTCGTTCTATAATGAGTTTAAGCTTAAATCCTGATCCAGTGACAAGGTACGCTTCATGTTTAAGAGAGGACAGGAGCTTAAATGAAGGTCCAAAGTTGTTTATGAAGTTTAATGCAACGCACATCCCTGAAAAAAGAGGGATCGAAATGGGAAACAGTAAGTGTTAAATTGATTGGAAAGCTTTACATGTTAATCATTGGAAGGCATTTCAATGAATAATAATTTATGGATTGTGATGGAGAATACTCGAAGACATTTGTTGACATAATAATTGTTTAGTTCGTGATCGTTTCAAACTAATTGACTCAATGGTCTGTGTTTGTTAAGTCTGACTAATTCCTATACCTTGAGTCTGAAATTTGACCAGGATTAAAATGGTGTCTGCAAATTCAGAAAGAATCATGCATTAACATGTACCATGAAAGAGCAATGACAGACTAAACATGTATTTACTTTTTCCACTTGCGACAGAAGGCTCCGAAGGACCATTTATGGTTGATCCTTGAAACATTGCCGGTGCCGCCGGTGTTAACCCTCCAGACGAACACAAGGGGATGCAGGAGGGTTGGAGTGGTTGGGCGCTGGTCTCTGAAACCAAATGAGCAGGATGGGGTTGTGGTTGTCCTACGATGGTTAATGGTTTCTCCGGTCCAATAACGTTCCGACAGTTCTTTTGCTTGTTTTCGTATGGTGGAACTGGCCAAAATGAAAATGTACACCTCTCGAGGACGTCGGGATCACCATTATAAAAGTCCAGCTCCAAAGGTGTGATGTGATCACGTTGCCGATCTCTACTTTGGCAAATATACCAATCCTTGTGCATTGATTTCAGCAGGAGATTCCGACTAAACTTCATCACTCTAACTAAGTAGAAAGAACTCTCTTTATCTGTTGAGGAAGAATAAGTTATACGCACTTTAACAATCACGTTTATGTTATTGTTCATAATTACACTCTGATGTGCTCAGTTGAGGCTAAGGTCGTTTCTTTACCAACAAAAAGACAAATAAAACTTTAACCAGCAAAATACGTTAGACAAAAACTTAACTACGATGAGAATAGTTCAATTAATCTGCTCGGTGAAGTAGTTCAAATCGCGGCAAAAAAAGATTGTACTATCAAAAAGGAAAATTGACTTAAAGATCTTAAGAAATGTGGGCGTCAATGTTACTCACCAAACAATTCTGATCCATCACGTTTTTGCAAAATAAAATTATAGTTTTTTTGCCTCAAGAAATAACCTGGAAGGCAAACTGATTCAAACGAAGCGGTTTCTTTCCCCGCTTCAACCTTTTGATGCAATGCAGGAATTCGCACGGAGAACACTTGACAGAATGGTCTAAGAGCCATTTTTCCATTGTAAGAACGCCAACAGAAGTTAAGGCTGCCATTTTCTTGTGGGTATGGTATATCCCAGGAGTGGACCGTGTAAAGTCCATCTTGAACAACTGAAACATGTAAAATGCAAAAATTAATTTAGTGAAACTTCATGTACAATCTACTATTGTTAAATATAGCCCTCTAAACGTCTAGTTCTCACTTTTACACCGGACCCGGTCTGGTAGGAAATTGACACGGAAACAAAAATTATCATAGGGAATCTATGTTCTGAGATCGCGTTCGCTCAAAACATTCTTAAGCTGAGACTTCAGATGGATTAGGAAAATCAAAAAGGGTCTTCCAGAGAGTTGATACCACCTCATTAACAATTTTCAAATAATAGCTGTGTTAATGTTACGAGTTTTCTGAGCTAAGACATCCACTTACGTTTGCTTGCAGCCCCTTGTTTCCACACAAGCAGTCTTGCTATTGCTTGTGCGTCTTCTCCAGGTTTTAACATATATGACGCCTCCTGGAACCCCAAAAATTCATCTGGTTGAGAGCTAGCTTTGTTGCTACTAGAAACAGGAGAAGTATCTACTCCCTCACCGGAAGTCACTTGTGAACCTTTAGCAGAAACTGATGCTCCATTTCCTGCTTGTCCTGATGCGCTCTCACTTCTTCCAGCACTGACTTGTCCTTGGCCACCTCCGTTCACCCCTACAGTAAGTGACGAGCCACTTCCTCCTTTTACAGCCATCGATGCTGCTGCTCCCCCTCCATACGCTTCGCCCTTTGCGGCTTGCGACCCCATTGCGCCTCCTGTACCTCCGAACCCTATACCGCCCTCGCCCTCTGCTCCTCCTGTGCCTCCTGTGCCACCTCTGCCTCCTACGCCAGCTGCGCCCCCTGTTCCTCCAGCAGCACCTGATCCCCCACTTCCAGGAGTGCCTCCTGAAGTTGGATTAGTAACGGAAACCACGTTCCCATTCTCTACAACAATTTTAAATCGGTGCGAGTTCTGTCCATAGACGTTATTGAGTCCATCCTCGATTGTTTTTGTGATCACTTGTAGGGCAGCTTTTTCTCCTACACGAGCTCCGGCGGATGCTCCTACCTCTATTCCGGCCAAGGCACCTGCTTTAGCTCCTGCTTTCGCCCCACTCCTCTTTCCCCAATGAGCTCCAAATGCCAAACCAGCTCTTGCACCAGCTCTTGCAGCAACTTTGAGCAACGTTACTTGATAGGTTGAGTTTTTCTCTGATAAATAATAATGATGGGTGATAATACTTTAATCGCTCCTGTTCTTTATATTACACCATACGTAGAAAATAAGGAAATAACTAAAGTGATGAACTGTTTGAATATTTGCCTAGGGTCTTGTTATTTCAAATATTGTTGGTGAAAGTGTTTAGTGATGGCTCTTTACAAAAATCATTTAAGTGACGAAAAATGCCGAAGTAGCTCTTTTTAGATTTTGGTACACTTACCAGCCACTGATAAAATACAGCTATCAAAATTTATTTGAAAATATACCAACCAGGCGGTAGTGGCAAAGTTGTCCACAAGAATTTTGAGGGTATAACTTTGTAAAATTGTCCGTCTGGTGTCTTAACAGCAGCCTCCAGGTGATCTTTCTGGTGGTCATCTTTCATCACTGCCTCCATGTAGTAAAATTTACCTTTCTTCATGTAAACAGGTAGAGATTTTTGATTTGTAAACCTAAGAGCGCAAAAAGGAAAAACATCATTACGCTGAAGTGCGGATGTAGTGGATGCTGCGTTCAAAAAAAAAAATTGACATAAACGACCAGCAAGGTTATACCACGTGCCTGTATTAAAGTAATAGGGAATATTAAGAGGCCATGACGGAATATGAATCTTAACTTTGAGAGCCAGAGGTATTCCACAGATGAGAACTGCGAATTAGCAAGCGACTCTTTTAATAGGAGAAAACTGCAATTCTATTTTGAAGTTATTTTCATTTGTGTAATGACACAACCACAGAAGAGATGCAAATTCTTACAAGAGAGACAAATAACTTTCATTCGAAGTGATGGTTCAATTTTCTGTTCAGTTATACTAATCACACTTCTGCTAATAAAAATTAAAAGCGCAAACGCCGTTTTGATACCCGTTATCAGGACGACATTTTTATCTTAACATGCACGCGGTTAACGTATCATATATTGAGAGGGGAAATAATTTGGCAATATCCATGCAACAGTTTTGTTAATTATCGAAGCAAAACCAATTGCGTTCTGTATATGCACATGGCAAAACCCGACTCTATCAATACGAGATGAACTTGTAGGAAACTATGTTACATTATTGTGAGATTTGCGTTACTGCAACAGAGATAAATATAACACTCTGAAACTGCATTTGTGCTCATGGTCTCACCTGTCGTACTCATACTGATAGGTTGCAAATCCTCCACTTACGTAATTTATCAACGACTTAGTTTCTGGTTTTTCATTCGTGCTGAGGTAGAGCTCACTCCCGGCGTCTGATGCTGAAAAAAAAATCAAACAGCAAAATTTTAACACCCACATATTGAACTGCAAATGAAGCATATTTGAAGAGAGAGAGCAATCGAGAATTTTGGGCCATGGAAGGGGCTTGAAAGTGTGCCTCCCAAAATCGATTGTTTCCTTCTACTAGGCAGAGTGTAATGGGTTATTGTCTACCTCGTGAAAGAATTCCATCTCACAATTGAATTAATTGGCCATGTTGAAATGAGGATTAAAGTGAAAAGTCTGATGTAAAAATAATTACATGAATCGCGTATAACATTATGATGAACAAAGTTTAAGGAATATCGTACAAAGATAGAAATAGTGGTTTCCTGTCTGTAGCGGAACGAAATATGTTCTTATGCGTGACCCAAAGAAGTCTGCCCAATTTGACGGCTGTTCGAATGTTGGAACACATGTTGCAAAACTCGGTAGGTTTGGGTATCGAGGATCAGCCAACAGAAATTTGACACGTTTATAATCGATTCTGTCATATCTCTCCAAATAAGCGCCATGGGTCACTGAAATGAAGACAGAGACGGTGAGGTAAAATGGTGTAAGTTATAAGAGACATATCTATTGTTCAGAACACATACTAATGATATACAAGCACTACACACAGAGGGTAACTTACAGTTACAAGTCGCATCTTTGACGCCAAATGATCGTTTCTGTCTAAACGTCTGGTATCCATTTCCTTCAAAAAAATGAAAAAAGAGAAAGAAATGTACTGTCGATCATAAGAAACGTTGCAAAATTGATCGCTGTGATTGGTGTTGATAGCTACTCGTAGATTGAAACAATGACTAAATGATTGCAGAATGCTGATCAATGATATATAGTGTTTGGGGGCTGAATGGCTGAGAAGAAAGACATGGTCTTATCGCGAGTCACGTGTTTAAGCGACCGCTGGTATCTGGTGCCTCCTTAACGAGGTCATACCCTTTCAGAAAGGAAATTATGGAGTCGTAGTGACTAGCGAGTGAACCAGAATGATTTTCGTATAAAATTAAAAATTAAAAAAAAAAAAAACCTTGCCAGCCCCAGGGCACATAAATCCAATGTTTAGTGTACCTGGCCCTTTAAAATTAAGTTATTGACGTCGTCTTTGTCAAGGTTACTTCGAGCGTTTATCGTACACCATACAATCGCAAGGATTTCGACATTTTCGCTTTACAGTCAATAATTGTTCATGCAGAGTAATCAATGATGACAAAATAAGATCTTTTCGAAACTGCGTTGGATAATTAAGCGCTTAAAACCTCAAATTGTGGAAATGTGAGAAAAGAAGAGCACATAGTTTCGAATGTCACATGGTTCGTTATGCGGGTGGCGTTAGTTTAGTGGCTGTCTTCCTAATATTTCCTACTGGTGCTCTATACATCATAAAATTTCCATTTTGTCTTCTTCTGCCCCCATCTAATATTGATAACAACTCCAACTTCACAATTAAAAAAGATTCACGTGATTGTCCCCGGAACAAATGTTGTCTCTGCATTGACAGAAAAGAAGGAGGCATCGAGTTAAGATTCTTTTTCTTTTCAGCAGTTCAATTCAGCCCCTCCTTCCCCCCCTCCCCCCTCCCAAAAAAAATCCATTACGTGATCACACCGCGTGCAGTCTATGCCGGAGATAGTTTTACAGGCTTTGCTCTAATTGCAGTTACATAGGAGAAACACCTAATTTGGTCTTTTGAGATATATTCAATAAACAAA
Source organism: Pocillopora verrucosa (assembly GCF_036669915.1). Classification (NCBI taxonomy): domain Eukaryota; kingdom Metazoa; phylum Cnidaria; class Anthozoa; order Scleractinia; family Pocilloporidae; genus Pocillopora; species Pocillopora verrucosa. Next base: position 23,057,507 of record NC_089315.1, on the reverse strand, counting down.
ATCTGGTAAGGCAAGAAAATAAAATAACAAAGAGGTTGATGTTCATCAGAAATACTTCCACAATTTACCAAGCATGTATATGTGAGCCCTTTACCTTATGTCTTCTATCCCAAACTCTCTATATTTTTTCAGTAAGGATCGATGTAGAATAGAATTGAATTAAGGAGGTTGGTTGGGGTTTTAGGGAACGAATACGTCATTACAAATTACGAAGGCAATGGATATATAGAAAGATGAAACATTACTATTAAAGTAAAAAAGAGATGGGGAGATAATAGGAGAAAGACCGTTTTAGTACGCTCGAAAAATACGAACATTGACAAAAGGTGCACAGAAGTTTAGCACTGGAGGAACACGAAGCCAATTCATTGTAGACTGTGCTTCCAGATTAACGGCCTTCGTATGTGATGGATAGAAATTTTTTTTTTTAAGCAAGTAGGTTTTTTTAAACGGGAAATAGATAAAATAGCACTTAAAGAATAACAGCGATTCGTTACATTTGCTAATTCAAGAGCATAAAGTCTCCTCACCTGTTCGGGTACCGTTGTGTGACAGAGCAGTCAAAATATGAAAGTTCACTATTGAATAAACAAAAATATTTGGAAACTGCATTTAAATCGATCACTTAAATCGATGAGTCAAAAACTCGAACAAGGAAGTTTGAGTTAATTGGATGTGTAGGTGCTAAAATGTAGGAAACCATAAAAACCTGGCCACCTGCAAAAATAAGCGATACTGTTTCATATAATGGGTAACGTAGTTTTAGAACTATTTCGTTTTATCTTAAGCGCTAAAAAAGTTGGGTACTAAAGAACATATAACATTTTTGGGATCTGCTCTACCGTCATTTTAAAGATACTTAGGGGAAACTTAATGCCTAATTGAGCCTCTATTTACATGGAAACTTGTCACCCAAGTTGAATAGAAGTTTAAACTCCATGTTTTGGTTGATTTCACTGACAGCCCACTATCTTTACAGTGTGTTTCATTGTTCGTTGAGCGCGAAGTGTGAATTCGCACATAAGAACCTAAGAAGGTCGATAAATAACCGTTAAAACCATAGTTATGGTCAACACATTTTAAATCAACATCGCGCATGACAAGCTTTGGTCAGAAAAAAAAATTCTCACTTGGGAAGCGTATGATGATCCATGAAGTTGTCATTATAAAGCGAGAGGAATCAATTAGCAAGTGTACGGAGACAGTTGGTGCCATGCAAAACTCGCGCGCGATTTTTTTTTCACGGGCTCGACTTTTTTTCACGCGCTCGATTTTTTTGTCGCGCTCGATTTTTTTGTCGCGCTCAATTTTTGTCGCACTCGATTTTTTTTGTCGTGCTCGCCTTCTTTTTTTTATTTTGCCGCTCTCGACTTTTTTTCTCTGTAACGCTCGGTTTTTTATTTCTTGCGCTCGATTATTTTTTGTCGCGCTCGAGTTTTTTTTTGTCGCCCTCGACTATTTTGTGTCGCGCTTGACTTTTTTTGTCAAGTTCGACTTTTTTCTTTGTGGCGCTCGATTTTTTTTGTCGCGTGTGGTTTTGTTTTCTTCGCACTCGACTCTTTTTTTGTCGCGCTCGATTTTTTTTTGTCGCGCTTGACTTTTTTTGGCGGCCTGACTTTTTTTTGCCCCACTCGATTTTTTTTGCCGCGCTCGGTTTTCTTTTGCCGCGCTCGATATTTTTTTTCGCGCTCGATTTTTTTTCCTCACGCTTTCCTTTTTTTCGAATTTTTCTCTTGACTTTTTCCTGACTTCTTTTAGACTTTTTTCTTGACTTTTTTCTTGACTTTTTTCTCGACTTTTTTCTCGACTTTTTCTCGACTTTTCAACCGCTGATCATAAATTACATGCTTATTCCCGCGTAGTGAAAATGAATAGAAGGACTTAAAGATGACTATTCTATTTGTTACTGGAAATGTGTCACAGTGTCGAGCAGTTTTACCTTCGTATCTGCCTATCTTACAACAAGGCATGCAATGCTGAGCTTGGAGATATCATTGACGGTTATTATCATTTGAGAATGAATAACAAAGAGATCTTGCTGCTTATCGAGTTAACCTACGGTTTTTACCTTAGTATGCGTCAATTGAAGAGGATTCTGAAGTCTCGAGGTCTTAGGAGACGGAAAAATCGTAGCGATCTTCAAGAGGTTTGTGGATGCATAAAGATAGAATTGCGGAAGTACGATTGGCCATAGACAAATGGCTCAAAGACTCTGACAGGTCTACGGCCTTTGTGTTGACAAAGATACTGTCAGGAACCTCTTAAAAATTCTTGACCCAGACGGTGTAGAAGCCAAACCATTTTTGGCACACAGATGGATACAATAAACTGAACCCGTTTGGCTTCTGTATACATGGAGGTATCGATGGTTATAGTAAACGAATCACGTGGCTGGAGGTGGGCCCATCAAATAATGATCCTTTTATAGTTGCTCAGTATTTCATCGACTGTGTTCGACAAATTGGTGGAACTCTTAGGATTACAAGGGCAGATAATGGGACTGAAAACGTTAATATCGCTGCTATACAACATTTTTTCCAATCGGAGGATAACAGTTTTCTGTATGGTAAATTACGCGCAAACCAGCGTTTTGAGGCCTGGTGGGGGTACTCTTAGAAAAGGGCGCATAGATTGGTGGATACGACTTGTGATGCTAATGTCATACATTGTGAGTGTCTCAAGCTTTGCTTTATGCAAGTGTTGCGGGGTGAACTTTACATATAAACATGGAATTAGTGTTATTGAACTGATGCAGGAGCTAAATTTATTTGCATCAACGCGTTGAACATATAATAGAAAAGCTAGATACATTAAATTTGATATTATGAAGCAGTAAATATTAGACTATATACCGCAATAACAACTTTAGGACAGTTACACAGTGATAAGCAATACTTAACCTTTTGTCTTATAATGAAGAATGGCGATAACACAGTGGCTCAAACAGGTCAGGTTGACTCTCGGCTGAGTGCATTTGCAGAATGGTTGCACAATTTTTGTAAAAAAAAAAAATTTTTTTTCAATTCTGTTTGAGTGATATAAGGCGTACACTTTAGTCTTCAATACGAAACAATTCAGGAAAAAAAATGAACTATTCTTTATTTGTAATACGTACTCTAAAAACACTATGATTGTTTAGGTAAGAAACTTACCTGGTTACAGAAATTACGATAAACATTATTACTGAGTAACAATTACTGTAACTGGAACTGATCTTACATCACTGAAAGTTCGACATAATAAATGCTCGAAAATCATGTTTATACTACTATTTTTGGCCAACTCTGAAATTTCCCGAAAGTGAGCAATATACCGTATGAATATAAAGCCATTAACACAACTCATGCAATTCAAAATAATTTCTTGAGCACATAAATTTCCCCTGTGGTCTCACCTTGCAAATACCATAACGTTGCCGTTAAGGAACAATTTTTTTGATTAATAATATGTTCATTGTTAAATATAGTTTGAACGAGAAAGGGAATCTGAAAAGCAGTGTCATTAAAGTACGAATGTCCTACTAGGACCAAACATAAGATTTTTTTTAAACTGGAACAACTAACTGCGAACTAGAAGTATAGGTAAAGAGTAATTTTAAGAAATGTTCATTTCCCAAAATTCACAGTCGATGATGCTGTTCATTTCTTATCTCTCTTTGGTATGGTGAGGGCAACTTTAATGATGGTGCACACGTATGAGCAATGGGACGCCTCTCAAAGCCATCTAGACGAGTGAAAGTAATCTTAATTTTGTCCACACATATGGTGTTAGCTCCTTTCAGAAACCGCAAAACTTTTTTTAATCTTTCATTATCTAGACCTCTCAGGTAACGTTTAAAATAGGATATGGCATCTCTTTGGGCATTATTTTGCGGCTGTGGGATAACTTCGAGGAGATCGATCGCCTTTTTTGGTTTGAATGGCTCTATTTAATAAATCTACAAGTTCCGTGATGTTAAGGGTAGCTGTCTTCAAACTACGTAATGGTTCATGTCAGCAATCAATAATGTATTGACAAGCTTGTATTTGCTCCTTGTGAGCGATTTCTGAAATTGTATCCCTGCACTGCTCAGGCTTTGGAATTCGCTTACATCCAAATCTATCTAAGAAATCAAGCCACTCGTCACTATGTTCATCTTCCAAACTACCGTTTAAAGCATGCACAACCAAAGCCCTTTCATCCTTTGACAAATAGGCTAAGAAAGAAACGAGTAGCTCCTGCTGTGTCACCTCGGTTTCCCCAAAAAGTGTAGCAATCAGGAATACCCTATTTAACTTAATAGGAAAAAAGTTGAGTTGCTCAAATTCCTTAACAAGGAGTCTAGCTGTGGCCTCCCACTCTGGAGCTTGAAAGTCATGTCATATGACTGGTATTCGTTCATCTTCTCCAACTGTGCAGGAATTCTCAAATGCTGTCTAAAACGCAGACAGTGCGTCCCTGAAAACTTCATTTTCATCTGCTCCGGCTTCTTCTTGGCCATGTGCATTAACAATTTTGACTTTTAGTTGAGCTGCCATAATTGATGGATCCTTAAGCACTTCAGTCATATCAGATATAACCTGCAACCTCCGAATTCTGACGAATCTACACAATAAGAAAGCATGACATAAATAATTATTAATTAATAACAAAGGTGAAGGTGCACACGGGCCAAGGAGACCCATGCTGCTGGAGCTTAACCTAGTCTCTGTGGTATGAAGCACCAAGGAGCACTCTAGATGAGATGTCAGTACACATTAGTACATTGTGACTGTTATTGACAGATTTCAATGCGTGTCTTCTAGGAATAGGCAGAGCAGAAACAATTATTTTACATAAATCTCTTCTCTCATTTGTATTCTTGATTTCAAGCGGAATTATTTTCAAACGCACCCCAAAAATACTCTCATAGGTGATGCTAATATCATGCAAATCTCTTTTACAATACAAATCTAAGAACATCAAAATTGAGTTGTCAGTTGAGTGCATACTGTCTATTTTGATTGCATGGTGTCTATAAATTTAAAAAATACCCGATACATGATACCTGTGGTTGGATAGAACTGTCCATACATGTGCCTGTGGTTGGGGATGGCTGTCCAGTAGTATGGCTACTGAAAAAAGTGCTTCCAGCCAAGATACACTTTCTTACTTTTGATTTACTCTTTCTTCTCTTGACTTGTTTTGCGCTGCTTGGTTTTTTGTGACGACTTTTTCATTTTTTTTCTTGAGAGGAAGGGTTCAAGTAATACCTTTTTCTTCTCTTGTGATTTTTCCGGTTTTGCAAAAGGGGATTAGCTTCAATCTATTTTCTGCCTTAGAAAGTCCTAACTGCTCAAGATACCCTTCAGATAGCAGATAGAACAGCAGAAACATCCATCTAAAACATAAAGGAAATGAATGTGTAATTGTACATCCTTCTACATTAGATCCATCATTCCACTCAGTAAAGCTACTTTACAGGAAATCAGTTAAATTTAGTATGATTAAAAAAAGTTAACTCTCCAGTTATTTTAGGAAACCAGTATCCTTTTTCATTTAAAAGATTGAAGAGAAACCGGAACCCAAATAGGTCAAATAAGAAAAGCCGGAAACCGCATCGGATATCAAATCCGAAAACCCGTTAGAATTTTTTGCGAAAACCGAAAACCAAATGCTACAAAACGGAAAATCGGCAAACCACAATGAATACCAAAATCGAAAAACCGACGTTTTTTGGCACAAAAACCGAAAAACCGATCTAAAAAATAGCCAAAACCGCAAAACCGAAAATCCCAATGCCCCCCTCAGTTAAATATTTACACACTTAATACGGCAAGTTGACAAGAAAATGAAGTTCGCACGGGCAAGCAAATCGTTAAGTTCGGATTTAAAGATGAGGTTTCAGATCAGGATTATATAGATCAAAGCCTGTGACAAACAAATATTACATATTTATAAGCAGTTCATAAATTGCTTAAACGACAGGAATTCTGAGCTTACAGTTTCGGTAGAATTCTTGTCGGGATCCGTCGAGCAGCAGATTAAGTTGGCCATGATTTCCCTCGAGCAGGAATGATCCTGTGATGTGTGTGATCAACAATTGAAAAAGTCAAGAAGAAAGTCGCGATAAAAAAATCGAACGCGAGAAAAAAAAATCGAGCGCGAGGAAAAACAAATCGAGCACGAGAAAAACTAAACACCTTCATGCCGAATATGTGGTTGGGCATGTAAAGGTAATAATAACAAATTTTTTAAAGGGGATTCCCTATTTAGTGGTTCACAAGTGAAATACTTTCCCAAAGTAATAACGCAATGACATTTTGCCGTACTTATAACAAAGGAATACAAATATCTATCAAAGCTTAATAGAGCAGTTAAAGTATTTCCTTCTATAATACTGTTTGATAATTGATTATGAAAATGTTTCTCTATAGAACGTTTCATTTGGGAACGAACGGTATGTTTGAAAACGTAAAGGAGATATTCAGCGGAAATCCTCTGAAAATGCTTTTGTGAGATTTTTCGCATTCGGTTTAATAAATAAGAGCACAGTTGATTGACGCCTCCGGAAAAAAGACGCATCTGTGTTCACGCCTTTGGAGGCCGCCTGTGTGAATCAGAAATATCTGGCTACTATGAAAATGAGCTTATCCGAAGTTGAAGCTCGCATAAGCTCATCTGCATAAAATGATTAAGCGGCACAAAGCTCGTCATGCCACGCCTATAACATGCGACGGTCACACGATCAAACTTATTATCGTGTAGGAGACTGTACCATACGAATTTTTGATCGAGGTCAACTGGGTGGAGGTTAATTAAAAGCAAACAAGCTTATAGGTCAAACATGCCCTTTCGATATGATGTTGAACGAAATCGTCTCATCGTTTAGCCGGGCTATTGAATGAATTTTAAGAGAGCCATTGGTAGGTTAGCTAGAATGAAGCTTTAAAGACCTCTCGGTACAAAGCGTATCACTTCGGTGGAGAAAGTTAAACTATAATGCATATACAAGTGACTTTTTCAAATACCAACCTTGGACCGAGGAGCATCTGCATCTCAAACCGCATTAAGGACCATAATCAAATCAAACTTTTGTCAGTTAGACTTTGATACTTTTTGACCATATGTAAACCACATTTTTTTTACAGGCATTTTAGACATAGAAGGATGGATTTTCAGTCTAGCCTATGACAACCGCAATACGCGCGCTGGCATACACGCGTGAGGCCGCCCATGACACGCAAATCCGGTGGATATCCCAATCAAGGGGGCACTGCACTGAGACTACAACTACCTGTAAAATTTATGGTTCTAGTTTGGTGTAACAGATAGCATGAAATTTTTGATGAAGACCGTAATCGTGAATTTTCTAAGTTTCTTTTATTCAGAATATAAGCTCAGTGTTTACCTTACTTACAGTATGACGTTTCTCACTTGACTTCTCCAGTTGGAAGGTCATCATACCAATGATAAACTCACGGGTTTTAAGTCTCGTAGACTACCAATGCCTAACTTCCATTTTGATAAAATGACGCACCGCAGATCGTCTATTGACTAGTATCGCCGCATCAAAAGCGAGTGCTCAATTTCATGAGAACTTCTTGAGCAAGGTTCTCAATCTGACGCATCCTCTAAAATTCAATGTAAAAAAAGGAAAGATTAAAAAGGAAAAAATTGGGTTCGTCAGCGAAGTAGTGATCAATGCTTTAGAACACCTTATGTCAACTAAACTATGATTTGGTCCTATTTTGACGTCATATTTAGACTTCCTTCATGCCAAATTCTTGAGCAATGTTGACATAATTGTTGCATTTTCTCTTGATCACAAAATCCACACCTTTTGTGTTTGACTTCTCAATAACTTCTCTTTCCGGTGGCTTATGGGTTTCTCTCACAAATATCCTCGCAAAGAGTGCATTGAATTTCCCCATATTTAAATCATTTAGTGTCATAACTGACAGTGTTGTTCGAATAGGAGCATTAATGTATTGAAGTTTTCCCCGAGGTATTTTTCCTTAACTGTGATATTGACATAATTCGTAATAGTTTCTCTTTAAATTGAATTTCACGCCATTCGTGTTAAACCTCGCATTCTTTACAAGTACCTTCTCTTCCGAAATTTCTTTTGTGTACTCCACGTGACATCGCTTAAATCCAGTTATTTGTGTTTTTGTCATGGATCAAATACAAACTGACCATATGTTCCATTCGAGTGTCTAATTTGATCGTTTTAGTAGGAGCGGCGATGATTGTTTAAAAATGATTGCTAAATATGTCATGCTTCTTGGATATCAGGTTGCAGGTGTTCTTTTGTTTGTTTTCAGGGCAATCAACAAAGAAAAATCCAGTATCAATATTTAAAAACAACAGTGACCTTGTTTCTGCCCTCCTGGGTTTTTTTCGCCACCGTTAAAAATCGTCGGAAATGTGGCCATCAGCCACAATTTTCCCTCTGATATGCGGTTTTGTTCTACTATCAGCTTCTCAAAGCAAAGGCATTGACATCAAGAACCGTGACGGGAAAGGTAAGCTAAGCTCTTTTTGCTAAATGAAAACTTGCAGCACCGATTCACTAGTGACAATTCACCTAAAATCCATATAACCTGCAGTCTGGACTTGGTTCGAAAGCTTTCTGTCGGTGTCAATAGGAAATAATTTTAATACTTCTGTCTTCTTCTGTAAAATTCCTTTTGCTGCATACAATAAATTTGAATACTGTGAGGCTTATCTGGTACTGACATATGCCTAAATGTGACTTGATCCCCTTTAAATGTGACAATTTGTGTTTGCTTTTATTTGTTAACACCCAATGTATCGTGACTTTTGATGATATCCGTGACTGTTGTCAACAAATATCTGCCCTCTAGGTTTACTGATCAATCAGATAAACAACCATATGTTACACACAATACATAGAGACGTTTACTTTCACTCGTAATCCTTTTGAAGAATGTGCTCAGCTTTATCGCTTGACAGACATCCGTGTAACTGAAAAATCAAAGGTTCTTACATGTCAAGTTCAACAGTATTATGATTTGGGCCTGTACTGTTATCATACCCCCGGGAAATTTATTTGTTGTGAAAAATGAAAAGCGTAAACTAACGTAAGTTCAGCCGAATATCGATGAAATTGAAAATCCCAATGAATTGTGGAACTGGTTTTGGTTTCGGCTCAATAAGTGACTTTGACTGTTCTACATCTGCATTGAACTAGATATGGGAGTTAGTCATTGGGTATTAAGAGAGAGAATTACAACTTTAAATAATCTCGATTCTTCTAATAAAAAGCAGATGTTGATACAACTCATTTAACTTGCGCATAGTTTTCCCTCATTGCAGAAGACAAAGAGCAAGGTGTTGTTCGTCAAAAAAGGACGTTTGGTAAAGTTGAACCGCCATGTAACTGTAAGTTTTCTATAGTTACATAACCCACACTAGTTTTCAATTTTCAAGACTCGATTTGTAATTTCCTCTATAACTTTCATACATTTTCTTGTTAACAGGTTACAAAAGCTAAAGGTATTAGAAAATAATACGCTTCTACAGTAAAATTTTGTGTATTTCCATCACGTTTTGGCTTTGTAATGCACTGAAATTATGAGGGGGATTTCAAACGATATTCACCTCTGGGGCTAAAAATGTTCGGTCGTGGGTAAAACTCTTGCGGTAATCATTTCCAGCAATATACGTTCGACCTGCTGCAAAAAAATGATTAATCCTACTGATATTGAATCAATTTGTTTGCCTTCATTTAGTGACCCGTGGCGTGTACGTGGAAAGGTGGGACAGGATAGATTACAAGCGCATTAAATTTCTGCTGGCGGATCCGCGATTTCCGAACCTGCCAAGTTTTGCAACATGTTTACCAACATTTGAGCAGCCAACAAACTGGGGGGACTTCTTTGGTTCGCGATTAAGAACCTACTTTGTCCCTCTTCAGACTGGAAACCATTATTTTTTCATTTGTAAGAATCCTGCTTTCCTTAATATGTAGTAAAAGAACGACCAAAGGGAGCAAAGGATCACCTGATGATCCTGACATAATAATGAAACTTCACCTAATTAGTTCTTACAAGATCAAGTAAAACTCAGGGTCAGGCATTGTTGAACATTAAACATATACTGTTCATCATTACCACATTATTGGCTGCAGGATCATCATAGATAAACAATAGCCTCCATCTGGTGTGAAAATATGCACGCATAACTGTCCGCGTACACTACCTGTTTCCAGATGCGAACAGTTTTGCTAGAGTCAAGCTCGAGGAAAACTGTGAGCTTTGAGGAACAGATAATGTCCAAGGACAAATATGCGAGCTTATTTTCGCACCAAGTGAGAGCGATTGTGTTTATTATTTATTTGAGATAAGTTTGCAATATGCGGGAAAAATGTTTACGAACAGCTTATTGTTTACTGCGTATGATGTTCACCTTTGTTCTCTGGTACGACTTTATGAACCAACAAAATGCTCTCTCATCTTATTTTATCTCAAACTAGAAATCACTCGAATACTTTTCGTATTGGATGTAAGGTTTGAAAATTAGGGAAAATCTTCAGGGGTGCATTCTCTGATATTTCGCACTTTTAGGTGTGGAATATGAATAATCGGTCACGTGATAGTTTTGACTAATCGCACATGAACAAAAAATATTTGAAAATCATCATATCTTCGAAAAACCCGATTAGTGTTCGAGAAGATTGGCAAAAAACGTTCAGATATTGGCTACGGAAGGGGAAGACTTCTAACTAGTACAGATGTTGAAATGAAAAAAGGCAAAACGCAAAAGCAATTTTTGTGGTTTTCTTTTACTTAATAGTACATAACTACGATACAATTTCGCACTCCTTTTCTTTGAAATACAGCTTCTAATGCAGGAAGTGAACTGTACATAAGCACAAATGCCAACCCAAAAGGTAAAACAATGATCACTGGAGTAGATGGAGGATTTCCTACAAACCACTACGAATATGACAGGTACACTTTCAACAAATTATGGTTTAATTTGGGATTAATTTTCCACCGGAGAGGCGGAGGGTGAAAGTGAAATTAAAAATGATCTTAGATTGGCGTATACGTTGAATGGGGAAAATTTATTTTCGCTACATCGCCCCTCAATATGACTTTCACCAAGATTCTATAAGGGCAGGCGAAACCTTAATAGTCCATGGAAAGGAAAGGAAACAGAAAGAGCCAACATCATTCGATCTGATGTTCACCCTGTTCAAGTATGAGTAGCCTTTCTTTTAAGTACTCAAGAGAAATAGTCAATTGTGCAATGGAATTCTTTTTAAAAAAACATATATTTTGAAAATGAAGAAATTTGTAATTTTTGAACTCAATCCAGTTCTCCAGGACTACGTTAAAACATATCAAAGGTGATTAAAGTTGTATTTAGCTTCGGTTTTAGACTTGTAAATGACCAACACGCAAAAGCCCTCAGCTAAATAAGCTATAAATATTAAAACCGTTACAGGTTTACAAACCAAAAGTCACTCCCAGTTTACCTAAAAAAAGGCGTGTACTACTACATGGAGGCAATCATGAAAGATGACCATCAATGGGACCACTTAGAAGTTGCTTTACAGACACCAGATGGAAAGTTTTATAAAGTGATTCCCTCTCAATTCCTGTGGACGATATACCACCCATCTTCGGGTCAGTAGCTCAGTGCTCTTCAATTTGAAAATTTCTTTCATTTTTTTTTCTTGCTTAACTTTGTATTCGTAAATTCGCCCACTCAATTACAAAAGCCCCCACCCCCACACATAATCTCAGTTATTCTCACAATGTATTAAACGAAATATCTGCACTATTATTCCATAAATTAAAATTAACTGTACATTTTTATCGTATAATGTACGTTCTCCAGAGTACAACTCTACGTATCAGGCAACATTGATCAGAGCAGCAGCAATAGCTGGTGCTAAGGCTGGTTCGTCATTCGGAGCAAAGTGGGCTATGAAAAGTGGAGCAAAAGCTGGAGCAAAGGCTGGTGCAATGGCAGGAATGAGGGCTGGAGCATCAGCAGGAGCCAGTGCAGGGGAAAAAGCTGCTGCGAACACGATGACAAGGACTTTAGAAAATGCAATGAACTCCCTTCACGGTGATGAACTTCATAAGTTTAAGATCACTCTCAAAAGCGGAAGTGAAGTCGATATTACTGGCCCTGGAATAGGAGGGGCTGGAACCGGTGCTGCCGGAGCTGCCGTTGCTGCGGGGGTCGGTGGAGCAGGGGGAGCGGGAACTGCCGGTGCTTCTGCAACAGCTGGAGCAGCTGGAACGGCTGGATCAGCTGGAACGGCTGGATCAGCTGGAACGGCTGGATCAGCCGGAACCGCCGGTGCAGCTGGAGGTGCAGGAGGAGGAGGGGGAGGTGGTGGTACAGGAGGAGGAGGCGGAGGCGGAGGCGGAGGCGGAGGAGGAGGAGGCGGTGGCGGAATAGCAGGAGGGAGTAGCGGAGGAATTATTGGCGCTGGATCAAGTGGGGCTTCGAGTGTAGGGGGTGCCAACAGCGCGGCAGGAGGAACAGGTACAAGCATAGGTGGTGGTGCTAGTGCTGGCGGAGGTGTGTCTATAGGAGGAGGAGGAGCTGCAGTGGCTGGATCATCTTCTGGGATGGCTACTGGAGGCTCTAGCGCTGCAGGAATCGCAGGTGGGGGTGCTGTCGGTGGGACTCCTGGAGAATTTTCCTACTCTTCACAACGTGAGGTCACGTATATTCCAAAACCGGGAGAGGATCCACAAACAATTGCCCGACATTTAGTTTGGAGGGTTGGAGGCGCAAGCAAACGTAAGTGAAAAATTCCCCTCATATCTCACTGAAAAACATCAAAGTTTCACAAAGTAATTCGTCCAATTGAAAAAGATGAATTCCGAACACAAAATAGGGACAAGATTCTTTTCAGACGAAAACTTTAAACTTTAATGCTAGTGGTTTCAAACCTGTAAATATTTATCAGCGTATGGAAATAAAATATCTAGTCTAACAGAATTCCGAAGTCCCAGAGCGATTTTTCTGCAATGAAAGTATCTGGGGACTTACTAAGCTTGATTTAATTATGCAGCGGTGCAAGTTCTGAATACTTAGTAGATTGTTATCAACTAGGGAAAATTTTCTTGAGCGCATAGAACAGTCAATCTCAGACGCTGCACAACTATGAGACCTGGAGTTTGTCAGTTGCCTGAAATTAGACTATTAATCTTTAATTGTATAAATCCTGACAACAGATGTCTGTCAAATTAAAAGAAATTTTATTCGTTCCACTCTCCTTAGTTGTGGACAAAGGACTATACACTATTCATTCATATGACATTCCATATGCCCAAGAGAACAGTACACTTAACTTCTGCTGGCGTGCCAAAAACAGTGATGTTGCGCTGGATCACTTCTGCCAAGTTTTCAGAGCTCATATTCCAGGCCTTTTCAAGAAAGTTAAGGACAGTGACGGCACAGTTTCATTTGAGTCACTCTGTTTACCAGGACATTACATCAAGCAAAGAAACTACCATTTCATTCTTCAAAAAAGGGACGGATCGGAACTCTTTGGTAAGGATTAATTTCAAATGCTTGCTTGTTACGTTCTATATTACATTTCCCCCCTTTTCTTGGGATACTCAATCGTTATAATTGCATCAGAGGACTGCAAAATCGGCAAGTGCAAGTTCAATCCTTGAACCAATTTTCGCTTGACATTTTTAAGTACTATTTCACAATCTTTGTGTGTCTTCTTTCGTTGGATTGTAAATGGGTACATGTAAAGATTTATAAAACGCTGCTGAAGGTCCTCACTTCTGGTCCGTCCGTCATGTTTTAGAAACCGAACAACCAACAGCAAGAGTACAGTAGAAGATGCCTTTGGTTCACAGTTTCATTTCTGTTCTTTACTTTGGTTGCGTAGCTACTGTCCAATGTAAATTATCCATTTTTTTAAATATGTATATATACTTTTTTCAAATTATACCACGACAAAAGAACGATGCTCCTATACAGAGATCTTTGCCAGCTTTATTGATTTGACCCTTTAATTTCAGATAAAGAGAGCTCCTTCAGGGCTTTCTCTGTGATGAAATACACTCGGAATCTGATGCTGCAATCTATGCATAAGGATTGGTATATTTGCGAAAAAAAATCGAAGTCGATCCATATAGCATCTGAATTAAAGTTGGACTTTTACAATGGTGACCCTGATGTCCTCGTTCGCTGCACGTTTGTCTTTCATCCTATCGCTCAAAATGAAAATAAATACAGGATGTGCCAGAGGGTAGTAGGACCTGTGGCACAACCAGAAATAAGTGGACAACCTCTTCCGCATCCTCCTCACTTAGTTCCGGATGCATCACCATCCCCTGCTTTGCCCTCGTGTATACCAGTATGTCCAGCAAGGAAAGGGGAAGGAGCCTCAGCTCAACCAGGAAATTTTGAACCATCCATTCCCGGCCCTCCAACGTCATCTGGGAGTCCTTCTGTCGCAAATGTCAAGAGTAGGTGACTCTTTTAATGCATATATTCAATGTGTTTTGCTTTACAGATATCTCTTGTCTCCTGTATCTAACAAGCATAGGAGAGCTGTCTTCAAACTTCCCCTGGGGTCAAAGTTTTAATAAATTTACGTTCCTTTTTTTGTTAAATTAACAACTTTATGCAAAGTCAACACTTTAAAGTCAGTTTGAACAGAAAAAATCCGATATGGGGAGCGAAATTAGTCGAGTGGTTTGTAATGTATTGTATAATCATTTTAAAAATCTATTTTACGTTAGTACTCCCTCTTGATTTTTTTTTTGTCGGCAGAGGCGTGTGTCGCCGTGAACTTCATAAACAATTTTGGATCTGAATTCAAAATTTTATCATCCCTTAAACACGAGGCATACCTAGTAACTGGATCTGGCTTTAAGCTGAAGCTTATGATAAACCGGCCCGAACTTCACAGTCACGTGACTTTCACCGCTGAAGATCCTAAATGGAATCGGGAATTGCTATTGAACCAAAAACCAAATATATCAGAGGCAGTGGTCGAAGGATGTCCTGATTATTTAGATGTCATAGTGACATCAAAAAAAGGTAAAAATGAGCTATAAACTGTTGATGATAATCGCTGAGCAACTACCCTTTACCAGCAGGATTGCAAATGATCAAGGTGGACCATGATGATATTCCCACGACACGGTAAATGAGCCTTCCAAAAAAGACAGCCGACTTGGTTTCTGAGCGTTTAAAATGACTCATTTAAGTGTAGCATTGATACTACTACTTGACTGTTATTCTACATAGATATCATCTTATCTACATACATTTGGATACTTTTTTTTCTCCGCACAGGCGCCTCAACAAACAGGACCGGTAGTCATGTTGCTCCTCCGTCACTTCCGTTAACACCTTCCTCACCGGCTTCAATATTCCCTCCACCCTCTCCCCCTGCCTTATCTCCAGCTCCACCCCCTCCCCCTGCCTTATCTCCAGCTCAACCCTCTCCCCCTGCCTTATCTCCAGCTCCACCCTCTCCCCCTGCCTTATCTCCAGCTCCACCTCTACCTCCGTCCCCTCCATACAATTATCGAAAGCCTCCTTCTTCTCCAGTCACAGCACCATCTCCACCCTCCCTGCCATCATCACCACCTTCTTCAGCTTCAGTATCAAACGGAAGTAAGTTTACACACTGAGGAAGAATTACCACTTCTGACCAGGATTGATATCCTCAGCGAAATTCAAAATTTTTTTGGTAACTTTCGCAGTTTCGCACCGCTGTCTTTACCTTTCATGAAATTCCGTTTTTGTTATTTATGTGAAACTAAATCCCAAACTTATGTCAGAATAAGGTAGCAACTCAAGAGGCAGTTATACTGATGATCGCTGTGTTCATATTTTCATTGATAGAGCAAAATCTCATGCACACAACAAATCCAAAGTCATCATATCCAGGGCTTTGGAAATATTGGGACTGGATAACTTAAACATTTTCTTAATTGTTATTATGAACGCGTAACTAACCTTTTTTGATTTAATTCATTCAGAACAGGAACCACAATCACTCCACTATCACTATCACTTCCATGGTCAGAAAGCAACGGCAGGTACATCAGGTAAAATTTAAGAACAAAGAATATACGTCGATTCTGTTCTTACAACAACCTAATGACATAATTAGTGATTATTCAACGATCTCGGATGACCTGGCCGGATCTCTACCAAACAAACCAACAGACAAAGAACACAACATTAATACAGCCATAATGTACGCCAACATGCCTAAAGTATAACATTAAACACACAAGCTGGAGGCTTGACAAGATTTAACCGGACTATTTTTTTAAACATGTTTGTTTCAGCATTTTGTCCCAACATGTGCTCGCAGTCTGCAGAATGTCATCCTACTTGTCCATCACACTGCTGCAAGCGCGACTTCGATGAGGAAATATCAGACAACGATGATGACGAAGATATAACGGTGATTTGAAAACGTCCATTCATTGCATGTCGCTATTTTTCTCGTTTAAAATTAACAAAGATTGTTGATTTGTATATTGATGGCGGATGGGCGTGCTACCATAACTCCTGACCTTAGGAAACTTAAAAAAATGGCTTTCGAGGCTATTCTAGCGACTCCTGCATCGCTTGCCTGGTGAAAAAAACAGAAGACATGTGTTGTCTCTAAAATAAGTGCTCATGTATCTGTCTCCACTTTGATTTGTAATTTCTTGCGATGGAAATTGTCAAAGAAGTTAAAACTTACAAATAAACTGTTTAGAATACTACTAAATGTACGTGTCATGAAGTACCTGTCTCGAGTATCTAATCCCAAAAACATAATCCCAGACTCTACTGCTCCAAACTTTAAAAAAGTTAAGTTTGAGACCTCGTATACGATTTTGTTTTGAAGTTCTCGCTATCTAATCCACTAATCTGATACAAAACCAAAGTTGATGACGACTCAATAAATCCCGTTTTCTTGCACACGGCGTACGTTACGCGGTTTTCTTCGTTGGTTCCTTGTGATACTTACGTTTGCCACGATTGACTGCTTTAGATCAAATCAGTCTGCGTCTAATTTGACGATACTCGAAAATAAAGCACACACCAAAGTATGCTTCCTACATCGTTTACAACGCCTTATTAGCGTAATTGCCCAATTGTTTAACTGAGAGCCACAATAAAAGTGAGACAAGAAGTGTGCCAAATGTATCATGGTACTTCACTATTCGCTGCGGGTGTTCTTTTGTTTATTCAAAACACATCGACTATTGAGAACTAGCATCAATATTTATAAAAAAAATGACCTTTCGTAAAGATTTCCGCTTGGCATTGGCGCCTCTGTAGCTGAAGACGCTATTGAGATGAGCCGATCAGTCACAGTTTGCTTTATATTATTTGCTGTGACTTCACTCACCGTTTCACATGGCTACGAAGTTGGAATCCAGAACCGAGACTCTAAAGGTAATTTCCAATAAAACTGCGTATCACTGTTTTCAAGTGACAGGTTAGTTACTCCTCCAACCCGTAATATCCTCTACAAAGTCAATCAAATAGAATTGATAAACTTTGTCTTTCTATAGTCTTGAGCTTTAGACTTGCGAAATACTGAATGCAATGACTTAGTTAGATCAACATCTACGTTACTTACTACTAGATGCTAAAAAATAGGTTTCGCTACAGATGTTGAACTTTATCTCCGAATTTCCTTCAAATTCAAATCGTAATTGTTACATATCATATCTAGCACAGACGGGATGTAGACAGTTTGCCTGAATGAAGTTTATCTGATTTGACAACACCATTTAAGTAAAAAATCTAAGGAATCTGTGATCATAACCTAGCTCAAACGCTTTATCACGATATACTTGATCTAATACACCTCTTAAATACATATTAAATAAAGTGAACTCCATTTTCTTTTCATTTAATTTAGCAAGGGAACAAAAGCCATGTGTTTTGTGGTGTAATACTGAATGTTTGTTGTGATCTATACATGGAAGAATCAAAATCATCAACATCGTTTCCGGTTCAGTTTCAATTGATGCTAAAATCTTCATACTTTTATGGAAAATATATGCAAAAAATTTCATAGGAAGCTATCACTTATTGAAGTACGTACATTTTCATGATAACGGTTTCAAACATTATTCATTCCTCGCAACAGAAGGTGAGCACGATGTTGCTCGTATAAAACGGGCATTTGGTAGTTCTGCACCACCCTGTAACAGTAAGTGAGAATTCAATGTTTTTTACTTTTTTGTCTCCAAATAATTGACGTGCTTTACCTGTAGAGTAGCAAATATCTTCTCTCTTGAAATAGAGCCTGGAGTAAATGACGTTAGAGAACGGAGACCTTTCGTCCGTAACTTTGTGTTCACACATTATTTCCCCAAAAAGAATATTTTTACGTGACGCCTATTCGTGCTTCATTTCTGATTCAAATCTGAAGGGTTTTTTCTGTAACCTCTTTAAACCAAGTCAAACTTTTATTACTTCATCTTTTTTAAAATCAATTCTGTTTCAGGGACGAACGGCGTTTACTTAGAAAGATGGGATAGAATTGATTACAAACGAATCAGGTTTCTACTCGCGGATCCGCGATATCCAAACCTGCCAAGTTTTACCACATGTGTGCCAACATTTGAACAGCCTGCTAACTGGGGAGACTTCTTTGGCTCTCGTTTAAGAACTTATTTCGTCCCTCTTCAAACCGGAAACCATTACTTCTTTCTGTGTAAGGGTCCAGCCTCTATATGTAATGGTAGACTGCTTTTCGAAATATGAAATACTTTTAATGAGATATGTAAATAAGTTCAGCAAAGGGGGTCTTCCATACATAAACAAAAACTGTAAACGTCTATAAAATGACCCCAAAGCAACTCCCGCGCAATCTTACTGGATGAGCTCCATGATTAGTGCAAATTTGGCGAAGAAGCTGTCAGCGTTGCGCTCTCTCCAAATTTTCTTTTGCCTGAATTACTCGACTGAAAGTTCTTTCCTGAACATAAGTTCTCATTTTGACTGAATTTCATATCGGAGGGCATGACTGATAGTAACGTAACTACTGGCTGCATGATGCATTATGACCTCAATTGTGTGCAACATGAACGGGTGTTTCACAAACTGAAATTAAAAAATAACATGTGCTAAGATTCATATCTTACTAAGGGCCTCTACGGTTTTTTTCCTTTTTTCATTTCCAGCTTCTAACGGTGGAAGTGAACTTTTTCTAAGTACAAATGATAAGCCAGATGGTAAAACTAAGATTGTTGAAGTAGATGGAGGATTCCCCAGCGACCAATATGAATACGACAGGTAAATGGGAAAACACACTGTCAGTGAAGATGAAGCACAGAAACAAGTAAAACGCTTCAAACGTTTCTCCCAGATATAAAAACTGTGAGGTAGATTTTTGAACGTCCGATGGTATTTCTTTAAAGGCCACCAGATAAATTAATTATTGACATATGATGATATGTCTTAACAGATTCTTAAATCAAAAGTCCCTGCCGGTATCTTTGAAAAAGGGTCTTTACTACTACATGGAAGCAATCATGAAGGACGATCATCAATGGGACCACTTGGAAGTTGCTTTACAGACACCAGATGGAAAGTTTTATAAGGTGATTCCCGCTCAGTTCTTATGGACAACAAACCGTCTATCTGCATGTAAGTAAACTATGTCTTTTTTATGAATACATTCACCCACCAATGCAACTTCTAAAAACCGGTTAAAGGCTATCAATTAACCAAATAATTCAACAGCCTTTTAAGCTTTTAGGTAAACTTGAAAATGTTGCAACTTGATCCCAAAAAGTCAAGTCTCTTACTAGCTACCAGACCATAATTATTCATGGTTAAATTTAACTCCAAAGTAACGTCCCCCTCAATAAGTGTTATGATTTCCAAACAGATCAGAATGCCACCTATCAGGCAATTATACTTAAGGTGGCGGCAAAGGCGGGTGCTAAAGCTGGTTCATCATTTGGAGCAAGATGGGCGATGAAAACTGGAGCTCACGCTGGAGCAAACGCTGGTGCAATAGCAGGAATGGAAGCTGGAGCATCAGCCGGTGCTCGTGCAGGTGAAAAAGCTGCAGCCGAGACAACGACAAAAATGCTGGAAGACGCACTGAACACCCTTCATGGTGACAACCTGCATAAGTTTAAGATAATCCTCAAGAATGGAAGTGTTATCGATGTAACTGGTCCTGGAATGGTAGGTTCTCAAGCAGCAGGATCCACTGGTGGAGCCAATGCAGTAGGGGCCGGAGTGAGTGGAGGTGGAGGAGGAGCTAGTACTGGCGGCACACCAACAGGGGGAGTGGGAGCTCGAGCAGGTATGGGAGGAGTGGGGGGTGGAACAGGTATGGGAAGTGAAGCTGGAGGTGGGGCAGGTATAGAAGGAGGAGCGGAAGGTGGTGGAGGAGGAATGGGTGCAGGGGTGGTAGGTGGAGGAGGTATGGGAGGAGGGCTTGGTGGAGGGGCAGGCTTGGGAGGTGGAGCAAGTGGTACTGCTGGAGGAGGCGTAGGTGGTGGGGCAGGGGCAGGGGTAGGGGCAGGGGCAAGTGCAGGTGCAGGAGCAGGAGGTGCTGGAGTTCAGTCCATTACCGGGAGTGCTAAAGGCGGTGGATCATCATCCCAAATAATCATTGGGGCTAGAGGGGCAGCAGGTATTGCTAGTGGAGCCAGTGGCGGTGTCCAAATTTCAGGCCAAGAAAGTTATACAACACAACGTGAAGTAACTTATATTCCAAAACAGGGCGAAGATCCACAGGCCGTTGCTCGGGAATTAGTCTGGAGAGTTGGAGGTGCAAGCAGACGTAAGTAAAACGTTATCATTTCGTAACAACCTTGAAAACAAAACATGAATACGGAAATGAAATATATCTAAAACAGGCCAAAACTTTTTAAATCAGAAAGGAGATATAAATGTTATGAAGACAAGAGACTTTTTACTCCCCAAAGCCTATGACTGATTCTCCCCCTATGATTGTCGCTGATTTACTTTGACAATCAATTTGGAGTCAGGTTCAGGCCACTCATCCATTGTGGGGTAAATAGTGTTTTAATTTTCATAACATGTATGAGTATTAAGGCTGAAGAAATAAAGTTTTACTTAGAAAAACGCCTGATATGAGTTAAATGGTGTTGGGTATTGTATCTCTTTACACACACTTGTTAACCACCTCTAATATTTTGAGAACACGTTTCAAGCGTTGTTGTTCTTTTCACAGTTGTTGGTCATGGATTATACACCATCCATGCATATAACATTCCATACTCGCAGGAAAATGGTACACTCAACTACTGCTGGCGTGCAAAAGATGGCGACCTCGGCTTAGGGCCTTTTTGCCAGGTTTTTAAAGCTCACATCCCAGGGCTTTACAAACATATCAAAGAAAGAAACGAAACGGTGTCGTTTGAATCACTCTGCTTGCCAGGGTTCTATCTCAGACAAAAGAACTACCACTACATTCTGCAGAAAAGAGACGGGTCAGACCTTTTTGGCAAGTATAAAGTTATTTATTGTTTCCATAAACATTATTCCTTTACCTATGTGGGTGATACAGGAAGTAAAGTTCTAGTCCTTTTGTCGAAAAGAAAAAATGAAAGGTAACATGTTGGGTGATATGACCTCTCGCAAAGATTGCTGACGACTTAAATCAGTCCAAAAACAAAGTTAACAAGCTCCTGGCTGGGCTCAACAAATGCTTTTTACACATGTCTTATTGACTTCTGGCTCGCTGCCTGACGGAATGTACCACCTGATCGCATGCCTTCTTACAAATGACACTTTTTAACTATCTTTTTTCACTATGTTTTCACCTTTAGAGAAGTAGAACATTTTTGTTCCAAATTTCGAGTCTATTGGAGAAGTTCACAATTTGTACCTCTCTTGCATCACATGCTACGCCTTCCTCTCAAACTACATATTACAACAATAATAAGAGAGAGATGTTTTTTTCGTCTTGTCACGAGCGTGGGACAAAGAAAAAATTCTGAGTCCTCATGAGGAATCGAACCTCAGACCTTCGAGTTCCGCGCTCCGATGCTCTACCATTGAGCCACGGAGACTCCACGATCTGTTAAGAAGTTCATATGAAACGCGTCCCGCGTCTGCTAGGATCAACAATATCTATAGCGTTATGTTTATAAATAGAAAATAAGAGAGATGGTAAGTTTTGAACTCGGTAAAGAAATAGAGATTTTCACTGCTGCCTAAGTAGTGCACATTACTGCGAGGATCACTTTCATTCACGTCTTTATCCGCGGTTCAAATGTACGACTTTCATATATTCTTAACAGTTTATTTCATCACTTCACGGGTTTATTTAGAACCAACATCATGACCAGCTCCCAGTTGGCTTGTTAGCTCAGTTGGTAGAGCGCTGCACCGGTATCGCAGAGGTCATGAGTTCAAATCCCGCCTTATTTCACTACTGCTTAAGTAGTGCACATTACTGCGAGGATCACTTTCATTCACGTCATATTTCTTTGTCCCACGCTCGTGACATGACGAAAAAAAAAACATTTTTCTTTATTTTTTCTTTACCGAGCTAAAAACCTACCGTCTCTATTATTTCCAATAAAAAGGCTGTTCTTTTGCAGATAAGGAGAGTTCTTTTACTGCATATTCTGTGATGAAGTTTACGCGCAATATCATGTTGCAGTCCATGCATAAAGATTGGTATGTTTGCGAGAAAGGGGAACGAAAATCGATACATTCAACCTCTGAGCTAATGCTGGACTTTTACAATGGTGACCCTGATGTGCTTAGCCGGTGCACGTTTTTATTCCATCCTATAGCTCAAAATGAAAATAAATACAAAATGTGCCAGAACGTTTTAGGGCCAGTGGAACATCCCCACATAAGTGGACAACCTCTACCGCACCCCCCTCACCTGATTTCAAACAAACCTGCCTCATCCTCTGCACTTCCTTCTTGTATACCGATATGTCCACCAGGCACTATAGGTACAATACCAGGACAACCAACAAATTTAAAGCTATCGAATAAAACTCCTGCACCAACTGGGAGTATGGGCCTTCCCTCGAGACCTGCTGTTAATACAGTTAAGAGTAAGTGCTAGTCTGTAATTTTTTCGAACAATTTTTTTATACCACCCCTTCACTTTGCCGAAAACTTTGTCGTTTTGTAATGTCAAAGTCTGATACGTTAATGGGGCAGAAAATATTTTTAATTCATTGAATTGTTTTTTAGAATTTGAAATTTTGAATCAGAGTGATACACATTTTGAATCTCGATTTGCGTAGATACGAGACGAATTAAAGGCCGTTTCGCTTAACTAGCATTCATGTTTTTCATTGTGATAGAAGTAATACTGATCGAGCGAACAGCGGTATTCAAAACTGTAAAAGTAGTCATTATTGGAGTGTTCACCAATTTCATATACTTTTTATGCTGCATCGCTAATGAAAACCTTTCTCATGTTGGCAACAGAGGCCTGTGTGGCGGTGAACTTTGTAAACAATATGGGATCACCGTTCAAGCTTTTCTCCTCACTCAAACATGAGGGATACCTAGTCACTGGTTCAGGAATTAGACTTAAACTCATAATAGAGAGACCTGAACTCCACAGCTACGTGACGTTCAATGCTGTGGATCCGCATGGAAAGACTAACATCCTCCTGAACGAGAAACCAAGTATTTCAGAGCCAGCTGTGGTGGGATGTCCTGTGTTCGTGAATGTATTAGTTACAGCTGAGCAAGGTACAAACGAAGAAACAAGGGATTTCTGAGCACACCTATTGGCCTAGATTAAAAAAAAGGCCCGAGAAATGGCTTAAAAATCTATCTGGAAATTCTCCAAAAAGTGTCTGAAAATCTCATTTTATCTCTGAAAATCTCTACCCTTTTTTTTCTAAAATCCCGATTTATCTCAGTTTTTTTTTCGAAATAATCACATACTTTGCATAAAATGGGAGATTCTTGTGGTGAAGTTGCATGGAAAAACCTTCCATCTGATTCAAAATGATCATTTTTTTTTTACTAGACCATCTAAGTGGATCGTCTCCTTTCATATTTCTCTCTCAAACAAACCAGAAGGCCACTAATAGGCTGTATTTTTTCTTGAAATTATTGTCTAAAAATTCTTAAATGTTCTAAAAAGCCTCAAATTTTAGAAAAACTCCGTTTGACTGAAAAAATCCTAAAAAATTCCAGATACTAGTATCTAGCTTTTACACTAAACGATCAAGATAGTTCACGTTGCTGTTGAGTGTTTCACAATGTACATCGAATGCAAAATGTCTTTTGTATTCCACCACAATTTACCTCTCTTTTAACGAACTCTTTTATATTGCGGTGAAGCCATTATTTGTCTACTAACAATTCCCTTTTTGCTTCGAATGGTGACTTTAGTGCAGTTGGGAAAAGACTTTCAAATTTCGTTTACTAGAACAACCTATATTCCGATATGCGAGTAAAATGAATTGATTTGCTTTACAGTTTAGAGTAAGTTTTACAAACTTATTCCAAGAGATCAGAAAAAAGATTAATTATCATGAATGTGTTTTAAATGGTTTCATCACGCAACTTTTACAGTCTTATTTGGTTATTTAATCTTGGTATATCCTTTAGTTACCATTTGCGTTTATCCTTCCCGTTACTTTGTTTTAACTCACTTTATAGTTCACTCTGGTACAGCTCCAGCAGCCCCTGCATCGCCTTCTCTCGTACCTCCCACGTCAGAAGGTACATACCATTATCATCACCACCCTTCTGCCGTTCCATCACCAGTGGGCCCAGCAGTTTCAAAACCTTCAGCACAGCAAGTAACTACACCCAAGGAAGGTAATACTGCATGTTGACCCGAAAAACCTTCACTTGCCTGTTTACTTGATTTCGGGGACGATATTAATTTTATGCCTTCTGCAGTAAGTAAGTGACATCAATTTAGATCAACCAGAAAGTTGAAACAGTGCGATGAATAGAATTTTTTCCTACTGAAGCGTCGTTTTCGTTCTTTTTCATAAAGGGGAAGAGTCAAAAGAAGTTCACTATCACTACCATTATCATGGTCACAGGGTAGCCAATCCCACAGGTAGGAATGTGACAACATTGTGAGGATATTTTAAGTGCAATTTCATACTACTAAGCAACAAGGGATACTTTCAACGATGCGAAAGCCTAGGCATGTAATTTAAAATCTTGGAATTAGAATTCAGTATAACAGGAAGATGTGGGTATGTTACTGATTTAAACACTTCTTTGCCTCTTTTTCATCTCTTTATAGTCTGTCCTAACACATGCCTCACCTCTGGAGAATGTCATCCCATTTGTCCATCACAGTGCTGCAAACGAAACTTACCTGTGGAAACATCGGGTGAAGAAGGAGACGACGATATCACAGTGGCGTAAAAAAGGACAAAACTGAACTGTTTCGATTTTTTGCTCTTCAAAACGATTTTAGTTACGGATAGAAGAAAGGAACTCCATGAAATACTGAATTAAAGATGTGCGTCGTCTTCGCTTAACCTCTACTAATTTACTTGTAATCACTTTACCTGGATTTGATAATCATGTGCCATCCTTGTATATGTCGACAAGACATATGGGTGAGACATTGCTTGGTTGGCATGACCACCATTCTGGGGCCTGATTCTGAGCGAAATGGTAATATGCAATTATTTAAGCAATAGGAAAAACCCTAGTAGGGTGCACAGTGTTGTAAGTGTTTCAAAATATTCACAATTTTTTCTCCGTGTGGGATATGTAAAGAACACTTGTAGATAATAAAGAACGACAAACTGCTTTCATGGTGGTAATTACATACCCGGTGAGCTCAGGATGTGATTACTTCTCCTCTGTTAGTCTCCTCGGTAAATCCAAATCAATGATTTAAAACAAAATTAAAACGTTTACATACCGGAATGTAACTTATCTTCATCACAGTTATGGGTGTTAAAAGCATTGACATTCGTCGAAGAATTTTGTACCTCGAAGGGCTGTACGTATTCCTAACAATTGTCTATTAGACTTGGCCGGAGGCCCATTTTGACAGGCTTCTTAGAGACAAAAGTTTACTTCGACTTGATTCCACCGGAACAGAGCATCATCTGTAGGCTGTTTATTACATTTTAGTCACTACACGCACTGTTCTAGGACGATGTACTGTGTGGTACTCTTTTACAAAGCCCCTTAAAATCTAAGTCTGGTATTGTTTCTACAATCTCTCGTTATCTAACTCTGGTCAATCTTAACTTTGATGGGAAAAAGGTACTTAACACTCTCTTTCTTTAAATTGCATGTTAAAAACATGCTAGCGAATTTTATTTCGACCATGCCGTGATTTCTAATATCTGTATTCAGCTTTCCACGCACTTTCAGGTCTCTTGAAGCCGTTCAGCGAGACAAGAAATCGATTCCCAAACCAGTCAGACACGTATTGTCTGACTGCTGAGAGAGTTGCGTTTATCCGTTTTGTCCCTCTCCATTTAGGACCGTGCATGCGTTTGGCGCCCGTGTATCGAAAGTAAACCCTCGTTCTGAAACTTAAAGAAAGAACCTCGAATTCGGCTAGAAAGAATTGTTTTCTTTGGAAGGTTTCACGTTAGACTCAATACTGGAGATTCTTTTGCTATTTTAGAGGCACCAAAGCGTGGTTCATTGAGACGAAATCAAGGCTCTCAACTGGTTTTAATTTTTCCGGATCGGTTGAGAAGGTTACACGAGTTTACGTCCACCATTAACAGACAGTAATCAGTGAAGCAGAAAAAACAAAATTCAGGGTCAAAATTTTATAACTTAACTAACTGGTCTAAATAAAGTCCACTTCTTAAGCTCAGAATTTAACGATATATCATGATCGACCTGGCTGAGGAGTTTATTTTTCAGTCAAGACTCTTTCATTTAGATCCATCCTTTGTAGTGTTAAGAAATTGCATGACGGACTGATCGTTTGTGAAAATAAAGAGGACTAAAATCTCTCTGAAATACTTGACCTTAAATTCAATTCCGTCAATTCCCAATAAATTCTGAAGATTTTCTTCTTTACAGTAAATTTTACACTTAAAATAATTGATTTGGGCCCACATTTGAAGGGAAATTCAAATTGCTTGTATCCTCTTCGCTCAAGAGTTTCGACCAATTTGCTCTTAAAACACCATCGAAGTTCAACCACCTAGGGAGGATCGATTAGCTATGCCACTTTGCTATGAGGTCAGAAATAAGTAACAACAAAATTAAGTGAGAAGCGTTCTGCGTCTATAACCTGGTGGTTCACTGTGAAAAGTGCCTTCGTTCACAACGTTCGTGTAAAAGGAGTAAAATTTCTTGACATTTGCTCGAAAGTTAAAGTGATTCGACGTTTCGATGTTTTAAATGACATTATTATCAAGAACTGTGAGTTTAATTTTTCTTGAAATGACTTTCAAACTCAACCGTCATTAAGTTTCTATGAACCCTTAGTTACTCATAAAACTGCTTCACTTACAACTGTTGACTAAGGATTACATCATAACAACAGAGAGGGTTGAGTAGCACCACCCGATCAGTCTAAACAGGTGGTTAGTAACACCTACATGTCATAGCTTAGCAGAAATAAGCAGGAAAAAACCCAAACTGTTTAACACCTAACTAAAATATGTTGCTCTTACAGCCGCCACCACAAAGCTAATTTTGACTTCATAAAGATGCAGTATGAGAAGTGTACATCTGTTGATATGGATAATTATTTTCATGTACGAATCTCCGGCGTCCTGTTTCACGTCAAAGAAACACATGGGTAAGCCGCACTTTGATTTTTGTCATCAATTTAATAAAGCTTGAAAATGGGTAACGTTTTTGACCTGTAACAACGGACGCATGTCTAACGGTTCTACTTCAGTCAGGCCAACTGATTTATTTTACTGCCATTTCCTGGGTTATTTCTCATTCTCAACCCTGTTCTTCTAAAATGTAAGATTCTCGGATTGCCCCAAGCTGTGTTTACGAACCATAACAACAACCAGCCGTTTGTTTAAAAGCCGTTAATGAAAAAGCATCATCTTAACAAAATTGTGTCTGAACACTTCATCAGTTGGTCAAAGCATTTGTGTTAATGATGTAGAGAAGAGTAATCGTGAAAGTTATAGCAACCGTTCTATCATTAGACCTGCAGTGAGACTGAGTTGTTTGATAGAAACAACCAGCTGTTTGTTTGAGTACACGTACTTGTTATATGTATGAAAAAAGCATATTTGCTCAAGTGTGTTTTGTCTAGAAACGTCCTTGCACTACAGAAAGGTAAGCATTCTTAGACATAGAAATGCTTTCTCTCTCACGTAAAACGGTTATCATTAAAGTTTTTGATACCTGTATCGATCATTTAGTCCTTTATTCGTTAACGAAGCACAGATCACTCTTCCAATTTCAACGAAACAAATCAGAATTTTCTTCAAACAGAATAATTGGTAAAATACTGGACCGTCGTTTATCCTCCAAACGAGAATAGAATGTGGAAGCATATGGGTAGCTCAAATATCTTTTATCCAACCCTAATTTATTTTTCAGTTACCTACAATCCTATTTTTCTGATTTTTAAAAAAAGCGACTAAAACAAAGTAGGATTTGTTTAACATATTCTAATATTATTATAACTATTCAGTAGGCAGAAATTTTTATTTTGCTTTGATCACCGCCAGAACATTGAAAAAGTGATAAATCAGGCCAAAAGCTGAATTAACATTAAAGTTTATAATTGGGAAGCTTTACTAGTTCATGGGTCTTTTCTGTGTTAACAGGAAAACATGATGGTAACGTTTACTCCACCGCAAGAGAAGAGATTCCCAAGAAAACAACTGCTTTCCATGGTCTGTATAACAGAAAAGATCTGTTCAATTTGCTAGAACATCAAAACCTAAATTTTGAGTTAGCACTACACCATGTAAACTGTATATGGTCAACGTAATGAGTACAAGCTTACAATTCCCAAAGATTTTGTTGGGTGCAGTTAGTAAAAAACTGGAAGGTAATTGACATGAGATCTCCCAACACAACAATACGAAAGATCATTCAGGCTAATTGTGTTAAGATAAAGCGTTCCTCCGTCTTCTCTCTAGAGATTCATAGGAAAAAAGGAGTCGTACTGGAAAGATGGGATGGAATTGATGGATATTTGATCGAAAAACTTTTAGAGGATCCACGTTTTCCCATGCTGCCAACATATGTATCTTATACACCGAAATTCAGCGAGCCGGTCAATTGGGGGGACAATTATGGGTCTCGGATCAGAGGTTACTTTGTCCCAAAGAAGAGCGGACAACACGTGTTCTACATAGGTGAGAAAAGGAGACATGAATAAAAGTGATCCTCGCAGTAATGTGGAACCAACTTAATGACCAGCTTCCAGTTGGCTTGTTAGCTCAGTTGGTAAAGCACTGCACCGGTATTCGCTGAGGTCATGGGTTCAAATCCCGTACAGGCCTGAATTTTTTTCAGGCCTTATTTTCACTACTGCTCAAGTGGTGCACATTCCTGCGAGGATCACTTTCATTCACGTCTTAATCCGCAGTTGAAATATATGACTTTCATATATTCTTAGCCGTTTAAAAGGAGACATGTTGCACATTTATCGAAAATGTCACAATCAGCATACGCCAAGGAAATTGTGGGTGTGGGAAAAATACACCACTTAACGGACCTCTCTTTACAAAAAAAATTATAGGGAGCTTTTTCATAACATTTCTATGGCGCATTAAAATTATAGAATAAAAACCTTCTGACTAAACTTGAAATTCAGGCTAAACGTTTAAGATGCGTAAATCATGAGTGAGGCAGATCTATCAAATGACTTTACTCACCCATCAGCGTAGCTTTCTAACCGAAATCTGGAAAACAAAAGGCATAACATGCGAAACATTATCCCTAAACAAAAAATTATACCGGAGTCTATCATTGCTAATAACATGAAGCGACTAGACGTTCTACTA
Source organism: Pocillopora verrucosa (assembly GCF_036669915.1). Lineage (NCBI taxonomy): Eukaryota > Metazoa > Cnidaria > Anthozoa > Scleractinia > Pocilloporidae > Pocillopora > Pocillopora verrucosa. The sequence goes on along the minus strand of NC_089315.1, from coordinate 23,027,643 downwards.
AGCGGTCCCTCGGATAGGTTGTCAGTCCACTTACAGGTTACCTTGCCATACTTCTTTTGCTTCCCCTGCCTGAAGGTGGTTGGTTACAATTATATTTTTCGGAAGAGACACTGGCATTTCGAAAGCAAAGTGTTCTGTCATGAACACCACCATCCAGCCTAGATCTGGATTAGGGCATAATGGTGACTAGTAAAATAAAAATTTAATAGAAGCCAAAGATTTTTGTTAACCTTTGGACCTAAGAGTTTAACTACATATCCAGATTGTCTCTTAAGATTAAAGTTTCCTTACTCTAACAGTTTGCATCAATTTCAGAGAGTGATAATGGAGGCCAACTGTTCCTCAGTGTAACTGATAACCCGGAGTTTAAGAGTTTAACTACATATCCAGATTGTCTCTGAAGATTAAAGTTTCCTTACTCTAACAATTTGCAACAATTTCAGCGAGTGATAATGGAGGCCAACTGTTCCTCAGTGTAACTGATAACCCGGATGGAAAGATATTGATAGCTCGAGTTGGTAAAGACCACGAATCTCTTCCCATGCAATTCAGAAAGTAAGAGCTTTATTTTAATTCATAACTACGAATTGCATTGGCACTACAAAATGCCTGCAGTTCATCTCGACGTATTATGGAAAGAGTCATTTAGAGAGGAAAAATGGGCTGGAGGAAGACGACAAAGCTCTCATCCGTTAAGCCAGAATCTTAAGGGACAAAGGATATGAAAGTTGGATTATCCAGGAAACTGCAACATAGTGCTTGTTACCAATATATTATTTCCTTATCATTTCTGCAGATATCCTGAACAACAATCATATCCAATAAACATGAAAAATGGCTCCTATTACTACATCGAAGCCCTTCATAAAGAACAATACGGGAACGACTCCCTGGCAGTAGCCGTAATGACACCTGATTTTGAATTTCTTGCGCCGATTCCTTCAGATTATTTGTGGACGCTGCCGCCTCCCAAGCCGCACGGTATGATCAACGGTAGATAGAGCCCTTTTGAAAGAGACAGGCAGATAGACAAGAGGATGAATTAAGACAAACATAAATAATTAATCATTCTGAAAGACAAAAGGATAGGCAGACATGAATAGAAATTCAAAGAAGGATAAACTCGTCCATCTAAGAGACTCGCAATGATTAAATTAAAAAAACCAGTGCCCGAAGCGAAGAAATCCAAAAAAACTATTGGGGTTCAAAATTTGTTATAATTGGATTAAAGGGCAAATTTTGAACACTCATTGCTAAATTGAGCATAGTCGCATGGTGTGTTGAGGGATCAATTTCAAAAAATAAAAAAAGTTCTCCTTTTAGAGCTACCGTTTCTTAATTTGTTAATCACATTTGACAACTGCACTTTCAGTCAACGACAGTGCCTCCTCCTTCTATCTTGTGAAGATAGCAGCTAAAGCGGGAGCTAGAGCAGGTGCCACCCTTGGAGTGAATGAAGCCCTGAAGAGTGGTGCAAAGGCGGGTGCATTAGCCGGTGCTGAAGCGGGCACAAGGGCTGGAGCCCAAGCAGGAGCAGAGGCAGCACGAAAAGCAGCAACTGAAGTAGCCACGAAAACACTGAAGGAGGCCCTTTCCAAACTGGGTACATTTCAAAAACCAGTGGGTATTCGACGGTGCCCGGAACAGTTTTTGCATTTTGAAAATTAAGATAAAGAAGCCTAAAGGTATTTGAGCGAAGTTAATGTTCGAAGTTCCACGAGATGTCTATGACTCTGTGGGTGAGCATCCAACAGACTTTTATTTTCTTGAGGTTACATACTTAAATCATCAACGTGGATTCTGATTGTTTTTCTTTGACTCGCGCTTACGACGAAAGTTCATAAGATCTTCATTCCAAATAAAAAACCTTTGTGCATTACAAATGCGAATATGCAACACTCTACCACATATCGTTTTGGTAGCTTCTTTCATTACGCTTCCCTCTTACGAACTTCTTTATCACTTCAACTTTTTCAGACATTTAATATTTATGCAGCAAACGGTAGCGTGATACCGTTGACGCCAGGATCAGTGTCTTCATCTGGACAGACAACAGGCACCACTGGGTCAATTGGAATTGGAACTGCAAGTGCTGTGGCGGGAAGTCAAACTAGTCAAATAAACCAAACAGGTCTAACAGGTCAGACGAGTCAACCAGGTGAAGGCGGGGTCGGAGGATCAATCAGTGCTACCATAACAGCGGGAACGCAAGGGGCAACAAACGCTGCTGCAGCAGGTCACTCGGGAGTTTTTCATGGCGCTTATGTATACAATCGAGAAAAACCATATTACATTCCCTCTCCTGGCGAAAATTCTCATATCATTGCAAGAAAAATGGTGTATCTGGAATCACGAGGGCTTTCCAGAGTTCGTAAGTATAAAAATTCACCCAATGCCATTCATCAAAGTATGATTCTGTGCACGCTTCGTTTGCAGTGCACATGGATTAGTGCTAGCCCGATTCCTTCCCTTAAGGATAATTAAATTTTGAATACCTCAAATATCTTTCTGATTTCTAATATCACAAATAATGTAGTCACGGTTTTTCTTTGTGGACCTTAACAAAATAGTAAAGCCCTCTTAACATTTGGATTGTGCTTCTCCCGCTTTTATAGTCGTCAACGGAGCGCTATACGTAATTCATTCTTTGGATGTTCCCGCGAGTCAGAATCCTATCTACAATCTTTGCTGGCGAATCACTAATGGAAAGTTAGAGCTGACTCAAAACTGTCAGGTAGGGTTAAATGAAATTTACTTATATACAGTAATTATCGACACCGACGGGTTTCGCACCATTATATTCACATTGACAAGGATTAACGTGACGTTTATAAAAAAGAGTGTTTAAGCTTGTTTTTCTAATTCCTAATCTTTATTTCCTCTTTAATTTTCTCAAATTGTTACTTATTCATTATTTATTCGAGGGTCTCAGTGGGGTGATGGCTTTTACGGCTATCGGTTAAAATTTTGGCCAATTTCTGGCTAACGGTTAACACCTTTCCATTGTTTCCACCAGAGATATTTTTTACGGTTAACTTTTTTTACGACTAACGGTTAAAATTTGTCAATTTTTACGTCCAACGGCTAAATATTTTGGCCGTTTTACGGCTAACGGTTAACCCCATTGGGACCCTCTTATTCATTATTAAACATTTATTTGATAAATCTAAAAGGCCCCTCTGAAAGCAACTTTATCATCATTATTATTATCATTGTTATTATTATTATTATTATTATTATTATTACTATTATTATTTTCATTGCCACTCTTATTACAGACTATTTTACTTGAGAAACGTGTTTTCAGTGACTACTTACTTAAAATTGTGAACCTGGACTTCTATTTTTTTAAAAAAATCTGTAGGCATTTGCCATCAAGATTCCAGGATTCGACAAAGGGACCGGAGAACACCAAACCATCTCCTTTGAGTCCATGTGTTTACCTGGTCACTACATTCGACAGAAGAACTACAGATTCGTTTTGGGGCACCAAGGAGATACAAAATTTGGTATAGGGCAAATATAGCAATATCAATGATTCTAACAAAGTTTCAATCATAACACACTGCAATACCTGCGTTTGCAATTTTTGCATATGTCAATGATTCATCATAATTTGAAGGTGACAAGAGATATTTAGGTAGGGCGTAGGTCATTTTCCACGAGCCAATAACGCAATATCGTTAGCGTCAGGAAAAAGCGATTATTAATGTTTCTAATCCTCGTGGTCAGGATGCTGGTCCACTGCAAGTAGCCCTCGCGCTATTTATCAAGTTTCCCTGACACATCCATTTATACGGCTGGGAAAAAAGCTAACAAAAGTCTGCGCGTGTCACGAATATGTCTATAAGTCCATAGCAACCGTATATATTAGTTAATATGGCGGGGATTTTAAATATTTTGAAATACTAACTAATAAACCTTTATCGATTAAGACTGCTATGCAGCAAATTTCAACAGACTGAGTATCGCCCAGTACGCGTATCGATGCTATGCATGCGAAATACAACAGTTTGCAGCCACATTTCAGCAAGTATACAAAGACGACACTATGGTGTGCAAACGACATTTCAAACCCCTGTTCAAGGAGTCTGTAGCTTAAGTTTTAAGCTTGAACTCCTTGCCTGTGTCTTAACCAGGAAGGAAAACTTCGCCGCTTGTCAATTTTTCAAAGATTGCGCTGTAATCGCTTAGTGTTGCTATGGTTTCAAGAGTGAATCCGCAAAAGTCCTAGAGATGCGCCGATGCTTTGGGACTCTGTCACTTCAGGGTGGGGAGAAGCACCTTGAGTTTAATTATTTAACACGCTGTCCACCTTGCCTCGGTTTAAATAGGGGAAAAGTATAAGTTTTCAATTATTCTTTTTAAACACCAGATTATGATGCAAGTTCAGCCTTCTTTCAAGTATTTTCACTTCCTGGTGCATTCCAGTTTAGCCTCATGCGAAAGGGATGGTACATTTGCAGAAGCATAAATCGAAACTATCATCGCACGGAGGTGGTTACAGACTACAACATGGCATCATCCGAATGGCTAAAGCGTTGCTCGTTCGCTCTAAGGCCTCTTGCAGCCAACGAGAATCCTCTGATGAACTGCTACGATACGATTGAACCATCTAAACCACCTAGTGTTGCTTCTACCGACACAAAACCACCACTTACAAACAAAACAACAATTAGAACCACCCGTCCTACAACTGTTCCAACCACACCACACAAGGACTACGGTAATGATAATCATTGTCTTTAATTGTAGAACAAAGATAATTGCTAAAATTTGGGTCTTATTCAAAAATTGCCTGTCACCAGAGCAACCACCAAAAACAATAAAAAAATTGGCAAATTATTACATAAGGGACAATTAAAGTTTGGCTACGTCTCCAGCTCGTCATGCATAATCAGAAGTTTACCCTTACTAGTCTCTCCCGTTGACACATTTCATGTGTATCATTCAAATAAGGGAAACACACATTACTACTATAAGTCTGCTTAGAAGAAGAGTGAGGTCATTGCATGATTTTTTTTAAAGTCGCACTCTAACGGGATAACTTGAGCTGATTGAGAGTTAGGCAGTGTACCACCGACTCATGAACAAATTCCAACCGTGTAGGAGTCTAAATCTATTACCATTTTTTCAAACCTGGAGAAATTGTTGTATATTGTTCGAGGTTCAGAAAACATTTATATAATGATCCCAACTACTTTACGTGAAAAAAAAATCAGTTAAACACTCGAAACGTTGACGGAATGATTTGATTGGTCATTTCAATGCAAAATCTAACCTTAACGGATATATTGATATCGGTTGATACATTTCTCATGAATATAAGCCTCATGCAAGAATTTGATAAATAAGATATAAATTTCCCGTCTACCCTCCAGAACCCTGCGTGAACTTCACGTTTTGGAATACAGCTGGGGTGCCTTTCATCCTTTACTCCAGTCTCAAACCAGAAGGGTATTTAGTCACTGGACCCAAGCTACACCTTCACTACGTTATTCGCGATCAAAAAGTAATCGATTTGAAGGTTCTTCATGTGAAAAGAACTAACGTTCCAAACCAAGATGGAGAAGTTTTATCTGAGGTGGGCCTATATTATGAAAGGGTAATTTCGTGTTGACAACTGAGTTGATAACGTAAATTGGCCGCAGTAAAGAGCAAAAAAGCTGACGTTTCGAGTGTTAGCCTTTTATCAGAGCGATTGTAGGAATTGTGGATTATGTGTGGGTTTATATGCAGAAAATGGAGCTACGCTATTGGTGGGAATATGGTGACGAAAAAAATAACAATGATATCGTTGATACCGTGGGGATTCAGAGTGCCGATTTGGAAGAAAAAATTTTGTTCTAGTGTTTGCGGCTTTCCGAACTGCCTAGATGTAAGGAAAGACCGCAAACTGCCATATGTTGTTTTGAATGATTAGGGAGATTAAAGTGTCTAGCGACAGGTTTGGGTGCGTCCTTATCATTTCTTTCCACGTTGCGAAGGTGTTCTCGGAATCGGTCACTTAGTCGTCTTCCTGTTTCGCCAATGTATAACTTATTGCAAGAAGTGCAAGTTATGCAGTAAATGACATTGGCGGAGGTACTCGTAAAGTGATCAGTGATCTTAATGGACCCATTAGAAAACACTAGAACAAAAATTTATATTCCAAATCGGTACTCTCAATCCCCACGGTATTAACGAGCGCTTTTCATTCAACTAATTTATTCCTGTTTTCTCGTCATCAAACTTCCACCAATAGCGTTGCTCCACTTTCTGAATATAAACAAACATACAACCCACAATTCCTCCAATCGCTCTGACGAATGGCTAACGCTCGAAACGTCAGCTTTTTTACTCTTTACGGTAGCCAATTTACGTTTTCAACTTAGTTGTAAAACGTAAATTACCTGCTATACTCTACCACCGACGCAGCACCACAGTTTCTTTACAAACATACCCCTTTTATTCATTCTACATCATTAAAGCTTACTTGGTTGTGCTGAACAAATATATTTAGCCTAATGGAAAGTGCTATTAGGCGTTGAAAGTGTAAATGGGCCACTCTCATAGAACAAGTGACTTTCGAAGGACGTGCGCGAATTTAATATTAATAGATAGGTTTATTCATATTATTTGGTCAATGATCTGTTTTGTTGGTCACTGACGTTATTAAGCGCTGTGACCTAGTGATGCAACCCCTAGCCTATGGTTCCAGTGGTCATACGCTATGATACTTCGTTGATAATGTAACTAAAAATCTTTACTAATCTGATCCGGCGCCTTCAGGATCAGATTGCCTTCATTATCTTATTCCGAGGGCATAATTAATATCTGTGATTTGTCTTCAGGTTATGGATGAATTGACCGATACTCAGCAGTTGTTCCTGGACAAACCCAAAATCGCAGCCGGACAGATTGTGTCTTTCTGGGCCAAAGATCCAGAAGGGAAACGCGAAATTCTTCTTGATGGGAAGAAAATAATTTATGCGATTCCTGGACTGCACTGCTGGCACTACATAGAAGTGAAAGTCACATCAAGGCCAAAACATAGTACGTAGATAATACAAACACAACGAAATGGAAGGTGATCTTCGCAGTAATGAACACTACTTAAGCAGTAGTGAATATGAGGTCCGAAAAACATTTCAGGCCTTACTTTCACTACTGCTTGAGTAGTGTTCATTACTACGAAGATTGTTTTGAAATTCGTTTCTTAAGCCGCGGTTCACAGGTGTGATTTTCATATATTTACATTAAAAATAAAAATATTATTGTATTTATTTTGTTAAGGATATGTATTGAGGTATACAAGGCGCTTTACATGTTAATGAGTTTTTCCATCCTATCCCACTTTATCGATTACTTAAAGAATCATTTTGTCCCAAAAATAGCAAATGAACAAAGTTACAAAAGTGATGGGAAAGTGGAATGATTTTTGTTTGTCGTAGGAGACTTAAATATTGCGTTTCATCGAACAAGTTTTCCATGCTTTTCAGACTAAAATAGTTCCTGTTTCCTTTTTTTCATTATTACAGGTCCTTCGACGACTAAACCAACAACACGAACAACGACAGTCAAACCTACAACTCAAACCCCGCGACCTGCCACAACTAAGCTGCCCCCACCACCTCCTCCACCACCCCCACCTCCTCCACGCATACCTCATATCCACGTTCATTTCCACCCCCCGCATTTCCCGCCACCTCCCAAGCCGACTCACCCACCTCCTCCTCCTCCACCAATACTAACACCTCCATCAACGAAGCCAACAGAAGCACCACCGCCACCCTCCACTCCTTCTCCGCCAACCCCTCCAACTACTAAAACTACACCTTGCAACCCGGGTGTATCAACGACCACAAGTCGTCCATGCTCCATAGTAACAACACCTACTACTAAGACTCCACCTAAAACAATACCTCCCTGCACACCAAACGCTAGTCCTCCACCTGCTGGTTCTCCTCAATGCAAGCCAATCAATAGCACATTTGTCATTTCTCCATGTTCCGCTGGGTCACCACTATGCTTCAAACCATTCCCATCAGTCACCTTACCAACGTTACCCCCCGCACCTTCCCTTTCTCCTGTTCCCGGTGAGTAATCTTTTTGCTAACAGCGAAGCAGTAACATTTTCATTCATTATATACCAGACAAGTGAAGTCTGCTTTTCGGCCTCCCTATTTGGCAAAAGCTGAAGTGATAAGCAACTGCTATTCAACTCGGACGTGAACAGGCAAAGAGACAAGATGGCAGTCGGTTTTCGACCATTTTCGGTATACTGACCAAAAACTAAATACATTTTTTTAGTTCTTGTGGTTGATGTTAAAACAATCACTCCCTTCGGTGCCACCTCCACTCCGGTGAATAGTCGTTAAGTATATCAGACGTTTTATCAGAACACATACCGATATATCTATATGAAAGACTCTGAGAACCAAAGGTCTTTTAAAACTGGTACAAGGAAAGATAATTTCTAAAACGCTATTTTCATCTTTCGTAGAGGTTTCAGCATCAGTGATAATACAAGGTAGGCAGGACGCTTAACTTTATACCAAGGTAGATCTCAGCCCAGCTGAAATCCAATTTCTTCAACCACGACAAAATGAAAGGATCAAATATTCCATATAATTTAGCATTGAAGTCATTTGTAATTCGCGACCAAACAAACAGGTTGTATGTCCACCCATGGAGGAACTTCAAAAGGCGCCTGTTGCGTTTTCCCATTCATCTACCGAGGAAACCCGCAGCACCGCTGTACAAGGGCTGAGCGAGGTTACCGCTGGTGCTCAACAACCAATAATTATGACAAGGATAAAGAATGGGGATTTTGTGCGGCATGTTTTCTCTGTTACGGAGGTAGTTCAAATGGCAACTGCTGTCATTTTCCTTTCGTGTATGATGGTAAAATGTACACGACCTGTACCACCCAGGATTCAACTAAGCCGTGGTGTGCCACCACGTACAACTATGATGTGGATAAACAGTGGGGCTATTGTGGAGGTTAGCGATGATTTTTTTTTTGTTTGTTTTTGTTTGCTCGCCCGAAGCTTACTTCAGTATTTTTTTGGGTGATAGCTGTGTTTGCAATAAAATAATTGAATCCAAATGAATTTGAAACTCCCGATTATGCTCGTTTTGGCATGAATCGTGCCATCATCACTTTGTTGTATTGTTTTACACGCTACATTAAAACTACGTTAACAATCAAATTACAAGTACTATTACAATAGTCAATTTGATAACAATACCCGTTAGAGCAACTATTGAAAGGATAGCAGGCGTGTCAAATATAGTATTGGAACGGTAAATGTCATTTGAAATTATGTAATTTAATCTAAATCTAAGAACTGGTGAGTACGAAATTGTCACATGTTACGTAAGTAGAACTATTTATTTGTTCAATATGGAAACTAAGCACAACAAAAATGACAATTCGCTACAAAGTGTCATTTAAAATGTTCGTGTTGCACTTCTAATGTGAATCATTTATAATATCGACAGGTGACGCGCCCGGCTCAGTTTCCCAGCCCAAAATTGCCTACGCACCATGTTCTGCTGGTTGTGATGGTAAATGCGTGGACACGTGTCCCGACTACTGCTGTGTAAAGGGCATGATAAGTACGCAGGAACAACCAGCTCCAGTAACACCCCCACCCCCTCAGGTAATTCGTTTATTAAAGGAGACGGTGCACTAAGGATTAGTATTTACCATTCCACGCATGGAAAACATAACAAAATTATCTGCGCCAGTTCCAGGAGTTCCCTGAATTCAAAGTCAGAATCATTTGCTCAAACTTCACGGTCGGCCGTATTCCTAGGAGAAATATGCAGTAACACACATTGAGCTGAAACACTTTATCAGCGTGTTCACTTTTCCTTATCAGCAGGTCGAGCAGGTCCCTCTGGTTCAGCAGACCTCGCAGTCTTGTCCAGCCATCTGCACCGAGACATGCGCACCAGACTGCCCCGTTCGTTGTTGTAATTTCCTTCCGCCTTCGCCTTACATGGCAAGTCCTCCTCAAAGACCTACGAACTGCCCTCCGATCTGCTTCAACACATGTGTTAGTTACTGTCCAACAGACTGTTGTAACAACCCACAGCAAGGCGTAAGCCGTAACACGTTATCTTACACTCTTAAACTACCATGCCCTACTAACTGCTACCCTACATGTCATGGCAACTGCCCACAGCAATGCTGCAAGGCAGCGCAAAAGGGAACTAGTTCTTTACTTCACTCTGCTGTGAACAACAAGGGTGTTGGTTTCTATCAAAGGATTCAAGGGGAGGGTATATCCCCCTCTATGAGCTTCCAAACACCTTCAGCGTCGCCGATTGTGATCCGTTCGACGTTACTTTGTCCAAAAGTATGTAACAAGATTTGCACAAACGCCTGTCCTACCGAATGCTGTAAAAGACAGAAAAATGGAAACATCAATCAGCAAAAGTGGAGAAACACCGCCCAGGGTAAACAACATTTTGTGTTTTGAAAGAACCCCCCCCCCCCAAAAAAAAAATCTTCGCGAAGTAACTATGATTACTCAGCTAGGTGAAGGTATCAACTATGTCCACGAACGCGAAGAAATTACTGTATTCGTACTTCCGGCTTCTGGCTTTCTCATGGCCGTGAGAGACTTCGTCAGCGGTAATTACGAGTAGAGGTCTTTGGTTAGGGAAGCCGAAAATAATCAAAGTTTTAGCTTAGGTTAGATGAACAGCCCTTTTTTGGAATAAATTAAGAATTAATTAGTGTAAAGGTTCTATTCATCACTCTCTTCGAAATGATTTGAATGCAAATGAACATTGTGCAATGTCAGGCGTAAAACTCCCTTAGGAGATAAATTTGTGTGGTCTTCAGCTGTATAGCAAAAATGGGCAGATCTTTTTCGCACTGTGATCGGACGTTCTCAAAGCAATTGTGCGCGAAAACTAAGCTGCGTCAACATAATAAGCAAATTAAGATTCTTTCTTCACTGTAGATACCTTTGATTTTGAACTGCTAAATTCTATCTCCAGATTGCAAAAATGGTGCCATTACATTCGGAGGAAACGCCAAAGGAGCCTGCTGTAATTTTCCTTTTATTTACGATGGTGCGGTTTATTGGAGATGTACAAATCAAAATGCAGACAAGAAATGGTGTTCGGTGACTAAAGTGTTTGAGCTCGACAGAAAATGGGGATACTGTCCTTGGTAAGTTGTAAATAGCTAGTGCACCGATGAACCCGAATTTATATATATATATATATATATATTTATAATTGGTACATTTAATGTTAGCTGAGACGTTTTCCTTTTGTTTAATTTGTCAGATTTTTGTGATATGATGCAAAGCAGGATACTTCAAAACGCTACACTGATTACAGCAAATAAACGATGGTTTGCGAAGAGAAGAATAAGTAAAATTTATTGAATGATATTGCGATATAAATGAACTGACATACGCCCTAGAAACATTTTTACCTGCGAACTTTTATTATTTTTTTATCTCAGAGTTTTTTTGATACCTGATGTCTGAAGTAATTAATTCAAATCGGGTCGGTACATATATACAATACAGAATGCAAGTCGTACTCATAACCTGATAAGAATAGATAGTAATAATAATAGTGATAACCTATTTTTATTATATAAGCTCAATACACTTTCGTGTTTCTATTTTAATTGGTCGTTTGTAACTAGGAAAAGGAACAGAACTCTAATGAAATATGAAAATCTTTTGGAGAATATGACAAAAAAGTCTGAAAAGTAATGTATGTTCATCCCTTGCAATCAAATATTAAGAAGAATAATATTAACTATACTGAACATATGCATTATCAGAGACCACGGTTGATTGACAACATTTCACGAAATTAAGAAAGTGTGGCGGGCTACTGTAATTATTAAAAGAATCTAAATTTTTAAATATAAAATAAACATACAGTTCAAGCTGTGTTTGTTTCATTCATTCTATTCAGATATTACATAACACAATCACACTGCGATATTATTGATACCAGTGAGAGAAATGTATTTTTGAATCCAGATTGATTAAATGTTAGCTAGATGAAGACAGATTTGCCAATTTTGTGAAAAGTGAGTAATTTTCAGGAATTGGCTTGATAGTTGAGAGCAGGTTTCCATTATTAACAGGTCTTTAAATGTTCAATCCAGTTATTAATGTGTTAATAGATCCACCAAAAAGCCATTAAACAACTGCAACAGTTCACTTTTAACAAAATAATCAATGCTTGTTGATCTAACCCTGGTTTTTAAACGACCTGACCTAGCCCTCTTTATAGACTGCAAAAGCCATATCTTTAATTGGCAGTCATGACAAAAAAACACAAGGAAGACATTTTGGGCTGTACAATTAGACATTATAAAAATGCTAGTTCACTTTTTTTTTTTAACTGAATTGAACATTTTATGACCTGTTCATGAAATTAATACAAGTTGCGGAGGTGAATAATAAATTAACTAATATGAAGTCTGCCATTTTCGTCGTTCTCAATTCCAGGTGCCGTCACAATCCTTCAAAAACAAAATCAATGTATTTACAAATCATAACATTGTTCTGCTAATTATAATTGTAAATCTCTTGTCAGCATGTTGATTTCAGGAACAAAAGCCAACTGTTAGTAGCCTATGTACATAATCCATTTTTGATATTCTTGTTTTTCCTTGACAGGCTTTTGATTGAAAGCTTTTCACTGTTCCACGCATTACATTAAGAGTTTAAATTTGTGTTAATTGCTGCAGCATTTATCTGTATCACACTTTTGCACACTGCATACTCATAATCTTACCAAATTTCTCTTATGTTGAATGGTCCTTTTTTGCTTTCTTTCTTTTGGCTGTTGTCCTCCTGTCCCTCCTTCTTTTCTTTGTTCCTTGTTATTTTTCTTTAATTTCTCTCTCTCCTTTCATTTCCTCATATTCTTTTTCTACTACTCCAGCTAGTATTCCTCCATTCCCTCCTTTATCTCCATTTTCCAATGTTTCCTCTTCATTACTTACTCCTTTTTCTCCTTCCTTTTCTTTTTCCTGCTTTTCTTCTTGATCTTCTTCCTTAGTCCCTTCTTCTTTCTCTGCATCTCCCACAGCTTGGCTTTCATCTATGATCATACAGAAAATGTTGAGTTACTTGGTTCTATGTGTTTCTTGTTCACAATTTTTATGTTTAGCTGAAACCCTGAGTTTTTTATTATTCAAAAAAAAATTAATATTTTGTGGGCCACTGTCATATCATGAACTATGTATCACCAGGGGGTGGTAATCGTTCTACAAGCATTTTCTTTGGTGGACCAAGAATGCTATTTCTTTTACAGGTTAATGAAAATCAAGGTTTTCTTACCTGCTACAGTTGCAGAAAGGTTGTTGTTGGCAGGAAAATTCCCAAAGAAGGACACCTGCAAGTAAAACAAGGGAAGGGAAGTGTGCTGCTCAAAGGAGTCCTGCGTAACTATCATAATTAAAATACACATTGTTCCTTTGAGCATCACACCATCCTTCATTGATTAAATTTACAAATTTTAAAACACTTCATACACTTTATACAGTAAAACTGACTGCTACTATCCATGGAATTGCTTAAACAATAGAACAAGTGACATTGTTTGTGTCAATGCTTGTGAAGAGGGAGGCATGTCTGTCTACCCCAAGTGTCAATGCTCACGAAGACCCTTGTCCCAAGGAGCTTTTCTGTCTACCCTAAGTGTCGCGGCTAACAAAGAGCCTCATCTCAAGGAGCTTTCCTTTCTACCCAAAGTGTTGTGGCTAACAAAGTGCCTCGTCCCAGTGAGCTTTTATGTCTACCCCAAGTGTCGAGGCTAACAAAGAGCCTGGTCCCAAGGAGCTTTTCTGTCTACCCCAAGTGTCGAGGCTAACAAAGAGCCTCGTCCCAAGGAGCTTTTCTGTTTACCCCAAGTGTCGCGGCTAACAGAGCCTCGTCCCAAGGGGCCTTTCTGTCTTCCCCAAGTGTCAATACTCATGAAGAGCCACATCCTGAGGAGCTTTTCTGTCTACCCCAAGTGTCAATGCTCACAAAGAGGCTCGTTCCAAGGGGCACTTTTGTCTACCCCATGTGTGGATGCTTGTGAAGAGCCTCCTCCCAAGGGGTGTGGTTGACCGTTTACCCCCAAGGGTTGTGTCTGTTCATTTCAACTGTTAATGTTCACAAGGAGACTGGGAATAAGTGGATTTGTCTTTCTACCCCAAGTATTGGTGAGGGGAATTTATGTTATTCTCTTAGTCAGGAAACAAGGGATGTCAACCTATCCCTATTGCATTAAGTAACATGTCCTCATAATTGTGTACACTTTACATGTTCCCAAATGGTGTTCCTCAATAATTGAAATGAAAACAAGACCATTACTTAACTTGATTTTTTTATGGTTGTGAGACTCATTGTTAGTGGAATTGCTTCTCTAAACTTACATGTTCCCAAATAATACTCCTCAATAATTTATATTAAAGCATGACCAAACTTATTGAAATGTAAAACATGAACCTTTTTTTAAGCTAACATGTCATTATATTTAAACATTACACGAATACATGACACATACCAATGAGGGACCTGTTAGCATGCCTATCCTCCAAGTGTTGTATAAAGGGTAGCATAACCTCATATATTAATTAACAACCTATTTCTTACTTATTTTGCTAGGACTTAAATCATACAATGTGCTGGTGGGTAAGATTATAGACTTTTCGCAGGCGTGCATGCCATAATCAGCAAGGTAATGTGTAATTCAGTACAAGTCACTTTTTAAGTTAATAGTCGACAAGCTGGCATCATTCTGCTTTTGCTTCAAAATCCCAAAAAACCTGGAGCCAGGATGTGCAGAAAATGGTGTATGCACCATAGTTTGTATACAATGCCTGCTACCTTCTAATAAATCAGTAAGCTGGGCTCTGTCTTGTAGCAAAACATTGTATTGGCTGTTGTGTTTATTGCAAATATCCATTTGTAGAATTCCTCAACAGCAGTAAGGAAAAGAGAAAATTGCAATTACTATTATTTAGTGAAAATGGAAAATTCAAAAGCCATTGAGCACTTCAAGGCCACAGATTCACACCTTGAAGGAAAGAATGGTTCGGACTTTCAAGCAGTCCTATGAGAAGAAGCTCAAAGAGGAAGGAAAGAGAAGAAATGCTGAAGCTCAAGTTCTTGCTATCCCATGAGACACATGACGTCGTCCACCAAACTGCCTTGAACAAGACAGCAAATTAATTTCCCTTCTTGAAAGTATAAGAAGTAGATAAAGAGTAACAAATTATTCTGTCATAGAAGGAACTGGTCTGGCCTTTGTCAACAGAAAGCTGTATGACCAACTACGGCTACGGCTTTCTCATTTTTCCTTACCTACAGTAGTTAAAAAATGTGCCAACTGACTTTGATTTTCACCAAAAATTTAGAATACCTAACGAGCGGAAGCGAAAATATTCTAACATAGCAAAACTCAGAACGTTCGGCATGATTAGATTATCATTTGCGTCAGTGCACGTCGACTGCATGCGCAAGATTTCATATGTAGCGCACGCACTTTATAATGCAGATTTGATCCTAATCTATTAGGCCGGGAGATGTTTGGCGACCAAACACGATCAAACGTCGTTTGGTTACCAAACATTTTGATACTGTGTTTAGTGGCCTGACGGTGTCAAACATGTTTGAACAAGCCAAATGTTTTACAATATTTGATCAAATGCTTGTCGTCATTTAAATTTTATCAAATTCAATCAAACAAAGGTGTCGAAACGGGAAAAAGTTTGGCCACCGAGCAATGTTTGATCGCCAAACATTTCTCGTTTGGACGGGGCTTGACAAGCAGAATGGCGCGCGCGGCTGAAAACACTTTGGAGCCTCCTTAACCGTTGAGGTTAATGTGACATTAAAAAGTTTCGAACTGATGACCCAAAACCTACTAAAGAATCCAGATTTGCAAGAAAGCAAGCAACCAAATGAAACTAGCATACCAAGGACGCGTACTTATTAAAACGAGGCAAAGTAAGCGAGTTAAATTATTACCTCAAGTAATCGGCAAAGAGATCATTGTTAAACGAAAATATCTGGACTCAAATAGTGTCTATTTCTATTAGTTTATGAAAGAGTAGCAGTGAATGGCAAGGGTCTACTGCGATAGGCTAACATTCCTTCCAGTGGGAGTAAAAGTACTCCGGGTTGTTTAACTGCTAGGCTGATGGGCCAATTGAATCAAACGCAAAGTAAAGCTAACCCCATTTTCATTTACCACAACGGTAAAGGAGGATGTTCAGCTATAAATTATTCTCATGTTTACCTAAAAATTTTTGCCGCAGTAGGTTCATTCTGGTCACGGAAAAAGACGTGCAGTAACAACTCCGTACGTCTCTTTTTTAGTTCAACCGAGGAAGAAGAGCATCCAGAGACGCATGGGTATTTGGTATAGTCACTACCGAGTTTAGTCCAGCACGGGGTTACTTCCAAGTTGTAGAGAGACGGGATAACGCGACACTTGATCCCATAATCTCGAAGTGTATCCGACCAGGAACAGAAGTCTACACCGATGACTGGGCTTCATACAGAGGCATGGAACACCGTATAAATAACGTCGCCGTGCACCGAATCGTCGTGCATGCTCGACACTTTGTTGATCCTGTTACTGGTGTCCACACACAGGAGGTAGAGTCCTGCTGGAATAATCTTAAGTTAGGGCAAAAAATACGAAGGGGTATGAAAAAAGAAGATCTTCAATCATACCTCGACGAACAGATGTGGTGTCAATGGAGAGGGGGGCCTTACAGGCAAATTATGCAAAATTTTCTGGCAATGTTGCCCTCTTTGTATGCATTTACCAACGCAGCAATTTAATTTGTTCGTTTTAAGGCCACGGGAATCACTTGGCCTTGAATAAATTCGCAAGGTAACATTTTTCGGATCAATACCAGCATCTGGGCAACTGCCCACCTACCCCTCCCCTAACTCAACAACAGTCAATTGATAACAAGTCAGGGTTAATGTTGGGTGAAGGGAGGGGTACGTGGGCAGTTGCTCAGATACTGATATTGATCCCATTTTTCTTTTGCTACATCTTTCAAAACTTTTATATCTTGGCTACTTTCGATGCGACTGAGCTCAAATTTTACAGACATAGCAGACTGGTGGAAGTTTATGGATGTCGTGTTTAGACAGATGATTTTATATGAAAACGATCAGCAAAACAGAAGCGGATTTTTTCAATTCAACGTTTTCCAAAAGTTATAATCGCTAAAATTTGCAAAATTTGCAAAAGTGACCAATGGGAAAGAAAAATGTCAAATCATATTACAAAAGACTGTGTTTGTTCATTTACGTTTTTAAGTTTTCGCAAACTAATAAATTTGATTTTCATGGTCACTCAAAAAGCAATTTTCGCATAACTCAATCATGATATCCAGTGATCCAGCGGTAACTGTTAAATGATTTACTTACGACTAATCCATGTTTAATAAAATCTAAAAAACCAAACGTAGCCCCCATGTACGTTTACAGAAGGTCATATCCAAGGCGCTGCTCCTCGATGGACGGCCGTAGGAGGAACTCCAAAAACGAGTTGCATATGAATCGAAGATACCGCGGAATTCCAAAAGAAACGCCCTCCCCGAAAATAACTGTTCCCCGAAGTAACGTTAATTTTTTACCTCTCTATTGAACCCCGAAAGTAACCGTCCCCCCTCCCCCCCGAAAGTAGCGGCCCTTTGAAGATTTACACTCGACTACAATAAATTGATATACGGTCAATTCAAAGATCACTGGACAACCCTGAAGTGCCCCAAAGCTATACCAATATAACGTTATTGGTTTTAAGGCACACTATTCTTAAAAACAACATGATTTCAAATACGCGCAGAGCTCCTGAAGCAGATTTAATAAGTCATTTTTTTCAGACAGGTGTATGCTCAAATTTAGCCAAGATCACAAATATGAGAAAATTTGCACAGAAGAAAGGATTATTTTACAAGAAAACGCTTTAACATCAAAGTTTCTGAACTTGTTTGTCATTTCATGAAACGTCTCTTGCTACAGGTTCCGCATGAGTTTGTAAAAGTACTTTTCCAGTCCAAAAACCCGTTGATGATAACATGTCTCTTTTTTCTTCAGTGAACACTTTCTTTAGTTCCAATAAATTTGAATGCAACGTGAGTGGTAACGCTCTATAAGATTTCAAGTAGGAGGCTTTCCTTGCGAGCTCAGACATCTCTTACAGAAACCAGAATAAAGTTATAAAGGGAGTAAGTCTTTAGAGAAATTGTGGTGCTGCGTCGGTGGGAGAGTAAAACAGGTAATTTAGTGTTAACAACTGAGTTGAAAACGTAAATTAGCCACCGTAAAGGGTAAAAAAGCTGACGTTTCGAGCGTTAGCCCTTCGCCCCTCGCTCTGACGAAGGGCTAACGCTCGAAACGTTATTTTTTTTACCCTTTACGGTGACCAATTTACGTTTTCAACTCAGTTGTTAACGCAAAATTACCAGAATAAATTTAGCTCGGTGATTCAGGACAGAACACCCGCCATAGCTCCAGGTATCAGGTGCCCGATTTACTGAAAACACTGTTCAGTAAAAAAAAAAAAAAAAAAAAAAGGGGTTAGCTCTTGTCAGTGTTAAAGTGTGAACAATATTAATCTTCAGGGACCGATTCGTGTGTCAAACTCCCTGAAAAGGTTAAGGTATTTTAACAGGTTTTTTTTAAATAAATTTTTCTCTTAACGGAGTTTACAGCGTTTCATTTTAAGATAGCTCAAAACAGATTGCTCTTTTTCGAGAAAAGTTCTTCAAATTATTTCTCAAAACAGTTTGGCTCTTCGTAATAAGTATAGTAGTAAACTATACTACTAGTATAAAATTCAGCACATAAATAAAAGAAACACCATAACATCACTTTCCCCCAGATAATTTACAATACAATGCATGTGCACCACAATAAACCATATTCAAACATGGTGAGGTTTAAAGCTGCAAGCTTGTGGAACCGTGTAGAAAATAAAGTAAACAAAAAAAAGAAAAAATTGTCACCATGGAAACCATAGGACACATCCATTCGTGCCTCCAAAATCGAAAACTAAATCAGTATTATGGTGGGACGGGAAAATATTTGGCTCGAAGTCATGACGTACGGACCGAACGCAACGAGGTCCGTGTCTCATGATCGAGAGCCAAATCGATATCGAGCTCGGTTGCCCAGAAACAAATATTGATCCCGTACCCGATTAGCGATCGAGCTCGACTTGTAGTTATCGAGCTCGATTATCAAACGTCGTTTGCTTATCGAGCAGGAATGGTAATCGAGTACGACAAATCGATATCGAGCTCGGTTGCCCAGAAACAAATATTGATCCAACGTCGTTTGCTTATCGAGCAGGAATGGTAATCGAGTGCGACAGATCGATATCGAGTTCGGTTGCCCAGATACAAATATTGATCCACATTATGAATAAATAAATAGTGTATAAAAACTCCAACTGACAGGAGGCAGACCATTTGGCCATATACAAAGCGCAGCCAAGGAGATGAACTCAGGACAACCGAGAACAATCCCAGTGAGTAGCAGGGGTTGAGGGCTTAAACCCAGCGCTTTAACCACTCAGCCACGCTGTCTCGCCTCTATGTTAGTAATAATAGTTGTTTGTTGGTTTCAGTAGTACAATCAGAGGCTAATTTCCACCTAAACTTAAAGATTCGTATCTCTCCTCACTATCATAGCGTTTGAAATTTTGATAGTCATGACAATGATGATGTTGATTACGATGAAGAAGCTGACATTTCTTACGGGAAAGATCACAATGGCGACTGTGATGAAAATGCTGTATTAGGAACAAATTCCATGTTTGCCTCAATGGAAGTGCTCTTTACAAGGACTTCTGTGTTTTCTTCCATGTTATGCTGATAGTCAAATTGTAGCATAATTTTCGAGCCGATAATTATCGCATCAGTGACCTTAAACAAGAGTTTGCTTCGTTTTATACTGTAGTTACATTTTTATTTTTATTTTGCGTGACCTTAGATGCACCATTCCTTCCTCTTCTTGTTCGTGTTAAGGTCACGAAAGTGCGCAAACAGAATTCTTTCCCACTTAAAAAAATTATCATATTAATTCCATCAACGAACGAGTTCCCAGCTGGTAAAGTGTCGACCTATTAGCAAGGACTCTTCACTTTGGATTACATCATGACGTGTTCGGTGACTCGAACAAATAAGTCAGCAGGTGGGGAGTTAGTACGGATATTTACACTTTAAATGAATAAGGAAATTAGATTTATTATATCTCACGTTTGTAACAATTGAGAAGTGGATCATGTATTTGGCACAGATCTGATTGGTGTGTCATGAAAATGCAGTATGAGAGGTGCACAGATTTTTCTCTTTGGCATTTTCACGAACATGTTCAATTGGCCTTCCTGGGCGGCAAAGATAAACGAAGGTAAGGATTGATCAGCTTGTGTACTCCTCTTTAGTAAGTCATATAGAAAACATTATCTTCGAACACGTTTACATTACATTTTCGATGTTATTGACATGCTTAATACGAAAAGCCCTTGTAAAGTGAGACGTAAATACGTTTGAAAGAATATTATTCGGTTATAAAATACAGTTATCAGTATATCAACTGTGGTACTAATCCACGTAAAATTCAAAATATCTTTCAGCAGAGAAAATGGCTCGAATTCGAACTTCTAAAATTTGCAAAAATTTTCACATGTAGGTGTGTCAGCAACACGACTGGTACCGTAAAGTTTTAAATTTCTGCCTTGAAAAGCAGCTTGAAAAATCACAGATTTATTTATCATAATAGCAATTCAAAGTACAATTCTTTTGATAAAATTCTAGCGTAAACCAATGTATATTTATGAAAAATTGAGCTGATCATATTTTAAATGTGAGAATGCTAAAGAAATAATCAAAATCTGATCTCCCAACGTACAGACCATATTTTATTTATTCAACTCTCAACACGGCCAAGAATGACTTAAAAAAAAAATAGAACAATAGTTGTGAATACGAATTTTGATTTAACTACTGTGAAATCAGCTTGAATTTCCCGTAAGTGAGTACTATTTGTCCTCATTTCTATTTTTAATCATGGCAGAGAGAAAGGAAACGCAATATCGTGACCTCTTTGGGCATTTTCACCCAAACGAAGGTAAGGAAGTACATTAGGAGCGTAGTGGAGAGGAGAGTGAAGCAAAGATAATCCCCTCAACATTTTTCCGTAGAGCTTGGCAAGTAGAGCATAGCTATAAGATACTTTGGTTTTATCAACTGAGTCGATAAAGTGAATTGTTTCCCGTGAAGCGTTTCTAAAGCTGACAATTCTAGCGTTCGCCCTTCGTCGTAGCCGACCCCTTGTACTACGGGTATAAGTGGTTAACCTGTACTGAATGTAGCTACAGAAGTTCAGTTTTTTAAAGCACGCGGAAGCGCCAACGTCGACAAACTGTAGCCTTAAGACGGTTCAAAAAGCTCCTAGATAAAATTCCCTAAAAAAGCAGAAAATGAGTTCGGAACTGTATCCTTTGGTCAACGCAAAACGGCCTTCGGCTTGGCTATAAGCGCTGCACGGAACCCAAAGAAAACTCGCAATCTAACCCTACTGTTAACTTGTCCTCTCCTAGAAATCAGATATCAACAGGGAGTCATCGTAGAGAGATGGGATAATATTGACGGCTATTTGGTTGCAAAACTTTTACAAGATCCCAGATTTCCCAAGCTTCCAACATCACTTCAATACAATACAGAGTTTAGCGAACCGCACGACTGGGGAACTAATTATGGATCAAGAGTCAGAGGTTACTTTGTGCCTCTTCAAACAGGATATCACATCTTCCAAATAGGTATCAGAAACGGGGAAAAACGGGTAAAAACTGCAAACTATTTAAATAATTTAGCTATCTGGCTACCTGCTATTCAGCCAAAAAAAGCAATAACCCAATGAATCCAAAAAGGAACGAGGCTTTTTTTTTTTTAAGAGAATGGCGTTCAAGGCCCTTGATTCTTACATAAAAGTCTAAATGTAATGAAATTTTGATTGACTGGTAATGTTTTACATTTTGGGTGACTGCGTGAAGGTTATTAACATTATTTTGTACAACTGGGCTTTCGCGTTGAAAACGTGAAACCATGATGTCACCGCCATTTAATTTACCATGATGTCACCGCCGATCAATTTTCAATTTATTGCACTAAATGCTATCCCAAAGACTTCACAGTCAGTTTAAATAGTCATTATAAATTCCAAATTTTTCACTCCGGCCAATCGTTCAATTTCTCTGTCACCCAAACTGACAAGTTTCACTCCTGTCACTTAAGAGAATCGCTTCATTTGAATGGTAATAAAAAGATTTTATTACCCTCCTTTTCAGCGAGTGACGATCAGGGTAAGTTGTTCTTCAGCCTAGACGAGAACCCTGACGGGAAAATGCAAATAGCTAGAGTTGACATAGGTCACGAGTCTTCTCACTTGGGCTATACCGCGTAAGTTAACACTTTATTTCATGGTTCGTACGTCATGGAAAATGGTCAAACACAGTTTATTTTCTTGTCTGGCTCGACCGAGGTTAGTCAGTGAGCATTTCTACATAGGACCACTGCTTTTCATCTTTCTTCCACTCTTCTTTCGACTCGTATCTCCCGGCTTTTCTGGCCCTGCTCACACATAAGGAGATTTTTGTTTATTGGTTATCAATAAAATCTCGCAAAGGGTCGTTGGGGTCACATGGTAAAAGTCATAATATTATCTTTTTTACATTTATAACGATCAAGAAAACGTTTTTCCTATAGATATCCCGAACAAAAGTCTCAACGAATACACTTAATAAAAGGGTCTTATTACTACCTCGAGGGACTTCATAAACAGCAATATGGCCGTGACAACTTTGATGTTGGTGTAATTACTCCCGACGGCAAACAGCACAATCCGATCCCCTCCGAGTTTCTTCGTACAACAACACCACCCAAACCACGACGTAAGATAAGTCGTCAACTTGCGCTCATTTGTATGGTGATACGAGTAGGACTGAGTGATGACTGTTAAATAGATTTTTTTTTCTTTACCTGAAAAATCAATCTTTGATCACAAGCAGTGAGTGGTTATCATTGTCAGGTTTTTTCATTCTCATTCTTATCATTAATGTAATTATTCTTTTATCGTTACTTTGACATTCTAATTCATTTTTGAGCGCAGTCAAACGATGAAAAAACATCAGCTATTCACTAAAATGCGATGAAACTATTCAAAGCTGTACCAATGAAGTGTATTCATGTCTCCAACGCAGTCAACGAAACCTCCTCCTCTACTCTGATAACAATTGCTGCGCAGGCGGGAGCCAAGGCTGGCGCCTCCCTTGGCGTAAAACAAGCAATGAAGAGTGGCGCAACAGCTGGTGCAGAAGCAGGAGCCATGGCCGGAGAGAAAGCTGGAGCCGAGGCTGGTGCAATAGTAGCAAAAGAAACGGCAATGAAAGTAGCCACTAAAACACTCAGAGAGGCTTTGTTAAAAATTGGTACTTTCAACAAACCGGTACGGTGTTACTTAGGCATTCAGTGATCCAGTCTAAGTGTCTTATCGCTGGCATTATGACGTGATTACGCATAAACAGGTTCAGTGGCTACGTCTTCAGAGGCTCCCAGAGGCCTGGGAGTTCCTCATGAGTGGAGGGACGGTCAGATTTCTCTTTTTGTCTAACTCAAACATCTAACTTTAAGCGCATGATTTCAACCTGGTTTTATCTTACCGTCAAGTTCACGTTCAATACACTAACCCTTATTAGAATGCAGTTCCATGATTTTTAACGATTTACACCTACAATTCATTCGTTATTCTTATTATTCCTTCAAGATTTTTAACATTTATACAGCAAACGGGAGTGTTACTCCATTGCAACAAGGAGCAATATCCCATGCCGGAGCACAGACTGGAATTCAAGCAAATGTAACCGGAACAGCTGGAGCTGGAGCAGCAGCGGGTGCCCAAACAGAACTGATTACAGATACATATGTAATAGGCAACGGAGGGTTGGAGTCGCAAGTTGGAGTCACTTTAGGTATCACAGGAACCCATGTGATGACTTCAGGAGAAGCTCAAGGGACGACAATTACTGGCCTTTTTACACACGCTGTTTTCCACAATAAAACACTTGTCTATATTTATCCACCTCTTGGCATAAACGCTTTGATTTTTGCAAAGAAAAAAGGTCTTATAGACCCGCGAGGGCTCGCTTTGAAAAGTGAGTAAAAATGAAAAAGTTTTCCCTGATGTTTCCTTTATATTCTCTATCATGAAGAAAACGTGAAAAATATTTAGCAACTGAAATCCACGATTCAACCAAAATACCGCCGTTGGATTGCGTAATGCGGCCTTAAGGACACTTCAGAACAGCAAAAATTTAATGTTACCAACGACGAAGCCCTACTGATGTACTTATTGTAACATTGTTACCGCAACTCATACTTCCTTTAATTTTCGCACAGAACAGCCAGACTATTTACTTAAATTAACAGGAATGATTCTGGTGCTTATGGGATAAGCTATTGTATTGTTGGAAGTTAAATGAAAAACTATCGCCCTGTTATTTTAACTTTATTGTGCCGGATTGATGTTTCTCCCCACCATCACAGTTGTGAGTACAGCCATGTATGTCATCTACTCTACTGATGTACCGGCTGTTCAGGACCCGAAAGTCAATCTCTGTTGGCGAATTACTTCTGGAAGACTGGAGCTGTCTCGAAGTTGTCAGGTTATTATCAAATCGTTTTTTGAAATATCTTCGAATTATTTGTCTTCTAGCAACTGGTATCGTCAATGACTAATACGCGCCTATTGGGAATTTGTTGCTAGGTCTTTGTCGTCAGGATTCCGGGTTTTATTCCAGGCACAAAAGATGAGCAGTCTATATCATTTGAGTCTGTGTGCTTACCTGATAGCTACGTTCGCCAAAAAAACTACAAATTCATACTGGGAAAGACGGGAAACACGACATTCAGTAAGTAGATATTAAAGTTTATCAATTGTCTTCACAGTCGGTCCGGTAGGCAACTTCAGTATGGTCATTGTTTGTCTGCATATGGTTATAGAGCTTATTCATCAAATACGCTGGAAACTTCACTTGTCAAGTCATAACGATGTTAATTTTTTTTTTCATCATATTTAGGGCAGGACGCCAGCTTTGCGTTTTCCCGAGCGTTTTCAGCTGGTTTTCAGTTTAACCTTAAAGAGCGAAAGGGGTGGTACATTTGTCGAAGTTCGAATAAAACCTACCACCGGGCGGATTTAGAGGCAGACTTCCACTTAGATAACATAAATTGGTTGAGGCGTTGTGCATTTGTTTTACGACCTCTTTCGGCTACAGAGAGTCCACGTATGAACTGCTTCGGTACAAATAAACCACCCCACCCACCCCACCCGACAGACAGACCAACAACAAAGCCAACCCCAGTCAAAACGATCAGCTCAACACCAAAAACACTTCCAACGACCGCAACACCTCATAAACCTAAAGGTAAAGTAACCCGACATGCTTCATGATATATTAAAAAGTATCCTCCTCCTTTGGGGCCTGATTAATCGATTACATCCAAAACCAACGTCATTTATATATATATATCCGAACAAACCATATTTAAATGCACCGAGTTCTCTTTAGAAGCTTTCATCAGCCGAAGGGTACCGAAACAAATGACCACACTTCTGATTGAACCATTATTTTTTCTTGCAGAACCATGCATGTATCTAAAGTTTTGGAATAACGCAGGTATTCCTTTTATGCTCCATTCCAGTCTTAAACCAGAGGGTTATTTAGTAAAAGGACGCAGCCTACTTCTCCAGTACGTTATTGGAAGTGGTAAAGTGGTCAAGAGATCACTTGATGCTAATTACGATGACAAATATTTACCCCAGGTAAAGGGCGGTTAACTTTGGTCTAACTACGCTTACCTTTTAAACTCAATAGTACTAAACTATTGAGAAAAGAAAAAAAACTTATTGGTATAGAACAACTAACATATGGGAATGA
Source organism: Pocillopora verrucosa (assembly GCF_036669915.1). Taxonomy (NCBI): domain Eukaryota; kingdom Metazoa; phylum Cnidaria; class Anthozoa; order Scleractinia; family Pocilloporidae; genus Pocillopora; species Pocillopora verrucosa. Next base: position 23,001,651 of record NC_089315.1, on the reverse strand, counting down.
TTAGATTTCTAAAAGATGTTGTCAACTTTGAGCTTTAAAGACGATCATTAGTTTATCGGAATTTGCAAATCGTTCTTGTTATAACAAAACATTTATCTGAAGCCTCGAGCTCCAAAGGGAAGTCAATCATAGTTTGAGTTATCAGAGCATGGCAACAGGGAAATCAGTGATAAGAAAAATAATTACGTGCGTTCCATTCCATTAGGATTTATAAAGCGTTCTTCTTCATTGGTTGTGCTAAGGAGAATAAGCCCAAATACCGATGAATATTTTGTAATGAAAAAGAACGTAACCGTGACTTGCAATTTTGATTCCATGATTAAAAGAAAAAACTATAAAACTGTATTGTTATATTCCTAGACTTTCACTCAACAAAACAAGCGCTGTGATTGGTTGATTCTTGGTCACGTGCCACCGATCGAATTCAAATGTATCCCGACCGTGATACAATTGCGCAGTTGTTGCCCGCGCGCCGAATACAACAGCACTTTTTTTTTGTTTTTTGCCATGATTGTTGAAGGGAAAGTCTAAATACATGATAAAGCACTTCATGTTTAGTCCCTCGGGAAACTGGTTTCTTTTGTTTTCCCTTGAGTCCTGATCGATGTTTCCCTCGACTTCGTCCCGGGAAACATCAGGACTCTCGAGAAAACAAAACGAACTGTTTCGCTGAGAACCATAAATTAGGTGTATAATATAACTTGTAGGTCATGGAAGACTTAGGAGATAGTCAGCAACTATTTCTTGACAAGAGTGAAATCCCATCAACTGGCAAACATTTTGTAAGTTTCTGGGCGAGAGATCCGGCTGGAAAACGCAAGATTCTCTTGGAGGGAAAGGAGACCTTGTATGTGACTCCAGGATTTCAATGCCATCACTTTATATATGTGACAGTTACGTCAAGGCCAAAACCAAGTAAGTTACGATTACTTTAGTTTTCACATTTTGTTGCCAAGTGGCTTGCTTCTCGTTAACTCCTCTCACCAAGGTATCAGTTCGCATATTGGTATCACAAAATACGAATTTGCATAAAGAATAATTCAACATCAACCCTTTTATTTGTTACTTTTAATCTATTACTTTTTTATGGCTTTGCAGGTTTTCCAACTAAGAAGCCGACGACACTAAGACCCTTCACGACTAAGCCTTCAAAATCTACCTTGTCTACCTCTCCGCCGCCACCTATACCACAAACACAAGCACCTCCTTCCCCACCTCCTCCTCCACCTCCTCCCCCTCCACCTGACCCTCCACCTCCTACTCCTCCCCCTTCTCCTCCTCCGCCTCCTCCTCCCCCTCCTCCTCCTCCGCCTCCTCCTCACCCTCCTTCTCCTCCGCCTCCTCCTCCTCGCCCTCCTTCTACACCTCATGTTCCTCCTCATCATACTACTCCTCATGTGCACGTCCATCCAACTCCTCCTTCACCACAAATACCGTCCCCTCCACCGGTGAAACCCCCACCACCACCACCACCTCTACCTCCTCCTCCTCCGCCTCCCTATCCCCCTTCCCCACCTATGCCTGTTAGAACTACCAAGCCCCCTATAACCCCACCACCTTGTAGTCCCACAGGGTCAAATTTATCTTATTCTACAACTAAGCCTGGTCCATGTACCCCTAGTCCATCACCATTTCCATGTGGCCCAAAAGCAATAAGTACTCCTGGGATACCCCTTCGCCCATGTCGTACCTCTACTACAGCTTTCACCACGCCGAAAACTACGACACCTCCACCCTGCTGGCCAAATGGCAAGCCTCCATCCCCTGGCTCTCCACCTTGCAAACCTTCTCCTACTTTTCCTCCTGCTCCTCTTTCTTCTTTTCCTCGTCCTGCACCCCCTCCCACTCTTTCTCCCCCTCCAGTCCTTCCACCTAATCCTCTCGTTCCTCCCCCTCGTCCTGCTCCCCCTCCCGCTCCACCTCCTCCTGTTCCTCCCCCTCTTCCTGCTCCCCCTCCCGCTCCACCTCCTCCTGTTCCTCCTACTTCCCCTGCTCCTCCTACCAATACACCTCCTCCTGCTCCCCCTTCTCTTGTTCCTCCTGTTCCTACCGTTCATCCTCCTCCTGTTTCCCCCCCTTCATGCTCACCCTCAGCGTCCCCGAAACCATCTAATACTTTACCTCCATGCACATCATCCACACCAAATCCAATCACATTGCCAACAGTTGCTTCTGTCACCTTGCCAACACTACCACCAATTTCAACGCCTCCCTTGGTTCTAGGTTGGTGGAAAATAAGTTTGTGGGTAAAACGTCAAATTGATTACACTCATTCTGAAATATTCAAAGTTGATACTTATTTGAAGCTTGCGGAAGCTACATTAGCAATATAACTAGCGTTCTGGCCATTGCGCAGCGGTCTCGACTTTTGATCTTTGAAAGACATTGTCGAACTCGCTTGCAGTGAGCCAAGTGATCCCATGAACAAATAAAGAAACATATATCAATGAAAAAGGGTACTTACGTTGCTACAGAGGATCAATTTGTTACATTTTTCACCTCTTAAAGAATAGTTAAATTTCATGACAAAAAATTTATAAAACTCGATGAAGCCTTTTAAAGCTTGCCTTGAAAGGACTCTCATGGCTTTATGTCGATAAAAGCATAAAAAACAGTTTTTGCTCCGTTATTGTGGTTTAAGAAACCTGACTTGTGTTACTACGTGCGAAATGAGAGAGGCTAATTTTCTCACCAAAAAGGAAACAAAATATAGTCAGCTTTGAAAAGGGTCCTTGGCACTATTTTGTTCATGCCAGACCAGAAATGTCCCATTAAACTTTCCTTTTTGCCACCAGCGCGCATAATAACGTTATCAGCCTGCTCGTTGTTAATCAACAAATTGTTGCATAAAGCAAAAAAATACATTCCCGTGCGCCCTTATCTTACTGCCTTCTGAGAAAATAAGAGAAACAAAATAAAAACCACTGTCAAAATTCATAACCCTCCGAACCGCCTGAAATTTCATCTCATTGGGTTGTTTTTGGAAAACACAGGATGTATGCAGACTCATGGAGGGACCTCAATGGGAGCCTGTTGCATATTTCCATTCATCTATCGAGGCAGCCCGCAACACCGCTGCACGAGGGCTGAGAGAGGTTACCGCTGGTGCTCATCCACAAGTGACTACGACAAAGACAAGCTGTGGGGATTCTGTGCGGCATGCTTCCTTTCTCATGGAGGTAATTCAAATGGTAACTGCTGTCATTTCCCTTTCGTGTATAAAGGTACAATACACCCAACCTGCACCACTCACGATGCATCCAAGCCCTGGTGTGCCACCACGTACAACTATGATATTGACAAACAGTGGGGCTATTGTGGAGGTAAGGTAAAAAAATTCCACCATAACTTTGTTGGTAATTTGCATCAACACAGAAAAACTCAAAGGGACAGCTTCTTTCTCTCAAGACGGTAAACTTTCACACAAGTCTTCAAAGGGCCAACCTCAACCAGTGTGCTTCTCGCGTTGTTTTTGTTACTTTTTTCTGGCAACTCAAAACTGGGTCTCAAAAACCCACGCGACTTTGATGGGTATCAAAATAGCCGTGCCTTTTGCCAATATTTTCATAGCAAAAAGGTATTATCGATTAGAGCACGACTAAACCGCTAGTTTGGAAGAGGTATATTGACTACGTTTTCTGTCTGTTGCTGTTCGTTTCCTTTAAAATTACTAAAGCTGTCTTTCACTCATTCCATGCTTTTAACTCGGGTTGATTCTGGAAGCCACATAATAGGGAGGCTTTCTTTCCATACAGGACGACCTCTTCTACGGTTTCATTATCGCGAAAGCGGAATGAAAACGACAAAACAATGTAGCAAATGGACGATAGACTTTTAAAAAAAACTATGTGATAGGTTAAAAAGCCGTTCACATTTAAGACTGCGGAGATCCATTCGAATAATAATACACAGACAGTGGGCTTCGGAATTGCCATTCCGTCCGCAATTCACTCTGGTCGAGCGGGTTATGACCTTTCTTTTCCACTTATCTGAATTTAGTTTTACTGTCAACTCCAAGGTGATGCCCCTGGTTCGGCTCCTCAGCCCAAGATTTCTTACGGACCATGCTCCTTTGAGTGTGATGGGAAATGTATCGATTCATGTCCTGACTACTGCTGTGTAAAGAACATGAGACAAAGGAATACGCAGCAGACATTACAAGCAACATTGAATCAGGTAACACTCTCTTAGAAGGGGACGTCAAATCAAAGAAAATAAGGAGATCTGCTGTGAGTAACGATCAGTCAGGTCTACATCTCAGTTTCCAAGAAAAAGGGAACATGTACTTTGTTGCCTTTACAGGCTCAGCAAGGGTCGACAGCCCAGCAAGTATCACCGATTCCAAATACATCATCAGAATGTCCAGCTATTTGCAGTAAATTCTGTGCCCCTGATTGCCCCTTTCGCTGCTGTAATCTTCCTTCGCTTCCTTCTCCTTACGTGCCCAGTGTCGACCCATCACAAGTCCACTGTCAACCTATCTGTCTCAGAGTTTGCTTCAATACTTGCCCACGGCAATGCTGTTCGACGACGCAGTCGGGCGTAACTCGTGATACTTCTTCCTACACACTAACCCTTCCCTGTCCAGCTAACTGCTACCATAGCTGCCATGATAAATGCCCAATGCAGTGTTGCAAGACAGCACAACATGAGAAAAGGAGAATTCCAGTTCTAGATAACTACTCATCATCCCCTCTTAGTGTTCGATCCACGTCAGTTTGTCCTGCTAGCTGCCACACATCCTGTTCCAGATCATGTCCAAAGAATTGCTGTAAAATGCAGATCGACAAAGCAGGCAAGAGTAAACGACGAGGTTTAAGTAAATCTGGTAAGCTATCAATAAAAAAATTATAATTACATGATATATCTAAGACGAAAAATGAGTACAGGACCTACACTTCATAGTTAAGCTAAATCTGAGAACAATATACGTTCTACTGTTCGAGTGCAATCGTAGTTTTTTCAGTTAAATCGTATCATATCAACATGAAAGGTTTTTTTTGACTAAGTATACATGACAAAACTTGTTAAGAAGCAAAGGGGGTAAAGAAACTGTGGTGCTACGTCGGTGGGAGAGTATAGCAGGTAATTTAGTGTTAAAAACTAAGTTCAAAACGTAAATTAGCCACTGTAAAGGGTAAAAAAGCTGACGTTTCGAACGTTAGCCCTTCGTCGGATCCAATCGCTCTAACGCTCGAAACGTCAGCTTTTTTACCCTTTACGGTGGCTAATTAACACTAAATTACTTGTTAAGAAGCAGATGAGTTAGCAGGTTAAAACGTTCGAAGAGCTGAAAGAGTTGGTGGGCCCTATAAAGTTTTTTCTCAACCCAGCAAGTGTCATTTCAACTGACCACGTCAAGGAAAACATTGATTCAAGTTCAGGTATAGGATTGACCTTGTGTCATTTTACTTTTAAGTATGTAAAGATGGTCATATTACAGCCGGGGGAAATGCACAGGGAGCATGTTGTAGGCTTCCCTTCATTTACAAAGGCACAGTTTTCTGGAGATGCACAGCTGAAGACGCTGACAAAAAATGGTGTTCAGTCACAAAAGTTTTCGATCTTGACCGAAAATGGGGCTACTGTGCTTGGTGAGTAAATGGGTTTGCCTGTGGCTCTTAATATTCGCCTTATCATCTATAAAGTTCTCGAATCTTTTGACCCCTAAAAGTGATTAGCATCTAATTTCTCCGTACAATATATATAAAATATATTATAATATATCTTATTAGACGTTTTGGTGTGCAGTCAAAATACAAACATAACGTCAATAAATCATTTATAATTCAACCGGTTCGTTTCATTCGCAAGTGGGTGAAGTGAAGCAGATAGAGAAGCGTAGCGCAATCAGCCGACCGTAATCATATTTTTTACAGCAAAAAAAAGACAACTGTCCAATATCGTAGGATATTTGTACTCGATTAGAAAATTTCGTCGTAAGGTGATTTCTCAGCGCGTACGTATTCGGAGAACACGGTATTGGTTTTCAATCAATGAGGTAAACAGGTATGATTGTCTTTTGTTCTTGCTCGAGGATGTAAATCACGACCTTGAAAGAAACAAATCGAGGAGTGTTTTGAGTCGATATCGTTTTAAAATTGTGTCATTTTTCCACAAATTATATATCAAACCGTTACATACGTTTGAGACTTCCTATTTTTCAAGTGTTATTGTCAAAAGCCTTGCTTTCAGCAACCGCGAAATGTAGCGTTATTCGTTTCAGTACGGGTCAAATGGGGTATGTTTGGTCCATCACATCTCTTTAACAATCACGGTGACCAATCTTTTTTTATTGTATTTTTTTAAACAGACATTGGTAGGGAAAATTAAAGGAAATTCAAAAATAAATTGTTCGATAGCCTTTTTTTCTTAGGAACGGCGTTAAAAGTAAGATTTCTCATACCTCTGGCTTCATATACCTATCTCACTAAATAACTGTCATTTTGTACCATTTAGATTGAATAAACGATTGAGTGAAGTAAAAAGTGGTCATCTAACCTGGACGAAATTCTGGAAGGGAACGATTATTGATCGTGGAATACATATGAGGAAGCGTGTGTTGAAAAAGCTGTCATTTATGTAAGTCTTCCTTCAAAGTCCTGGAAACAATAAATGGCCTTATGGACTTCGAAGGGATAAAACCACACTTCAGACTTAGTTTACTTCCACTTTGTGAAAAGTTTCAAAGATAATAAAGGATGATTTTTTAATAATTTCTTTGTTTTCATCGTTACGGCTATGACGTTAGTCCTCAGACCATAAACCAAAATTAAATCGAGAAGATGGGTATCACTTAAAATGATGTCGGGAAAAGGCAATACTGAAGACTTTCCAACCCACCCATCCCATCCACTCGAAGAATGTTTATCGATTGGTTTAGAGTTATATTCACCATGAGAACTGAGCAGCGGTTACCGGACAAATCTTTTCGCCGATAACAATGAAAATTAAAAATCAATTTATGAATTTGTTTGCGGCCATTTACGATCTGCAAAAGCTAGCACACCCTATAGACATTTAGAAAAAAATCAGTCCATGAAATATCCCTACCTCGAATTGCTGGAGTTACTTAACTTTTTTTTTCAGTGTGTGGAGAATCTCTATCACGAGTTGCGCTTTCAGTTTGTCTGATCACGAAAGATCACTAAATTTATTTCTTCGATCGTGGCTTAATTTAAGACTAAAGTAAGAAGGCCGAGATAATTTCTAGTGCACGAGAGAAGAGATTACGGATTCGAAGAGAAAGATTGTTTGTCATCGAAGAATTTTTTTAAATCGCCTTAACCAGTCTCCCAGCAGAATATATACCGTTTTCAGTCAAAACAAGTAACCTCCATTTTGCCATGTTTATAGCGAGCGCAAATGTGGGCTTCTAAAGCCCGCGCTCGACTTCAAGAACTATGCTAACCATGTTTTTTTAATCGTTTCCTCTTGGTTAGAAAATAATGATCAACCATACCAACACAAAAGAGTTATTTCTGCCCATTACATTGCAGAAACTTAACCAAACTTGAATCCATAGATACCAATAGGAAAGAATCTGAATGATGCCCGACCAAGTTAACCAAAACAGCGGAGTGCTGCGCACTTACTTTAAAAAAAAATTAACCTGATCTTTCAAAATCTTAGGCCACATCCTTGTGCGAGTTACTGCAACTCATGATGTTATACCTACAAGCTTAGAAAGTGGACAAAAGCTCAAGAGGGTAAAGTTGATTACGCCAGTTGAGCGTGTCATTCAAAACAATATTCTAAAAAAATTGGCTTCATGTATGTCACCAACTGTGACTAGCAAGGCTAGACCTCCCAATCAAGAAGAAATATATTCAATACCGCTGAGCATAATTTTATGAACAACGTAGACGCACCTTCAAATTACCAGATACTGTTTTAAGTTTTTGAACGCCATTTCCCTCATGTATAAGCTTATTGAGGGATTATTGTCCGACCTTAGGGAAACCTTTTCATTTGGGCATTTCTGCAATGTAAAAATGAAAAAGGAACTCAATATTCGATAACATTACACACTCTTAACAAAGACATCTGCTATTATTCGTCGCTTAAGGATTTTCACATTTTGAAATACAATCTTTTGAAATTTAGAGATATTCTGAAAGAACACATTCCTGCATTTAATAATATTCCTAAATAGAGACTGCGGTCTTAGACGATACTAAGTATCGAGACCATGTTAGTTTGTTAAAGAGATGAGTCCGGCATAAGATTTCTAAACTCATAAAGTGGCAAGTTTCATCCAATAAAAAAGGAACAAAAATTCCAACTTTGATTCACCGCTTAGCTATAATGTTCGATTGTCATCGGTTCAAATTTACCTCACTTGCAGTCACCTCATTCTTTAGCACACAGTTATTCATTATTGCAGTGAAGCGAGCAAATTGGATAGTTTAAGTTTAATTGTTTTTTAAATTACACTGTGTAAATTAAGGATATGCCCCTTGGTCACCGACCAGATTCTGCTTCGTTTAAATTCAAGCTTAAACTCAAACGAAGTCGTAGCAATATCAGCAACAAGAGATTCGTAACAGCTAAGAGAAAATAGTTTTATTTTTTGTGAGAACGTTTTTTAAAAACTGTGTTTGGTCTACGGTTTCACACACCGAAGCCTAAATAATTTAATGTACTGAGAGAACAGGAAGGAACAGGTATCAAACAATAGGAGACCAGTGTTCTGCCAGAAGGGACAAATAAAGTGATTTTCCTTAAAGTGCTGGTTATAGTCTGCCAAGAAAGAGGCGTTTAGAAAAAACTCGTTCCGTAAGTGCTTAACTTGACTGCGATATGAGGTAATTATTACCTACATGTTACTTCGCTATCATTAAATTGTAGATATTGGAGAACGTTCGGAAAAATAACTCACAATGAAACGTTGATACCACACAGAGATTACGTCACTCAAAATACGACAGCAAAATGAATCTCGGGGCAGGTGCCCACGCTCAGTTATCCTCGTCTGTAGGACGACCTTCCTTTGATCTTTGACTTAAATGTCTTCGAATCAATTGTTTTGACGGTGTCCCTGTTGTTTTTTTTCTACATTGATGTATTTCTGGAGAAGATAAATTAGTTTGACATGAGAGCTCTTCTAGTTTTGTTTGCGTTTCTTGTTTTGACGGACCAAGTGAGCAGTGGTAGAAGAAAACCCAAGCTACACGGTCGTTTCAGCCAAGCAAGACTGCGTGTCACCGGTAGGTGGGATATATTTGCTTGGATAAATGAACAGATTTTACGCCTGGGAATTCCCTGACGGAACTTATACCGTAAACATCTTACAGTAATTTTCCTTGCCATAGCTATAACACGCGAACAATTTTGTCTCTCATAAGTGTCATAGCGGTCATGGTGTTCAACGTTAAGTTCTCAACGTATCTAAGGCATTTTAGGTATATTACTCTTTTTAATAGCTTGGTATAAACGGTCTAATATACAACTTTGTTGGCTAACTTAGTGAGAGCAAACATTACACCTTAGGCTATTTGAACAAAGCAGGTACTAACTCTTTATTCTAACTGTCGCGTTGTCGCTTAGTACCTGGTGGCCACAACTGAATTTTTTTCCTAGAAATTTTACTTAGTAAAGGTAACTCGCACATTTAGCTGTTTTCGGTCCTTTCCTGTTTAGCAGCTTTTTACGCAATAAGCTCCCTTTGCCGATTCCAAACTTTTATTATCACCAAAACCAAAATTTTAATTTTTTTATTGATACAAAAGAAAGTAATGTCTTTACTGGTTGCCTCTATTGGTAGCTGTATTGGTAGAAACAGGATTACCAAAAGCTGTTATCTTGAGGCATGTCATATGTGTCTGTAGATGTCACAATTGTAGCAGTTTCGAAACTTATTTTCACTGAAGGTTCCCGCGTATCTACGTATTCGCTATTTTATTGGGGGTTAAGATAGAATTGACAGTACCTCTCCCACAGAACTATCAAGCCTTACACGATCTTCACACAAAAAGCGACCGAAAAAAACTCACAGCTAAAAAAAAAAAATATTTTCTGTTGCAAAAGCGAGTGAAAGAAGAGAATGAAAGAAGGTAAGAATTGAAATTGCTCAAAAATTTTTCTTCGATGTAGTACACAAGAAGCTATAGTATCACAATGAGTTAAATCCTACTCTTAGAGTGAGTGATTAAGGTAACCCTGCCACATGGACTAGACACGTTAATAGCCATCAACAACATCTAGAAACTTTGGAAAAGAAATTATCAACGTGGTTTAAGAACATACCTCTGGATAATATTTTAATAGAAAAATAAATAAATAACTGTCGTTCCGTTTTCACACTGAGTGGTGTAAAGAAAGCAATCATAGAGTAGTACTTAACTAAAAGACATGGTCAAATGAATCCAAAGGATCAAAATGAAATGAAAATACTACGAGCGAAGTAGTTATCAACTATTTGAGATGCAATATATTTTTCATTTAAAACTGCAAATTATTAGACTGAGCAATAACGGACTGAGTAATACGCGTGGAATATATTAGAACATTTACACTTTGAGTTCAACGAAACAAACGGTCATTTTCGACAACTTTTTTAAAACTCAATGCCTAAAATAATAGGCGCTCCTCAAAAACTAATCATCCATGAAGCATCAGTAAAAAAAGCTGAATAAACGTTTTCTTACATTTCTTCTCCAGATCTAAGTAAAGAAAAAAAGGCTAGTATACCAGGGTTACCATCAGGAATACCAGGTGTTTCTGTTCCTTCCTCCAGTGGAAATGACTCGGTGATACGTAAGTATGGCCACAGGTTTAGAATTTTCGACTACATTTTTTATGCAGGTCTGTGACCAATGACCTTATAGTGTTATTGGCTTCGCAAATTTAATACAGCCATTCATGTTCATTTGCACGGAATCGTTTCATGGCTTAACGACTGGAAAAAAATTTCTGCCATAACGATTAATTTATCTAAACTGCGCTAGAATTATGACGTGTAGAGAAAATTTAAAACTTTACTCAATACCTGATAACCTGCTCCCAAGACACAATGTCACTGAGCCATTGTCGAACTAATGTTCGGCATTCTAACGACTGGAGTATGTCGAATAACCACAGAAGAGTGTGTAGTATTACGCCAGTAGCAAAATTTTTCCAAAACCTTCGGACAAGTTTGAAGTGTTCTATCGTTCAGCAGAAAACAAGTGCATCTTTTGTTACACTTAAGGTTTATTTTGGGAATTAAACTTTGGCCTGAGTTAAACATTTTCCCTCGTTCACTTAGCTGTGATAACTGGAAACAACTCGGTTGTTCACGCTGCAACTGTCGGAGCCTATGCAGGAGCACAGGCGGGAGCTAGTAGTGGTGCTCAAGAAGGAGCCAAGACTGGAGCTAAGGCTGGAGCCGAAGCAGGAGCCAAGGCTGGCGAGGAGGCAGGGTCGAAAGCTGGGGAAGAGGCTGGAAAACGAATAGCCCACGAGATAGCACTGGAAACCGTTCAAAAAATATTAATGGCGCAGGTGCAGAGTGGTGGCGTTTTCAACATCTTCGGACAGCACCCCACTCAGAAGCCGACTACAGCAGCAGGTGGAGGAGGAGCTGGTGGAGGAGGGGGAGGCGGTGGAGGTGGTGGAGGCGGAGGCGCTTCTGCAGGAACAGGTGCCACTGCAGGAACTGCTGGGACGGCTGGAACTGCTGGGACAGCAGGGACTGCTGGAACAGCAGGCACCACTGGTGGGGGAGCTGGAGCAGGCGCAGGAGGAGGAGGAGGAGGAGGAGGAGGAGGCGGCGGCGGAGCTGCAGGGGCTGGAGCAGGAGCGGCAGGGGCTGGTGGTGGTGAAGAAGGCGAAGGGTTAGGTGGAGTTACCACCGGTCTGCCCATAATTAATGGCGTTATGGGTTCAGCTGGGGCCGGAGGAGGGGCAGCAGCTGGAGCAGCAGCAGGAGCAGGGGCAGGAGCAGCAGCAGGAGCAGGGGCAGGGGCAGGGGCAGGGGCAGGGGCAGGGGCAGGGGCAGGGGCAGGAGCTGGTGCTGGTGCTGGTGCTGGTGCGGCAGGGGGTGCTGTAGCTGGTGGTGCAGCTGGTGCAGCTGCAGCTGGCATAGCAGGAGCAGGAGCTCAAGCTGGTGGAGGTGCAGGTGCTGTAGCTGCAATATCAGCGGCAGAGATGGCTGTTGCTACGGCTAAGGCAGCCGCTGCAGTAAGCAGTAGTGGAGCAGCAACTGCATGTAAGTCGACTACTCATTAGTACCCGCTGGGAATTTGTTAGGAAGTTTAAATGTAACAAGTATCAGAAATACCCTCGGGTATGTCCTTGAATAAAACCTCGCAGTCACCAGGCCTTCTCCCCATGCACCTATGGATGGGAAATAAAGCTACAGATAAATATCATCTTGACTTTTTTATTATATTTTACAGTCTATCATGGCGCCATGTATATGATTTATTCTATAAATCATCCCGCCATACAGAACTACAGAAGTAACGCCCAGTTTTATGTCCGCGGTGAAACTCTCTTACTTGGACCAAAGGGCCAATACTTTATCGCTCACGTTCCAGGATTTAGTCGCGATCGAAACACAATCTCACTGGAGTCATACTGCAAGAGAGGTTACTTCTTAAGGCAGAAGAAGTATGGTTTTATGCTAAGAGCCACACATGCAAGCTTAAATTTTGGTACGTTTTTATGATACTTATAATGATAATATAATAACATATGCAGTTATATAGTCAGCAGTTAGTTCAGTTGAGTCCTCAGTAGATCACTAACCCATGGTGACGTCAAAAAGCGGCACCATATTAAGCGGTCGGTTTTCAAAGTCTCGAAATTTTTTCTCCTTAAATTCTGTAATTTTCACCTTTATTAAGTGTTCGTAATACCCTTTACTAAGTCCCAATGGCCTGCTTGCCTCGTCTAACACCTGTATTGAATGGTCCCTTAAGGCATAAGCACTAAATAAAACTAGTAATAATCTGCAAGTGAAATTTGAAATTAATCCTGAAATTAACGTTATTATTATTTTGGAGAGAGTTTTTGTATATTAAGTGGTCGTTTAAAACATAGAATGGCGTTTTTTTCTCGTTTTTATAATACCTCTATTCTGTGGATCCTTTATTGTGCAGTCACCCCGCCATTCCACGTGATCGACCACTTAACACAGGTCGACTGTATATGGAAACTACTATTACAGCTCGTCAACTTTTTCATAGAACCGTGGGAACAAGAATTGAACTTTATTGTGTGGTCTGATCGTCTGGATTAAGGTAGTCTGGAAATTAGCAGTTATCGACTGTTACTATTTGGAAGCGTAAGTCACTGTCGCCAAAGTCTCTCCTTTCCAGGATTACCCGACTAGATATGGTTTACACTAAGAATCAAATGGGGAAAGATATATGACCTTAAAATAATTTCCTGTCAATGATTATAGAAATAAGTGATAGTCAAAAAAGAATAGTTTAATCTGTCATAATTTGGACTGACATTTGCATTTATTTCCTAGCCAAAGACGCAACGTTTTACATTGGTCGACGGGAGCATTTAAAAGATACATTTTCCTTTGGTTTGATTCATCAAGGGTGGTATCTCACAGCGTCAGACAAAGTTAGATCTGATTCGTGGAAAACAATAGCTGCCTATGACAACAAAACTAACGAGTTTGCACTCGAAAGTTCCTACGTCGTGGTTCCTTTTTCGATGGACGACCCAAAAATAAACTGCGAAACTATAGGCCCACAAGAACCAGAAGAACCTGAGGTGCCGCCAAGTATACCAGGACAGCCTCCGAGTATCCCTGGCGAGCCGCCACCTCCGGCACCCTCCCCGCCTGCACCCTCCTATCCTGGACAACCTCAATACCCACCAGGACCAGCCGGAAGTAATTATCAACTAAATAATCAATAAGGCATCGCCGCAGATATTTCTTTGAGCACAAATTTCACAATTTTTTCTTTTAGACATGATATTAACACATCATGGCATAGATACTTTAAAATAAATAATAGCTGTTTTTTTCAACAGTAATGTATATGAAAAAATTACGCTCTTCTGATCGACTGAAAACGAGTGGATTCTCGTGTAATGCGAGTGAACAGTTGTAACACGAGTGCAAATTACAAATAACGCTCAAAATTTCGTCTTCCTTGACTTTCTGCGATGTTTTTGAATGTACGTGCAATTTTTTTGTCTTGTATACTCATGCTTATTTACACCAAATTGCACTCGAAATCATGTTGTTACCCATACGAAATGGTATTTTCAGATTAACATGTCATTATAATACATAGTGAAATATTTCACTTTATATCTCACCACCCGCGAAAGGCTGATTTCTGTAAAAACATGTGTACTTAAGAGTGATGTACTTCAAGTTAGGCCTGCGCTGTCGGAATGAAAAGAAAACCAATGCTAGCTTTATATTGGAGGCATGTGATTTTCGTTTATCTTACTTTTGTGGCTTATACCACGTCAACTTCGTCAATAATTGTTTGCCTGATTTTTCCAGTAACTTAACTATACTAACGTTATGTTCAAAATTTTGTATCTCCCCAGGTAAATGTATAGCGCTGCGGTTTATTAACAGTGTTGGTCATCCATTCAAGTTAATTTCAGCAATGAAGCCGGAAGGTTGGCTTGTCACGGGAGAAGAGTTTAGAATCAGACTAACATTCAAAGACCCTAATCTCCACAAATTTGTCACTTTTAGAGGAGAAGACCCCTACGGCCAATACATACTTCACTTAGATGGTGACAAAACCATTTCAGTTATGCCCAGAACAGACTGCTCAGATTACATAGACGTACAGGTGACTGGTATTCCTGGTGAGTTGTGACGCAATAACAGTTTAAAAGCAGAAACAGGTCTGGTGAAATGGTACAAACACAACTCTAAGTGATCAATGAGCTGTAAAACCACTATTGAGATTTCCTTAACAAGGAACAGTTGATAAATATCATTGAGCTAAAGACGTTGAAGAAAAAATCAGGCCTAACAGTTAACAACTGATAGTTAAGTGTTGTCATGTGTTGTTATGAAGAAGGTTTTCAAAACGATAAGACTTTTTGGTTGGGGTCTAATCAAGGCCATGTATTTCGATTTATACATCTATCTGGACAACAACAACAAAATGCGACAAGCTGTTTATATATTTTCATGTCATTCTTTCAGTACCAGCGCCATCAATTCCTCCCCAGATAACACCAGTGCCAACCCCTCCGCCACCTCCCCCAGCTTCCCCACCGCCCCCTCCTCCACCTGCACCTATGCCACCACCACCTTCTCCACCCCCACCTCCACCACCACCAGTGTTGGCTCCACCATCTCCGCCACAGCCTCCTCCCGCACCTCCACCAATTACCCCTCCGGCAGCACCTGCTCCGCCGCCGCCGCCGCCACCACCACCACCACCACCAGTAGCACCGCCAGCAGCACCGCCAGCAGCACCGCCAGCAGCACCGCCAGCAGCACCGCCAACAGCCCCGCCAGCAGCACCGCCGCCAGCACCGCCAGCACCTCCAGCACCGCCAGCGCCTCCGGCAGCAGTGCCCCCACCAGCACCTCCAACGCCATCTCCAACTACAGGTAAGTGATGGAATGTAATTGATATCTTATTTCTATTTAGTTCGATGACTTGTTGCATGCGTGAAAAATTCAGACAGTAAACAAGGTAATTTTGGTCATTTCGTTATCATAATATGTACGGGTAGTATACGAGTCGTTTCGTGCTCTTATGAAATAACGAAGTGAAGCTGGCACCCTGAAAATGTCTTGTGACCGAAAGTGACTACAATACAGTCTTGCTGAATAATTTGCCAAACGGATGCATAAGGCGGATTGCATTTGGTGTTAATTTTATTACCAATTTATTAAATTCTACTCCGGCCGCTCCACCACCGGCAAATACTACAGCAGCTAGTTAGTGTGGGATGCTTTTTGAAATATGCTTTTTGCGATGTGGTATTTGCATTTCAATAATGTAATGATGATGTAACCTCAGCTACTTATTTGGTGCAAAACAAACTCCTTCAATGTTCTTGAGCCATTTTTACCACTAAATGTAAATTTGGCTTCACAAACTTGATTGATCTAGGAAACTATTATCAACATTTTCTCATATTCCATTATTAAGTAGTTGTTGTAATAGCGTAACAACAGTAGAGATAAATTAATTTTTTAGTTTTTCAATTGATTTATGTGATACTTTTTTGTTCCAATAATAATAATAATAATAATAATAAAATAATAATTCAGCGCCAAAAGGAAGCTCAGTATATACTAAATATAAAATAACACGAGGTGATTACGACATTCATTTCCCTCAAACCCGAGTCGTTATACTTTTTCCCTTTGAGAAATTCGTCCAAAAACGACCATTATGATTATCCATACTTTCGTTTCTTTCTCTTGTTTTTCAGGTGGAAAAGATGTGCACTATCATTTCCATTATCATCCTGATGGTAAATATTCCTTTCGTAATCTAACCTTTACTACCCATTTTGCCAACAAATTAAGTAAGGCTTAATGGGTAATATTTAACGTTCTCTATGCAATTTTCTGTATTTGTAGAAGTCAGTGGGATAATTATTCATGACACCCATCAGAGTCTTCTCTAATGCTTCTAATTCCATTTATCTGGATTCTTTTTAATCGCGTAGGAATTTTCATGAAATATCAAGTAACTCTTTGGTGTAAAATGGCCCAGATCCACAAAAATTGCATGAGTATAGAATCTCGTGTTATAGGCACGTTACTTTGAAAGGGAATTGTTGCGTCACTCAAACCTTGCAGTGTAAAACGTTTTGACGTCCACTGGGTAACTGACTGGCTCAGCCGCGAAAGCGAATTCCTAAGGTAGATAATGTGTTAATTTTAAGAATTAAAATGTGCATGTAACTCTGAAAAACCTTGCGAAACTTCTGACGGAACAAAAGAAGACGGTACAAACTAACCTGACTTTGAAACTCCTTTGCATTGTGGCGATGCCAACTAGCACGAGAGTCTAAGTAGTAATAATTTTAACCACAAAAATGCATCAAATTGCTGTTATAAACAAGAGTTCTCGGCAATTTGGACCAAAAATTAAAATGATAAAGCTGGATTTCGCGGCTGCAGCAAGCAGTTTCCATGACACTGAGGTTGGAGGCAAGACGCAAAAGGTAAGAAATTTCCTTCCTTCCTTATTGTTATTCAATTTTTTATTCAAAAGTCAATGAAATGAGCCATTTGAAAACCAAGTTCACTAAATAAGTTATTTTTCTTTAGGTAAAATTCAGTCCTGCCCGATTATATGCCATGCATCACATTCACCATGCCACCCTTCGTGTCCCATCACCTGCTGCAATGCTGAAAGTTACGATGAAATCGAATCCACTAACGCTCTTAAGCATTCAGAAATACCAGTTGCTATCTCTAGTAGATCAAAAGTCAATCGAGAGAGTTGCAGCTGCCTTATGGAGTGCGATGGACCCACGGCAGTGAATAATGGAACCTGTCACGAAAAATGTACTTGCCATCCTGACGATAACGATGCCCTCTCTGTAGCACGGAAGCCTATCTACCCCCATACACAAATAAAAAAGCTCCGAAAAAAGTTCTTGCATCCGCATTTTGGTCACAGGGAAATGAATAGAATTCAAGATTTATTTTCGAAATGGATACATGAATACGGTGATGGATTTAAAAAGGTGACTAAGGTGGGTAAAACAATAAAAGACGAAAGGTTCAAATTTCTCAACAATATGATGAGGAACTACCAACATCTCCGGGGAAAAGAAAAAGCCTTGAGGCTTCTAGAGGAGGAACAAAGTGAGCTTAGGAATCAACAGGAACATTTGCAAAATTTATTGACGAAGCAAGAAAAAGCCTTGACTAGGACTGCTACTCATAATGAGGTTGCCACTCCCAGCGCAATGAAGTATGGACGGAAGAGGCCACACGGTGACGATGTTAATATCACCATAACCACTAGCAACACAACCCAAGCGCCACCAACAACGCAAGCCCCCTTAAATCAGTATACTCTCCTTGAAATTGAAGGCATAAAGAAGCAGATATCAGAGATTCAGGTGCAGTATCAAAACCTATCGATAAAACAGACTCAACTTGCTGCAGATTTAGAAAAAGAGCAAGCTCTTTTTGAGCAAGCAAGACAGCTTATTGCGCTTCTCGTTAAGCAAAACCAAGGAGTTACAAATTCTTCACCTGCTACTTCACAGACACAGTCAGACTTTGGAGGCGTGTCAAATGACGAAGAGCTGCGCAATGGAGGGCCGGCCCAAGGCTCTGAATTGCTTAACCGGTTACAAAACGTCCTCTCTCAGTTGGTGTTGACAGACGATGGGACAGCGCTGCAAAATGATGGTCGACAATTGATGCTCCTTCAACAGAACCAAGACCAAGATCAGTTTGAAGGAATTAAAAACGGAAACTCCATTAACGACAAATCTGAAGATGCTTATCAGGAGCCAAATAATATGATGTACAGCATTCCAGTCGAAATTGATCGCAGTGATCTCAATAGCCAGGAGCAAAGAAATTCCTTATTTGAAAGAAACGAGATAGGCGATGACGGTGAAAACGATGATGAATACATGCCGTTTGTCATGGACCGAGACTATTCCGATGAAGAGATTGAGCCTGAATCTGCAACCCTCGAGAAAAAGACACTTATTTCACCAAAATCAAACGTCAATACTCGCAAAACTAGCAGGAGATCGAAAAAATATAAAAGTAAACTAAAAGAGAAAGACAAGTCAAGTGGTCAAACTAAAAAACACCGTGATCGGAAAACTTAAGTTGTTAGGTGTTTTCCCACCACTTATTTCAGAGGTTTACCGTGTTATCATTGATGTTTGTATTGTATGGTTACACATATTGTTCAATACAAAGGTGAAACCGTTTTGCATCATAATAGTCAAATGAAAACCAGTCATTTCCATATGGCATCCACATTATTCCACAAGTCAACCGATCAAATATGATTAAAGGAAAATGAAAAAATGATTCTCAAAACATTTCATATGGTTCTCTGAAAAAGAGAGATATCTCTCTTAAGCATTTTGTCTCTACGCCTGTGTTTTCTGATAACATTAACTATAGACTCAGTTGCTCAAAGGAAGTTAGCATTAGGCTAAAGTTAAAGTTACTTGATTTCTCCTCAAATAAATCGAACCTTAGGGCTCACATTTTGTGAAGTCTTACCTCGGCGTAGGACAAAACTGAAAGGAAAAAAATGGACTATTAAAACTTTCTGTAAAGCTACCAAACTAAATTAAAAATTGTTAACTGAACCTCAGTTAACTCAATTGTGCTTTGCACAACTCGGCCCGGCTGAGCTTCAATTGGGTCTTCTCCTACTTAAAGCAAACAGTCTATTATGCCAGTCTCTAATCCAGTCTTTTATGCCACGGTCATCACATTGCGATGGGCCTTTGGTAAGAAGATAGTTTTTTAATTTGCAAAGGGATCTACGAGTCTAACGGTTGTAGTAAAATCACTTGATTCGCTAGCTCCCTCGACCAATTGAAGACATCGTGCCACTTCAGAACCAGGTTATCTTCCGTTGTGAATATAGAGTACTGAGTTCACAAAATATTGTTGAGTAAATGAGCTGTCTCTGTTATAGGTCGGCCTTGATGTTAATAGCTCTTAAAACTTACAATATCTGGTTTTCCCTTTAACTTTCATATTAATTAACATAAGCTTTGGTTGGTATTTCACAGTACTAGGATGTGCCCCGACACATGGTGGAAATTCTGAGGGAGCATGTTGCATGTTCCCATTCTCGTATAATGGAGAGCAGTATAACAGTTGTACAGATATGGACAGCAACAAGTTGTGGTGTGCTACTACGCGAGATTACGATGCCGACCAAAAATGGGGTCACTGCCAAAGTAAGTTTACTACTTACATTTATAGCAAACATTATTTCAGAGGCAAAAAACGTACAGGCTGGTTTTAGAGGAATTTATTTCTTTCTCATACAGTTAATGAAGATAAGACCCCAATCAAGAGAGGTAATGCTTCATCATTGGCTGATCCGAATTTGCAGTTTATATTTAAAAGATTCGGATCATAAATTAGCGAAATTTGTTCCTGCCCTGCTATCGTTACACAAATCCTAGACGGTGAATTTGTAAACCTGTGATTTAAGAAGTCTCCAATAATGCTTTCAGGTTGCCATCACACATACGGCGGGAACGGAAATGGAGCTTGTTGCCAGTTCCCTTTTGTTTATAACGATATGATCTATCATCACTGCATTCGAGGAGACCAAGCTAAACCATGGTGCGGCACAACGTACAATTTCGACAGAGACGGCAAATGGGGTTACTGTAAAGTAAAAGGTGAGGTATCCATCGGTAACGTATATCTGAATTATCAGGGGTTTTCTTCGGTGAGTGTTTTGGTTAGACAAATTAGACTACCTCTTAATCGTAACAATCTAAAGCCATTACGCTTAGATTCTGTTAGCATTTGGCCTTCGGTCTCCCTTTGCTAACCCTTATGTCAACCACAATACACTCCTGACGGAACTGTTTCACTTATACAAGACTTAAAGCACATACACTGATTGTATATTTTTGTTCGCAACGGATTGCATCGGGGCAATTATTTCCGAGGTTGCTCGTGTGCCAATGGTTACAAAGGATACCTCACTTTCTCTTTCTGAGGACTGCGATCTGAGTTGCTCGACTCCACTAAGAGTAAGTTCTCGCTGCAATTTGAAAGCCTCAGATTTAGACAAATTCACTTCTTCGTTTTCTGCTTGCTTACTCTACAATGCATGTCAGTTAAAACTGCGTGCACGCTATTTATCCACAGTTGCCAAGCCAAGGCCAACGGAAAGTATCAACTTTCACGTCAATGTACCGTGTCCGGGTAATTGTCAATCAAAGTGTGACGAATCTTGTCCAGCCCATTGTTGTTCCTCCACGAGCTCCTGCCCATCGTACTGCGCGCATTCCTGCAAACCAGCCTGCCCAGATGAGTGCTGCCTCTTTCCTCTACCGGTAATTCAAAATCCTGCACCTGCTCCTGCTCCTGCACCTGCGCCTGCGCCTGCGCCTGCACCTGTACCTGCCCCTCCTCCTCCTCCCCCTCCTCCACCCCCACCCCCTGTACCTCCAGCGCCACCGCTGCAACTGCAAGCCCCTTCACCTCCTTCAATTTTCATTTCTGCTCCTTATCCTCCACCACCACAACCTTATGTACTACCAGCACCATCCCAGACATACCCAGTGGCTTTAGGACCGCCGGCTACCTGTCCATCACTTTGCAACACTGTATGTATGGGCTCCTGTCCTGTGGCATGCTGCACAAGATTCGCCCCTCTACCAGCCACACGAGTCTATGTTCCACCACTTCCACCCCACCCACAGCCATACTACGTTCAGCCGCCACCTCCACCTTATTTTCAGCCTCAGCAACAACCATGGCCAACTGCATGCCCAACAATGTGCAGGTCAAAATGCGTCAGCACCTGCCCCATACATTGCTGTCAAAGATCAGTGCTAGACAACCTTAGACGCTTAGCAAATTCTCGTGAGCAACACAAAAATGTTGCAAAGTCGCTAACACCTTCCACACCAGGGTCAACTCCACAAGATCGTCTTCATCAATCAGCGGACCAAAGAGAATCAACCAGTGCCCCCCAGCCTCCTCCTATCTCTCTATCGCCTTTGTTATCTTCCTCAATCAAGTGTCCGGACATTTGTTCACGGCATTGCACCAGGGTATGTTCACGTGAATGCTGCGCGGAAAAAGCCAAAGATTTAACCTCAACCAGTGCGGATGATAAAGGCCACGTAAGACGCAGTAAAATTCTTCATAAGAGAAAACCAACGAAGAGACTTGTGGCTAACAAACGTAAATTGTAAGGTAATTTTCAAGCCGGATTCGAAGATCATTGTGTGGAATGTTGTCAACTGTTAGTTCAGTCAACGAAAAAAATGATGGCTGTGGGACTCTTTTTCAGAATAATTGGTATCCATTTTTTGTTTTGTTCTGTATTTTAAACAAAAGGTTACACCAAACACCAACGATTAGGACACGTTGCAATAGACAGTGAACTGACAAAACAGTACAACAACCCACTAACTTGTCTTCAGCACCTCTTAAAGCTAATTTTAAGGGTACTCCTTTCTACATGATCAAAGCTAGCATCGTGAACGGGATTTATGTATGACATACTCATCAAAGAACTGAAGTAGTGATATAGCCAAAGTGAGTTGAGAGATCGATCTTAAGCAGTTGTCACACCGAACAAGCCTTCATCATAATTGTCGCATTATTGTTGAACTATTGTAGGTATCCTAGATTTATCGACAAAACGTTCCTTATAACTCATTATTTGATGATTTACAGTTAATAATGGTAATAGTAATGAATTGAGTTCAATTCGGTCTGTAATCATATGAGTGATTAACAAAATCGGACGACCGCGAAGCGGGAGTTCGATTAAATTATCACGATTATGATGACAAGAAGGCCTGTAACATTAAAAAACAACAGTTTACACGGCGAAGTGCGCGACAACAGCACGCGCACATGACTCGTACCATCCACTTACACTGAGTGAGGCTTGACGTGTCGACGGTCTTATTACGGTGTCCAATTACAAGGATGACGCGTACACTGTCAATTAGTGACTCAATCGGGTTGGTGATGACCAATCACGTTGGAGAGTTTTTTTACAGTTTTGATTGATTAATTTATTAACCTTTGCTTTCCGGTTTATTCGGATTACCCTCATGATTACCCAGTCACCTAAATTTGGAGGTTGTGAACTCTCCGTTAGTTCATGGTCTGATACAGTTGTCTGATGGGACTGGTACTAACTTCTACCGATCTTCCTTTCTTTTTCAACAGAAAATAATTGAGAGTACAGCAAGTTAACAGGTTTTGAGCGAGGAATGGATATCTTCTCTTATTTACAAGTGACAATAGATGCGACATCATTTCCTCTGCTTCAAAACATATAAAGACATTTATATCACATATGATTAGGATATATTTCTAATCTCAATTGTTGGGCGGCCACGAAGACAGAGTCAAATGTTGCTTCCTGACAAAAACCTTATGTAGCAAAACATGAAAGGTTACAAAAATTTGAAAAATATTAGCATGTATCATAGTTTTAAAGTATTTTACTACATCTCTCTCTGGAGTATGGCTATTCATTCATACTTCAACTTCAGTAAAACTCAGACTTAATTGTTTTGAGCATGTTATAAGGGTTTTTACAAGAAAAATAAAAGAAACGAATGCAGTAACCGTCAAGTTTCTAAGCAAATAACTAGGTTTTTCCTTAAGGGAGAGTGGGAAGGGAGCTAATACAATTTCCCAAACATATTTTGCGGCTGGCTTCAAATCAAACATATCATAATGGTGAAAAGGGCCTCATTAGGAAAATTTTCGGAGGCTAAATGCTAACACAAAATACCTGCATTTCTTAGCAACCTAAAAGAATGCCCAGATAGGAACTGCCCAGAGGCACTCATTCTGTTTAGGAATAATCTGCCTCTCAAGGAAAAAACAGGATTTTAAGGAAAGAAATAACGTAGTAACAGGAAAGTTATCTTCCATATCTGAACAAGAAATAGCTTAGGCCATAAGAATTTAATGATGGAATCCTGGGAAGAAGTTGCAGAATTTTAAAATCTAATTGACCTTTGGCCCCTGAGAGTGACTAGCGCCTAATTTCTCCTTACAATATCACCCCTGGATCGCACATTAAGATCACAAGGATAAAGAAAATCATCACAAATTGCAGAATTTCTTGGGTGGTAGGAAATGCATAGAGAACAGTAAGGAGAATATTAATACTGATGTTAGGGTGTACTGGATATATATCCCACAGAGCCGGCAGAGTTACCTCAGTACTCAACATTAGTAAAGAATGAAAAAAAACTATGTAGTTCGAATGTTTAGCAGAATAGTATTTGAAATTGTTTGTATATTATCTCTGTTCGTGTACATGTAATTTCAGGTCTGCAAAAGTGGAACATTTACGTATTGTTATCGACGTCTCATTGACTCGAAGTACCACTTTAACATGCCACTTTAGTGAATTAGGAGGTTTGCAGTCACTGACAGTAACAATAAGCATTTCTTTCCTGACTTCTTCTTAGTTATAGTTGCTAAACATGGTCGTTACTCTAAGGGTGACGTCTATAATTCCTCTAAGCTTGTCATGTCCCTAAATCAATGAATTCGTGCTTTCTACCATTGAGTAAGAGTCATTGGTGCATATTTCGATGTTAACAAAAACATCAGTGGGGCGTAAGCCGAGATTCTTACGAGCAACAAATGCGAAATGACGTTGCAATTTCTATGGGAAAACATGAAACTTTTTTGACTTCGAGTCCGATTCACATTCGCTGTAATATCCTTAAGACGTAAATTCTCTCTTGATGCACCCGAAAGATTTACAGGACTGCGAAACAAATGTCCTAGTGAGTCATCGGGTAAATCAAACCCGCTGCTTTCCTCTCCATAACTGTCCTCACTACAGAAGTTTGGTCTCTATGTAGGTTCTATTTCGAACCTCCCCCAGCCGCCTGTTGGCCTTGTCTTTTAAGGGCATCTCCCTGACTCTGTAACTGCTGGCCCTGTTTCATGAGGTGCTGCCACTGCTGAGAGGGGCTTGGTGGCTGGCCTGCCATTTGTTTTCCTTGGTTCATGAGTTGCTGCCCTTGCTGTTGAAATCCCTGGCCCATATTCATACCCTGTCCATAGAGTCCCTGGCCCATACCCATGGCTTGTCCATAATAATTGGATCCCATGCCTGTAAAAATCAACCAAATTATGAAAGGATAGCGAAAATCGTGCATTTACACTGAGAACTGAGTGTAATCCTTGTCTTCCTGATCAATCAACATACAGTTCAGTGCTGATTCTTCACGGAATCTTGGATCATTAATAAAAATAGTCATAACAATAGTAATAATAATCATAAGAAGAAGGATAATGGCTCTACTTAAACAGGGTAGCACGTCATGACCACGGATTAAAAAAGTTGTGGCCCTGAATTCATCTGTTAGGTCAGTAGTGAGGATCTTAAAAAGAATTTCAGGTAAAATCTTTTATAGGAAACGATGGTTCATGAGCTGTAGTTGTTGAAAACAAGCTGTTCCTCCTGCCCATCGTAATTCATGTCAAGCAGTAAAAATCGACGTGCTGACGTCAAGCTATAATAACGCTATTTAAATAGACTTGTGAGCATGTGCTGATCACATTCTCGCATTTGGCGTTTAATTGTTAAAGAAAAACTTGCCTGCCAGTTGCTGTTGTAGTTGCTGTCCCTGATTCATGAGCTGCATTCCTTGCTGTTGCAAACCTTGACCCATATTCATAGCTTGTCCATAATAGTTTGATCCCATCCCTGGTAGCCAACACATCGAATAGATGAGTATTGAAAGTACATGAAAAAAGCATTGGTTTGCCATTAAGATATTCCTTCATAAATTATTCTTTACTTGTTTTTAGGAGGATCGTAGAAAATGCTGCAGATTCCTTCAATGAATAAAATATATAACTGACAAAATCTCAGTAAGTCCGGAACAGTGCTTCAAAATGCTTCTGAAACGCATGATGTTAAAGAGCTTTTTTCAAGTGTCCGATGGTCGGATCTTCAAATCTATAACTAAAGTGACACTTTTGACTTTTGACTTTTGACTTTTGAACCATGGCCGACATTATACCTTTTCACCTACACCCCACTTGAATTCCAAATTTACTCGTGATCAAAGATTATTTTTCCCAACTGCAAGTTGTATTTCAAAAATATGTGTTATCCAAATGCCAAAATAACTAACAAGTAAAGTTTTGACATCCTTTCGATAAAAAGACTGACTAATAAATAGTTATTAGATGTGATTCATTGTACCAAGATTTTCAAAAGGAAGATCTACTTACCAGCCATTTGTTGCGATAGCTGTTGTCCTTGATTCATGAGCTGCATTCCTTGTTGTTGGAATCCTTGACCCATATTCATTGCTTGCCCTGTGATCGAAATAAAAAGCATCACAAACATTTTGAAAGGATTGCGAGAGTAAGTACAGATCTCAGCATCCTTGTTTGTAGAGGGCTCAACCTCTCGTGCCGATTGAATCGCTGAGTGCGTTAGCCCTTTAACTCCCATATCAATTTTTTCTTTCTCTTTACTTTCAACCATACAATATAATCTTATAATCTTAGTTTATCTGGTTGATTTTGTATCCATATTGTAAGGAGAAATTCTGTCCTGGTCGATCATGGGAGTTAACGGGTTAAGCAGCAAACTTGTGAGTACAGTTCAGTTATGAATGACATTTCGAACATATTAGTTTCGAATTTAACATGGTATTTTCAGAATAAAGACACAGCTAGAGGCGTTTTTGCGTAATTATGATTTCTTCAATCCTTTGTGTACTCCATGCGCTTTTCAATTAATGACTCAATGCTACTGTGTTCCTATATACATCTAAGTAGATGTCGATACTTTAATTCTTCTTCAAATTACTACAGCCGTGTCTTATATAAAGATAACGTTTTAGTCAGTTTGATACCTTGGAGACCTTGGGCCATTCCCAGTCCTTGCTGAAAAGCTCCTTGTCCTTGCTGCCGCAGCTGATTCCCAACGTTCATTCCTTGTTGTAGCGCAGCTTGGCCCATGCCCTGTGCTTGGCCATACAATCCCTGCCCAGTCTGCATCATTTGATTCTGTAGGCCACCTGCCATTCCCTGAGCTTGCCCATAGAGGCCCTGACCAGTCTGCATGAGTTGGCCCTGTAGACCTTGGCCCATACTTTGAGCTTGTCCATAGAGTCCTTGACCAGTTTGCATTAGCTGGCCTTGGAGACCCTGTGCCTGAGGAATAGAAAACAAACATGTGTACACCAGAATGTTTTTTGAAACACCTTCTTTGTCCGATTCCGTAGGTGTGTACGTTTAGTTCCGGCTTTCATTAGTGAGGCTTGCTCTTGATCGTTATGTGTTTTATCGATTCTTTGCACATATCCGCTAAAAATTCACCATTTAAAACTTCGCTTCATACAGTTTAGGCTCAGGTGAACCACGCATTACAATTTCGTAGAACCATTAATTTTCGCGCTGATCATAATAACCTAAGGTAAACAAATATGACCAAACCTGCTGCAATCCTTGCTGCCCAAAACTCTGTACTTGCCCTAAAGCTCCCATTCCTTGTTGCCTCACTTGGTTTAAAGCACCCATACCGGTTTGACGAGCCTGGTTCATTATTCCCATTCCTTGTTGTTGAACTTGATCTGTCGGATAAGAGATTTCTCGGTTGAAAATCAGTCAAAATAGGCAACTTTCTTATGTTTTTGCTTGCGTATGATGACAGGACTCGTTGATTCCGCGAAAAGTGACAATGATTCGGCGAGTGATTTTTACTCAAAGCACATGCACACTCACTTACAGGTCTTAAAGTACTCGGTGCATTTACTAATTCACACTGTATCAAAGAAATTTTACAAGTGTAATATTTATACCAAAAGAACCATTAACCATTTCAAACTCAAGATGATAACGTCAACCTTGAGACTACTGAAAACTCATGACAAAACCACTTACTGAGAGTTTGTTGTCCTTGCTGCGCAAGCCCTTCCCCTGTCTTTCTGGCTTGCTCCAGGGCTGACTCCCCTGCTCTCTGCGCATCTCCAACAGCACTCATGCCCTGCTGTTTAGCTTCCTCCGCTAAACCAGTCGCCTCTGCAGACAAACCTTCACCCATTTTCACAGCCTTATCGGCCTATGAGAGATATCCCGCCTTTAGCACGATAGAAATGTGTCTCTCTATTCATTAATTTATTTTATTACTCGCTAAGTGGGTCCAAGGTGATAGGGGCACCTATCTCCCTTTTTACTTTTAGTGACACTTTTAGTGGTCTTTCTGTGCCGTGTGTGTGCTATGATACTGTCATGTCGAAGGAAATTTCTCATCCCCTCCCATCCCCAGTTGAATTTTGTGTCCTTTGAAAGAAGAGTAATGTTGATAATAATAATTCACATTGTTTTTAAATATAACTTCAACTGTGCCCGGTGAGACGACAGCATATTAAGGGTGAAAAGATTTCAGAAGAAACTAACATCGACAAACGCCTCATACCTCCTTTTCAACCTCTTCTTTTATCTTTTCGAACTGAGTTTTTCCTTCGTTGAAAACATCCATGGCTACTTTTTTGGCTTTTTCGTAATACTCGGGAATGAGAGGTTTAACTCTCTCCACCAGTTCCTTTATTTTATCCTTATCAACATTGTCCAGAAGTCCCTTCACGTCTCCAGTGTCATAGTTTCCAATTGCTGATAGTTCTCCGCCAAGATCACTTGCCAGCCCAGTGAACTCAGACAACACACTTTCTTTAAATACATCAAGAGCTTTCATGCCGTAGGCTTTACCGCGATTAAACCAATCTAATATAACAAAAACAAATTCTAAGATATCCCTGTAAAATTTTACCAAATTTCCAGTCAGTGCTCTTTTGTTTCTGTTTTAAAGGATCAAATCATAAAAAAGGAAGAAAACAATTGTGTTTGTACAAGGGAAAAGACAAGACGGGGCCTGAAGACAGGGAATATTGCCAAAAAAATTACAAAGGGTCACAATTGCGCTTTAAAAACACACACATGTACGGTAGACATCTCATCGACTTACTCATTCCCAGTTCGAAGTAACGTCCCTTGATTTTATCATTATAGAAGTCTTCTGCTCTTTTTTGCCATGGTTTTAACTGAAAAAACACAAGTTATTACAAAAAAATGTACTAAACATATTAACTCCTGTAAGCTGGGAAAAATTCAAAGGATGAAACATTCTAAGAGTAAAAACTTACCTTTTTATAGAAGTCTTTTGCCTGAAAAACGAAAAAAAAAAATCCAGGTCGCTATGTTGTCAAATAAGGCTGTGTAATATTTTCAGTTCCACACAATGATAACTTAAGATAACAAACAAGTTACCTGTATAATGGAAATAACACCTTAACTTAAAAACCTTTGTATTCATATAAAATTAGGGATACATGTTGCAGTCATTGTCGTTGCTGCTTATTACTGCAGTTTTGTTGCATTTTCGTCTTCTTTCATTTATTGCTATTTACCATCTTGACACTCTTACCCTATCAATCAAATCATCTTTAGAGCTGGTCAGTCCTTTTGCCATTCCTAGTCCTTGGCTTTGGAGTTGGTTGACCGCACCCATCCCTTCGTGAAAAAGATAAAAACCATCATTATTTTCAACAATTTACAGTAAAGAGGAAAAATTGCTGTTCAAAAATTTATTCGATGCACAATTGTTTGTTCTTTACCTTGGCCCTGCAGCTGATTCACAACCCCCATGCCTTGTCCTTGAATTTGATTAGCTAACCCCATTCCCTGTCCTTGTAGTTGACTGGCTAATTGCGACCCCTGTCCTTGAAGCTGGTTTACCATTCCCATTCCCTGACCTTGCAGCTGACCAAGCTGACTTTGTGCTTGACCAAGCATCGCTGCTCCTTGGCCTTGCAGTTGATTGGCCACTTGCATTCCTTGTCCTTGAAGCTGATTTGCCATTCCCATCCCCTGGCCTTGAAGTTGATTGGCAAGTTGCCTGCCTTGTCCTTGGAGTTGATTTGCCACCCCCAAACCCTGACCTTGTAGTTGACTGGCTAATTGCTGTCCTTGGCCTTGAAATTGATTCACCATTCCCATACCCTGCCCTTGAAGTTGATTGGCCAGTTGCCTTCCTTGTCCTTGAAATTGATTCACCATTCCCATACCTTGGCCTTGAAGTTGACTGGCTAATTGTTGTCCTTGGCCTTGAAACTGGTTAGCCACACCCAAACCCTGACCTTGCAACTGATTCAGCATTCCCGCACCTTGACCTTGAAGTTGGCCGAACTGATTTTGGAACTGACTTGCCATGCCGGCTCCTTGACCTTGAAGTTGGCCAAACTGATTTTGAAACTGACTTGCCATGCCGCCTCCTTGACCTTGAAGTTGGCCAAACTGATTTTGGAACTGACCCGCCATGCCGCCTCCTTGGCCTTGGAATCGATTCAGAAGCTGTTGTCCTTGACCCTGAGCACCACCCATCATCCCTTGCGCCTGACCCCAAGCCTGTTGGCCTTGATCTGAAAGAAAAGCGTTGAAACTGGAGAGAAATTCCCTACATACATAATAATATGATAGGTATTGAGAACTCACTCTGAATGCCGCCAAGAGCTGCTTGACCTTGGCCGACGGCTCCACCCACGGCAGCTTGTCCTTGACCAGCCAGTTGTTGACCTTGACGGATGGCTTGTTGACCTTGTTGTTGGGCTCCGCCGATAGCCTTTGGAAAAACACATAAAAAATATTCATACTTTATAACGCCTTTTTTTATCTAGGCGAAATCGAGCAGTTTTTGACAGAAGTTCATTGGCTAATCAATTCAATTCTAATGCAAATACGTTGTATTTGTCTTCCATAAGAGGGGTTGGAGCTAAACAACAATTTTGTCTGCCTTAAATTTTGTTTTCACCGGTAGATGTAAGAATGGAGGGAGGAGACAGTTGAGTCGCGCAAAGGACGAGTTCACGCTAATGCGGACGTTTTTCTCGTAATTGAATCTCTTTAATATCTTATGAAAAGTGGAGAAACGCGTTCCACATTGACAAAAATTTAGCATTTTTCATTTTGTTGACATTAAAGACATTTACCTTTAAATACTGGTGAAATGTCGAGACCAAAGTTTTCGTTCAGAATTAAAGAGTTTCACAGTAGCGCTGGGGCTTCTCAATCTTTTCCCTATCATTACTGCAAATAGCATTGGGAGGCTCGAGGAACTTTGCTTCAAACTCAATTTCAGTTACATTTTTGCAGGATTTGGATTCATAGAGGTAACCAACAGACATCAGCTGAAATAACGCTACTATTTAAAAGTATTGCAGTTTTAAACAGACAAAGCATAGATACTTCGAGCTATCACCAATTCAACTTTATTAATATGTTTTGTTTAACTGTTCAAACAGAGTAACAAAAACGGAAATTACCCCCTCAAACATTTTGGCCGACATAAAAAAGAATATTATTTGCACGAGGGAATGAGAAGAGATAGCTTGGTGATGAGCGCACTCGGTGGACTCTTTATTTACAGGTCTGTGATAACATTGCAGTTTTTTCTTGGGTTAGATACTTGGCCTTCATGGCGCCTCTCCGCCCAGTATTATTGATGGATACTGGCTTACTGTCAGAGAGCTTTGACGATACGCTGGGCAGTAACAGCGCGATGGACTGGTACCTCTCCTAAGGGAGTAACAATACTACGGGATGGGCACTGAGCAGTTGAATATCCTCTGATATCCGCGTCTGCAGCGGAATAAGCCATGTTATGGTTTATCTGAAGTCAGTTTACCTGTTGACCCTGACTAACAAGCTGTTTGCCTTGCTTTTGAGCTTCCAACGTGGCGTTTCTCAGTCGTTCCTGTCGCTCTCGAAGTTGTTTTAATTGCTCTAGCCTACGAACATAATTTACATAGTTCAGGACGACATATGGATTGAAGTCCGCCATGGATGGGTCTGCAAAAAAAAAGGTTCAGTCAGCAAGTATTCAAGTTGATTTCCTATCATGTCTATATACTCAGTAGATTATACGGACCTCTTTTCTTAAGATCCCACTCACTGTGAACGCGCTATTCCCCAACGCCCCCTTCCCTCCACTTTAGAGATAGCCCTCAAATTCAATCAGTTTCCGCTTTGTGCTTCGTAGGTGTGTCATTCGAAGAAATGCATACTAGGCAAAACTTAAACAGTTTTTGCCCAATTTTTTTTTTTGATTTGTATACTTCCCCTCTCCCAATTTCTCTCTAGTGAACCACCCTTCTAAAAGCCATTCAGATTGATAAGCTCAATCAAGGGAGGGGTGGGGGATAAGAACGTTCCCGACGTGCAGTTAGGTCTACTGTATATTTTTGGTCAGGCCTCTTTTCTAATACAACGTACCCATTCCATAAGGAATTACTTCACAAATGGACAACGCTTTTCCGCTCTCAGGGACCTGAATGTTGATATATTGTCCGGTTAAATCACAGCTTATGGTTTTGATTTCACCAGGTCGTACACTGTGTTTATCGCCACACTTTCTATTTATGTTTCCATTGTCATCCAAGCTATCTCCTATGCTTATTTCAAAATCTTTTAGCTCAGTGCCATTTTGGGGTCCAGCAATGTATAACTCTTTTATCGTAGTATTATATCCCAGGTCCAGTCGCCACCAGGGGCTATCCTCGGTCTGGGTCAAAGAGCAGAAACCTAATATAGAAAGTAAAACAATGATAACACTTTCTTCATTGAAGTTAGCATTCAAAGTTTGTTGTGTTTAACCGAAATTATGACAGACGTATAGATAGTACATTTGTGAAAAGGAGTGTTGTGATAGAGTATGACCGGCCGTAGTAAACGTCCACTCACATGGTTGTCCTCAACAGTAGCTAGGACGATTAATAAGCTCTCGTTAAAGGTCGCTTCTTTAACTATCTCCAATAAATCAATTTTGCAATGCTTCAGAACCTTGGGAACAGATCATTTATCGAATAAATGTGATGGAAATAGACTATCGTCACTTTTACCTTGGTTTCTGAGACCCTCGGTAACCTAAAAACTCAGTACAAGACCATGGAATCCTAAACCGCTTCGGCTCGCCACTCTATTGGCATACTATAAGCATTCACGTAGAGATGCCAGAACTGCTCAGTGATGATTGATTTTGTGAGAAATAAACGAGTTCGAGCAGTTAGTAGGGAGAAATTTCGGTTGGTCGGTCGATTCCTGTAGGCAGCTAGACAAAACTCAAACCGCTAAAAACCGTATGACCACCGCAAAGTTTATCCTCAATCGGTCCAGCTTTCTAGGAAGTTTCAAGCGACAATCGAAGTTGACTAGTCTATCGATATTTAAAAGCTAGACTTTTAAAGTGGCTCCTTATTGAGTAAAAAACTTGCTCGAGTGGTTACATTTTTTCAACGTTGGATTCTTATATTTTGATAGACCTTATACTGCTTAAGTTTTACAACGTGATTTTTACCCTGAGGGTTAAATTATCGCTACTCTCACCATTGCCTAGCCTTCCGTCGATCGCTTTTGAGGCTACATCTCCTTCCTCAGTGCTCGATTGTTCAGCTGTACGATTGTATGCCAAATTAACTGAAAATTGTGAAATATTAAAGTCTGTTAATCAAATTACTTCTCAAAAGAAGAAAGTTTGCAAAAAGGGTTAAATATATACGACAAGATCATGGATTATGCAAGTTTTGATTTGGGTCACCAAGGAATTCACAACGAAAAACCGGTGAGCTAAACTAGTGACACTGATACCACGCCTAAACGCGACGGTAGACAACGGACGCAAACCTTTTCCCAAATGTCGCCGTTATCTTGTGGTTTTGAGTCTAAGATTTTGTGGATAAATAATTCATTATCCCGTATTGTCATTTTTTGGGGGTTTCTTTTAAATTTGTCTTACCTTGGCCGAATGAACAGCCTATCAGCTCGGCGCGCATGCACAGTATTAATCCGTTCCAGGATTGGGGATTAATTCGAATGAATCTAGCAGCCACCCTGTACTTGAAATGATTGGTAAATGCAAAATAGAATCCGCGGAAAACCTGCAACAAATATAAAGCAAAACCTTTCACTCAAAATTCAATGCAAATTTAAGATCATCTGAACTGAATAAAGGATTTTTGTAAAACTTTGCAAAAATCTGGATCTTAATAAGCTGATTACAGTTCAATGATCGTATCAAGAAAAGCGGATCGTTCAGTTCGACAGTTCAATGATTGAAACGAAGAGACGTATTCAAGGTACAAAAGGTGTTCGTGAAAAAAGTACTGATCGTATTGAAAGAGCAATCAAACCCCGACCCTTCCACAACACTTTTATTTTGCAAAAAACTCTGCACACCATATGTGATATTTGGTCAATAAATAATAGTTGAAAGCATAGATAACATAGGAATATACCATAGATATAAAGTGTAAAATAAGATTACCTTTGCTGTGCCATTTTCTTTATAGTAATCCCACCGCTGACCATCAAGACTGTAGCTCACACGATATTCGGTTACCCAGTCGGGTGTGTGGCGCGCTCCTTGAGTTATGACACCGCTGACCAACACAATTCCGCCTAAAATGGATTTTAAATGATATTATATAGCTGAAATATTTACCTCGCGTAAGTTTTAGTGTTTTTACACACAGTTGATGCTTTTCGCCGACTCGTCTGCCTTTTTCTTAAATTAATAGGCTGAGAAATGCTTAATAGCCTTAGATATATGATCCCACCTAAATTGATATCACTGTATTTTAGACTAACAAATCTGGTTACTTTACTATTTATGAATAATGAGTGACTGCTCTGTATTCCATCGATTACCGAGATAAATCTGCATGTAGTGAGGTCCTGGATGTCTTCTGTTGATGCACCATGACCCCCACGGGTTATTCAACCTCCCCATGTGGGGCTGCAGGTGCCTGCTTGGGTATGCAGAAGATGCTGTGATTTGATAATCCCAAATGCGGAATCGATTGGACATGCCCAGTTGGTATATGCAAACTGAACAAAAATAATATTCCTTAATCATAAACATGAAAACTTGCCGGAAGATAAGGAGGATATTTAACGTAATCATTATCGGACAAAGAGCACAGCAATTCCAACAAAAAATTGAAAGAATTTTTTTTTTTGTGGGTGTTGCTTGTCGTGGAGGTTTCTCAGGCAAGATTTCCTCACAGCCCCGTGCTTCATAATGCACAAAGTTCATGGATAAAAAAAAAGGGCAGCAAAAACAATAAATTTCCTCTGGGAGTATGACTTTGTTTTACAATAGTATGGGGCTATGTGGAAATCTTTCCGTTTCTTTCATGTTTCACAAGTTCCAAGTTGAAATCATGTGGCTAACAAGAGTTACTAGTATGCAACGCCTCAAATGATCATTGCCAGTGACAAACCCGACTGGGACGAATTGCATGTATTCCTGCGCAACCTCAAAGACTGAAATTATGAACTGCACAACTTGACTTACTTGGAAATCGGATATTTGTACCACCCAGTCCGGGAGGTCGATCGGCAACTGTCTCATTCTTGTCATCATTCGCACCATCCACGGCTTGCCTTTTAACTGGAAAATAGAGCATTACGTCAAAGTATTTATAATTTCGCAAATTTACTATAAGCGCACGTGGATTGCGCATTTGTTTTATCAGTGTATGTTCTTCACGTGTAAAGGAAGATGTGAGAATGAAAGAACCCCTTTTGGGTAATCTCTCGTGTCGGTATAGTTTGATTTAAACTTCAAGTTTTATAAGATCCTAGCTTTCGCCGATCAACGGCTTCATCAGAGTTGAGAAAAATATTTAAGTGATCTAGATAAAAATAAGAGTAAATTTGAATGTGAGAAAAAGTGTGAAGACTAAGGATGAGGAAAATTCTGTAAAATGCATACGAAGCATATATATAAAATACAAATATAAACTTAAATGATCAACATAATCTAGTGAACGAGTAATGACCGAGCAAGGAGACCCTTTAGTTGCGCTGAAATCCTTGCCTTGGTAAAATGTTAGTTAAAAGCAATACCCGGTGATAACTGATAACAAAAGAGGTCATCAAAGAAAAAACGGTTTTTCACGCAGCTTCCTTAGCAGATCCTTGAGATGACTTTATCAACGAAAGCTTGCTTTTTGCAACGTTATGATTATTATTTGTGTTATTCACAATAAATTTACATAAGCGGTTGATACGGGACGCGCCCAAAATATCTATCACGGGACTTGCAAATGATTCCTTAAAGAATAATCGGATGTAGCTTTTAATTCTACGATATAAGTAAAATTAACCAACAAGCGTTAATCAGAGAATATTAATAAACATTTGTGTATTTCGCTTAAAATCATTGCTGTCTTCGAAATAAGAAATTGCTTTTCGAATGAACATATGTCATAATTTTCATTAGCAGATTTTTAAAATTTGAGCTACCTGCATCTTGCTCCATGAATGGGTCAAAATAAAAAAGCCGAAATCTTTCCCTTTAAAATTTGATTTTCTTACAGAGTACTATACGCAAGATACGATAAAAATAACTTATTTCAGTCACAGGTGGAAAGACCGAACGATGCTACTAGAGTTACAAATGCAGAGCGTATGTGAAAGAGCTATTTACCTCTTTTCAGCAGTTCGGTATCCGTTCTTTTAAAAGGAAGACATATTGACAACGACAGTGTCCCTGCAAATAGCAATACGTAAGCGAATCCTTTCATTTCAGACGAGGAGAAGCTGCAGCCTAGATAAAAAGACTTTTGCAGCTTTTGAGCTAATGGACGCGCAAAGCGGCGTTAGATTTGTGCGCTGGTACGCGATTAATAATTTACAGCAGCTGCAAAGTCACTGATACTGTATGTAAATATGAAGTGTTGTTAGACTCCTGATTATATACAGGTACCTGTTAACGAGAGAGTCCCACACTACCTTATAAAATTCAACAACTTTCGTTAAAATGCTTACGCTGAAATTCCGCACGAAATTTTCAGACTATTAAGGGAAAACAAAGATATAAATTCAGAAATCTCAACGGCCAATTTTTTAGCATCATTTTAAAATCTATTTAGCTGACCGCTGAAGGAAAATGCTGTTAGGAACGGAGCAATCGACATTTTCATATCTTTTATAACAAAGTTACGGGCCTCAAATAACTGCGCAAAGGATATTCAACCATTAGACTCCCATGAGTGACCAAAACAGAATTTCTCTTCACAATATCAAGCAGACAAGAGATGAAAATAGGGAAAATATCGATTAAGGTATTATTTGTTGATCTAATACCAAATTTTCCGAACCAACTTTATAAGAACTCTATGGGAGACAGTGAGGATAATTACTAATCAGATCTTGGCAGTCGAAGGTTTACGGAAATTTGACGGAGGATATGCGCTCGTTATGTTGTACAATAAGCACCTGCCCCCTTCCTCCCCCACCGCGGCCAAAAATTGCTTTGGCTGCCATCCCATTCATTAATCTGGGAAAACTCCAGTTCCCTAATCTGGCTTTTTCAACTTTGCAAAACAATTGATAAGGCACCAGGATCAAGAACTAGCCTAAGGCATTCATGTAATCAATGTCATGCGGATCGACTGCGTTGATTACACTACATGTATCTACTACATATACCTCCTCTTCATTGTCAGTTCTTAAAGAAAAAAAAAGGCTTGTTAAATTGTGCAAAGATTAGCCGTGCAAACTAAACACAACTAAAATTCCACGGCATGCTATATACATTTTCAAGCAAAGAGTAGAAACCAAGTTTTTCGTGCTTTCCTTGTAGTTTACTGTTACGCTTCTCAAATCAAGTGTCGCCATAAACGAATCAATTAAGCATTAAATAAGAAAGGTAGTTTTGTATGCAAAATGAAAAAATCTGAAATTCCACACCAGAAACGGAAGACGACCATGCAAAAACGCTTACACCTTTAAGTCTGCAGAGCACTTTGGCCTCTTGAGTCAAAATTCTGACTGAAGATAATAAAAAAAAAAAAACTGATTTTTTTTTCGCTGAAGTACATGAAATAAGCCATGAAATGACGACCTACTGTCGTAAGAACAAAACAAAATTTTCAATGAGATAAACAAACAGTTTTAAATGAAGAACCCTTGAGCAAAATTTGAACTTCACAGCACAATATTGTTAGGTGAATTATGCAAACCGTCCAACTGCCCATACCTTGCTCTATGAAAAAAAAAATGAATTGTCCTCTATCAATAAAATTTCACACCTCTACGTGTGAACAATTTGTAAACATCAGAACCAAACAGAAAAGAAAACAACTGGTAAATGCTCTCCTACTATATGATAACCTGTATAACTAGCCAATCAGCTCTCGATATTCTATTTTTTAAGAATATTGAGTCATAAGTCTGTTCGCCGTAATTAGACTAGTATCCTCGTATTGTTATTTTGATACCTGATTTATTCCACCCCATTTGACTTTTCGATTAATGTCTCCCTGAAGATGAGGGTATTTCATGCGGTTGTAATTTTTGCGTCGTGCCTCTTGGCCTCTGGATCACCGATTATCAAAGTGAAAAGTAGGTTGAATGAATTCATTACCGATTTGATCGGGTTTGAAATCGATGGCAGACAAAAGGATTTTAGAAAGAATCTTGCTGTGCCAATTTCGCCGTTAGGTGCGTGCTAGTATCCAAGGAATTTCTGGCGTAAATGTGGTTCATGGCGCTCTACTTGATGAACCAAAACTTAATTGATTGTTTGGGATCAGTTGTTGAGTGCACTGACAAACAGGAATAGGCCACCGGTTTAAGCGGGTGAAAGGTGCATGTGCGTAAGACAACAGTAGACGATAGCTCGAGATTTCAGTTTGATATGGACGGATTTTGTTATCCCCCTACGATGCTATTGTAAAAAAAAAAAAGTATTTTTTAGATTCTAAAAATGCGCGAATCCACGACCCATTTATTTTAGTTGGATTAAGAGAAACTTAACTTAACTTAACAAGGAACTTCTACTTGGCTAGATGTTGGGAGACAATTCGCCAAAACCTCAATAGTATGTACATTTACACCTACTGGAGAAGATCTGACGTCGTTGTCACGATATCAGGCCGTCTTGACATTACGAAATATTGCTAATTTATCGTTGATCTTTAACTTGTTTGACAAACCTGCTACTCCTCCCAAAAAATAATAAAAAACTAAAGCAGTTTTTGTGCGTGGCGCGCAGTCTCAAATTAAACAAAATTCCATGTAATCAGTATAAAGCTTCATTTGTTATATTTATATTAACAGAATATAACATTTTCATCTTTCCTTGAGAGTAGAAACCGCCACGTTCTAATTTAGAATTCACATCAAAATAATGTAGTCTCTTCGCATGTTTTTAGGGGGGCGACATCTCCAGGTTTGTATCTTAAAAGAACTCAGCCGCAAAAGTTGAAGTTCATCAAGTGAAATCTGAATTAATATTCACTCTTAATAGTCCATTTTACATTTATGTGCTTGGTTGCCAAGCCTTTGAACAGGAGTGAGGCTAAGGTTGACCTTGTTATCATACAAACCTTGTTGCTTTTCAAATGCAAATTACTTTGTTATCATGCTAACTAGATAGTGGTCTCTATCACAACAAGGTCAACTTCAGCCTCACTCCAAATCAAAGGCTTGGCAACTAAGTACACAACTGTAAAATGGCCTATTCGATTTGACGTCTAGGCGCCTCTGGTGTTTTGATTCACCTAACTACCTCACTACTTTTACCATACTCACAATTCTTAAGGTTACTTCGAGTTTGAGGAGATTTTGCAAGTTGTAAAAACGGCACTAAATAGCAAACTGTATCTACAATTTGTTTCGAATCAGAATAATTCTATGAAATAGAAGCGTTATAACAATCTCTTCCTTTATCATCACAGCAAAATTGTACACTTTTTCCTCGCAGCGGTAAAAGGTCAAAAGAAGTCTTATTGTTGCTATGGAGTTGTGCGACCATTTGACATGATGGCAAAAGCTAAGCAAGGCTTGCGAGCTTTGAATCAAGTCGGATACTCGCTCAAACAGGTTCGCCAAGCGCTCGGCATTCAACAGAAGACACTCGAAGGAAAACTGGAGAAAGCAGAAAAGAAGGCAGAAGACATAAGTGCAAGAGTGGAAAAAGCACTGAAAGAGACCATGAAGATCTTGACAGACGCCACTAAAGCGGCTGCCGCTAAGCTGGGATCAGTATCAGGTACTTCTTGAGATCGAGAATAGCAAAGTTGTTTTAAAGTGTATTTCAACCGATTTTCATAAAATCAAATCAACATAATCACAAAAGCCTTTCACGAACGAGGGAAACTATCATACGAACCCAAAAGAACCGAGCAAGCTGCTTGAACTGCGCGAAAACGTGAACGTATACTTGCAATTTGTTTTAGCTGTGCGTCTGATTGATTGATAGTGCTCGCACGACTAACCTTTAATTGTAAATTAAAATTGATGGTAAAAGGAAACTAAAGGAACGAACCACCTGACCCTATCCACGTCAGAAAAAAAAACCCGGCCTATTGGCGATGAGGAATGCCTTCCCGCGGAAGTAATTAACTTTCATTTTATATCATTTCTTCCTCGAAAATATTGAAATCGGGAATCCTTTATAAGACAAGAATGCGCTTTATATATAATTTGGCTCCGCCCCTCGGTTTAAGTTCAAATGCAGTAATCATCCCATATGGCGACCATTGTTAAAGAAAGGCCTTCAACATTTCTA
Source organism: Pocillopora verrucosa (assembly GCF_036669915.1). Classification (NCBI taxonomy): domain Eukaryota; kingdom Metazoa; phylum Cnidaria; class Anthozoa; order Scleractinia; family Pocilloporidae; genus Pocillopora; species Pocillopora verrucosa. The sequence continues at coordinate 22,961,425 of NC_089315.1, read as the reverse complement.
CGTCTTTCATCCTTTTTTTACGTTCATTGACATTCAGTATTTAGAGACAGTCATGAAACTACGCCGTGCTAATATTACGCGATGGCGAAGAATATCATCTCGAGTTTCAAATTTACCGCCACACAGTTTGGATTAGAGGAAGAAGATACAAATCTCAATAAATTCTTCCATTGTGATGGAAACGTAGAAACTTATCAGTGCTTTTGAGAAATCCGCCTAGGCCCAGTTGAATAAAGGGTTGATAATGTTATCCAACGAATAAATAGCTATCCATGGGATAAGTGAGAACAAAACGTACTGCACTATCCACCCGACATTTAGACATTTATCCGGTGGATAGTGTTATCCAACCTTCAAATGGCCGGGGCCTGCTGTTCACTCGCTTTGTATAAGCTGCAGCTCAAACTATTTTGAATAAAGAGGTCTGTATGCCTTGACAGTTGATTGACAAATGATCATGAGGTACCCAGGGCACCTCTCCTTTTACAGCGCATCTTCGCGTCTAAGGTTTAACCCTTTAACTCCCAAGATCTCATTAGTAATTCTCCCTACTGTCTCCCATACAGTTCTTGAGATGTTAGTTTGGAGAATTTGGTATTAGATCAACTTATAACCCCCTAACTGATATTTTTCTTCATTTTCATCACTTGTCTGCTTGATATTGTGTTGATATTACGAGGAGAAATCCTGTCTTGGTCACTCATGGGAGTTAAAGGGTTAAGGGTAACTTGAGATTGGACGCCATTTCTAGGAAAATAGGCTTCAGAAATTTCTTCGCGAGTTTTTTCACTGAAAAGGACTCAGCCATCATCATCTCAATTCCCTGCAGTTCTCTGGACATCTCTGTTTTTCTCCTTAATTGTTTTGTCTGTTATTTTGTTATTTATTCTTTACAGATGCCACTAATGATTTGGGACAACTAAGTAAAGACATCGAAGAGACGAAATCACACGACATGATCAGCAAAATAAGAGAAATGATCGCCGAGAAACCGGAAAAGGAGGAACACGATGATGAGAAAGACTCAAAAAAAAGTATAGGCACTGAGGACAGCAAGGACCAATCGAAAGGTGACAAACAACACAAAAAACTGAAACCGAAGGACAACATTCCAAATGCGCTCGAAGCAGATGAAACTGCCGTCGCTAGAAGCCTGCTGGACTTACAAAAACACGAGGTCGAAGAGGTAGAAAAGGCGAAAGATGCTATCCACGAAAAAGCGCAAGCAAACAAGCGAGCGTTTGAAAAGACCAAAGACCTCCTGAAGGAGATGGAAGACGGATTATTAAAGTTCGGAATCTATTAAAAAGAAGTGACGGAGAAAGATGATTCATGGGCTCCATGGACTGGAGGGCACGGGTAGAATTTTCCGTGAGAAATCCTGGATTTAGCTGGCAGGATTATTATTCTTTTGAGTGCTTGCGAATAATCTTTGTTGGCCTCGCTTTTGAGTGAAAAGCTAAGTAACACACATGTAGAAGAATAATAGTCAGCCTCGTCATTTATGGAAGAAGGCTATTTCGCCTTTGAAGTTTATGTCTTGCTCTCTACTCAGTTTTCTGGAATAATGTTCAGTCCTTTGTTTGGATTTTTCTTCTTTCTCTTCTCAGGTCAACCTTGCCCGTGAGAACGCAAGCTTAGTCAGTTCAACATTAGTTATAATACTAACAGGAGGTAGCAAATATGTACTGGCTTTAGAGGATGGTTTCACTCAAGCAGCCCATAAAATGACAAATCATTGCATACTCCTCTTCAGTTTGTATGTTATGACGAAATTCAATTCATGCAATGCTGTGTATCGTCGATAAATATATTTTGAAAGTCGCATAGCTTTGATAGGCAGAACCGGAAATTCGGCTGGGACTCCGGCTAGCTTCAGTGGTTCAGTAATTTAAAAGATTCAAAAGTATTACCTCAATAACGTAACCCAGATATCGGTGTCCGAATCTTGTTATCGGTAATTATTCCCTGTTTGTTAACGAATAAACGACTATAAATCATGCGTGACAATTTCCTTTACTGAAGGATTCTTTCATTGTTAGTCCTCATAAAATAATAACAACTTAAAAAGAAGTGATACGCATGGCTGGTTACGTAGCAGTGATTATGATCTCTATGGCAACAACCCTCAAAAGCTCAAAATAGCCCAATATTGAAAAAATTTTCAAAAATGCCTGTTCTTTTTCAATAGTCTACATTTAAATGTAAACTCCCTCGTTGTGGGGAGCGATTTGACAGGTTATTATTGACAGAGTGAAGTACACAATAAGAGAAAAAAACAGCGAGAAAAACTAGACAACAAGAGTTCAGATGCTCCTTCTGTCGACGAATCTGCTTTTTGGGAAACAGACCGTTCAGCCATCATCGGATTCATAAATTGAATGCCTCTAACTGGAGATTCTACTCGTTATGCTTAGATTGCCAGCAACGAACTAGTTATAGTCTAAGTCAATCTTATCAACACTACCTGTTGAAGGACTTGTAATTTCTAACAAGCCTGAGCTACGACAGATCAAGCGAGAAAATCAAAGATAATACCACTCTTGAATTTTTTTGTATGAAATTTCTTCAAAATTAAGATAGAAAGAGTAGTTCACAGTTTTCAGAAAGGAAGAAACTTAGTTGTTGGCGAATTAAACCGTCTATTCTTGTTCGCTGAACGAGAATAGGCGGTTTGATTTAATAAAAAGGGATGAAATCCGAGTGCCACAATAGTATAAGCTCTTAGTACCAGTTACGAGCCTACATTTTGTTGAGTACCGACTCGTAATTCTAAATATTGAGTAAATTTGGTGCTGTATCGCTTTCTAGTTTTCAAAATATGTCATCAAATAAACTCCTCTTAGTTCTTGCTCCCTAGACCCCCCCCCCCCCCCACTATCAGATGTGGCTTACGTGCTATCTACCCCTAGACTACATTATCTGGCAAACAAATGACTAGCATAGATAAACACAAAGACAGTTATGAGGTGCATTAAAGATGCAACACCATGTTCTCTCCTATTATTTATGAGGGAATGCTCATAAGCCAAAAGGTAAGATAAAAATTCCGTCTTGGTGGTGTCAGATGAGCAAACCATTCAAAGCTGTACTTTGGGCCTCCTTAACGCATGATAAATGGCACGGTGAGATCGGAGGTAGTCCTGTTAAGGATAGTAACAAACGTCAGCGACATTGCCTCATATTTCGACAACCTGACCGGAAGTCATCAACAATCGTCTGGAAATTTTTGACGTCCCTTATAACGTCACCGACTTGAGTACCAGGCTCCTCAGAGTAATTTGCGCATCGGGGTTAAAAACACTGAAAAAGCGTGCTTAACAGGCCACTTCCGATTAGGGCGACTTCGCACCAAGCCTCGTCCTCACGCCGTAATTTCGGTACCAGTTCACTGAGCCGCGAGAACTTGGAAGTGGCCTATGTCCAATTTTATGCCCGAAGCACAGTTGTGAAAACAATGAGGCAGTTGTGTGTTCTTAGAACATTCAATCGAAAAGGTTTTGGTATTGAAGTTGTTCAAACAACGTACGGTAATCGTTTATGTTTAACTTAGTGCAAGAAGTCAAAGACTAACTTCCCTAAATTAAGGACTAAGACCTTACTGAGGAATGTTAGCTCTAGGTCGTGGCAGGAATCAATCCACAGGGTCATGGAGTGGAATTCATCCCAGAATATTCATTCTTTTCGCATAAGATCAACTAGAAATTCTACCCCATGATCCTTGCGTAGATTGGTAGCCTTCTCAAAATTTACTTATCGACTAAACTTTCCCACTTGTAAGGACAATTACGTTTAACCTGGAGAGAGTTTCTGAGTCTGGTCTGTTAGTTGTGACTGTAAGTGACCACCTTATGAAAGGTTTAATGTAACGCTCATCAAAGAAACATTTCTGTTCAAGAACTTTGTGTTTTTATTTATTGGGGGTTGCATATTTTAATTCATAGCACTATATAAATTATAAAGTAAGGTTGCTGAAAAATTATTTCTTTCTGGCTGAAAAATATTTTAACTGATCTTTATTTAAATGGTGCGGCAACGAGGCACACCCAAAATTGCCCAAAATTGATTACTTTACTCAACGCACCAAAAATCTGTGTTGATCCCAAGAGAAAAATTAAAAAATGTGAGTCTTTTTTCCAAGATGACATATATATGTATAGATCTTGTTCATTTTTAGCTTAAGCTGAAGTTGATAAATGTAGCCAACCCTTCTATACCGGAAGAAATTTCGAGTCAAATGAGAAGTTGCATCATGAGACAAGTTGGCCTTTTGTATTGCGTCTTAGGCGATGAATCAAACAAAGAAACACCTAATAGAGCGTGGCTACAAAATGAGTCGGTACGTTAAACAATAGTGGCGGAACAAAAGATTATGTTGACATCCTTGGGAATACGAATTGAAAAATCACATGTTTGTATAAAGTTAAGGAAAGTGTACAGGACACATGTGTGTCGCGATTAAAAGTACTTACCAAATGCATGAACTTGGAAATTTCTAGGTAGTCTTGAAACAAAGTGCAAATTACCACGCCATTGCAATGGTAAAACTGTTTGCTAAAAGCGCGTCAATACCTCAGTGTAATATTAGACAGCTTAGACACCCTTTATGTCTGAAATAGAACCAACCCCATTGATGACGAGCTCGAAGATTTGAGTCATCCTCGCACAAACATGTCAAACGTAGACAACTTAGACTGCTTCGGGCAAAAACCTCTTTGTAGCTACTACCGTCAAAGTCAAGAAAGAGATGGCTATCGTTAAAATTATTTTAGCGTTGGCTTTGATTGTTGAAATACAATTCATCGCCGTAAGGTGTTCCAATTCCTTTCCGTCGCCAAGTAAGTAAATAGTTATTGTTTGTAATTGTATCTTCAGTCAATTTTAAACTATTGAAGCGTTACATGATCTTCCGAAAAGAAAGTAGGAAGCGAAGAAGTGACATTGTATTGACGAGTGGAACCTAATTATAATTAGCCATAACTTCAGTTAACATTGCAAAAGTAAAAGCACACTTTTCAAAACTTTTAAGACTTAACGCAAAACTTAACGACAATAGCATTGTGTTTTTCCTCACCCCTTTGCACGTTTCGTTCACGATCACTCCAAAAGAGGCGAATATAATAAGACCAGCCTTATTTAGCTCTAAGTAGACTACAGATCAGAGCTGGAATGAAATGTTGTATTTACATTCCACAACAACAGGTTACCCCTTGAGATGTGTTAGTCGTTAAGTTTACCAGGTATCAAAGTTCCTCGTCGTCACAAACTGTAAAGTGTCCAATTTCCCAACACCTGCACAGGTCTTTTTCACCTGCCAAAAAGTTATACTATTCAAACGACTGAGCTCTTAATGGGAAATCACTTTTGAATCTAAGTTGCATGTAGCCCTGAGGGAAGGAGCGTGAAATGCATAGCTGGACTGTGCGTGAAAAGTTTATTTGGTATCATTAACTGAGTTGATAACGTAAATCGGCCACAGTAAAGAATTTCAAAGCTGACTTTTCGAGCGTGAGCCCTTCGTCAGAGCGAAGGGCTTACGTTCTGACGAAGGGCTAACGCTCGAAACGTCAGCTTTGAAACTCTTTGCGGTGGCCAATTTACGTTATTAACTCCAAATTATTACTTATCCAACTTATTAACTCTTATTAACACCAAATTACCTTGTTATACTCTCCCACCGACGCAGCACCATAGTTTCTTAAGAAACTTACCCCCTTTATTCATTTGTGCATAAAAAGGTTGGACTGCTCTTCCTGCTATTCTACTAAGACATGTTTACGAACTGAATTTTCTTGGCTAAAATTTTCTTATTGTAATCAAGGTACGATTCCTCAACCTTTATATACGGCCTTTTCAGCTATATTGCCGCCCATTCTGTTCAATGTTGTCTCTGATGCTATATGGTACGGGCTGAAGTTTCAAGCACGTATTTTGCAACTCAAAAGCAGAATATAACTGTTTAATGTCATCGATGAAAAAATTTAGCCCATAAACGCACTAGATAGACCTCTAGGAAACCTACGTAAACATTTTAAAGATTAAGTTTCAATCTGAATTAAGCCTTGAAAAATGTTCCCTCTCAACTGGGATCGGTGAGAGGGAAAACAAATTTATTTTGTTTAGCATGTAGCCACAACTTTAAAGTTGCTCAAAAACCTTTTCAAACTTTGGGGCATATTTTTTGCCGAACCCAAGGATCTTGTTACGAAAGAACAACGAACCGACGCTATTTATTCTATTCCTTGCAATGACTGTGATAACGGGTATATCGGACAAACCAGTTTGGTACACGTTTGAAAGAGCGTCAAAAAGCGTTTTTTTTTTTTTTTGCAAAAAAGAAAATTCAGCTTTATCGGAGCACACATGCCTAACCAGCCATACAATTGGGTGGGATGAGTCCAAGATTATCACCACTAATCGGCGTTTACCACCAGCACCTTTGTTTGGAAGCTTGGCATATTAACTCTGCCCACGCTCCTTCAAATCGTGATGATGGCGGCTTACTTCCTGACGCCTATTTACGCCCCGTCAGAAAAACAGCGTGAGCGTATAAAAGGACCTCTTTTTACAGCGATCACCCCTGATGAAGGCACTAGACAGGATTGTCAAAACGTTGGGTCTATGAATTGTAACTTCTCGGTTACATTAATTAAATCTTTAAACCAGAGTAGCATCAAACCAAGCTTATCTTTGATAAACAAGCTAAATTTTCTTTGATAAGGGCGTGAAAAGTCAGTGAAAAAGTTACTTTGTATTATAGTGAGACAAAGCATTGTCGAGGTCGTTAAGGAATAACTTGCTTATCACCTGGTTTTATTCTTTCCTTTTTTAGATTTCCACAGTATATAAAATAGAGTACACTAAACCTTATTAACCCAGTTTGTGAAATCTTCAGTTTGTCATCGACGTAATTTAGAAATGATTTCTATGAAATTCAATTTTCCGTCAATGGATGTTTTAAAAGTCTTAGTTTATTTTTCTACCCCAGCTTGCACTCGTAGGTAATAATTAAGGAAATAACTTCAAGAAACTCCTATACAAATGTATTTGAAGTAAAAATTCATGTTCTCATTCTCTATACAATAGTGCGGAAAAACAAACGTGTAAAACAGAACGCATTCCTTGAGTCAGTCTTCACTCATGAATTTTCATTAAACATTCATAAGCTTCGTCTTTTCTTTGATGACTGCTAGTTCAACTCTGAAAAAAATGTGATTGTTATAACTCTTTTTTTTTATGCACAATGAGTCTCAGCTAGTTTCATTCAAAATAAGAGCTACCACTAAATTTTACCTCAAGAACCAACCCAAAGTGATAATGGTATAAGCTTAAAGATCAGCAATAGCTTTTTCTTTAACGACTACACAGCTTTCCGATGCACCGCTTAGTTTATACTGAAGTATACTTCACCTGTCGCTCTAACACTGAGTCACTTTGAAGTCTAATGAGCGTCAAAAAAAGAAAAAAAAGGAAATTACTGTTAACCATGTCATTGATTTTTTTTCATTTGAACACGACTTAGAGGCCACGCTTGCTTCACAGGTTAACAGCAGGTACCATGTTCTCCCGAGGAAATTTGATGACCTCCCGTGACACTGGTATTGAAGATCTTGTTCTAAAAGATACAGCACTTTGAATCAAAATAAAATCAACCTCAAACTGATAGGAACTTGAATTTTCATAAAATAGCATGTTAGTGTGGCAAAGCACTCCAGGATGGAAACAATACTCCAAGCAAGGAACGAGGATGATTAAGAATGAAGAAGGTCACCGAGGATAGCGATGGACAAACTTGACTGAAAAAATTGGCCGGCTAATTTCTCAGTTTTTAGAAACTATTGACAGTCCGCCTTAAAGACTAATGCTTATAAAAATTAGAGAATGTACTCTGGTAATTATGGTCTTTGACTGATACTCCATAAAGCAAACCAGAGTGTGGTAATAACATACGAAAAAGCAAAAAGCAGTTAATTATTCATAATTGCAATCTTGGACCAATTTATTATCGCAGAAATTGAGCAATTCCAAGTTTATGAAAGTAAAATCACAAGACTCAATAGAAACTCAAAGCTAAAAGCAAAACGACATATTAGGCGTGGATAAATGCGGTAACGGTGAGGTTTGTTGAATGTTACATCTGTTTGGTACAAAACTTCGCGCGAGTTTTTCTTACACCAATCACACAACGCACCAAACCACAGCCAACACATCTATCCAAAAAGCCGCTCATGATTTAAGAAATAGGCTGCAGATTGGCGCAGTATACCTTTGTAGTTATGCTCGCACCGTGAGTTAAATCAGCCCTTAATGTCGCATAAATTCTTCTCAAGACTCGGTGAAGAAAAAATTCATGCAAAAAAGAGAAGAAAGGAAAAGAGAATTCTCTCTTTTGCCCTAACGGGAAAAGGTTTGAGCAGGGAAACGAGTCTCTCGATCCGTATTGTATCGATTTTTGTGCTTGCAACACCTATGATAACATATTAGAACCAATTCTTTTTTTCAGTTTACATTTTAATTTTGCATTAAGATTATAACTGGCCTAATATCTCTATAATGACCACAGTGTTCTTTGATTTAGGTGTCACCAGATCGGAAGGACTGAAAAAGCTGTTCGGAAAGGATTTCGAAAGCGACTTGCAGTCCCAGTCACTTGCCTTTACTTCGGGAACAGGACCACGGCCTTTTGCCAACGAAGAGGTTAGTTACACAGGACCTTCCATTGACCTTTTGGAGACCGATAAGAGTGGACCTAAAGATGAAAATGCGGGAGGGGATGTGGAATTGGCTTACACTAAATCAGGCAATAAGAACAAGCACGACGAAAGCCACGAGATCTCTTCACCTCGTGTGCGACAAATTATGCTACTGAAAGCGCGAGCCACAACCAAAGCTACGGAAGGAGATTCAAGAAAAGGGATAGTTAACCAAGATGAAAACGGATATGAACGCAGACCTGAGCACAGTATTACAAGAGTAACTCTTCGCAACATATTCAACCAGATAGGTAGAAAGGAAGAGAAAATTGGTGACGGTCAATCTGGCGAGGAGGTGAGGGATGCTGCATCTGGAAGCGCAATTCGTTCAGAAACAGAATCCAGTGGTTGGTCTACATTTGAAACTGCAGAGAGTTCAAGTGAGCCTGAAGGAGTCACACATGAATTAGATACTGGTTCTAAAAACGAGCCAGAATTCGCAAGTAAGAATACAGGAGCATCTAGAGATCAAGGAAGCGGTGAACTTCAGTTCTCTTATGGTGGAATGAGACTTCCACAAGATGTCAAAGGAGCGAATGTCGCCAAGGTTGTGTCAGAATCAGCTCGTGATAAGCCTGAAAGAACTATTATAAAAGGAGAAGGAAACAGCGGAAGTGAGAAGCTGCCATTCGATCCCGTACTCCTTTTTCAAGTAAGAAATATCAGAACCAACGTCCTGAAGGCGGAAAAACAGGCAACCATGGAACTAAACGACGTCAGAAAAGAATTCAGAGCTAAAATGGAAGATCTTCAGGAAGACCTAAAGATGGTGAGAAAGCTGACAAGTAATGTCCACAGGAAAGTTGGCATTACAGTTAAACAGGCGCTTGCAATGGCAAGACAAGCGAAGACCAACGCAACCAACAGATTGGCAATGGCACGAAGTAAGTGACACTTAATTGTTATGTCGCGAAATTTTCACCTCACGTGCTATTTTATTTTCCAAAGCCCTTAAATCTCTCATCAGGAGAAGGGCTCCCGGCACGAAAATGTTCATTCAGTGACCAATGATATATTGGGACTTTCCCCACTCGTCTCAAGATTGCCAGCCAACGCAAACTGCTGGTGATGTGACTGATTGATCTTGACCTTTTCATGTTTAATTTACGTGCTAAAGGGTAACACAAAGCATTAATGTACGGATAACAGGCTGTTAGTGGAACAGTTAGTTAACTTTTCAGGGTTTGCACAAATTTAGAGTATCTCTATGATTTTTCCTCTGTACACCGTTAACAAATTGAGTGGGTGCCACGGGTGATGGATCAGGTCAAGTGACATATCGGCTGAATGGCTTTATTCATAATGTTGCTAATCCCTGTTTAGGATCCGTTTGGAGGCTCTGATGTAAATTGCCCCTGCCACCTCTCCCGTAAACCATTCTGGTGTCGGTCCAGAATCAATGCTTGCCTTGATGATATGTCGAGACACTTGTGCAGGTGTAACACTTTCATCTTCATTTGAAGAAACGTGCCTTGAATGATAGTCTTACCTCTTAACCTCTTTATAAAATATCTAAACTCCGCCTCCGCCACAGAAGAGGCGCCAGACAAGTAAGTGCCACACTGAAACGGGGCCAGCAGATCCCTCTTACCCATCCTCGAGGATGAGTGAAAACTAAATGACAATTAAGAATTGTCTAAAAGATCTCATTGTCGTGTGCGGTGTCAGGATTTCCCAGTAAAACCTATTGTCTCCACACTAGTTTCTAATTAACCTCTTCATGTGTTTTCTGTGATTATAGAAGCTGCAACAGCTCTGAACAACATCGAGAAAAAGCTCGGAGTAATTCATACGATTAACGCCTCCAGAATACTTCGCTCAAAGATTCCTCAGTTTCCAAAATACAGTGATGTCACCCTCTACCAACAGCTCCTGGCAACCAACCGAATCTTGACGAAGCTCGATGGCGCTAAAGTCTTGGCGATTGATCGGGCAGAGAGGAGATTTCGCAACGAAGAGGAGACAGGAAGCTCAATCTCACAAGAGGTGGATTCCCTAAGAGATGAATTAGCCTCTGCGGAGGAGGAACTCAGCGAGGAGACGGATCGGGAAATGGAAGATGAGAGAGAGGCACAAGAGAAGATACAAGAGGCTTTGGAAAGGAACAAACTTGTTGCAAAGAAGACGGCATTTGCTCTAACGGCTATTGAGAACTACTTGGAGAAGCTTCAGTCAGACGAGGCTAAGCTTAAGCGGTTCCGATTTTAGCTATTTAGAGACGCGATCAAAGGCAAAACACGTTCCTTCCACTAGCCTCCTTACTCCTACACTAGTAATGAGTAAAATTTAAAGACCCTTCGTTCAAATCGATTGGTTTCAGTGTACCCATTGTTCCGTGACTAACACATCAGGGTTGATGTAAAAATAGTGCTTGCTTCCTTGATATTCAGCTGTTTCAAGAAAGGTCGTCGGAAAAAAGGACAAAAGTGCACGCGACAATCTCGATAGGTAATCTGGGTATCTGGGAATCAATGAATCTTAAAAGGTAAAATAAAAAAAGTAAATTAATAAATTAAAAAACGCGGTGGCTCATCCTCACAATGACTTTTTGTCAAATTTCTAAATCCTGAGGTCAAGGAACAGTAACACGAGAACTACACACGTTGACTTTCAGCTTTGTCGCGCGCACTTCAGAGAACCTTTCTCGAAACAGCAGTGTCCAACTTAATATTTGATAACAGTACCTACGACCCTCGCTTGTGAGTTTTGCTTGTACAATAAGTTCAGTATAATTCAGAGGAGGCAACTACACCGCTAACACCCAAGTGCTACAGAGTGGTTTATTTCCAATTTATATACATTGTCTTTACACTAGAGTAAACCATTCGCACTAAAATTGTCCTTGTTCAACCATACCTTCTCTTTCATAATCCATAATTTCTCGCTTATTATAACCAATAAAGTTCTTGTGTTAACACCACACTCTCTCTTGCGTAAGAATCTCGGAAAGCAGATATAATTTACGAATGAATCCTTGTGAAGTTTACGTACACGTAGTGGGTTATTGTTAAAATGAATACTGTACATGTGTATGAATATAATCTTTCACTTTAGTTTAAAAATTCATATTTAAATTTCGATTCGAAACTTTTCGCTTATTTTATGACCTGTTCTTGTGCGACTGTACATGGGATAATAGCAAAATAAAAGCGCTTTGCTGTTCCAATAGCACACAGCCACTTGAGACAGGGTTTTTAGTCTCGCTTATGTCAGAGTTTCTACAAATATAACTTCCGGTGACATTTTCTGTTGCGGACAGCGCATGAGTGTTGGCGTGCAGCGCATGATACAAGTTCATAAAACCTAAGTGATCAGTTTACATTTGGCAGTAGATGTGTGAGTGTAAGTAGGTGAAAAGAAACGTACTCAGGCATAACTACTTTAGCAAATTGTCGCACAGATAGCTATTCTTCGGATGCGCTAAAAAATACGATCAATCCCTTAAGAAGGGATGCTCCAAAGCTTCCGCTGCAGTGATACGAGTATGCGGGTTAAGATCAAGGCATCTCTCCAAAAGCTCATATGCAGTGTCTTCAATCGTCCAACAACATTTACAACAGGTACAGTCACATTCACTGCCGTCGACATGCATGGGCCGAAAAACGTCCGATTGCTCACTAGTTTTAACAGTGAGTTCTTTGTCAGTTTCAATCGATATACAACAATATGGATTTTGTTTTTGACATATCTTACAGCGTCGATGCCACAGATTTGAAACCACGGGTGTTTCTGTTTGAGAGCTTGACGGAGAAGTCGATCTTCTTTTACGGCGCTTTGCAGGAGCTGATTGGTCCGTGTCTGCTCGACTACACTGTTTCACACAGCATTTCACGGTTGGCTCTTTGCTAGCGCGACTGCGCAGTCTTGTGCAAAGTATTTTAAGGTTTCCACATGGACTTTCGGCGCTACAATGAAGATCCTTGCCTGCAAGGAATGTTGATAAGACTTTACGAGCGAAAGTAACAAGCACGGCTAAGAAAATTGAAGTAACTTTAATCTGTGACTCTAACTCAAAACATGATAATAATCTTAAATCACACACAAGTGAGAGTAAAAGAAGAATGATGCGAACGACGAGAACTGCCCTTGATCATGCTTTTTGTCTGATCCCAAAGTAAACTTAACAAAAAGTAGGAGAGATCTTTTATTATTGGGGAAGGTACATCTTCTCTTTGGAGCAATCAAAGAGTACACGTACACAAAGAGACGGCAAAAGATCAGGTTTTGCCATCTGCTTTAAAATCGGAATTTAATTACATGTACACTGAAACAGGACTAACGTTTTCCAGCCAGTTAAAGTAACAGCTTTAACCAACACAGTAACAACAACCTCGTTAACAAGATTTTCTTACCCAATTTGAAAGCTGCTCTTGTGGCAGCATCGGTTCCACACAAAGTCATAATTTGTGCCAAGCTGGTCATGTCGTCGTACGCTCTAAAAAAAGGGTATCTACCGCTAAGTATGGAAAGAAATATGACCCCTGCTGACCAAATGTCCACGGCCGTGGACTGGTGAGGGTATTTGAGTAATACTTCAGGGGAGCGAAATCCTGGTGTACCGGCGCGTGGAGTGTTTTGATGACCCCTGCAACAAATTTAAATTTACGTCTTGTCACTGAAATATGAGAGTTCAGACTACTTTCGAATTAAAACTCCCACCGTCACAATGTATGTGCATCATTGAATTAAGGACTGTGAATTAGTATAACATATCTTCTTATACATGTACATTATGCCTTTCAAAACTGACCTTGGTATTAGACAAGGCCAAACCTTTTTTTCCAAAACTGATTTTGTTCCTAACCTGTAGTTTGTGTTTCTGTTTAAAAATATATTGATAGCAGAGAAAGATGTCTTCTCGTCTTGTCAAAACCTGTAGCTCTACCACTGAGCCACAGAGACGCTTTGCTGAGCTACAATGTGGGCCATTACCACAATGTAGGTTAATATATAACAGATGTCCTGCATAACGCGAAGATTAGCAATGTCAAAGCTTCGTGTGAGTAAACAGAATCAGAAAGACGGTGAATGATTAATTAATATTTTTAGGAGTAGCTACATGTACATATTGATCGTTCCTGGGAATAGGGTGAAACTATTAATAACTACATGTATATTCTTGTGAACAATTTTAATGATGACACCAAAAAGAGAACAAGTCTAAAAAAGTTTGGTAACTTACCTTGCCATACAAACAGTGCAAACCTCTTTGGGGCCATGTCGCAGGGGACACAACACTTGTACTGCCTTGAATGAAACCTCCTTAGATTTTGAATTCTCATTGGAAGTTCTTCTTAAATTTGACGTTGCATTTTTGGCTGGAACTTTAAAGTCTCTCGTCTGATAGGTAAACTGCCAATTGGCTGAGTTTACACAACGTGGCTTTAGTACACCTTCCTCGGCAACTTTACTTGCTGGCTGGTCCTTGTTGTCAGTTTGAGGGGACAAACGTGAGCTGCGACGTCTGGGCTGAGTTGTGTTCTTGGGAGATTGATTGTGGCCTCGTTTCGGTTTCTTCAATAGTTCTTTAGGAGAGTCTGAAGTATAAGGGATACAATAATTTCATTTCTTTTATGTCCATTAGCAATTACTTGCAATTTTGATGCTTATTTTAATAAAGGTGCAATACAGTCCACTCTGCATCATTGTCAGCTTGTGGCTCATTATGCACTAAAGTCCATGGAATGTATAGTCTTTATTTGTTTGAACACTAAAAATATGAAATTCAAACTTAATTATTACATCTTTCCTAATATAACTACTATTCTTTCTAATTCTTGAAAATGAGACTAGGTTGTGGCTCAATTTATGTTTCCAGATATGCCGCTGTTTAAATGGAGACAGTGCTTGATTCAAGTGCATGTTTCTGAAACTGGATATGGTGGTGACTTCCAAATACATGCATAAATGAAACACATACTTTACCTAGAAGAGAATTAGAACTCCCAGGTACCTTCATAGCAAGGCCAAAATCTACAAGTCTGTATCTGTAATTCAATGCCACAGTTGCAGAAAATTAGTTCAAGAAATTTGACACTCACAGATAGAAGTGGGTTCAATCAAAGGTTTATTATATCTTTGTCCTAAAACACTTGACCAGCCCCAGGTGATTGTCACTTTTTAAAACTGATATTACCTTGCACAGGGTTATATGATGTACTGTGACCATCTTATGATTTAGGTTGACAAATGGAGAAAAAAAAAACATGGAGCCCTGTAGCTATGTCAATGAACTGAAGAATTCATGGAAAAGAGAACTACATTCCTGTTTTGTAGACATTATCTTGTAATCCCCTATGGTGCTGAAGAAGTAGATGGTGCATCAACAGTCACTTGGAGCCTCATTCTGTACAACACTTAAATTTTGACTCTGGTAACTGTGGAATTTGTCGACTTTTCTGAAGAGGGAACTTAAAAACTGCAGTTGCTCCAAAAGAATCTGAATCATTCACGTCTCCTCTCACCTTCCTGTATCTCTACAGTAAAGAAAGTTGCTTGGTTTCACATCTCTGTGAATGACTTCAAAAGAATGAACTCTTTGCAAGGCAATGAATAAGTTTCTCATGTAATCCTTGATTTCACACATACTCATTTCAAGAAAATACTCCTGCAAAAAAGAAATGGGTAAAAACAATTTATAACAACTTCATTTTACTAGTATGGTAGCTTGGTATAGAAACATACATTATTTTGAAAAAGAGAAGAAAAAGGTCAAACTATACTTAAGGGTAAAGTTAGTAGAATACAGTGTTAAATACATACAAAGTCAGACCAAAATGTGTGTGTTACTGAGTTCATGATCAAAGTGCTGTGTTGAAATTATTCATTCCACTAACTATGCACTTACCTGAAAACTCTGATGTGGAAAGTAAGGTAAAACAAAAACTATGTTGTCATCCCTTCGCAAAGTTGATAGAACTCCAATCACATTGTCAGTACCTCTGGAAAAAAGAAAAGAGAGAAATTAATACAACAAGCTGTAGCTTTCTAGTTTAGGATAATTGCCTGCACTAATACAGAGTATTTTCATCCATCCTGTTGTGCTTTCTGTTCCCTAGTTGCCCTAATTATCACCTGATTCTGAGACCTAATCTTATCCATTTAATTTTATATGCAGGCATTGGTATCACGCATCTACATGTACATGAAGTTTCAGTTGTCTAAGTCCTTCTTCTGTTTGAGTTTTGTTAGAAGTGCTAGCTAATCCTTATCTACACACTTCCACCTCCAAGATTTTCATACACAACTCATGTAGAGTAGGCTCCAAGAATTTGGCTTTATATTAAATGTATTAATAATGAATCTTTATATTAAATACCCCTTGAACTTTACTTTTCTTTGCTCTTATTAGAGTGCATTAATACTGTTAGGAGATAAGGCCCACCGCCACTTCTTGGAATTGATGGAACAAATAATAATATTGTGTAAAGCATTGTAATTCATGAATTAGTGTGATTTAGGTGACACGTGTAAGTTTTTGCTTCTTGTGTTGCTGAAAAGTAACCTTTTCAACCTACCCAATATCCTGAAGGCATTTCAATTCATTTTCAATTCTTCCTGGGCCACTTGTAGGTATGATATGTTTCAGTGCACATAATTCATCTGGTATTCTATTCATTTTTGCCAAGTAGACATTACTAAAGGTACCTGGATAATACAAAAATTTCTGCTTAGATATAAGAAAATGACATAAAATTTAAACTTTCTCTATTTCTTGAAGAACGACAATGATACACTCGTCTTCAACCTTTCTCAATTTTGTATCCAAAAGGGTTAAATTACAATGTACTTTTCAAAGCTTGAAAATCTTGTGCTGTGTACAAATAGGGTAGGGTTCATACATCTATGTGCATGATTAAGTGATGTTGAAGAATGTCACTTCCTCTCTCCATCCATCTTTCTTCATGCAAGTTGACAAAAACATCATCTGGTAATGGTGGATAGTTAAACAGCAAATCATAGTTGATAAAAACTTAACTTGTCACTTGACCAAGGTTTTTGTTTCAAGTTTTTTTTGGCAAGAATATAATAGAAATTGGGAAAGAAAGAGAAAATGATTTTTTCATCATACATGTAGAAACACTAGATAAAACTAAGCTTCATAAATTTACCTTCTCCCACTTTTGAAAGTAAGGTGAATACATCTTCAAGCTCTGGGATCTTTTTCAAAAGCTCTCCAGCTTTGCTATCTCCAAATCCTAGAAATAAATTTGGTGCTGTAAGATTAGAAGAAATGTTTTGCAATCTAATAACTGGATGATGATATTTGTTTATAGCAATGTTCACAACATTGGTCTCAAGTCTTTGCGACTCATTCTCTCTCTAAGAGCTGCCTCTAACTCAATAATGAATTTATCATAATCACCTCTAACTGGAGCATACAGTCTGTATGTGCTTTTATTATGTTCAAGTAGAAAATGGTTTTTTACTAAAAGAGACACTAGTGATAATATGAACACTAAGCACCTTTGGAGGATACTGCACAAATACATGAAACACTAGGAAATACATGTAGTCTTAAATCAGTTGAGTTTTTTCCCAACTCATCTGATGACACTTTGTGCCTTTTTCTTTGTTTTATAGTCTGTCTAGGAGCAGAGAGGCAAGTTTGTATGTCAACACTCCTGTTATTGCCTAGTTTGTTGTGCAAATAGTCAATGGAAAGTGGTAGGCAATCAATTCATAAAGTTTGCAAAAGCTCAGTGTCAGAATGAACTGTTCTAGGCTGTTCAATGTATAACTGCATGATTTTCATGTGAAGTTAGCCTTTGGCTCACTATTTGTGGTATAAAAATGACTACAAGTTTGATTAATTTTTTTTTTGTCCACACAGTAAACAAAATTATTTGTTGGTGCTTAAATGCATGAATTTAATTCTTTGACTTAACACAGGTGAGATGCCAACAGGTGAGAACCAGATTTTTTTTATCTCTCTCTCTAAAAAAATTCATATCTTCAAGCCTACACTGTATATGTGACATTGCATATACATATAAGAACCTGAATTACACACACACTTTCATTAGTTCTTACCTATGATCTATTGGAGGTCAAATTTATGGATGACCTTGCCATTAAGAAAAATTTGCTCTGATACTTTGTTATCATATAAAACAAATAGATTCTACATGTATTTGTACATGTGTCTGTTCAACAATAGATCACAGAAGAAGTAAGAATGTGGTAAGGGCATCAGTGTCACACTTGGTTAAACCTTGTGTTCCCATTTTTTGTTCTAACCACATTTTGACATCATATGTGAACTTCTAATGTACTGGGTCCAGTTGTATAAAAGGCAGATAATGTTATCCAGTGGATAAATCACTATCTGGCAGATAAGTGATAGCAAAGCATGTAGCATTTTCCATTGGAAAGAGTTTTATCCAGTGGATAGCGCTATCCAACCCTTGAACAACTGGAGCCAGATCCACGGCACCATGAGACTTAATTGTCAAATACTCAACAACATTGATGCAATTGCTTTAAAAGAGAAGGTCTATTTATATGTATAGTACTTAGTCAATTCACCACCGGTGGCAAGTTTGTTGTGGTAGATAGTTAATCGGATACCATAACAAATTACTATGAAAGGAAGGTGATATACTGATCTCCATATCGTCAACTTCATATGATATTTGTTTATGATAGATGCATGCATGTTGCAGCCAAATGGAGAATATTTCTGTTCAGTGTCATAACAGCTCGTTTGGCTTCGGCTAAGTTGCTCCATACAAGGCTGTGAGAGCGTAATTTTGAGCGTACCAAACTGGCTCTTTTCCGCATTAATGTGAAATTTGAGCCATGTTGACATATAATTATGATGGTGAACAGCTCTTCTGCACGTTTGCCATTGTTCAACAACATTTTAACTATCTAGTGTTTAACCTACCTTCTGCTACTTTTGGTGTCGAGTGCGGTGAAATGCGTTTCCGTTTCCGCTTCTCAGACGGTGAACAACTATCACCCTGAGCAGCAGTCTTTACTGAAGTGGAATTCGTGTTTTCGCCTATAGTCGAATCATGGTCGCTTTCCGAAAATTCTATTCCAATGCTTGCCTCAGTTCTGCATTCTTCCAACGCCATCGTAATTACAAATAATAATTCCTTCTGTGAAAAGTATCAGTACAATCCGTAGATCTATTAATCTATCGTATTTGGTGATCAAAAATAGTACATTCTTGAATCAAATGCTATCAAGAAACTCAACAACGACAATTAAACTGAACTGGACGCCAAGGGATTTACTATTCCCGCCAATTTTTCCCCAGTTGAACTATGGGAGAAAAAAATTTATCTTGAGGGGGTGGGAGTGAGGTGTATCGAGCTGAGTGACAAAGAAGACTAAGTTACCCAAATTCTTTTTTTAAAAGTTTATCACTGATTTGCAAAATGCTCGAAAAATTTCATATGATTTGCTGCTGCTCGTACCAACTCTTTTCAAAAGACAAAAATTAAGAGAGATAAGGAAATATTTGGACACTTGTTCGTGGTAAACAAGTTGCCAGCGTGGCGCTCGATATTAGAGCGAATTTGATTGGTACATGTCAGTGTACCAATCTTCTTCCATGTTTTATCCCATGAACGCCTGGGAGAAACTGAAGTTCGGTAGGAATAATAACATTGAATATGGTCGTCCTATGATAATTCAGTCTCTGGACTCAGGGTAAACTAACCGGAATTGAATGACTAGGTGTAAATATCGCCAGTGTTCAAGGTTGTATAAAACATGAGCTGCCCGACTGAAGCACTGTTTCCTTGTGGCAAAGGAGACAAATAGCACCGTTTCGAAATTACCTGTACTTCCAATGGCTTCAAACTCAAAATTAGTTTTGTTTACCAAAGATGTGCTTTGTTTGTGTAAACGAAGTGAACGTGTGAAAATACACTGTTGAAGTAAAAATCTTGGAAGGACCCAGTGGGGTTTTTACAGCAGCCATGTTAGAAAGTTACATCACCCCAGTTTTGATGAGCTACGTCGACAAGTACATAAAGAATTTGAAGCCTTCAGACCTCAGTTTGTCGCTATGGGGCGGAGATGTTGTATTGTACAATTTAGAACTACGGCTGGATGTTTTGGAAAAGGTGAGAAAGATTGTTACCTCAGTTCTAGTTTTAATGAGCACCTCTTTTTCTGATAAGCCAAGAATGATCAAGATATTTATTGTAAGGATACTAATGTTTTAGAAAATGTTGCCGTTCATGGTGGTTTCATAGATAATGAATGGTTAATTGCTTGTCTCATCAGGTGAGGCAAATCAGTTGTATTGATTGCAACATTTTCAAAGGCTATACTACTAGTCTTTGTTGTCGAAATGCATGGAAGACAGCATGTAAACATGTAAACTTTCAACCTTGTCACCTGACAAGAACTAGTTGTATGGCAATTGAATACATCACGGTCATCATGATTAGCCTGACCTACATTGCAAATAAGCAATGACACCTTTATTAACATAATAATGTTCTTCCAGGAATTACACCTGCCAATAACATTTCTCAGTGGGAAGATACACAAGCTACAGATCCATATCCCATGGACAAAGCTGGGATCAGAGCCAGTTGAGATCACCATCAGCACTTTGGAGTGTGTTGTCCAGTTGAAATATCCTGATCATAGCCCAAGTGATCAATCAAGTAAGGCCTCTGAGGCAGCTTCAGCCATTAGTGAAAATGAAAAAGAAGACCTTGAGAAGGTAATGGGGGGCAAAGAGGAGACCCCTCCTTCTGGGTATGTTCAAAGCCTTATCAACCGAGTGATCAACAATGTATCAATATGTGTTAACAATGTTATATTGAAATACTTGGAAGATGACATTGTCTTGTCCTTAAACATCAAATCAGCTGAAACATTCAGTGTGAACAGCAACTGGGAGAAGGCTTTTGTTGATGTTGTTGCTCCTGACTTTTTGCTTCAGAAAGTATGCAATATTTCTGATCTGACCATCTGTCTTGATAAACGAAATTCCAGTGGGAAAATAGAACTCTACCAAGATCCGCTATTGTACAAGTGTGGTCTACGCTGTCGAATGATGTTGAAGTTTGACAGCCTTCTCAGACCCATTGAAACAAAGTTTAATGTGTATTGTGAATCTGCAGACATTTCACTTACAGATCAACAACTTCCAATGGTTATTAGATTGGCTACTCTATGTCTCAGTCTTTATGTTGGAACTCTAGATTTACCTGGTTCTGAGTACAAACCACACCCAGCAAAAAAAATTGTTGAGCAACAAGCTATTTCCAATCCAAATCTGAGTTTTACATCAGAACCACAAGAGGTCTCTACTCAGACAGGCAACCAGCAAAATCCAAATGATGAAGACTGGGTCAACTGGGTGTGGTCTTTTGTTCCTAATCTCACAGATGATCAGTCAGCACTGCTAGCAACACCTCCACCAACACCTCTACTGCTGGCAGGATTCTATGTTTCTCATGTGACAATTACTATTAAGTTGACAGGAAAGGTCAGTGATGGGAATTTTTTTGGTGGACAGAGATTTGAATTCAAGCCTATGTTGAGTTTTGAATTGTCAGGAGGAGCAGCTGAAATGGTATTGAGAGGAGATGAATTTTTTGACACTCAGGTTGGTGTGTCATCCATCATTGGGTGGAATATTGGTAACTGTGTTTGTCGAAGTTTGGATGTGTCTTCAACAAAAGAAGGAATTGAGGCAGATGATAAGGTACAATCTTCAAGACAGTTATTAACTAAGGTTTTAAAGAACCACACAGAAATGTAATTACTATCATTGTAATGATATGACAAAATTTAATATATTTCAATCAGTATTCTAGAAGAAATTAATGAACATGATGACTGTAAAGCTAAAATTGTTTTGTTAAATTAATTAATCGAGGTCAAAATGATTTTGAACCAATTGATGTGTACATGTATTTTCCTTTGTTTCTGATGAAGCATCATTATCCGTGAACAAAGAAGAACACAGTTAAAACGAATTCCATCGCAACATATGCTCTACTCTTCCATTTTATGGTGCAGTGACAATTGGTGAAGAATCTCTTTATCTTGCAGCATAGTGTACATTTGTATCATCACAGGCAGACCACACTATGTTTTTGTGGTTAGTAATTGTTGACATAAGACAAACAACATCTGAGGGTTATGAATAAAGCTCTGAAAATTTGACTGGCAGCCATTAAAGGAATTTGAAGCATGCAGACCATTTCAAATTTACCAATCAGCAATTGACTTTGTTTTGAACTGCAGTGGACTTCCATGGAAGTTGCAGCACCGTGTGGTTAATTTGAAATGGCCTGCATGCTCCGAATTCCTGTGGTCACCAAGTTTGGCAACGATCATATTGAAAATGCTGTATTGATGATTTCAGCATTGATTTTCTTGGAAAATGTTGAAGGAATGAAGCTCAAATTTGGTGAAGAGATAGAGCAACATTATCTCTAACTGTTGCCAGTTAGGAGAGATTTTCAATAGCTCGGAGTGTAATTAGAAATAAGCTTCTTCTTTATAATCTTTTTCTAGGAAGATGTTTTTATCACCATTGCAAGTCATAGGGAAGATTCCTCTGATTCATCAGGATTTCTGACAGGTTCCTTGTTTGACAATGGAGAAAGATCTTCTCTAGCAATTCCTGATCTGACATTCGATGCAGAGGAATTCCTAAAGATACACAACGAGAAACTTGCCCTCAAGAGATATGGGGCTTTTTTTGCTGACTATTTGTACACAATGGAAATTGAACAAGAGAGTGATCAGGATGCTGGGGAAAATCAGTTTGAAGGGTTAGAAATTTTTGGTGAAATACGACTTGTGAAGGAGATGTCTTTCAAACGATTGATTGTGGGCCCAACACATTTACAGCTGTCAACAAGTATGATGCATAGATTGGAGCTTGTTTTGAAGCTGGCATTTGATGATATTGTTCCAAGAAAAGGTATGACCTACACAGTGTACATATCTCTTTTTATTGTTTTTTTAGAGGGCACAGTAACGAATCTTGCAATCTGATTGGTTCTTTACCCGGTCAGTATTTTCCTATCTCTGCCCACGGGCCACGGTAACGCTTTCTTGAGTCGCCGAGTACATCCCAACTTTCATTGTCATTTTTCATAAATATACCTCGTTTTTCGGCTGGGCAGTATTTTTAAGCAAACACTTCGGTCACTACCTCAAGCCGATAAATAACTTATGAATCCTCTCTTTTCTCTCTATCAAATCACTTTAGTTGACAGAAAAATATTGGTTTCAGAATGAATTTATATAAACAATAGTGTCATTACGTTGGTTGACAAGCGGCCTAAAAACCGTCTGCAATTAATTTTAATCGTTCACAAAAAGTACCCAGAAAGTTGAAACGTGAGGTATTTGGTTACAGTTAAACTGAACGATGGAACTTTCATTCATTTAATATCTGAATTTTCTCGAGCAATTTGTTCATAGTGAAAGAGCGAGCGAAGTCTTAATTTAAGTTCTACAACAAATATACGCTCCTGGTGAGTCTTTCCAATTCCGTTCAATTTGGACATTTGTACCTTAAATTGCACAACAGAAATTGAAGGAATTTTTTGAGAAAAGGCCGCATTACATTCCCTTGTGTCTCGTTGGAGTGTGCCGTTCGAATTTAGTTTTTGTGAAGGAAAGATCAGAGTTAAACACGCCATTACAGCAAACAAACGAGCAAACTCTCACAACTTCAAAATAAAAAAATGGAATTTACTCACAATTACTTTCCTCGCCGTTTACTTAATGAACAGAGGTAAATCTTCGTACATGAATGAATGGTCGATGAGAGTGAATAATACTTTCCGTTAGATCATTAACTGATTTTGAAGAAAACATTGTCGTGACAGTCCTTGCCAAACTAGTTCTGTTGGTTTTCAAATGTTCCTATGCTTTTTTTTTTCTTGCGCGCTCTCTAATTGACAGGTGTCAGATTGTGACAGATACTTGTAAAAATAATGTTTCAAAGTTTGTTTGGAAGCCTTTTAAATCACCTTTATCGTTACGGAAATGAAAATGTTTCGCTGAGGCATCTCTCTTAAATTTGCATCACCTCTGTTTTAACTACCATTTACTCACTCAAAAATTGTTCAGTTTATGGAAGATCTTGCCGTATTTACAGCCATAAATCATTCGGGTTCTTTCGGAAAGAATTTCGTCAAGTTTAAAAACAATGAATATGTTATTTACTGGCTAAGGGTCGGTCCGTATGGTGAAAAACTGTGACCTCGGTCTTGAAAATGCTGCCCTCGGCCTACGGCCTCGGGCAGTATTTTCAAGACCTCAGTCACAGTTTTTCACCATACGGACCTCCCAGCCGGCAAATAACATATATGTACAGAGTAGTTTAAAGAGGTCATATGTATACATCACATGTACATCTTACCTTGCATTTACTCCAGTCCTGATGTCTGCATATGACCAAATATTCCATGGTAATTTTTACTATTGACAACAGTCATTTGAAAAAAAAATAGACCTCCCCATTTTAACTTTCATGATCATAACTATTTTCAAACCTCTGTGAAGTTGACCCTTGATGAGGAAATGGCCTGGCTGATTACCTAGGGTAAACACAGGATTTTTTTGATAGAAACTTGAATAACCAGAAGAAGAATCTTGCTGAGTAAGATGTTGAGAAATATATCATGAGCACACAACAAAGAAAAAATTCTAAGTGTTTGTCAATGAGTCAGATCCCACAGCTTTGTGCTTTGATGTGGCATGGTATGAGGTCAACTCCTCAGGGAAGATTTCTTTCTTGATTTCAGAATCTTCTGTGAATGGTTTCAGCCATGAAAAAGGAGTTTGATTTGAGCATGGTACTTTATTATATGCATGAATGCTACATGTACGTACTGCAATGTAATATGTTCAGTCTATTTTTTATAACTAATGCAGTTTTATTTTGTTGACATTGTAGAAAAATGTGAACCGTTCTATGATGAGTTCATCGAGAAACAGCTTCTGGCAGGCAACATTCCAGCTCGTAATTCCAGCATCACCCTGGTGTCTTTTACTGCTACTCTACCAGCTGCTGACCATGGAAAGATGTCCCAAGGTCCTCTACTGCACCACACAAACAGCAGCACAGAGCTACACACTGTCTCCTCACAGTTGTCACTACAGAGCATTCCTGATGTAATTATGAAATATGTTACCTAATTAAAGCTGTCTCAAAAGTTTACTGTGCATGTAGATCTAAAAACCGGGGAACTCTTAGAATTGAATTTTGAGTTGTGGGATTTGTTTATCCATGCCAGTTAATCTTTTGAATTTCATTGTTCATTGTTTTGAATGTCATGACATTGATAGTGATAGATAATTATTAGGTGTTGACATAGGGCCTGAGGAGTCTTAAAAGAATCTTTTTTCTTCAAAGGAGTCTTCATAGATTTATTTTTGATAATGCTCAGCACTTGCTTCACATTTCCTCCCTTAACTATATAAAAAAAATTCCTTCAATAAAAGTGGGTGAAGCAAGAGGAGCAACTTGGTACTGTTATTCCTCTTTGTTAGTCCATTTCATGTTTTTCCCACTTTCTTACAATTTCCAAGATGTTTTTTACACAGCTTTGGGTGTTTATTAAGCCAGAGAGGGAGTGATTGACTGATGTGGTGTTCTATTAGATGAGAGTATCTTTCTTTCCAGGTTGAAGATACTGATATTGTTCCCGAGGTGGTCTGTATTGTTCAGATCAGTAGAATTGATGTCCAAGTAACAGAACCAATGTACCCAACAGAGCTTACTAAACTGACTGTAGCAAATGCAGAATACCCTGCTGGCAAAGCCATGCTCATGTGTACATACTCTGATGTGTCTGCCCAGGTTTGTAATTTTAGTACAAACAGCAATAAATTTATTTGTAAGATCTTATTGCTGATTCTGTCCAAGAAATTTACCTCAAAGGCCTCCTTGTTCTTTTAGATTTTGGATTTTTTTGTTGCTACCATGGTTGGAAAATTGCTTAAATATATTTAATCGTCATTGTCTGTAATTACAAGGCCACCCCTCACTTAAAACAATTAATTGAATATACAAATGCTTGTTTATCAGTTTCCAATCTGAGAACACAATCATGTTTTGCCTTTCAATCCTCCTTTTGTAGCTTTTTGGCATTCAAGTCAGTGTAACACAGCTTCACTCTGATGTAATAGACATGCCTTTGGTTAACATCATTCCAGCATTCAGTGTGGCTGGATCATTAAGATTTTGCATTTTGCCTGAATCGTGGTAGGCCTTTCTTATCTTTATATTTTTGTCGCAATAGTTTTTCATAATGTACAGTAAATATTACAGACATAATCGAAAATAAAGTGGAAATATTTAATCTGAATCTGTACTTAAGGTTCTCGAGTTTCTCAAGTTGAATCACTTAACAATTGTTTACCACACTCTGTGTTAAATAGTTGCTCTTCCAAACGGTCTGTTAGTGAATAGCATCCTGAACCTGCAGGGTCAAGCAATTAAGAAATGGAAGAAAGTAGTACATCACTCCACCATTTCTAATGCTCAGCTATTTTGAATTTGAACAACTAATCTAATCTAAATAGTCCAATAGTCTTTATTTCCAAACTATTAAAGAACATATGTTATGATACAAACCACACTGCTACATTGACTAATACATTAACTGCAATAGAGCTAAGTCATACTTAAAAATCAAGAAATTAATGATTGAGTTTTTAAAGTGCGTGGTGTTTATGTTAGGGCCACAACAATACCTTTTCCAGAGGATATAGCTGGGTGATTTAAAAGGTGGCATGATTGTTGACAGCGCTTGACCTGTAGAATAGGAGATGGTTTCAAAGACTGGTATAAGATACAGAAAAATTTAGTTGGTCTGTCTTGATCAGACAGAGCCATATTATTTCACAATACAAGTAGATAGGCCAGCCTATAGAAGTACAAGTCATGTGCATAAAAAGCTTTTCTCTAATGTGATTGTTGTGTCTTTTTTGTAGGGGTGGAGCAGACCTTCTTAAGAAAGAGGCTCACATAGAAGTCCCAAACTTTCAGACTATTTTGACGAAGCCTCAGTTTGTACTCATGTCTCACATTGCTGACTCTTGGGCAAGCAGCATGACAAAAGAAGGAAAAATGGCTCCAATTCCTAGAGCAATTGTTGGCTGTGTGTTCTATCCCAATGGTAAGCATACCTGGATATGTTGTTGGTCATGTAATTACATCATTTACAAAATTTATTGTTGCCACTCAAGATAGTAATCTGGCCTACAATAGTAAGTTGGTGTTCTTCTCTGCTGTAGATCAGTTTAGTATAAGTGTAAACCCTTCATACGACACTTCTATTACACTCAACTTGAGTAGTAATCAATGATTTCTTAATTTTAAAATGTCAGATCAAGACTCAGGAGGCATACAGCCTGAGTTGCAATTTAAAGTTTCAAACATCCAAGTGCAGTTCTGTGAGACTCAGTCTGTTGTTGGTGCAAGTGGTTCGGTGGGATCTGTTTTTGCCTCTCTCAAGTCCTGTGAGTATTGTCTTACAGCATTGTTAACTCTGAAACAAAGTATTACTCACTATAATTTCAGTTTTGTGGTATGGTGGACTATATTGGGCAAGAAATTGGTCTATTCATTGAAATGAAAATCTTCAGCCTCACCCATTTTGACACTAATTTCACACTTAGTTATTTCTAACCTTGGCAAGGTGACAAAAACTGTGGAACTCTCATAATGTCTAGAGGTGTTTCTCACTCATAGTCTGAGCTTCTGAGGCAAAAATCTCACTCAAGTTTCCAAGTTTAAATCTCAATTAACCTATGAATATCATTCCTGTACTCATTATTTCATAAGATTCCTCACGCACTCTAAGCTTTTAGGACTTGTAGAGCATTTAAGTTACCTGAAAATGAAATAAGATTTGTTGTTCTTTTGTAGGTGAGTCTGGTACTACTGAAACAACGCCTCTAGTTAAGGGTCCATCTGACACCTCAGAAATGTACACAGGCAATCTGTTTAGGTCAGCGCATCTGCAGGAGAACTTTGTTGAAAGTACAGGACCAGTTCTAACCTTCACTGTACAGTTGCCACAGGCTGCTATTAGGAGTGGTGACCCTGTGGCACAACCAGGTAAATTTTAATTTCATTGATACGTTGATTTCTTAGCTTATTCATAGTCCTTCGTGTCCGGGAAGGAGCAGTGAAAAAGTGGAACAACCTAAATCAGCAGATTGCCCTTACAGGCCGTTTTCATTTTCGTCCTTTCGCTCCCCAAAACCGGAGTTAGTAGAGGTGACATAACTGCAGTCTCTTCTTTTTGTTACTGCAACTTAGGGAAATGTAGCTGAATATTCTTGCTTCATCCGTCACATGCTTGCACACACAACCGACAACCCACAACTCCCTCGTTGCTCCGCCAATTTTGCTACTGAAATTAAACTACATAACATTTATCAACTCTACCTTGGTAATCAACTTAGTCAATCAGTCACTTATAAACCTACTTTCTTGTTTGTTTGTTTGTTTGATCTTTTATTTTTCTCAATAGTTCCACCGAGTGGTGATCAGTTGAGCGGTTTGGTCCTGTTTCATCTGAAGGGTATCACGGCTTCCCTTGATCCTCTGCTGTACAAGTGGATTTGTTATAAGTCTCCTGCACCAAAAGTAACACCCCGTCACAAAGCAGAACGAGAGAGGACTAAGACTACTCGGCAGCAGTCTCTTCCCAAAACCCCATCAGCCACCACCCCCAGAAAGAAATCATTTGCAAGAGGTAGGTACATGAAAGGTGTTTCATGCTACTTAATGTGGAATGTATTAAGAACTAGTCTCTGTAAGAATCAAACAACTGGGAAATGACAATTTGCAACCCCGCCTTAAAATTTTGAGCGCTGTCAGGCACTTAGGGCGATGCACAAAAATGCCCTTTTTAAAAGTTGCAGCACTCTTGTTGCCATGGTAACAAAGGCTATTTGTTCGCGGCCTAGTGCATAGCCCCTGAATGCCTAAAAAAAAAACAAAATTTTAAGGACGGGTTGAAAAGTTCCTTCTCCCTAGTTGTTTGATTCTCGCAGAGACTATTTTGTAGATTTTCAGGGAAAAATTTGCCATTTTGTTTTCGTTTGAAAACTCATACTTCTACAAGTACGTCCGTTTTGTTCCATGATTTAAGACATCCGCAAAGTTATCGCTGTTAAAAATGGAAACTACAGTATTGAAAAAGGCGTCAAATGCATTGCTTGTAAACACACCGGTCTTTTTTGTCGTGGACCAAGCTGAAAACGGAGACTGTTAAGAACGGTGGAGTAAAAATGTTTTTAAGCGTCGTCTGTGCCATCAACAATGTTTTCATGCAATTTGGTGTAGATTACATCAAACTGCATTCGCCATTCACAAAGAAAACGGTGGTTTACGTCACAAAATTAATAAATTCACAATACTTGTTAAAAATACTATTTTAATAGATTGTAAGGGGGCCTCTAGAAATCACGGGGCTTATATGTTTGGCGGAAAGCATCAAATACAAAACGAAAAGTAAACGAGAACGCTGGTGTGGGTGAAGATATTTTGCTTTGGTTTATTTGTTGGAGGCGAAAACTTATAACTTTTCCGAGCGCATTAGCGCTTTGAGGGACTAAGAAGCGTGCGTTTGCAGACTGTTCCTCCATCCTTACACAAATAATCTTATATAGAAGCAATTTTGATCAACATCTTAGCAGCAGAACTCCACCTTGAAGAGACTGCTTTTATTTTAAAAACTAATTGTGTTTAATTTGCTGTCCGGAAGAGAGTAGAAACAATATGATAGTTGTCATTGAAAACCATTCTAATATCCAAAACAACTGTCTTTCAGGGTATGGTTCGGTTGCCTCTCCAGCGAAAGAAGAAAAAGCAGATAGCAAACAAGACGAAAGTCCACAAAAACAGAGTCCACTAAATGAAAGCTCACAAGAAGTAGTGGATGGACGAAAGATGTTTGAGAATTGGTTATTTGACAAGCTTTCCTTTTTGACAGCCATGGAACTCCAAGTTAGTAGATGTCTCTATACAAAGGCTGTCAGGTTGCAATTTTTTGATATGCACTTAATACCTGTTTTCGAGAGAAACTGTATATTTTGTTTTCCAAGAGAGTGTATGTTTCTCGAGACAGATTCTAGGTAAGTTTTAAGATATCAAGGGAAACAACCTTTTTTCCAGTACCATTTTTCTATACTCAGAATGAACATTTCTTCCATTAATGGACTGATTAGGTATTTATCTCTTTGAATTCAAGAAAGTTCTCACACTCCCTCTTGTTTTCAAAGGTGACGGCTTGATTGTGTTATTTTTACGAACTTTAAAAGAGATCTAGCCTCAGGCTTCTGTCAGGTGCTGAATGCGTGCTTCTCCTAAAAATTGATCACGTCTAATGAATGAACCTTCGAGCGACACTTAGCGTGAAGAAGTTGCACAGATATTACTTGAAATTCTCTGAACTAGTTGAATGTGCTTTAACCCTTTTTCCTTACAATGTAAGGAAATCAAACCCGCAAATCAAACGTTAAGGTCACTCTGATAAGTGACATTAACCCCAAGTAAAGAAGCTCTTGATTGTGAAACAAATTCCCCTGCCAGAACCTTATGAAATATATGAAGAACAGTTTGGAGAAAATACATAGTTAGATTATTTTATTGAGGATAAGGGAGAGCAGCAAATATTAAGCCCTAACTCACGTTTCAGGTTCATATGAAGAGTGCTGTATTATTCCTGCCAGAGAAGCACATTGCTCACGAGTTTGAAACCAACGATATTGCATCTACATTTTCCACCCAATCCTTAAAAACGACAAACAATTCATTTCCACCCACACTGGTCATTTGCCTCCCAAGCTTTAAACTTCTTAGTGCAAACCACGAACCCATGTCCGTTAGGCAATCCCTGCCAGTGAAGAGACATCACAAAGACGCTACACGACGAGAAACGCTACCGTGGACATTAGAAGCAGAAAATCTAGCGGTGTACTCCGTGTACGTGAAGAAAAGCTCATCACTGAATGGAGAGGATCTTCAACCCGTTGTACATTATTTATTGTCAAAAGTGTCATCCACCGCCGTACTTGCATCTGCTCGAACATCATCCGTGCCAAGTTCCTCCCCACTGGCCCCGCTCCAGTTTCTCAAGCCGAGTAACGCGAGTGGGAGAAGGGTTTCCATGCTTGGATTTTGTGTTCACACAGATTTTCAACCAATTGAAGTCAGCTGCTGTGGGAAGCAGGTGAGACTGGTTTAAGTTGAGTTGCATTTAGATTGACCGTCGCTAAACCAAAAAGCGATATCATTGCGACGGCTGATTAGAACACAATGAAGTATCACAAGGGGTCATTGAGAACTTGAGGTTGTTATTGACAAGAGGCGCTTTACACATCAAGCGTGGTTGATGTTGGTTATGCCTGTGATTTGCTAAGGGGATTACGTGAGTTTGCCAGATCCTGAACCAATGCAAAAGGGTCACAATGGGGTCAACCAAAAGCCATAAACGGCCAAAAAATTTACCCGATAGGCGTAAAAATTAACAATTTATAACCAATATTTCGTAAAAAAAAGTTAACCGCTAAAAAATTGGAAGGATTCTAACCGTTAGCCGTCAAATGGCCAAAATTTTAACCGTAAGCCGTAAAAGCCATCACCTCATTGAGACCCTCATGCAACCTCGTATTTCTTACTTTCGACAAGGAAATTGGAAGCGTGTCGTTCGTAATTGTTTTAAGACTGCTTTTACTCTTTTTTCGTTTTCTTAGATGCAGTTAGTCGCCAACTTGTTGGAGGGTCTTCTCACAACCTGCTTTTCAACCCCAACATCTTCCTCTTCCGCCGACACTACTTCCGGTATGCCTACTTCCGTCACCCATCCCACCGCGCCAGCTATGAAACGGACAACCTCTCTTGCTTCATCATCCTTTCAAGACCAAGTAGAGAGTGAGATGGCACCAACCGAAACCGTGTCATCAACGACCTTTTCACAAGTCCAACAGGTATGCCAAAAGCAAAAGGGGGGTGTGTTGATTGGGCATGTCTGCTGAGGTCCTTAAACCCTGATCATGTTAATAGAAAAAAACTAAAATCTAATGTGTAAATTGAGGAATGTCTGCTTCATACGGCCACTACTAATATACTTAGACAGTATATTTGGCGTCAGATTCTGTAGAAAGCAAAAGCACCCGCTAATCTTTTGCAATAACTAAGTAGTCATCTTTTATAATATCATGGTCTTTCTTTTACTTCTTACTTCTTTCAGCCTTCCAACGCCATTCGAGTTTCCCTGTGGTTGCAATGGACTCTTCCTCGAGTCGTTGCTAATCTATATAGTCGATCAGCGGTCGATCATTCGGCTGTATGCGTCAGTGCCGAGTTAGAGGACCTAACAGCTTCAGTTGATTTCAGTGACACCATACTTCAAATGCAGTGCAAGATCGGAGCTTTCAATATTTCACACTTCACACACAGGTGTCTTTTTCAGATGTTTATGTGGTACAATAATGTATCTTGTTAGTGTTAATCATAACTTAAGGCGCACGACGGAATTTAGGTGATGTACGTATGTAACAGACTGGGTTTGAAATGACGAACAAAGTTCTCTGACGGCACGAGGATAGTGATCGTACGCGGACATCTGGGTAATTGGCAGAGACCAGTTTTAATGATAAAGTAGTAGTTTTCTAATTTACGTACTATGCCAAAGTTACAAAAGTGTTCCAAGATAATGCAAAAAACTCCATGTCTTAGTTTTAACACAAACCGAAGTTGCAAAATGTAGGTGTGAACGTCCGCTAAGACTGATTTTGAATTTGTTTTCATTTACAAAGCTCTGATGGTTTCTGGGAACTTGGTCATTTCAACGGCATATTATTATCCTGTAATGACATCATCTCGTCCAAATCACTTTTCACGTCTGCAAGGCGTCCGTCCAGCGGTCGCCGGGAAAATCCAGGCCCAGGAGCGCACGGATTTCTCACGATCATGTACAAACGCTCCTCCCTTCACTTAAAGAGACGCAGATCTTCTTCTGTGGAAAGGACTGGTAAAGAGGAAGACCAATATAAAGACCAGCACGAAGTGCACGTCAATATTCAGCCGTTTGATGTCGTGTTGTGGTGCCCAGCTATCGTTTCGGCTCTTAATACGTTTGATGTAAGCTTGTTAGAGAAGTTTCGTTATTTGTCTGAAGACAAGAATGACGCCGAGAAGACAGAAAATATGTTCATTCCTAAGAACGACGAAGAAGCGGAAAAAGCTGAAAGTCTCACTGTTAATGTTGAACTCTTACCACTTCTTTTTGTCAACATGAGAAATCTAAGATTGTTCATTCCGGGTTTATTCGCTGGGAAGGATCCAAACTCGGCACAGGAATCGGAAAGAATTCATTCTCAAGAGGACATGGCTGTAGTTCAACTTTCAACAGTCGCTGTTTCTCCTCATCCTGACAACCCAAACTCCAGGAAAGTTTTGAATCACAAGTTTTACGAAAAGTTTCGTAAATTCGGTCGTGGCTCCAGGCAAGCCCTGGGCTATGACATCCATGATGTACAGTACCAGATTGATCTGTGCGGGTTTGGCGTGTGGACGGGGAGTTGGGAACAACTCTGCGGGAAACACAAACATGAGGATGACCAGGAACTGGTTGGTATTGCAGTGGACCAGAATCCAGCACTCGAGTGGAACACTCAGATGTGGTATGTGTTTGTTAAAGATGTCGTATTCGGTGGTTTGACATAGAATACGAGCAATCGATAAACCATGCTATATTGGCCTATAATTCAGATGAGGGTGTTCATGAAATGCGCGATGAATTATCGATTGATCAGTCATATAGCGGGTAGTAATGACGTAAACAACATGGTAGTTTCTGTTTATATCTATTTTTCATATGTTCAGTCAAATATCCTGTTCTTGTGAAAGTTTTTCGTTGAAAAGGTCAAGATCAAGTGGCTGATTCATTCAAAGTTGTGTTGGTCTAGTCCGCCGGTCACTTGCACTCTGTTTTCTGTCTCATCCATTTAAATTCAAACCGACTCTTCCAGTTTGAAGTGGAAATGATGAGAAGAGCAGCAACTCTAAACTGAAAATACTGTTATTGGCTAAATAACGAGGAAAATAAATCGAAATGAGCCATCAAAGGAAATATGGTATGATAATCTGGAAATACCAAGATGAAACACAGTTGCAGGTGTGTAATGAATGTACCAGATTGCTTAAAGAATGACCCTATGTTTGGCTTTCTCTCTTTATCAGGCGTGGCACAGAGGAAGTTCGCGTCACTCAAATAATTTCCGGTTCAGACTTTAGAGTGGTTCTTGCTCCCGCGATATCAGTGGAGAAATACGTGGCAGTGGACCGCTCAACAGTGTCTGAAAGAATCCAAGTCTGCGGGTGGTCGCTGGAGTTTAATGTCGTCACAGACGTAGATTGTTTTCTTAACAAGGAACAGGTATATTGACACCAAAAGAATTAGATAATGCACTCATTGTTGTAAACCGGAGAGTAATCGCACATCGTATAGCACAAGTGTACATGTGTTCTTTACTCGAATTACAGTGTATTTACCCAATTAACGCTGAGGCGTTTATCCAATTTTCAGCGTTTCGATGCAGCGTTTATTCAAGGGCTGCTTGTATTTAAAAATCATATCTCTCAAATTAGTCAGCAATAGATAAAACGTAATTATTATTTCAAAGGGAATCGTGGTTAAGTTCCAATAAGTCTTTCTTGGTCAAAATATAAACGGAACCGTACTTCTTTTCCCTTCCAATCCTCGACTACCTTCCCATTGTTGTGGCTGGGTGCAGCCTTCATTGTTTATTTTTCCTCAATTTGCGGCGTTTAATTGAGTAAATACGGTTTTGTCCAGACCCATACAGATGTCATATTCAGAGTCAAGTGAATAGTTTTTGAGGTAGTTTTTTTTTTGGTTAGTCGTTTGTGTGGCTGGCCAGCAACAAACGAGTCGAATTAAATGACCTGTTTTACCAACAGATTGATACTGACCAACTGCAACGGACGAACGCTAAATAGGCTCCATAGCTTTACGGCAAATCTGACAAATCAATTTCCTCAAGCTAAACCTACTTTGCATTCAACTGGCAACTCTCTTAAGGGATTATTATGATTTTTGGGTAACACCAGAACCAGCTTCCCAAGTTGAGGTTATTTAGATACTTAGATACTTAGCAATAATCACGATTTTGAGTAACTAGCACAGAACACAATGTAATTTTTTTTGACAGATTCAGCTGCTTCAGACTCTCTCTGCAGAGAATCTAAAAACCCTCTCCAATTCGTTGAGCGTACCTTTGAATGAGAGCGCCAAAGCGTCTTCTGACTCTTCTGTAGTCCGTGGCCCAGACGATGTCTTTTTGCAAAGTGTTGACAGAATCGACAGCGGGTTTGAGAGCACACGTAGTAATCTGTCTCCAAATTTCAGAAAAGACAGGAGTGGAATTTCAAAATTTCCTGTGGAAAAAGGCTCGTGCAATACGTACAAACCACCTGAAAAACAAAGTGAAGTTCCGTGGGAAGTCTTCCTTACCGGAAGGAAACTATCAGCAGCAGTTTACTCTCAATTTCTACTCGAAGATAAATTCGAAGACAGAGTCTTTGCCTCTAAACAAAGTATGCCGGGGAGGGGCAAATCTATTCAGATTAAACCTTTTTTACGAGTTGAACTGGTTCATCCTGCTCTGATCGTGAACACTCAGTCTAGTGATCCAAGGATTCAGGTTTCCTGTTTTGACATCAGCATCACTGGACCTTCTACTGAAAAAGGTACAAGATTTTCTTGCAAATTTAGTTGCAGCTGAAGGAGCAACGTTTCCGTTCGTGTATCTTCAAAATGTATATGTTGTCTACATTTTTCAAATCGATGCTAGCAATCCGTGTCAGTCATTCTCCTCAATCTTTAACCCTTTCATTCCCAAGATCTCGAATAGTTCTCCTCAATGTCTGTCCTACAATTCTTATGATTTTAGTTCGGAGGATTTGGTATTGGGTAACTGAATAATCCCCTAATAAATAGTTTTCTTGTTTCTCATCACTATTCAGCTCAATATTATAATGATATTGTAAGGAGAAATTCTGTCTTGGTCAGGTATGAGAGTTAAAGGTTTAGACATCCTGGTTTGTTTTGTACCAAATTCTTTGTAGCTTTTTTATTTTCAAGACCATACTGCTATTCTTAAGATACTTTCAAATTAACGTAACTTTGCTCGTTGCCGAAAAAAACTGCCTGTGAAGTGCTTTTTGAGAAGATTGAAAAAATGTATTGCGAGAAAAAGTGGACGTGAAGGGAGATTAGCGTGGAGGAAACAACACCCTGGTAAGGTGGGCTGGCAGAGATGTTGGTTAATACTCTGGAAAACCGACGCAAGCCATTGTTTTTCTTTTGTTCCAGTGTTCAAGCCGCTGCCTGATCCAGCTGATTATACTGAGGATTGGCTTAAAAGTGGAGCTGGGCTCCCTGATCCTCACAGTGGTATTCTGCCATCACTTGTGACTGTAGACATCACAGATTTCCTCTGTGGCAAAGGTAATAAACAGGAATTACTTTCTTACTGATTTAAAAGAATTCTCACAACGGTAATGTCTTCAGAGATTTCATACATTCCTTGTTCACAAAGCGCAAAGTAGACGTGACACAAAATCAGATTCTAATGTAAATGCAACTGTTCTTTTATTTCAGCTGACGTGTTTGTAGAACTGGGCCGTTCTCTTCACCTGAACTTAAACCTTGAAATGGCTGAAGAAATGACAGAATTCCTAGACGGCCTGGTCGTTCTTAAAGAGGAGCATTTAGGAGCCAAGGGTACCCAGATGAGAGCGTCAGGAAGGACATCTCTTTTGAGGTCCTTTTGTTTGAATACCTCGGAAATATTTATTCATCTGGAGGCTCCTCCAATTCCCGGCAAACCCAAACTGCTTGGCAGTCTACTTGGAATTGAGTCAAAAATTTGTCTCAAACTCGATGAACAAGGTATGTTTGAGCAGATCATGTGCGTACTCGTTTTTGTAATTGCCTGTTTTAAGGTTATTCCACAGTGAGTCTGTGGAAAAGAACAAAGATAAAAGCTCTCCGGTCCTCAATTAAGCCTTTAAACCCCAACATCAGTATACATATTCTTCATTATGTTTTCTACACATTCCCTACGGTGCTGAAAATGAGAAAGTGTTTAACAATCAAGAGCTTCCTTGTTGGTGATTATTTCTTATGTTCTCGAGACCCTAACGTGTGGGGGAGAGGGGAGTATTGTAAGGAGAAATTAGATGCTAGTCACTCTTGGGGTTCAAAGGATTAATGAAGTTAACCATCAGAGAATAACGGGGGTAAGTTTCTAAAGAAACTGTGGTGCTGCGTCAGTGGGAGAGTATGGTAGGTAATGTAGTATTAACAACTGAGTTGAAAACGTAAATTGGCCACCATAAAGAGTAAAAAAACTGACGTTTCGAGCGTTAGCCCTTCGTCAATCGCTCTAACGAAGGGCTAACGCTCGAAACGTCAGCTTTTTTACTCTTTATGATGGCTAATTTACGTTTTCAACTCAGTTGTTGACACTAAATTACTAACCATCAGAGATCTTATTATAGGAATCATAAATGTCAACAAAATCTCAGTTTCTTCTCCATGGCTCCAAAAATCTCAGTAGAAAAACATTCCATATTAAAAGAATCGTTATCTAAAAGTTTTTCGCTTGTAACTTTCTGTATCTTGTAGTAAAATCCTCTAAATTCGAGTGGAGGTTAATTTTTTTTCATTCCAAACGTGTATTTATACTATTGTTTGTTTTCGGCATTTCATATACAAGGAAACTTAAAACGAGCAGACACAAGATTGCAGTTACATGGGGTGGGTTTATCTACCTCAGTATACGACAGATGTCGTTCGCTGATTCATCCGTTTAGCTGCTCCGTCGATTTGGAGATGGTTTGGGAGCCTCACAGTCGCGATCTGTATCTGCAGAGGTATGTGTTTAATTTCTAGATAACTTACAGTTTGTTTTCCACCGGAAGCGTGTTACTGCTTTTCAGAGGTGGATCCAAGGAACCCCCTTTCCTCGTCAGACCCGTGGACCTCCTGTCGGACACCAATGTTCAAACGTCAGGATCGCGAGTTACTACTCAGTATGAAGTATTTAATACTTACTTGCCTTGAAAAAAATAACAGCTTATTCTAGGCTGTGGTGTAACAAAAACAGTATTTTTTTTTTCTGAATCAAGGCTGATTCCCTCCCTCTCCCGCCTTCCCTCCTTGTTCTAACTTGCCTCCTTCAAGAAGGGTGATGACCTCCAAGCCGTTTCTGTTACACAAAATTTTGTTGCTGCTACATGTTCTGGTTTTTTGAGAACAAGTTAAAAGCAGACAACATTGTTGTCTGAATGTTTTTGTTGCGTCCTAAATCTTCCTGCTTCACATACCGTCGACGACTTTAAGTTGAGTCGGAAATTCTCCTCTGATGCAATGTTTAAAAACTGGAACCAGAAGTGGCCACAGAAATTAACGTGTGTATTATCACACGTATTAGTTTTTCATTTTTTCCAATTGGACGTCCAAAGTTGTTTTGCAATAGTTTATTTGAAAACCTGGTGGTTGCCAGTTTGTGCTCATATGATAAATATCCTTGTTTTACCGAATAAGCTTTCGCTACTTGTTTTTCTTGCCAGTGGCCGCGGTATTCCTCAGCTCTACGCGGTTATTGAAGCCGGATTCGTACAGGTCGATGTTGGTCAAGAGCACGTGACTTGCCTTAGTGTCCTCGCTGATCTTGCTAAACAGTTTTTCAGTCCAACCACGGTAAATCAAGAAATGGAGGAACATTGTGTTCATAAGAGTGATCTCACACCCGTGAAACCTGAGCGGGTTGTTCTATTTGAGTCTTTTGACGATATTCGGGCTGGCTGCTTTAGATACGTAACTGCCTCAGGTAATGGAGAAAAAAGTGTCATTGAAACGTGTACAAAACAGCCTTTTAGTCTTTCTTAAATTTTGAGTTTACTGACTGGCCTATGTTTCCGTTGCTTTTGCACTAGCAAGGTTGTTCCTGAACGAATTCTGCCCTAAAAGTTTCAACAAATTATGTTTGCCTTGTTACAGGGGAGGGAGAGGCGCATCATCCAGAGCCGTGGGAAGTTGTGTTTACATCGGAATTTAGTGAAAGACCTCCTGCGATGACTTGGAGGTACCCCGAGCCCCGAGCACTGTCTGCGGTTGATATGGTACCCCTGCCTCTGTCGACACCTGTTTTGGTGAACACTTTGAACATGGGCGATGAATATCAGGTATCACATGATATGCTAAAGCATTTTGGAATAATTTTGCTATCTGTGGTGTACACACAAAGTGTGTAAGGTGTAGGTAATTTTTTAGCTCTAAAGAATTAACGAGTTATCCAAGTTGTAGCCAAAAGCTAATTCAAGTGTTCTTAATTTTGCTTTTATTCTTCTCAGGTACCGTGTGTTCTTCGGTATTGGGATCCAACTCAGAAATGTTTCATTACTTACAAAGAGTTCACCCTGTCGGAGAATAATGCAACTCACATTCCACTCCCTGATCCCTCTAAGGCCCACCCCGCAGAAGTGATTGTCGCTGCCGAGTGGCAGATGGTAGTAGACGTGACGGTGGACATTGAATACCCGGATGATAGAAGGTTCGTGACACAGTCACACAGTTAATTTGTATTTATGAATAAGGGAGACTAATATGGTGAACTTGATCCTAGAATTCTCCATTTTTAAGTTTTTGCACTGTCGTCTCGTTGGTGATTTACCTGTAAAAGAAAACAAACATTGATGCGTAAGGTGATAGGTCTGTTCCAGTTGTTCTTGTTGATTGATAGTCTTATTGGTAGCTGTTCTTTCGGATGTCGCGTAGGGCTCCTAAGTAAATCTTTTGTGATACATTACAGACCTTTACTAGGTTTGATCTTCAGGGGTGAGTAACGCTCATACCAACAAAGTGGCGGCCGGAGGCTCCGTAGTGAAGCAAATCGTGAAAAAAGCTATCTAGATGCGTATGGTTCTTGGCGATCTCAGCTGTTTTGTCTGCAGTTAAAGGTTCAGGGTTATTATCTTGTGTTTCCTTGACTAAGTACTTTAGTAGGCAAACTTTTATTGTTTTTTCACAGCCACGATGATGATGATTACATAACCACCTCTTATGCGTCTCCATACCGGTCTCTACTGAGTGCTGCTTCACTGGCAGCTTCTGTCAAAGTGAACTCTGTGGTGAAGCCGGAACTCAATCCCGCCTTGTCAGCTCAGCTGAATATCAGCATGTTACAAGTCAAGTTCACCAATCACCTGCACGCGATCGGCCGAGGTAAGATAAAGATTATTCTGTCTTTTCTGCTTATATGGTCTGTTTTAACGTAAACTTTCTCGAATATAGAAGAACACTTCTCGTTCAGCTCTTCTTCTTTTTCTGTATGCATTGGAACTGTTATCATTTTAGTAGACTGTTAAAAAGAAAAAGAACGGTTAAAGCCGTTGTGTGGTAGAGAACAACTGCTCAGAAAATTTGGGAGAATATAAGCAATTCTTCGGAGACTGCCTTTGAAAATGGTGTGCTGAAAAAGTAACTCTTTAACAACATCTCCTTCACTTCTGGTTTACAAAGGTTTGCTCGGCTCTTAAGTTTAAAAAAAAAAGGACGAAATTTCTGTAGTTAATTCGGGCTTCGCCCTCATCAACTATCACAGGATAGAAACATCGAGCTCGTAAGCTTATTTTTACAATTATGGGCTGGTGAGGGGCAGTGTTACAGTTTCTGTCTAGCCCAACGCATGAGCCGTGTATGGCTCGTACCCAGACTTTTCAAATCACAATCCAGCGCCTGTACACTCACTCCCAAGAACTCGTTTATTAAAGTAACTATTTCGTTCTTACATTTGCAGTTATTCCCCAGTACCTAAGGCAGTTTACTATAGATCCCTTTCTCCCAACGGACCAAGAATTTTTACTTCTGAGCGTCGAGGGGCTCAGTGGTGTCATCAAGGATGTTGGAGGGACTGGAGGGTTCTTACAAGTTCAGGCAGAGTGGAACTGCCACGCGCAGGTGCTGGACTATGGGGACCTTACCCATAGACCTCTCTTGAGCCCTTTCGATGTGGGCTTTACCGTGGCCATGTACCACGAAGGAAGAGTAAGACAGTCGTTCCTGTGGTAATTTACATCAGAAAAATTTAAGATTGATAACACAAAAAGAATTCGTAATCAAGAGGAAAATGCCTTTGGTTGCTTGCTAAGTATCGATTTGAATGTTCTCAGCAACAATGTGGCTGTTTGGAGTTAGTCTCAGCTTTCGTTCACCTTGATAAACTACTCGTTATCAGCTTTGTAATAACAATTGTAGAGGAATCAGTATTTTATGCTTTTTTAATTGGGTTGTACTTTATTTCATTTTTACTCTTATAGGGGTTGGGAACGTGAAGCCAACGTTGATAATTTTCCATTCGCTTCCAAATGAATTTCTGTGTC
The DNA here is from genome assembly GCF_036669915.1 of Pocillopora verrucosa. Taxonomy (NCBI): domain Eukaryota; kingdom Metazoa; phylum Cnidaria; class Anthozoa; order Scleractinia; family Pocilloporidae; genus Pocillopora; species Pocillopora verrucosa. The sequence goes on along the minus strand of NC_089315.1, from coordinate 22,920,232 downwards.
AATTGAAGTTCTAAGGAAAGAATCCATGATTCTCATCTTTCATATCATTCATTTGTCTGTCCCCAAATTAATCTTCGTTTTTAACTTAAATTTGTTATGTTGTTTCTCTCGGTTGCTTTGATGTTATTCTCTTATTACGTAGACCATGCCCCCTAAAGCCGAAGATCGCCCCGCGGCTCCCCCTGTGTGGATTGATGCTAGTCTTGAAGCGGGAACAATCTTGGCACATGTCAGTCAAAGTACAATCCACACAATCGCACTGTCCGCCACGGCTTGGTGTCAAACTGGACAGAGTGAGGCTCAGAGGGTTATTTTTAACCATTACGTTATCTGCAATGACACCAACGAGGCTCTGAGATTTGGTCAGGTGAGGAAGGAATGTGTTAGGAATGACGGGTTGCTGATGTTGTTGTTGCTTGCTACCTTTACTACGGTAGAAATACGTTTTGAATTCTGGAATAACGATTTCTACGGAGCAGAAAAAAGGAGTCTCGTCTGAAGAAGCGCTTGTTCACTAATTTTATCCAATTCCAGCACTGTTGTTTCGTTGACAGCACTGTAAAATGAAGACAGGACTGTAATTTGGTGTAATTTTGACCATTCAGTTACTGTAGTATTTGAGACGTTTACTGATACTTTAGTATAGTTTTATTCGTTTTAAACAAGTAATTTGAAGTATTATGTACTGCATAAGAACCACTTATTCTACCGTCTGTGATTGGTCACTCTCTGAACCAACATTACCATTTAGATTGGCTGTTGTGATCAAGATACAGCAAGCCATTGAAGAGTGCTCATATTGTTATTTTTTCCCACGCCTACTTTCAGGTGGACACAGACGAGTCATTGTTATTAATGAGCCGTCACGTGCATGCGTATAGTTGGCGAACACCACATACTGTGAAGGCCTGCCCCAGGCTACACGTGTGTATCGAGACCGAGGGAGACTGGCGCTGGTCAGAACCTTTTGATATTGATACTGTTGGCGTGTTTAGTCGAACTATTCATCATCGTCTACACAGTGCAACTCTGTTCATCGAAGTTAAACAGCTTTCTGGTATGCAGAAGCAAGTAAGTCTTTCAAAACATCTACTGTCAGAATCGGCAAGGATAATTGCTCAATAAACTTCTTCTATAAATGGCAAGCTTTATTATCGTTCTGTAATGTGGATGCAAATGCGCCTTCTCGTAGATTTTCCGCGACTCCTTAACCCCCAAGTACTGATGTCATTGGTTGATAAGTGATTCCGTGCACGAGTTTCAATGTATTTCGTCAAGTATACATTTCCATCATACGTTTCCCCTCATTGAATGTGATTTATGTGTTGGAAAAGCACGTGATCTGGGCGTAGCAAAAGCCGATGGCGTGATGCTTTTGCGCTATACGTCAATGAAGTCAGCCGATTTTTACAAATGTGTTGACCAAAAGATTGAAGTTTAACGTAGTGGGCGTCATTTGCCATTACTAAGTTAATGGTAAGGGGAAGTCCCGTGTTTCAACTTCAGGATTTCCTTTTGGAGGTTAAGGCTATGCTTTTGAGTAAATTTCAGCAAAATATATTCAGCCGTTTCAGAATTATGATTGTTCTAAGCTTTTTGTTGATTTATCAGCTGCGACATGATACTGTTTACATACGCACAAAGAACAGAAATGGGCTATATTTCCTACGTGGACTTAAAACTGTGCTTTTTTCACAATTTTTTTTGTCTGTTTTTTTTCAGGTTATCATTCGCGGAAGTCATATCATTGTTAGTCGCCTTTCAATCGATATTGATGTGCAGATTCTTACCAACCCCTCCCTGAACACTGAACAGTCATCCAAAGCCCGTTACCAGGTACTGTTGATAAAATTAGGGATGATAAAGCAATTTTCAATCGAGTTTCGAAAGTAATCTGGGATTGCATTGGTTTTGCTTTACTTTACTCTGTGATTGGTCCGCAAAACTGGCGCCATTCCCTCGATCAATCAGATACAAAACTAATACCAATCACTACTTGGTCGTCACACGCGTTTTCCCGCGCTTCAGCCGGGCTGTTTGGTTGGTTTTACTCTGCGTTCTCATTGGCTCTTTGGACATATTCATTTCCTCTGATTGGCCGTCGTGATAAGAATAATCAACGATGGAGAGGATAAAAGAATTATAAATGGTGAACTTGAAAAATCTTTTCAACCATTTTAAGTTCCGCCACTTGATTGTGATGTAGTTCCTCAAGTATCCAAAAGCTATAATTCTTAGGAAAATTAACTTTGGTTTTGATAATGGTGTTGAAAACCACCATTTAAAAAGTCTGCTCAATTTAGGTTCTTGAGGATGTTTCCCTGCCAGCCAACACAACATTGCCATCTTATGTCATTTCCCACGGCGGCCTAGCAGGCATGCGCATTCGTATTCCTAACGTTACCACGTGGTCTGACGCGTTACCACTGGAGTATGGAGAGGGAGAGAGTACAGGGCATCATTGTATTGTGCAGGTAATTATGGGCATATATTTTGATCTATTTATGTTTATGAGTTTGCTAAATCAATCATGGAGATGACAAGCGGCACCGAAAGTGAACGCTCCTGTCAATCAGATCATGACTGCTTTTTGTCCCTGACTCAGAGCCCACTTGGGAAACTAAATCATGATGCATCCATCAATTGAAAATAGGGGAAAAGCTCAGGCAAAATAGTAAAATTTCAATCCCCTTTTGTACTTTACTTTCTACATTTTCTGTCTCTAAATCTTGATTTTTCCAGTGCGAACTACTGTGAAGGACGTCGCACGGCTTTGAAATTTTTATAGGAATTAATTTCCATTGATTTCATGTGGCTGTCAATTTGACTGTTAATACCTTTGCACTTTACTCGACGTCGTTTTGAAAATAGGCTTCATCCGAACGAGCCTAAGGCAGAACTTTGCTCTTGAAAGAAAGGCCTTTGGTGAAAAGCTGTTTACTTTTTTACAGCTTCTCGGAGTTAAAGATTTCCAGACGTTTTATTTCTGGTACAACTTAGAGAAACCTGGATCTCCAGATCAGATTAAGGTAAGCATTTCTCTTTACCTTTGGGCTGCATCTTGATTTTGGTGTGCAGGATGTGACCAATTGTACGACAGTTGGATTTCATTTTTGATTGATATTGAAATAATCAAAAGCAATTTTTTGGGTGTGCGGCGTCAAATAATCTACAAGTAGGAGTGTGTTGGTGAACGCCAAAGGTCGTTGTCCGCCAAAGTCAGTGTTTGAAGAAATAAAAGCATGGGATTTCTCCGTTGCATTCTTTTAAGTCTGAGTTGGCAAGTTTTGCATGGCCCTTTGAGCTATTTTTGTTTCCAGTGGCGCTTTAAAAACGTTTTATTACCGAAATTTGAGTTTGTGTCCTTGCCTCAAAAATCTTGAAGTGTCGTGCGAAATAAAACGCCACAACACTGCGTTTTATATGAAAAAATTGGTAAGAATTTTCTTTCAAAAGGAAAAGTTAGACGAGGGTGTTGGTCTTGCATAGATTTGACTTTTGTTCTGCAAGACTGTAGAATTTCACTGCTCCTCTATTATCTTATTGACATTGCTTTCTAGGTGACCTTATCTCCTCTGTTTGTTATGCGGAGCCATCTGCCCGAACCAGTCCTCATGAATGTATTCACGGCCAATACGAACTCGGCTTCAGTCCTTCAACTGCAAGGCCGAGCACGTGAACAACAGATGTATAGCCTAATTCCGAACTCGTGGCATCACCTGACTTTTCAATTTACTGGCTCAAGTAAATGGTCCAGTCCCTCTGTACCACTGAATACCACACTGATAGAATTAGCCAATAGGATGAACAATAGTGACGATAAGGAAGAGGACAGACCGCTGGCTGATATTTGGCCGTACTGTGAGAATCATCAGTATTTTCGGTAAAGGCAAACACTGTTGTACCTCTGTTACTAACTGGGACATCTGTACCATATTGAAGAAAAGAATTATCCAGAAACCTCCTACATTTTTATTTCCGCCGGTAGAGGAGAGTATTTACAGGTTAACGCACTTAGCGAATGATTATCGGGATTTGACAGAGAAACTTCAATACTCGGCTTGCCGAGTGCGGTATTGACAATTTCGAGTTCATTGTTTGTGAACGAGTACAGGTAAATCCTGATAATTCACGAGTAATGAGTTCGTCCACATTTTTATTATTCAAATTGAATACACTGCACAAAGAAACAGTGCATTGAAACCACTATATGCTGAACTGTTGACAACAGGTAAAAACGCGTTAACTAACTTGAATGAAGAATTTAAAATTCGCAACCTTTCCTTTCAAAACAGATATTCCCCAAGCAGTTGCCTTCTTGGTGTTTCTAGGTATTGCATTATCATTTAGAGAATCACTAACCGCATCTGACAAATCGTCCAACTTTGAGTCAGCCGTAGCTATGGTGTAAGGACAGTGGTGGGTTGAATTTACACCACGGCTATTACACCACGATAATGACGTCAAGGAGGTTGTTTCGTGACAACCCAGTATCACGTGATACAAGTCAATCAATCAGAAAATCGGAATTCGTACAGTGTATAAAAGTTGAATAATAAATAAAATTACTCCGAGCCTTTTTTCCGCACCAAATTTAGGACACTGTGTATATACTCACATTGTCTTTTTGGAAGGAGGGAAATTTATCTTAGACACATTTTCCAAAATCAGGTCTTGATACTACTTTTCAAAATATTTTTTTAGGCGATGTGATGTTATATCAGAGGAGAAACAAGAGTCTTCTCTGGTGAAGAATTTATCACTTGGTGGTGACGTGAACGAGGATAAAACACAACTTGGAACCAAGATAGATGCACCTTCTCAAGGTCAAAGTTGTTTGTTATGTGATTCGTATGACTTTGCTTTATTTTTTAATGTGTTAAGAAACTTATGACAACCGGAATGAGAGGATAGGTGTCATGCTTTGTTTGAAACAATAATTTAACTCTACAGGCTGACAGTTTCAAGACGTAAAGAGAGAATTGTTACTGTGCTTTAATACTTTCACTCACAAGAACCCGTGAGAAATTCTCATTATTGTGTGTCATACAATTCTTATGTTGTTAGTTTGGAGAGTTTGGTGTTGGATCAACCGATAATCAATCCTCTAATTGATATTTTCCTTTATTCTTATCACTTGTCTGCTTGATATTGTATGGATATTGTAAGGAGAAATTCCGTTTTGGTCAGTCATAGGGGTTGAAGGGTTAACCAAGGGAAGGCCATGCATAACACATCACAGAACGACAAAAGGCAAAAAACAGCAACAACAACAAAATAAAAACGCAAATGACCGCCCGACTGATTGCACGCGAAATTTTGAGTGTAGCAACAACCTGGCTCTACAAATTATCTTCATAACCGCCATCATCCATGATTTTAGAGAATGTAATGCTTTTACTTGCAATTTATTTCTTTGTACAGATATGCGTGAAAACCCGTCCTCAATCCCTGCTATTGAGGTACAGTGCCGCGTGATAAAACGGTGGCCTCATCTCAGCTCGCTATTGGTTGAAGTATTACCCTGGTGTTTGCTGGTTAACAACATTGCTGTGCATGTGATCATCAGGGACCTGGAACGAGACGTTGATATAGATTTGCCGAGTGGCTCAGTCGTGGCGCCTCACAGAATCACAGTATGAGAACTCATATTGTTTTTGAGAATTATTAAATCGTCCTAATCAACCATAGTACATTACGCGCCTATACTGTTAAATCCGTCACTTTCACTCGTCATTGTTTTGGTTTGTTTTTTTTTTTTTTATTCGCGGTTCTCAAACATGTGCATCCTTGCAGGCGTATTCTATCAGCGACTTAACTTTGGTGTTTTCGATATCAAATCACAAAACTCAACTTTTTAGGTTGAAAAGAAAGGTTTCTTTTTAACTTGACACAATAGTAGCTTTTTCCTAAGTTGACACCTGTGGAAATTTGAATGTCATTTTTGTTTATATGCCAAAACACAGCTTTAAATTATTCTTGGAACATGTTAGCAACTAGCACATCATTTAATCAATGCTCAAACATAATGAAAACGAGGAGCAGGTTTTTTTTTTTGTTTGTTTTTTTTTTTTGTTCTTTTGAACCAATTGACTGTCTAGAAATTATTTACTCAGGGAAAAGTGAAGTTTGGTGCTTATTTTGGAAACAAAGATGGCAGTTGGTCCGAAGCAGTGTCTCTTCCATCGGATTCACCCAGCACTCGAGAGGCATCCTCAAACGATGTCGATGAAGGCCTGTCTGTTCCGATCGCTTTCGTGTTGAGTTCGGGTGATATTCGTGGTGCTCGTTGGACCGTTACATCTCGGATGTGTCGGGGAATCAAGATCGTATCAGTTGAGCAGAGATTTCAAATGATAAACAATTTTGGAAAGCCTTTAGTTGTCCATCCTGTTCTAGTGACCTCTGGCAAAAAGGTAATCAATGATCATTCTAATTTGTATTATCTTTTAGCAAATGTCGAACTCGACTAACAACACACACTCTCTTCAAAGCTTTTTCTCATATTTTTATGCTGAGTGTTTTTAAAGTTCTTTTATATCTCTATCATCCAATTGGGTGGAGGAAAGAATTAATGTATTCAATAACTTTTCCAACGTTTTCTTTCAAGGAGAAAAGTGAAGCCTCCTTGCGAAGTAAATTACCGTTCAAAACTCGATGTAGTCTAAGAATTTCTAGATTTTTTGAAAAAGACGACCGCAGCTCCATGTTGACAATCGCTGGCTTTGGAGCGGAGGGGATTGGAGGGGGGGAGGACTTGGAAAATACTTCAAAGTTATTATGTAACGATTGGGTAAGCGGCTTAACAAATTACTGTCTAAACAAAGACTATGGTATCCATGGTTTGTGGGGTTTTTTTTTAACAAGGATTATTAATAGTAATGTGTCGAAAATAATCCGATTTGCATTGGTTTGTCTTTCCTTCGCTCCGTAATTGGTCCTGAGATCACTCGCTACCGTCACTAGTCAGATATAAAATTAACGTCGGAGTCCATTTACATTCGTTTTTTCAGAGTTCTCGTTTACCCAATGTGATATTTACTCTGTGTTTGATTCATTATGATTAACTAGGCACTCTTCCACTGTAGTAACTATTGCAGCTCCTGCTTTTCCCAAACAAGGGATTTAATCTGTGAAATAGGCTTCCTAACCAGGATGCTCATTCCTTAAATCAACAGATACCAGTGGATAATCTGACCCGAGCTATTGCAGTTAGTTTGTCCAGCGATCCCAAGCAGTTTATGCCTATCACCTCTTGGGACGTGCCTTCTTCCACCGCCGTAGTAGTCAATGAAGAAGGGGAATCTTCATTTAGTGGACAAACATCTCCTGTGTTGTTTCTCGCCTTTGAAAAAGAACCGCAGTCTTCAACTAGTGAGGTGAAAAACCTTAAATGGTCACGTGCTGTGCTGGTCACGCCAGAAGTAACTCGTCAATCCGTGGCAGTATCCGTCGATGATAGCGCTACACTCCCTGTAGTTGTGACGTCACACGTTGCCAACGGTGTAGTCAACATTGTTGTCTCCCCAGATCCATCACCCCGTCTGCTTCTCCAAAACGACTGCCCCTTCACACTTCAGTTTGGGCAGGCAATACCTCCGCAAAGCCCCAGCCACGTCAGTGATTCTCCGGAAAAGATTGTGGTCGTGGAACAAATGCAGGGATTGGGTGAGATTCCCGCAATTGTGGCCTTCAGTTCCACTTACTATGAACTTCCTGTCATGCGCGAATGGTTTGCTACTTCCAGTGAGGTACAGAGGCTTCCCGAATTGCACATCCAAGCGTTGTACGACGTGAACGTGGCAGAAATATCAGAGGAAGAAGGTGAGCGGGGAGAGCTAGCTGCTGAGATGACAACTGAAGTTCCTCAAGGGTGGAGTAATGGCTTTGACTTGAACTCTTTAAGGGAGGTGTGTGTCAACTTGCCTGGGAGGGGACAGGTTCTATTGACTGTAACTCAAGAAAGACTTTGTACCTGCGTTAAGGTCCAACCGTTAGAAAAAGATCGTGCGAGGGACAATACAGTTCAAAGTGTATCGCCTGTCTCACCAGTCATCCATGCTGATTTATTCATTTGTCAGGTAGGGGTGACGATTATAGATGAAGTTACGAACTTCCGAAATCCTTACGAAGTTTTCCGAATAACTGCTGAAGGTGTCTCCGTGAAACATTCTGCGGAAGAAACTTTGAGGGATAGAAGTCATGATTTCCGGGACTTGTCTTTGTGCGTTGGAGCAGTTCAGGTCGATAATCAATTGCAAGACGACATGTACGAGTTTTCAGTGATTCTAACACCAAGCAATGCTCCAATGACGATTAAGAGAGTGCCGTCGCAGCGAAGACCTGGTCATCGCTCAAGAGCTAAGCCGCTGGTCAGTATCAAAATTGTGTATGAGCCTGGTCCGAGCGCAGAAGACATATTCCTCAGCTCTGTATGTGTTACTCTTCAACCCCTGACAATGTACATCGAGGACACTTTTCTTTATCGTCTAGGGGATATGGCCGTATCATTTCTGCCTCCTCTTCTTTACCACTCGTCAACGTCAGTTAGTCACTTGGAGGGTGATCGACATAAAATTCTAAATGCAGCTTGTGCAAATGTTCGACCAATCTTAATGGGCGAGCTGAAAATAACTCCCGTAACGTTTAGCGTCACTCTCCACGGCTCTGCCAAGCTCTTTTTGTCTGTTGATGATTCTCCTCTATCTCTTGGCCAGTTTCACATGTCTCCGGTTTATCTCCCAAGTTCTGCCCTCGTTCAGAAGCTCACTTATCATTACGTGACCGCAGCGCTATTCAAGGCGGGCTGGGTATTGGGTTCTCTTGAACTTCTCGGGAATCCCGCAGGTTTAGTGAGAAGCTTTAGTCAAGGGGTAGCTGATTTCTTTTATTTACCTTATGACGGGCTGACTCGCGGGCCTGGCGCGTTCGTGTCGGGCATGTCCCGAGGCATGTCGTCTTTCGTTAGGCATCTTTCCACCGGTGCATTGACGTCCATCACGAGTCTTGCGTCAAGTATGGCTCGGAACCTGGATCGACTAAGTATGGATCGCGAATATCTCCGACTGCTAGAGGAGCAAAGATGCAGAAGACCAAAGAAAGTGCTAACAGGTACAATTTAGTTGTTTTTTTTCTTCTTCCACTTTATGTTAAACCTAAGGACTGTCTTCTGTGAAGCAGCAGTTAAACTAGCACAATGAAACCTCCAGTACGAAAACGTCTACAGGACTAGAGATAATGATCCTTGCTAAGAGATGTCTCTTCGAAAAGGTAACAAGTACAGAAGTCAGTGCAGTGTTTGACTCACTCGCCACCACCTTTTGTGTCCCATGGTCGGTTTTACCGCTGTTAAGGTATCCCAAAAAAGGAGTTTCATTGTCCTTTCTGTCATTCTCTCGAGTAATGTTATTGATCCACGCCCCAAAGGGGGCTCGTGCCTTAACAGGATTTGATAATCGAGCACCGGGTTACTGAATCTCAGAGACAAAGCACGACAAAGTGGGTCGTGAGAAGTTTCATAAGTTTGGCGCTTATTTGGTGTATTGCTCGAACGTTTCTCTTCAAAGCCAAGGTGGCCGTAAGCCTAAGATTAAATTATCTTTCGCAGGATTATCGAAAGGGCTTGGAGGATTCGGTCTCAGTCTCCTAGGCGCTGTAGCGGGTATAGTAGATCAGCCCATCCAGGGAATACGGCAAGCTAATGATGTAAGAGAAGCGGCCAGTGGTGTCATTACTGGTGTAGGAAAGGGCCTAATAGGTGTGGTTACCAAGCCATTGGGTGGCGCCATGGAGCTGGTGTCACAGACTGGGCAGGGAATCCTACAGGGGGCTGGTTTAACAGAGCTGCCAAATCGACTCTTCGATCCTGGAGAAAGGTTGGCGTTTTCTGCGAAGAACAGCCATTTGAAGTACTTCTGGTAAGGCGTCTTGTGTTTCTCTCGATTTTTCAGTTTCATAGCAGTTCTGTTTCCCGCTTATTTTCGTTAAGTTCAGCCGTATATTTTACTACAAGGTTTATATTTGCAACAATTGTAACAATGATTAGTGTTTTTATGGCAAGGACCATTTCTTTATACTGACGGTATTCCATAGAGATCACTTTATTTGGCTTTTACTTTTCTTGCCTATCGTTGCATACTTACACCACTGCATCGTTGCACTGTTGCAGAGAAGCTGTTACCAAACTGCTTTAACTGACTTAAAGTTCAAAATCAAAGCATTTGCTGCAGCTTTATCTCTCATTGGGAAGATGAGTTTGGAAACCTACTTTATCTAAGAACCATACATTCGTTTTATATTCTCAGGAAAATGCTGCACAATCAGGAAGATCTTGATCTTCTTCTTCACTTGGAAGCGACTGTTGTGATGTCATCTGGGCATGACTATGATGGAACTTTACTGCTAACCAGAGATACGTTATTCATTGTGGGCCAGGCCGCAGATACCATCCAGCAAACTCTCTTTATTAAGGACATTGACTTAAAAGAGGATGAAGAAGACAATAGGAGTGTTGCCGTTGTAAACCAAATAGTTATTGCAAAGGACGAGAGCGAAGAGGCGGATGGAGTGCATGACAGTGGTGACCCAGACCGCTTGAGGCAGTTCCTTAAAGATGCGCGGGCTCAGGCATTAGAGCAAATGGCTACCCTGGATAGCTCTGACAGTAATTTGACTTCTCCTGGTCAGAAGTTCGTTTTGCTTGTTGACCCTATCTTAAGAAGAACACTTTTGTTACAGTTTCAATCGGCTAAGAGGAACTTAATTTCAGACTCGTAGCTTCCCTGTCCACATGAAAGGGCTCTTTTGTCAGCTGGACGAAATCTTGAGACACATCTGTTTTTGTGGAGAAAATAACCGCGAAATTAAACGCCGCGCTAACCCTAAGCCAACCATCCCCAGTCAAATGGAAATTTTTTGCGCGTAACTTTTAAATTGATAATTTACATTCTTCAAAGTAGGGTTCATTTTAAACATCTACGAATCATCTCCTGTGTAAACCCCCTGGTGAAAAACCCGAAAAGTAAGAAAATTTGAAAATGTTAGGCTTTTTCTTGTTTATTTTCTACAGCTTGATACATAAGGCCTTCTAAGCAAAAATATCGCAAATTCACGGGAAAACTCTTCTGAACAATTTGCTTGCCACTCGCTATCATGAAGTGTTAAATAATTCCTGTAAGGGGATTATAATTGTATATGATGAGGTATGATCACAAGGTATGATTATTGCCAGGGTATTTGAAATGGAAAACATTTTCAATACGAATTTGTTCCTAGGGAATATAATTTATCTCGATTTTATAGTACAGATATTAGTGTTAAGAAGTGTGGCTTACACTTGCTATCATATTTAAGTGCACTATCCTAGCTGAATTAGGAATAATCAAGGTTCTTGGTGGGAAGAAATTGTTGAACAATATTCAAACGAATCACTTTAGTTTATAAATATGCAGAGGAGTAATTTGTAAACAGGGGGTTGGAAATGTTTGTACCACAGATGCACAGAATAATCATTCAAATAAAGTTGTCTGAATTTGATTACATGGATACTTATGAAAATTTACGCATTGCGGTATACTGCGTTCAAATGTTCTTATAATTGTGGTGTGGTTTTTTTGTAAAAATTTATTTCAGTTTTCGAGAAATAATTTTTTTCGTTCGACCGCTCAAATATGCAAATTTTCACCCTGAATATTACCCGAGTTGTGTGACCTGATGTAACCAATGTATTAGACCTACGGTATTTCTGTGAACATAATCCTCTGTTTTATCATCTAAACTTAATCCCCTGTCGTTATTGAAGCTGGCAAAGAAATATTTATTTTTTGGTGAATATTTTTGTCCGACATACTTTTCCTATGTCGAAAAGTAGCATCAAAACAAAGACAGTTTTAACAATGACCGATATGACAGAATCTACTGAGCTTCAAGCTTTTAAAAGACCAAAGGATGGTTATAAAGTTACTGTAAAAATTTCCTTGTGTATTTGTGTTGTTCTATGATCTTGAGACGAACTCTGCCAGTTGACTGAAATGCCACACACGGTCCCCCTTGCAGATTATTTTCGGCCATTGTGTGACATCCAACAAGAGCCAACATGAACGAAAAAGGAACTGATGTTCAAGAAGCCGATATTGATCCTGTTTTGTTTTAAAGGAAAAAAGGCAATTCTCTTCGTCATTCACTTAAATTCACAACTGACATTTATGCTGCTATGTTAGAGTTAACTTCGACCAGGTCCCAGTGATTTCGTGTCGCAATCAAATGCGTCAAGCGACATTTAAAAACTTGCGCGGTAACACGCATTTAGCGTGAAACACCACGACCACCGTTCAGCATTGAAATTGAGCATGTACTGATTTAAAGAACCGCAACAATATAACGAGAGATTCATGGCTTAAATGTTGTGTGGTGTTCTGAGAAGTTGATTTCTTGCAATATGTGTTGAGTGAATCCTCCTCCCCAGGCCCTCGAACGAATGGCTTCTACTCATGAACGCTCCTCTGACAGTAGAGAATTAAAACTAGCGTTTCCAAATGTCTCGCTAATAAAACAGGATGATTAGCTTTGTAAATTATTTACAAAGCTGATCATTCAGCTCCCCATTCCATGCCTTGAATTTGAAATTATTGCCCCAGCTGCTAATTCGTATGTATTTTCAGGCGATGATCTTACAGGGTACATGTTATACCCCATGTAATAGATGAATATTCAAAGAGACAGTGATTGTTGGCTTTTACTTGAGCTATTGTCAAGTTTATAACGACAGTTTATTTTAATTCTTAACTCTACTGCACTTGAGCTGTGCAGAGCACGACACTGGGTTAAAAACCTGAATTACCGATTTATTTCAATGATTCACTTCCTGTTTGAACGTGATGTACATATACACGTGATTCTAAAAGAAAAGATATCTACCTACTAACCGTTAAGGGTCTAATGCCATGAAATTTAATCACCAAGTGTCAAGATCGGAATATTTTAACCGTCAACCGTCAAAGGTATCCTCCTTTTGAGACCTTTGAGGAAGAACGGGCCATTGGTTGGCATGAGAACGAAAATGACTGGGAAAATGACATTTTATTGGCTGTCTGATGTGAGTGACGTAGAACGTTTGCAGGGAAAAACTCAAAGGACGAACAGAGGAAACTAAATTTACTTTTAAAGAAAGACACTGAAGGCTGCCGATCACGGTAAGTGCTGTCTGTTTAAAAACAAGTGATACTATGCTATATATATATGTATTCACTACTGTTGTTTTTACTTAAGACTTTGGAATTTAAGCGTCCCATCAAGTCTCGATCATGTCGTTGATGCTACTTGGCAGAAGGGAATTCTGATATCTGCGATGGAAAATGAAAAGTCAAGAGTCCGCAAAAAAACAGTTACAAGCAGTGTGTATGATGTGACGTTTTGAAATCCATTTAAAACTAATAGGCTCGATCAATAAATAGTTTTAAACCAGCGCTAGTAAATTGGAAATCGAATATCTATAACAGGAGTGTAACTGAGACCATTTACATTTCCTATCAATGGAAGGAAGGCGAGATGTAGGTCACCCGAATATTATGTATTCGATCTTTTGTACATTTATTTCAGTTTTCCACGTCTTTCTTTCATTATTGGTGATGGATTTGAACCTGCAAAGATAAAACCATTCACTTTATTTTACAGGAAACGACAAGCCTCAGTGTTCATTCCTTTTGAGCGGTTGGATTTTCATCAAGTGATCAATCACAGCACAATTGAAGCTTTTTCCTGTAAAAGGTAAGCTATCTGTGTGCGATGATAGAATCTTTTCATTTTCTAGCGGGTGAAACCTGCGTGATGGAGACAAAGACTTTGTATGAAACACAGGTGGGCTTTTACGGGCGTTGTTGTCTAAACCGACCGCACATCTACCCAAGTGTTGCCATTAGAGGTATCTATCTAGATAAGGATAAAAAATCGAGACAATCAGGGTTAACTACAGAGGTTTCAGGTAGACAATTAACAATTGATATGTCTCTCACGGATTTGGAATTTGACATTACTGCACTGAGAGTTCATTCGAATCATGATACAAACTCTTCACAGCTAAGGCTAAGTTTTTATACTCGAAAATTTTGCGAACAACTCAGCTCTCAAAATTCTCGAATTACTTTGAAGAACATTTAATGTTTATTTATTGATGTTAGGATGATTTGATTATTCAGAAACTGAAAGAGTTTCACTTTCCGAAACTAAACCTTGTGAGGTGAGAGCACAAATTTCAAATAAAAGAAGCAATCAACCTCTTTTTATAGATGCAAATTACGTTGTTATTTCATTTTCTCACTATTATGGTCTGTTATCTATGTACCTTTAAACCAGTCACACAACTTATCTTTTAACGGAAGGGAGGGAAGGGGGCTGCACCTGTGTTTCATTGGAAATTATTGTTCTCTTATACATTGAGCGAAAAGAAAAATTGTCGCTTCGTGGTGGCCTTCAATGACCATGACTTGATTGTTGTGTAATCTGCGGCTAAAAAACGTCCTAGGAGCTGATTTCGAAAATGCATGCGATCACTGTACGCTTTTGGTCAATCAGAAAAGAGGTAGTGAGTTGAATGTTTAATAATATTCATTAAATTACGTTCGAATTCTTTGCCCGCTGAACGGTCGAATAATTCAGTGCCAGTGGGCAAGTGAGTAGCGCTCCCTTTCCAAGTCCAAACAGGATAGATGAAGTCGCAGCTCCTACATTGAGCTGCAGGAATTTTAGTTCGAAATTATGGCGAATAACTCTTTCCTGCTGAACCAGTTCCTGTGTTTAAAGATTTGATCGAGCTGTTTATTTTTCTGTATTCTACAATATCTCAATTTCTTGGCTTCAGGCAATAAATATATTCACTTTTTAGTTTCATAGATTGCGTGACAAAGAGAACCACTGATGGTGTTCCTGTTTACTTAGGTCGACTATTATAGCTTTGGAAATGTTCCCGAAATGCAAATGATCGCAAATTCAAACCGGAAATCTTTCCTGACTACAAATGACGCCTTTATATATATATAAAAATGTGATTACATAAAAACTGAAATTCTGTGTGCCTCTTTTAGTGAAGTTCCAAAATCAGCCAATCCACTACAAACTTTATTCTAAGACAATGATAACAAACAAATGACCAGAGAAATCAGAGAAAGAAAAAAAACAATAGTAGGAAATTATTTTCAATCGAACAGGGGTTGATTTTTAGTGTTAAGTACGAATGAACGTCACATTGGCTTTAAAGGTCGCACCGTGATGGTTTGGCACTTTCTTAGAGACTATTTACATTTCAAATATGAAAGCGAGTCATGCTTTGTTGATCTGGAGTGAATTACACAGTAACAAAAGTTCATTAGCAAGTTTCAGCGAGCGCGAATTTTACGTGTCCATGATTAAAAGCTGAAACGATATGGATGGACAGCTTGTGTCATTAGAATGAAAATTGGTGACAGACGGGAAGAAGTAGCGGATTAGAGAAACCTAGGAACAGTATTCACACAGCTTGGTTACTACGCTAGCATCAGTAACAGGAGATTCTGAAGAAGTCTTGTATTTGTCAGCTGATTAACTAAAGCAGTGTGCATTGGGAGTTAGCTGTAATGATGTATCTTAAGCACTTCAACATTTTCTATAGAATGTCTTGTTTGAAATAGATGTCTTACACAAATTCTAATGCTGACGTAGTTGAAAGCCTCGCACCAGAAATCTTATCCGTGACGTCTTGCAAGATTCCTGACTTTTTTCACGGTCTCTGGAGGGTCTTAACTCGGAAACAATTGGAATACTTTAAAGCCACGGATGGGTTAGGTTCTTTCGTTTTAATATCCATAACATGATTTTCCTTTGCAATTGGTTGTGATGAATGAAACATTTAATTGGAAAAATAAAGGAAAACATGTTTGTTATGAATCATTCAGAATTTCCTAAAATTAATGAGAAACTAAGTAAGTTCAGTAATAAGAGCACTTTTTCGATTGAGTGTTGTGTGTGAAATCAAAACCAAAGTAATCTTAATAGCCAATCAGAAGAAAGAAAAATACCCTTTAAGAGCCAATGAGAACTCAAAGAGTATTCACTTAAAAGCATTTCCTTCAGAGCCTCTCATCATTTATCTGTAAGGAAGAACTACCGACGAGCTAACCCGTCAGCAGCGTTTTGCACCTTGCAAAATTTTTTTTGAATTAGTCGCTTCTTATGTATAATGTTTCCTTCACTTCTTTCAAACTTACAGCAAAGAAGACCACAATGGACAACTCAGAAGGGGTTTTAAACACAATGCAAGTGGTCTTGATGGGTATGACGATCGCCAATTTCCTTCTAAACACTGGTCGTCTTTCACCAGCCATAGAGTTGTGTAAGGAATGTTTGAATTTACTAAACAGTCAAGCGCTCGATAAGGATGGTCAAATTACCCACTCAATTCTCGTTAAGAGAATCTACACCATAATGGCCACAGCAAAAGAAAAATACGTCAGGGAACTCCTTCTCCTGTACCAGGACTCTGATGACACCTTCCAACTAGGAAGGTTGAATTTATTACTAGCGACTACGCTTCACACTCAAACGAAGTTTGTGGAGGCAAGAGAATTTTATGAGAGAGCAATTAATATCATGAAAACGAATGACGACAAACGAGGAAAAGCAATTTGTTTCAGAAACTTAGCAACATTACTTTATTCCTTGGGAGAATATGACAAATATAAAGAATATCTGGAGAAGGCCCTTGCAATCAGAACGCAAATTGGTGACAGAGTTGGAGAAGCATTGCATTACAGAGAACTAGGAGGACTGTCCATATTGCGTGGTAACTATGACAAGGCACAAGAATATATCAAGAAAGCACTTGCCATCAGAACACAAATTGGTGACAGAAAGGGAGAAGGAATGGAGCATGGATTCCTAGGAACAGTGTCCCAAATGCTCGGTAATTATGACCAGGCGCGAAAATATCACGAAAAGGCACTTGCCATTAGACTGGAAATTGGTGACAGAGAAGGAGAAGCAGCCGATTACGAAAACCTTGGAACAGTGTTCCGATCGCTTGGTAATTATGACAAGGCACAAGAATATTACAAGAAAGCACTTGTTATCACACTGGAAACTGGTGACATAAAGGGAGAAGCGAAGATTTACGGAAACCTCGGAACAGTGTTCCGGTTGCTTGGTGATTATGACCAGGCGCAAGAATGCTACAAGAAAGCACTTGCTATCAGACAGGAAATTGGTGACAGAGTAGGACAAGCAGCGGATTACAACAACCTAGGAACAGTGTTCCAATTTCATGGTAATTATGACCAGGCACAAGAATATTACAAGAAAGCACTTGCTATCAGTCTGGAAACTGGTCTCCGACAAGGAGAAGCAGCGGTGTACGGAAACCTAGGAACAGTGTTCCAATCGCTTGGTAATTATGACATGGCGCAAGAATATTACAATAAAGCACTGGCCATCAGAATGGAAATTGGTGACAGAGCAGGAGAAGCAGTGGATTACGGAAACCTAGGAACAGTGTTTCAATCGCTTGGTAAATATAACATGGCACATGAATATTACAAGAAAGCACTGGCCATCACAATGGAAATTAGTGACAGAAGAGGAGAAGCAGCAGATTACGGATGCCTTGGATCAGTGTTCCAATCGCTTGGTAACTATAAGCAGGCACAGGAATATTACGAGAAAGCACTGGCCATCAGAATGGAAATTGGTGACAGAGCAGGAGAAGCAGCGGATTATGGAAATCTAGGAACAGTGTTTCGATCGCTTGGTAATTATGGCCAGGCGCAAGAATATTACGAGAAAGCACTTGCTATCACAATGGAAATTGGTGATAGAAGAGGAGAAGCAGCGGATTACGGAAACCTAGGAACAGTGTTCCAATCACTTGGTTATTATAACCAGGCGCAAGAATATCACGAGAAAGCACTGGCCATCAGAAGGGAAATTGGTGACAGAAAAGGAGAAGCAACGGATTACGAAAACTTAGGGGGACTGTTTGCAATACTCGGTGAACATGACAAGGCTCAAGAATATCTCGAGAAAGCTCTACGTATTAGAAAGGAACTCTGCAACAGAAATGGAGAAGCAAGTTGTTATGCAAACCTTGGAGCTTTGTTTCTGTCACTCGGAAAATACCCTAAGGCAGATAAATATCTAGAGCACTCATTGGCAATAATGAAGGAAATTGGCGATAAAAATGGAGAAGCAGATGTTTATGGTCATTTTGGGATAATTTCTCATCATCTTCATGATTATGAAAAAGCTCAAGAATATCACAAGAAAGCCCTTGCAATCTATGAGGAAATTGGCGACAGAAATGGAGAAGCAGTCGAGTACACAAATTTAGGGAAATGTTTCCAATCGCTTGGCAGATATAATGTGGCCGAAAAATACATCAACAGGGCCCTATTAATAAGCAAGAATATTGAACACAACTTGAACGAATATGGGTGCCTTCGTCACCTTACGGTGTTGAAATTATCACAATTTAATCTCAAGGAAGCCATGTCGTATCTTTTTCAGTGTATTGGAAAATTCGACACGTTGCGAGGTTTCCTTAAAGATAACGATCAGTTTAAGACTTCTCTTTTAGAGAAGTACGGCAATTTTCCTTATAAGTTGCTCAGCAACTTGCTTTCTTCTACCGGGAAGCCAAGAGATGCTCTTTATGTTGAAGAGCTGAGACGGGCAAGAGGCCTCGCCGACTTCATGGCAGCCAAGTACTCTGTAGAAGAGCTGATCTCAGGCAATCCACAGTCATGGCATGGCATTCACAATATCATCACAAAAGAAACAGACTGTACATGTCTTTACATTTCAATTGGAAAAGAACATGCACGGTACTGGATTCTCAAAGCATCAGGAGCCATTCATTTCTCACGAAAGAAAGTGAGTCTGGAGCAACGCGTGGTGACCAAATTAGTTCCTAATTTGGATGAGTTTTTCACAGAAAGCTTTCGCAGCCTTGGCATTTTACCCCAACGGAATTGTGAAGATCGATCATTAGATGACACCGAATCGATGCCACCTCACTATGCCGATGACAATCACGGGCTCCTGCGTGATTATGATCCAAAAGATTTCAAAACGAATCTTCGGTCGTGTTACGAGATAATCATCGCTCCCGTGGCCAGTTTACTGAAGGAGCCCGAGATTTTAATTGTCCCTGAATCCTGTATGTACCAAGTCCCATTTGCAGCCATCGGTGATGAAGGAGGAACATATTTAGTAGATACTTTCAGGATCCGCGTCGTTCCCTCTCTGACGACTCTAAAGCTGATTCGGGACAGTTCCCCCGACTACCACAGTCAGAGAGGAGCACTGATAGTGGGTGATCCTAAGGTTGGCGAGGTGCTTTTGAAAGGAAAACGCAGGATCATAACATCATTGCAATGTGCAAGAAAGGAAGCAGAGATGATTGGACGACTTCTTGGAGTGACACCTTTGACTGGAGACCGTGCAACAAAGAAGGCAGTTCTTGACGCAATAAACTCAGTAAGTCTGATTCACTTTGCTGCCCACGGTGATGCCGAAAGAGGAGAGATTGCTCTTTCTCCTAATTGCCCCACCGACTTCATTCCACAAGACGAAAACTTCCTTTTGACGATGGCGGACATTTCGCAAGTTCGGCTGCGAGCTAAACTGGTTGTACTTAGCTGTTGTCACAGTGCACGTGGGAAGATTAAAGCCGAGGGAATTATTGGAATCGCTCGAGCGTTCTTAGGATCTGGTGCTCGTTCAGTGTTGGCGGCACGGTGGGCCATAGAAGACACAGCCACGGAGGAATTCATGAGATGTTTCTACCAAAACTTGTTCCGCGGTAAAAGTGCAAGTGAATCCCTTCACGAGGCCAGGAAATGGTTGAGAAAGAACGGCTTCGAAAAAGTTTCTCAGTGGGCTCCCTTCATGCTTATTGGCGATAACGTGACATTTGATTTTGAAAACTGGCCAGTGTCTAAAACATCCAAACAGCCATGAGAGAAGCGAATCCTTTGAAATGGACCAAGTAAAATTTGCAACCATCAATTGCCTTCCTGTGGAAAGAGGACGCCGTCTATGAAGGACAAGATTGATTAACGAAAAACTCTTCTGTGAACGCTTTGTGTAACAATCTGGAACAAGACAGTTCATAATTCAGTGTTTATTAGCCGGAAGTTAAGCTGTGAACAAAGTTCATATGTCAAAACAAACAAAATATGAGTAAGTATTTTCCAGAAGCGATAACCAAACAAATATAAAGCAGTTTTTTTCGCAAATAATTAGTTATTTCAGCGAAGCAAATTTTTCCAATTTTTTTTCCACTTTTTTGTATTTTCTTATAAAAGGATATGGTAATTAAATGTTTCGACAGCTCTTTTTGCTAAGAAATAAGTTTTAAAATCGCAATAAGGTCGATATAGCGCTCTCCATGTCTCTTGTATCTATACGGAATATAATGCTTAAAATTTTTCCTTGAAATTGATTGCCTGAGTGATCAGTTTTTCACGGGCTAAAATTTTCAAATATTCAATGAACATTCGTCTCGACACAAAACATTCTCAAGACTATTCTAGTTTTAGGAGCAGTTTACAGTCTGTAATATTCTATTGCAGATATATGTGTATAGGTCTGTTTTGTAAACTTCTATGTTGAGTGACTTCCGTTGGTGACCTCTAGTTTAGTTTGTAAAGGTTATTATGTTTGGTAAAAATCGCTTTCAAGAATCTATGTTTAAGAGACAGGCCAGCCATCAATAAAGAGACATCTGTAACTTTAGTTATAGAAAATTTTTTTTTTCAGGACTCAATAAGTTTATTAGGGGTAGTTGTCATTTTGCGATGTTCAAGTTTACTAATGTTTAATTAAAAGAAATTATTTTGCTTAAGGTCTTCTCATATCCTGCTGAAGATTTGTAGGGCAGACTTATTTTCCTTTATTGACTCATTTAGGACTTGGATTCTTTTAGCCAGTCCCTCTCCGTTTGTTTGGCTGGTAGACTGGGACTAACGGAACTCCGCGTTCAACTTTGAAAAAAGTGTAACATTTTCTTCTAAATTTGTCTTTACTTTTAATTCACATTTTTTTCCATTTTATTACATAAATACTATCTCAATTATAAACTGACACGTTTCAATTCCGTCTAGTGTAACTTGTAAATGGACTTTCCTTATCTTATTTGAAAGATTGTTAAAAGGCTTCTTCATCATAACCACTTCTATGTTTAGTCAACTCTTGGGTATCATCCTATCACATTGGAATGAAAGTCTACCCTGAGCGAGTCTAAGATTTTGAAAAGGCTTCAAAGATTTAACCACATGTCAAAATAATCATATTTCACGACTCATTTCGGAGTTGATATTACAGATCAAGATTCAGCGATGTTGGAGTATAAGCTTCATCCACAAGCCTTTCGTCCCGGAACACAAAATAGATAAAAACAATTTGTATTATTATTCTACATTAAAATCACAGGACGAACGTGCATATAATAAAAGGCGGACGTGCCAAACAGTAATAACACTTTCTCTTATCATAACTACGTAAGAACTTCCAGTCATTCAAGTATTTAATTCTTATAAACGCAAGATTTTTATCTAAATGTGAAAAATAAAACTTTGATGCGACACTCAAGGGTCAGGGCACCTTCCTGTTCACTCTGAGATGGCCCCACACAGACACGATCCCATTAACTTTTTTGTCATTTACTTCAATGTCGAAGTAATTCTTCTTAATTCTTTTTTGTTTCAACTAAATTGTTTTATTTTACTGCAAAGCAAGTCTATTTGCTTTTAACTTTATTCATCATCTTTTTCCATAGTTTTTTTTTCCAAGCGAGAGAACCCAACTTCACCAGCCTTTAAAGTTACTAAAAGGTTTCCTCGCCATTTTTCCATATTCATTGTTGGCAATTATTGTCTATTAATTTCTCCATTTAAAGCAAAATGAAATAAATAATAACATAAAAAGTCGTTTAACTAATTCAACAAACTCAAAATATAAGACTAAACTGTTGGCAATTGTATGTAAGAGAATTGATTACGAATAAACTTATCAATAGAAAAACTCGGTGAAAGCTAAATAAAAGACTATATTCGAATTTCCAAAACGCCTTACTTACTAAATGAAGAAATATGTAAAGGAGGTTTTACTTCCATGAGAAAAACTGGTCATTTTCATTTCGACTGCTTCGCGCTAACCCTCCTAGGTAACTCGGGCAACTCTTGGGCAACTCGGAAATTGCGTGCAACATAATAGCGCTGATCACTTAACTCCGTTTGACCAGCATTCATACATCTTGAACTTTTAAGATTTTTCCTTCGACTTCCGTATTTCTGTCTGTCAAAATGAGTTGAAATGCTGAATGTTAGTGTTCAGTTTTCTCAGTTTTCTTCATGCTGGTTGATTTTCTCGTTGCCAACACTACAAGGGAGGAAGGGAGGAATATTGCAATAACTGCAAGGGGGGGGGGGGGGCTACAGGACAGGATAAAATGATATGTGGCTTTTTCTAAACTAGCGCTGATGCTTGGTCAGAATTGCGATATATTTCATTTAAACCAATCAAGATCATCATCTTCATCATCATCAAATAACGGCGGTGGCACAGCACGGGCCGGTGGAGAATCCTGGGGAAAAAATCACACTTTATGTTAGTTTTATTCCACATATTTTCCAAACAATTCGATAATATTTTAAGCAATAGTGTTTTGGTCTCTTTTGATATGTCTTGGTCGGGAGTGGTTCACAAAATTTGAATAGTTCATGATTTCTAATCACAGCTAATACATACGAGTGTCAAATTGACGACTAAAGTCGCATAAAAATTCGATACCCGCCACTCGCCGGGTATTATACAGGTGGGGAGAATTGGGGCGGGGGGGGGGGGGGGGGGGTGGGAGAGGAGGGGAGGGGAGGGGGAGGCATCCAGGCAGAGAATTGAACGGATTTGAGATGATGTTCAGGTAAACCAGAGTATAACATAAGTTGCCTCGGTTGAGTTCAAACACGCAATTATAAGCTACCGGCTTTTCCTCTTCTTTTTTCTTTGACAAAGATCCAAACGTAAATTCCACATCGTCATGTTCATCGTCACCAAACAGTCTGATGAAGAAAAGCAAAAGAGTATACATCTGTTGAAGAAGACTTTCTCAGAGTGGACCCTAAGAAACTAGCCTTGTCTGGCTCAACGTCTTATCACATTACTCCTTCGTATTACTTAAATATAGCACAAGAGTGGACATTCACGAAGGGCGCCTTCTTGTCCTCTGCCTCTCAATATAATTGGAATTTGAAGTGTATATTTTGAGGGAAGGACAAGGGCAGAACCTTGAAAAAAACCTTGGAGCAGGGGCAAGAACCAACAATCAACTCAAGGGAGTTTCAAAGCTGACCTATCGAACGTTACACTTCGTCGGAGTGAAATGACGATGTGGAAGTAACTCTGACGAAGGGCTAACGCACGCAACGTCTACTTTGAAACTCTAAAAGGTGGCCAATTTCCGTTATTAATTCAGTTGATAATACTTAATTACCCTGTTATACTATCCCACCGACGCAGCACCAACCTTTCTTTAGAAATTTATCCCCCAATTTAAGGGAATCGAGCCCAGGCCACAACCAGCCCTATGTATTCCATGTGTGTCAGCGGGAGAAGCGCTGGTATAACAGTGAGCGTGCTAGACTCCGGGTCGAGGGTTCGGGTTCGAGGCGCACACAGGTCATGAAACTTTACTCTCACGGTGCCTCTTCACTCAGGTGAGAGGTGTCGGCGAAAGACACCGAACCCTTCAGTCAAGACTACCATCATATATTTCAACTAACAAGACATGTACTTACGATTTAAGTTTAACTTCACTCGGGGCCTCACTCTGAGATGTTGGCAAGAGTACATCTGTCATTACGGAAGAAAAACAATGCGAATGAGCGATACACGAGATCTTTATCCTTTCCTAAGCTATAAAGAGTGAGCTGTCCTTGAATTCAATAACAAGCACAACCGCAACAAAGATGAATTTGAATAAATACATGCGGTTTCATCCTTCGGCTTAATGGCGCCTAAGGTCTAACCGATTTATCCAAGGGTAACAAATGCAGTATCGAGCAAACAGTTGACGAGAAGATA
The DNA here is from genome assembly GCF_036669915.1 of Pocillopora verrucosa. Taxonomy (NCBI): domain Eukaryota; kingdom Metazoa; phylum Cnidaria; class Anthozoa; order Scleractinia; family Pocilloporidae; genus Pocillopora; species Pocillopora verrucosa. Next base: position 22,896,130 of record NC_089315.1, on the reverse strand, counting down.
TATTAAAAAATCTGGATCATGGTTTCTCTTTTCTAGATCAGAAAAATCTAAGGTTACTTTTTTTCAAAACATCATCGTCCGTTTGGTTATCGATAAAGAAAAGGTTAATAAGTTCTCTGTCATTTCTACCTTGTGTCTCTTGTTCTTCTTTACGTTGCTCAGAGACGCCAAAAGCATCTTCTACGCTTTCTGATACAGATGGCACAACCTTTTCCGAAGTATCGGCTCTAGCGTCTTCATCTGTCTCCGCAGAAAGTTCTTCTAAAGAAGGAACATCTATTTGATTTCCTTGAAATGAGTCCTCGGAAGAATTGTCTAAATTGTCAGTGTTTTCATTGATTTCTCTATCGTTAGAGCTTTCTAAATGACCATCTACATCATCTACAGCTACAGAATCCACTTTTTCTTTGATTTCACCGTTGTGTGCTAAATGCTCGGTTCCTTCATTTTTCATTTCATTGGACTCTATTTCATCTTTGCTTTGTTCAACGACAGTTCCTTGGAATCCTTCTCGCTGGTGGTAATCAGCCTCCTCTGTAACGGACTCTTTACTTTCCTTCTCTTCATCTCTTTCATCTTCATCTCCTTCATCAACACCTTGAAAAGTTTCCTCAGGTTTCACTTCCTCCTCTGATTCTTCTTGGTCTTCTTCTCTGTTCTCTTCTTTCCTTGCTGCTTCTCCACCCACAAGTGTCTCTTCTTCTTTTCCTTCTTCTTCCTCTTCTTCTTTCTCCTTCTCTCCTTCTTCTTCTTCTTCTTCTTCTTCTTCTCCATCTTCTTCATCTTCTGCTTCTTCTTCTTCATCCTCTTCCTCCTCCTCTTCTTCACTTTCTTCCGTCTTGGATGATTTTCCACTCACAAGTTTCATGGTCACCTCCTGTAACAAAAACAAACTTGCATCATCGGTAATTCATTCACCATGAAGTTCGCGACTCGTCCATTGGTTGATATCTACTGGATCATATTTACCAAACTTTTGCAAGAGGATACTTTTCCTCTTCTTGTTTTTCAATAATGTAACGGAATATCTTTTTAAGACACGACTAAATTCAAGGGACACAAACTTTGCCGGGTCTGAACGGAGCGAAGTGCTTTAATAGCTCTTCTGCTATTTTCACTGAAGGGACACCGCTACCAAGGGGACACTGTTTCCAGTGTCGAACGTGTCCCTTGGATGGAAGTTCCACAATAGCAGCACCAAATTTCGTACTCTATTTTGGTGAATGTGAAAAAATCACTCCGTTTTCGACTTCAGGTTAACAACACAATGTACTCTGTTCACTACTCACAAGATACTGCTATGCTATTTACTCCATTAGGAATGCAGCGAGAAACAAATAGCCAGAAATTTCCATTACAGGCATTAGTTTTTATCAAAAAGCAAACGGTCTGTGTTTATAACAAGGGCAGCCACTGAATTTTAAATCGAGCCTTTCCTTAACAATGATACACTTGCAACAGGATCAATTTGACGGATTTTTAACTCAAAAGGTTGACTGCGTGTCGACTGACTTTCTATTGACTCCTGTGTAAAACATTGCTCATACCTTAATGGTTTTAAGAATTACGGACATGACTTGCGAGCCTGTATAACTGTCGTCCGCTTCGAACTCACTTCTCAGCATATAGAACACCGTGTTCATAATACGTTTGACCTGTGTAATGCAAAAAGGTAATAAAAGTCAAAACGCATTGCTACCATAACGATTCCGGGCAAACTTCAGCGAAGGAATTGATATTGTTTACATAACATGCTAAAACGAACCTGTGACGTCCAAGTAAGCTAGAAGTTAAAAGCTTTTTGATTGAAATTCCGACTTACTTCATCAGTCACGTTGACAGAGGATTTTTCTTTGCTCGTAGCGCTCTGTTTCTTCCCTTCCGTCAATCCTTTACTGTATGCTTCTGAAACAGCAGATTCACGTTCCTGAAATGAAATTCAACACAACGATGAGACTAACAAATTATGTGAGGCCTTGTCTTCATGCAAACCAACACCGAATCCACCAGATGAAAAGGTTTGTCTGGAATCATCATCCGATTTAAGTAACAAAATTCTAGTAAGTTAGACAAACCTCTTCGGCGGAAGCCAGTTGCTCTTCATACTGTTCCTTCATTTTCAACGTCCTGGAGCGAACTTCTTGGTACTATTTAGTTGGACAAAACAAACAAAAATTTAAAAAAAGCCTCCTCAACAGTCGCAAGTCTGCATGAGTATTCAGGCGAGCCAAGGAAAACACTTCATTTTTTTTTCTCAGTTTTCCACCTGCACGTGACTCGACCTTCACGGTGGCCTCGTGCTTGACACCACCCCCTTGTGAAACGTAATTTTTCGCGTGTTCTGACGCTAGTTGATGTTGTTCTCCTTACCTTGGCCTGAAGCGCGATTAGCTCTTGTTCTGATGAGCGAAGTGCTTCTATCTGCGAATCTCTGTCACCTTGAGAATCCTGAAGACGCTTGTACTGTTATTTTATAAAATAAAAGGCAAACAACTCTTCTGAGATAATCACGAAAAAACTTCTTTCGGTCGGTCTTTTTCATTCTATCTAACGCCCTCACATCGCATAAATTTGTAAGACGTCGCCTTAATCTTCACCTTTATCTCTTTTTTTTTTTAGGCCAGATAACTTGGAAAGGTTATGATAACTAAAGGAGGGGAAGAGAATGTTAAAGGAAACGACAAAGAAGATAACATAGACTACATTCAAAACTGCTTCATGAGGCCAAATTAACAGTTTTTCATCTCGTTTATCTCTAATTTACAATCTATGTTAGGCTTCTTCATCCGAAGCCATAGCGGTTCTTCCTATGTGTTAAGTCGCCTTTTCTGTGTTTTCCAGTATAACCATACCAATATTATTTACTCTCCTTCAAAAGTTGAGAGCAGTTTTGAACATCATTCAACACCAAAATACCCCTACCTTTTCTCGTATTCCGGCGAGATCTTCTAATTTCTCTTGAAGGTCTTTGATCTTCTCTTCTTTTTCATCGTCGCCTGCTTTAAGCGTTGAAACCTTCAGGAAAACCAGGAAAACTGTCTGTTAACTTCAATGTTCTTTCGTTAACTGTGTCGATTCGAAGGTCGTATCGAGACACGTAAAAATGTCCGAAAACGATCAGATTGGACAGAAGTTTTAGCACTGACTTCACAAATTTATTTTGTACCACCCAAGAACACGAAATCTTAACAATATATCTGTTCTGAGCTCAATTTGCAGTAATCCCAACTAGTAAAAACAAACTTTCATAACCTTTTCTTGAAGTTCTGCCAATTTTTTTACTGTCTCTTCCTTTTCATCAGTAACTTCTTGGAATCTCCTTTTCCATTTCTCTTCCGTCTGTGCAACCATTTTTTCTGCTTTTTCTGTCCATCTCGTTTCAAGTTCTGCTTCCGCCTGAGCGACCTGAAAATAAAATCAGAACATTTGTCTTTTCTTCCCATCACACCATTGTCAAAAGATTGACCAGCCAACCTGCACCGTCATAGGTCTGTGAGGGGTCTGGCATGTGCCACAACACTCGCACGCCCTTTCAAACATCTCGCACTCTCGCATAACTTGTCGGCTCGAAACGCCGCGGGGTTTGTACATCTGTCTCAACATTAAATGTAAGCACTGTAAATCGGGATCAAAGCAAAAAACAAACATCAAATGCTAACCTGGTGCGCTGTGACTGTTCCACTTGATTGCTTCTCTTTTCTGTGTTTTTCCTTCAAAAATTTTATCTCCTCCTACCAGAGAGCAGAAATGTTACTGATCTAACACAATAGAATTTGTAATTGCTAGTTACAATGGATCAGCTTGCACATTACAGAACGACTAGGAGTATTACTACCAACACGGAATGGGATACTGGTCCATCGTGGACCAGCACCTAGCATTTAATAAACTTTGCCAACCACACTCAGTACACCTTTAAACTCCTGAGGTAGAGAGGGACACCGTGGGAAAACAGTGTCTTACCCAACAACACAAAGATCTTAGCCCAAGGCCCTGACCCAGGACTTGAACCCAGTCCTCTCAATCCAGAGTCTAGCGCGGTAACAACTAGACCGCTGCCTATCCCATAGGAATCAAAAGCACTTACAAAAATTAACTCAATTAACTTATTCACTTCCAATAATAGTAATTCTCGTTACTATCTGCCATAAATTGATGCTGGTTCAAATAATATCCCTTAATTGACATTTTTTCCGAAATGTCATTACCTTTCTGCTTGACAGTGTGCCGATATTACAAAGAGAAACCACATCTTGGTCACACCTGAGTGTCAAATTGTTAATCCATGATACTTGCCCTTCTGTGGGAACTAGTAACACTCAGATGTTGACGTGATCCTGAGCTGAAGCCTAAAAACTTTTTCAGTTACCTCTTGCTGTGATCGCAGATCTTCTAGTTCTTCCTCGAACTTCTTCTTGTCGGCGGCATGTTTCTTTTTTCGATCTGTTAAACCCTGAAAAGAAAGACAAAAATATCAAGTCATTCACTGCGCAAACAGCTGTAGCGAGGCTAAATCACATCAGTAAGTATATATCTGGCGTCAAGTTTTATACCAAACGCAGTTGACTGTTCCTACCTTTTCCAAACTTTCTTTTTCATGTTTCAAATCATTCAACTCCTCTTCAATGTGCTCCACTTTGCTTTCCAGTCTTTTCCTTGTCTGTTTTTCCTCTTTAAACGACTGCTTCAGTTTATCACTCTCTTCTGCACTTTCTACAGTCACACGAGAAAAACAATCCATAAAAAATACGCCTGGATTTCCTGACCTCGCCATGCAAGGCTTACACATAGAAGAGAGCAAGATGGGAAAAAAACAGCTACGTAAAGAATTTATTCAATCTGGAAAGCATCAGACACGTCATAATTTGAAGAGGTAAGAGGGAGATAAAATAGAAAGCTGGTAACTGGAGACGATAGCTCTGGAATCGTTGTTATTTCCCTGTTCGATAGATGGGAACTCGAACATCTATTTTCTTATAGAAAAGATAAGAAGTCTCTTTAAATTCTTTCTTCAACAAGATGGGTATTAAAATAATTTGCCAAATTCCAAAATTTTCCTCCAAGTTAGCGGCATATGGACACACATTTGGTATGAATTACTTTACGTACAGGCTTGATCTGTGTCAACCATTCGAGAACACTTCTCATTTCCAAACCAACCTGTGTGCGAATCTTTAGCTCGCATCAGGTCATTTCTGTATTTTTCAGCTTCTGATGTCGCCTTGCTGAGATGACCACTGAGCTCTGCTTCCCTCTGACGGAGTAACGCTACTTCGTTCTGTAGAGCTGCCAAATGTGTCTTGGCTGATGTTAGCTCGCTGCTCATGGTGATCTAAGAAACAAACGACAAACAATTTAGAGATAAACAATACAATTTGGATATCAAACTACGCTCCTAGACATAATGAGTTGGACCTCTTCTCTGGATCAATGTCTATGATGTTCTTTCACCCCTCTCCCCCTTACAATCTTGTTAATTGCTAATGTTTCTATGCCATCTTGCAGACCAACATTGGGGGGGGGGGGGGGGGGGGGGAGAAAGGGGAGGCAGGAATTGTCCCAACAACGCTTTCTGAGATATTCCACCCAACATAACAGAGAAAATGAGTTTGCAGATTACCTTTTCTTGTTCTAGCGATAACACCCTTGCTTGTGACTGTGCTGTGTTCACTTGTAAAGAATCACTCCTTTGTTCCAACATCGTGTTGCTATGTTCAACAAATCTGAAAATCATAACACAACCACACGTTACTTCCTGAGTTTATAAGGCGAGAGTTAATAAAAAAAAGGAAATTGGAATGGGCTCATATACATGCATCTGTCAACTTTTTGTATTCTGGGAATTAATGCGACTAAAAAATACCTCTGACTCTTTTGCAGTAACTCTGATATCTTGTCATTCAGCGTCTCAATCTTTCTGGACTTTTCAGCACCTTCAGCTTTTAACTTTTCATTTTCCTAGAATCATAGGGAATGAGATTTTATAAAATGAATGTACCTAGATTGCCTTACTGACAAACTCAGTGCGGACAATGTGCATGACAAGTTGTCTAATGGTCCTTGAACTCCAGATAATGACGCAAAATTCCGCAAAGAGGTTTCCTCTTTAAAGATCGAAAATAGTCCTCTCGGTACGACTACAACCCTCCTTAAATTAATGCTGATTATCGATAGGAAAAGTCACCCTCCCCCATTGTTTTTTAAATAATGTAGCTTGTTCTGTGATTGGCCGGCTTTCTGAAGGACACAAAATGTCCCTCCTGCCCTCGTTGCATATAAAATACTTGGCACAAATTATTGCCATGAAATATACTTACTGGTATACCTATTAGCATCTGGAGGCACGGGTTACAATCCCGTCAAAGTCTGAAGTTTAGTCAAGCTTTGTTTCTTCACCGGGCCATTTTAGAGTACTTAGTTGCTAAGCCTTTGATTTAGAGTGAGGCTGAAGGTGACCTTGCTGTGATAGAGACCAGTATCTCGTTAGCATGAAAACAAAGTAATTTGCATTTGATTAGCAGCAAGGTTTGTATCATAACAAGGTCACCCTTAGCCTCAATCCTGTTCAAAGGCTTGGCAACCAAGCACGCAACTGTAAGTGGACTATTGCTTAAATCTGTGAGGATAACGGCTTTATTTGAAAGTCTGTTCTCCAGCAAAGCAAGATATTGGCCGCAGTTCAACAGTAACTTGACAACCTAATAATTTTATTTCACTTACATGTGCATCAAAATCATACTGAATATGCGATATGTTGAAGGTTGGCACGAAAAAGTACCAAAAATAACGCATATTTGACCAAGTTAGTCTAATGTATTACCTGCACTATTCTGGTGATGTTGTGAACTAAAACAGCAGCTTCCATTGCCGCTTGTGGATTACCAAAGGCACCGATTCCCATCTGACCAACTTGTGTTAGTTGTCCACCATGCTGTGCTGTGTTCTGCTGATGACGCTCAACCTACGACAAAAATCGCCCGAAAATTTAGTTTCTGGTAGCTGTATTGAGTCACGTAAAGACTTCGATAGAACGAAGTTTAAAGATCATACGGAGCAGGAGTGTACTTACTGTTCATTCAAAAGTTCTGCTAAGAGGATGCAAATTGTGAACATTTCACTTCACGATATGGTGCTCGAGATAAAATCAAAACATTTTTATATTGATATTTCATGCATCGCAGTGCTGCAATGCCAACCTACTTATTTCAAAAGAAGAGAAACTATACGAACAAGATACTGATTGGGAAACAAACAATAATTTCATACATGTAGTTTCTCATATCATAGGGCTTGAATTTATCCCGCTCCTGTAGAAAAAGGCATTGCTAAGAAACAAGAGCTTTCTAATAAATTATTCATCACTTTTCGACGAAGACAGGTTCAGGAATGAAATAATATCGTAACACCGATGATCAAGTAAGCTCACCTTGTTAGAGAGCTCGTCAATCTTGTCTGACAACTTGCCAATAGACATGCGTATTTCACCTTGCTGTTGCCGTGTCTCTGCCATAAGCACTGGGACCATTGCGTCATTAGCACTGGGCTGGGGTGGAGGGGCTGGGGGAGTAGGGGGTGGGACTGAATATGGTGCAGTGATTATCTGTGGCTGAGGTCCCATCATGGGATACCCCATGCTGGCTGGAGGCTACAGAATAAAACCAGAACAGTGGTTAACTTAATCTGTCATCAGCTACCTCTCTGATTTGCTCTGACGAAGGGCTAACATTCGGAACGTCAGCTATGAACCTCTTTACGGTAGCCAATTTCCATTTTCAACTCAGCTGATGAAACTGGTACCTGTATTGAGTCAATTTGAATTCAAAACATGTTTGCAGCTAAACTATTTTGTTGTATTCTCCACCGACGCAGCACCACAGTTTCTCTAGAAACATACCCCCTTCATTCATTTACCTCTCTAGTAAGCTCACTATCTCAAATCTTTGTTCCTCCCGTGGGATTATTCAAACGGCTGGTTATCAAACCTAGAACTGCATTTTTCTGAGACAGCAGACAAAGAATGACTTCTTTTCCTCATGAGCAAAATCTCATTTTCCACAGAGGGCGACTCAAAATCTTACGTTTTGCAATAACAGGGCAAAGAAGCAATTGCAAAAAATTGAAAACATGTTTGCAGCGATTTCTCTCGTCATTGTCCAAAACTAACTTCTCGGTAGCTCAAAATGTTTCACAAAACATAACCTAATCATATGTATCATATTTCAGACTAGCGTTTAACCTGTTTCAAATTTAACACATGAGGCGCCTTTTGACTTAGCTATAGGGCTCACTCTGCAATTTTCTTCTAATTAGAGCTTTTAAAGCATCGTCACTGTGAGCATCTTAACACACTGACTATGCAAAAATGAAGTCACTCTTATTTCACTAAGTCTGCTGAGGGCAAGAAAAACGGCTCTCAAAATAAGAAACTGTTGAAGCACAGCGCAGTTTTGTACAACTTGCTTGATGGATACTCTTGGAAACGAGATGTTTGTTATCATTGGTAACTCTAGGGCAATCTTAGGGCCTTTCTGCACTAGCGGACAAAACTAGAATTGTCCCGACAAAATCAAAGGACAAATTTTTGTTTCGTCTGGTGCATCCGCATGAAAAATTTCAAAGCCGTAAAATTCCTTCAGCGCCTAATCTGTTCATAAGACCAACCAGCATAGTTTGCCAAAGGATTCCACCTCCAATTTCCAGGATTTATACTAAGTCGTTTTAAAATTTTAGAATTTCCGAGTTTTGCTGCAAAAGACAATTTTTGCCTTTCGAGTAAACTGATCTCAGTTCAGTAACACGCTTGTCATAGCTTATACGACAAATGATTGACAAGTCTATCACGCTTTTGTTTTTGTAGTCGATTTTTCCATTTTTTTTTTAAACGGGACCAAAACTAATTTTGTCGGCGGTGCGTTTGAAGATTTTCCCGCCTCGGCTAAAATTTGCCGAGTCGCGACCAACCATCCCCACTTGTAAAATGTTGGTGATAACACAGAATTTGTCTGAATAAACAATTTTGCCGCTAGCGCAGAAAGGTCCTTAGACATAAACTTTTACTTTTACATTAAAGGTCTACCTAACTTATTAAAAAAACTTAAATAAAAGCAACACTTTCATAGGATAAAATCTGCTAGCTTTAAACAACTTCTTTTTACTAATTTTATTAAAACCAACCTGATACAAAGCAACTTGCTGATGTGGTGTGAAAGCTGGCTGCATCACTGGTTGTGGGTTCATGACAGTCTGTTGGATTGGCTGTGCAGGAGGCGTTGGATTATGGACTGGCTGATGGACCTCTGGGTGAACCTGAGGTACTGGTCGCGGAGGAGGATGGGGCTTGGAGCGAACATTAGGATGAGGGTTGGAACTAATGGCTGGTGGATTTGTTGTCTTCCCATCTGCTGTTTCTGGAGTACTGAACTCACCATGAGTTGGAATTTCCTATCAAATAATTTTAATAAACAATCAACACTATATCTTGAGAAAGACGTTTTTCGTCTCGTCACGAGCGTGGGACAAAGAAAAAAATCTGAGTCACTATGTGGAATCGAACCTCAGACCTTCGGATTCCGCGCTCCAATGCTCTACCACTAAGCCTTTTTTTAGTATGAGAAAAAGATTGAGTCTGTCCTCATTTTACATTGGAAAATACTCATTGTAGACTAAAAGCTTATTTATGTGCTTCAGAGGCAGTTAGAATTCTAATCAAACTATAAAGTTTGCTTCCATTCTCTTCCGTAACTTTTTGTCTGAGGTTAAAGACCAAATGTTTCATTTATTCATTCATAAATTAACATACTATTGCAGACGTATGACTATGATAGATACAATTGTTAGAGATGACTGTGTTACTTACCTGCTCCTGCTCTCCCAGTTCATCATTTTCAGGTTCGGCAACCACAGCTCCAGGCAGGGATAAAGGATTTTTTCCCATCTTGGACATCCGTGCAAGTAAACGAGCCTTATCTGTGTTTTTCCCTGGAGACTACACAACAGAGAGACAATTTGAGTCTGGAAAAGGGTGTGCTAGTCATGTATATCAGTATAGTAAGTATCGATTGGTAAATTCTCCCGAAGGGAGCAACACAGGAGGACTACAATCTCTTTGTTGAGAGGTCACCATGGCAACTGAGCCACAGCCCCCTTTCAAGTACCTGTAAAGATATCACTGCCACACTTTTACAATGGGCAAGAAACACTTTTACAAAATTAGGGAGGGAGGGAAGGAAGGGAATGAAACAGGCTCAAATGTATCTGTTGTAGCAGGGAAAATAAATTTTAACAAAAACATGCAGCAATGCCACTGCAAAACCCTTGCAAGTATGTTGAGTACCTGTCCCAAGATTAAACATTTGTGCAGAGCTACAACTGACAAATTTCTAATAGACTCTTATAACAAAACAATTAGCATGGTAAGTGGCATTGAAAGTTTCAATAACAAAAGCTTCATCAGATAAACAAACAGAGTACTGCCTGACCTGTGAAAGCTGTTCTGTGATTGACGCAGTTCTCCCTTTAATTCCAGAGTCTCCTGGGACACTAAGGATCACAAGTAGAACTGTTTAGCCAAAGGTAATTATTAACAGCCAAATAACCCTTGCCCATCAAACTGACATCATTTTTTTGCATAAAAGATCACCATGTTAACAAGCTTCTATGACTCTGAGAAATAATCTTAAATTACCAATCTATGTACCTGTGTGGTATGCTCAATATAGTGCAGTGAAGAGATTAAGAAATGAAATGAAGTGATTTTCACAGAGCCTCGTCAACTTACACAATATCATGTCACACCCTTTATTTCCATGGTGAGATTACACTGCACACTTTTCAATAGATAATTTTGTGTTACCTTAGTGACGAAACAGAATCTGTAGACTTTTTTCTTGTGCCAGAAGGCTCAGACAAAATGTCAGGCAGTTGATCAGTATTTTGTGCTGGAGAAGGTTCATGAACTGTCATTGGAGATTCATTGGACTCTCTACTGGACTTAATCTGTTGACAAATGATCTCAATCAATATATGAGTCAACAGCACTATGTCTTGTTTTTCATGAAAAAAAACTCAGGGATATTTTTTCTTTGCTTGATATTACTTGAATGTTAAATTATTATTGTTTTTGTTATTACTATTACTATCACTGTTGTTATCACGGTTATCATAACTTTTACTTCTAATCAGTATCTTGATGTAACTGTAGGGATGTTTGTAATTTGGAAGTATCTTAAAAATACATACCCTTAAAACCTCTACTTCAAACAAGAGAGAGGAGTTAGGAGGCACTCTGGAAGGTACACCCTGCAAAGAAACACACATGATCAATGTTTGCAATGAATGCAGAGAAAATTATCTTCAAGTTCAATAGGAGAATATTAATCATTAGAGTTAACAAAAACTAAGTGAACTACATTATGTTTTTTTTTTACTGTCAATTATTGTACTTGTATCATCATTCAATTACAATGAATCCATAATATTGTATTAACCCTTACACTCCCAAGATCTCACTGTTTAGTTGGTCAAACTGAGTATTCTCATTACCTGCTTGCCTTATAATGACAGAGTTCGACAAGGTGAGGGAAACCAGTTCTGTTTACAATTATCAGAGTTGAGAGAAACCAAGGGTTGGTGAATTTCACACTCCCCTTTAGATTTAAAATGTTTAACTTAAGATCTGACCTTTTCTCCATAAGCCAGAGCAGAGGGAATGGCAATCAACCTCTTTCCACCTTTTTTCATGCCTATCACTCCTTGCTCCCATCCCTAAAGAAATTTAAAATGTTTCAACACAGTTCAAAACAATGTCTTTACCATGACAGAAAATATGAACATTGAAAGCCAGTGCAATAAATATTTCCTGGAGTATAACTCAAGTCATAAACTTAACCCCTTGACTCCTGAGAGTAACTAGCATCTTATTTCTCCTTACAATATCACCACTGAATCACAGATTAAGGTCATGAGAATAAAGGAAATGATCACCAATTAAAGTAACTCTTGATTGTTTAACAATCGTTAGTACCTTGGAAAACACATAAAAAACAGTATGGAGGATAAACATACTGATGTTGGGGTGTATGAAGGAAAGATTTAAAAAAAGAAAGAAAAAAGAAAGAAAACAGAAAAGGCATACAGATGAGAACTAGAACATGGATAGACAGATGGATGAGAAGCATCCAAACAGACAAACTGAATGAACAGAACAAGGGACTCTAACAGTTCAGGGAGACTTAATATATGAAATTACTGTACTGTGTGTTGTCTGTGTACCTTGATAACTTTTCCTTTCCCTGTTTTGAATTTGAATGTTTTATCTGTCTCAGTGTTGCTGTCAAAAACCTAAAAATTAAAAAATTAGTTCCAGTGACATGCATTTTACAGTCAGTAGAAATTACACAAGATTGATTGAAGTAAAAATTTACTTTTCCAAAACTGTTATTAGTCCATAACCATCCAGTGTACTTGACTTCTAAAGCATCCCCTAGTTCAATAGCCTGAAGGCATGATACAAAAACAAAAGTGAGTATTTCTTTCGAAATTGCAGTTATAGGTTAGTACTCTTCAGTTAATACACCACTTTCAAAAGGTCACAGGGGTCAAAATAGGACAATTTGGGAAGTTGCCTTGTTTTGAATGATCAGGGAAAATATTTATTGGCTGCAAATTGTTTGTCACCAGTAGTACATCACAAACAGAAGTTGCTGTCTCACACACTATCAGTTGAAATCTTATTATGACCTTTGAACTGCCTCCAATTGTCAAAAACAGGTTTGAAAATCTTCCTAAAAATTTGTTTCATAATTTAAACCTTAGAATACACATAGTTTTAGGGAGCCATTCATGGTTTTAAGCACAATAATGGGTTTTTTTGCGATTAAATACATTTTAATAGTTGAGTAAAACTGATTGATATAAGATCCCTTTTACTCCGCATAACCCCCTTTTTCAGGGTGGATTCATGGCTTGTGCTTGAGTACTTGATCAGGGAAAACTAAACAGTAAAATATTTCTCAAAAGAACATCTAGAAAATAAAAACTTATTTGACCACTAGAGCAGTCATTTAGCTGCCTAATAAGACATGATGTCCCTTACCTGTCCATCACCAGGGGAGAGATCTTGCGTGCAAAGATTTGATGAAGCAGAATTGAATTTTGATAACCCAACCTGTAAATCAATTCCAACAGGACAACTGTATTCCTTCTCCATTAATTTCAAAAGGTCATTGTGGCTTCTTAGCTGCTCCACTTTAAAACTAATTTTCTCTTTATTTGCTTTACCAGTAACCCACACTTGTCATGTTATGATACAGACAAAACTATATTTTCACAGCATAAATTCCAACCACTAAGAAACAGTTTCATGTCTGTCAAAATCCAATAAGTCTTACAGTAGTTAATTGCCAAAGCATTCTTTGGGCATTCTGCCAGGATTAAAATCTACTGTTATGCACCTTTCAAATCCAACTTCCGGCACTAATCTTTGAAAACTTAATTTTCTTTAAACCCTGATTTTACCCTGTCTTCTGCAATTCCAACACCAAATTTATTCCATCAAAATGCTAATTTTACTTGTTTGCAACCTTAAGATCTTGATTTTTCCTATTTCTTGAAAGGTTAATCCATGGCCGTAGTTCAAATGAACATGAAGGAAAACTCACACACAGTTAATTGTCATATATAAAAGCACTTTTTGATTGAGTTATATAAAACCAAAACCTAAGTGCAGATCATGTTAAGGCCAATCAGAAAAAAGGAAAATACCTTTAACCCTTTAATTCTCAAGATGTCATTAGTAATTCTCCTTACTGTCTGCCTTACAGTTTATATGACAGTGTTTTGGAGAATTTGGAATTAGATCAACCAATAATACCCCAATTAATATTTTTCTTTATTCTCATTACTTGTCTGCTTGATATTGTAGATATGGTGTAAGAAGAATTTCTGTCTTGGTCACTAGTGGGACTTAAAGGGTTGAGAGCCAATGAAGACTCCAAGTAAAAACAACCAAACTGCTTAAAGTGCAGAAAACACATGCAACAAAGTTGTGACTGATTCTAGTTTTGTATCTGATGGTTGAGAGCATGGAGCTTGTTTCTGGACCAATCACAGAGCAAAGTAAAACAAAACCAATGGACACTCTCGTACAATCTCAGCTAACTAATTACCTGTTTAGCAAAATCTGTGATATTCTTATCCGATTCAAAATTAAGTGACCATGTCTGCCTCTGGTCATCATAAAAACTTGCATAATTACTTCCTTGAACCTAAAAAAAAAATATAACTGTTAAAACTACCGTCTGGGGAAATAAAAATACAAATGCTGAACACTTGAAAATTTACAATTTAACTAACATATCATACAATGTAATCCACTCATATATTTACCGTGAATGAAAAATTCCCATGAATTTTTGCTGTGGTCACTTGCTGTTGTTTTGAAGCATAAACCAGAATCCGGTACTACATTTGTAAAGAAATAATAGCACGATATATAAGTATTGGAATTTCCATTTTCCCTTATACATCATTGAGAGAGTAAAATATGTACAGCTAAACCCGTATTTTATGAACTTTCATGAACAAGTGTTATAAGTGCAGTAACAAGGCCAAGTCCTACATTAACTGTAAAATGGGTCTGTATTCAGTGAAGCCTTTTTTAACCCTGTGACCACAGAGAGTGACTTGCATCTAGTTTCTCCTTACAATATCACCCCTAAATAAACACTAAGGTAACAAGAAAAGAGGAAATGATCACCAACCAAGCTCTTGACTGTTAAGCTTAGCATGGATAACTTACATCATTTGCAGGATGATTGCCCAACACTGCAGCGCCCAGTTTTCCCTGACTAGCATATTGGCCATTGACACTAGAATGTGATATAACAGATGTTTAAAACTCTTTTGCAAGTCTGCAAAATTTTGTGTCAAAAAGTGCTGAAGAGAAACAGGGATTTACATACACAATACACTGAAGAGCCACTTACTATTTGTAGGCATGGACTGCAGTTGCAAACAAGAGTGTTGTTTCTCCACCACCAGCTGGCGCTGCTCCAGCTAGAGATAAACAATGGTATCAACAACAAGTGCATCACAAAATTATGCCAGATTCCTCAAGCTGTTCACAGTTATAGATCACAGAAAACGTCAAACGTCATGTGACAAGAACATCAGTATTACACTTGGCTGCCCCTCCTGTGCCACCTTTTTGTTCTTACCATATTTTGATGTCATCTGTGACCTACAAGGGACACATGACAACATGGAATTTATTTGGTAAAGAGATTCAAACCCTTAAAAAGACAGTTCTCTGAAATTGCACTCTCTTTTTTACTTTGATTTTACACATACTTTTAGGATATTCTACACTAAAATTATTGTTCAAATTTCAAATCCTTAACTGTTGAATTCAATTAATAAAATTGATTTACGCTCTGTAAGCTCCCCTTCACAAAAAAACGTAATATAAATATAATAATATGGTATTAACACTGACAACAGAATTAGTTGATACAGTGAAAATGTGCACAAAAAAAAAACCACTTAGCAGGGCACTACATTCGCTCTCAGCCTCTGGTTAATGGAGAGAAGTAATGGCAATGCACTTATAAAAAGAGTTGCTTTACCTTAGTTGTCATAACAGACATCCCGGTGAACGAAGTGACCGAAAAGAGGATAGCTGGAGGCTTGGAGCAAGGGGGAGGGGTACGAAAGAAAAAAGGGTTGCTGATCGGTTGTGTCACTTGTGCAAAATTACAAATTCTCATGTGTTTCTTTCTTTTGAGGTATTCTCAAAAGATCTACTTGAATTGCTTGATTCAGCGCGAAAAAATGACCACGCACTTCGTACATCGAGATCACGACAAAGTTGATTCGATTGTAACCGCACACCGCACATAAAAATGTAATTAATTAGCCGTTCACCTGGTTTCTCTTTCTTTGGCTGCTTAGGAGCAGTGTACGTCAAGGATTCATTCCCTCCTAAAAACGATGCTCTATCCTGACCAAATAACGATGCAAGCTTGGAAGAGCTATGCGAGATAAGAACACTGTCACGCGACCTCAATTTTCCGCCATCTTGAACTTCTACGATAACATGTGAAATGGCAAAAGACAGATTACAAAAGTAAATCAATTGCTCACCCTCCACGGGTCGGGGACATGAAATCTCCTTCGTCATCATCAAGAGGGGAAGAAAACATTCTGAGACGGGTAAGAAACTTATAGTAAACCTCCTAGGTAGATAGTTTTCGTTTAGTGATAGCGATTAGGAAACCGAAAGCTTCGTTTACTTCCTCATTGGAGGCTGGGTTCTAGTCTTGCGTCATACCGCTGAACAAGATTTCGTTAGTGACAGGAACGTTGATAGTCTTAGGTTGCCTAGGTTGTCATTCATTTTAGCTGAAATGTTGTTGTGAGAGAATAAATAACACATAAACATAGCCTAAAAAAGTCCTACCCCCCCCCCCTTAGGAGAATAGAATAACGATGATGATATTAAACAAAAAGCAGAAACATTTTCTTGAAAAAGAGAAGTCACGGTCCTGCGCCCAAGGCCCACCCAAGGAAGATCTACGCACAGTATCTCCAAACTTACTCTTCACTTCATTTGGTTTCTTCTTAAACGACGTCCTTCTTGGAGGTCTGATGTATTTCAGTCCAGGTGAATGGTCTTCGTCGATGCTAAGATCTGACTTGGTGGTTCCCACTAATCCGAATTCTTCTTGATCGCTTGCTGCGAAGTAATAATCAAGTGTAAAAGTATTCTTTGTCAAACACTACCGAATTTTCCATTGCGGGAATCTTAAAAAGAAAAAAAAACACCCGGCACAAGTTTAATAAGAGAAAGTTAAGAACAGAGTCGTCACTTTCCCTTTTCCATTTCTGTCTAAAAAAAAGTCATTCTGAAGTCTGATCACTTTGCTATAAAATTAAGCATAAAGCAAAAATAACAATACTCTTTTAGGCCATATATTATACCAGCCTAAGGAAAAATCGCGACAGTTTAAGGTCGTGTTTGAGATCTCAGGAGAAAAGGTTAGCAATGAACATTTAAAGGAACCCATAAAGGAAAAAAAGTGTTTTCGACAAATCGTGTTCAACAAGTTCAGGAAAAGGGGAGGACCATTCACAATGGCAAGCCAAACAACCTTTATAGAAAAGAGCATATAAGTCGTGATTTAGAGATAAGGAAATACGCTCTAACCGAAGTCGAGAACGTTATGTCACATCCATATAACGTACCGGTAGTTTTGTTCCGAGATTCTACACTGTGACTTGTTTAAGCAGTAACACAGTATACAATACAGTCCCTCCTTTTCGGTGAAGTCTTTCAAGCATGTCAGAAAAAAAATCAGTAACCAAAAAAGTGATGTCAGCTCTCTACTTTTTGTGCACCGCACTCCCAAAGTTTAGTGCAGCTGGTGAACAGTTTTTGTTTCAGTAAGTTTTTTGTACTCGCTCAAACAGAGGAACTACTCGTAATAAATAGCACATTTAACGTTAACTTAATATTTCTAACTTTGTACAGCGGTGTCACCAAGAATTTCATAGTCTTCGTAGGTTCCTTCGTACAACATGGAGTCCGCAGGAGCAACTGTGGCGATCCCATGAGAATCGTCAACTTTGGGAACATGTGATACCCAATCTGTGCACAAAACGAAACCCGAAATACATAGGGATAAGATAAATTAATTTTCTGTCACTTATTTTGTAGTCTGTAACATAATCCCGTTTCAAATCTTTTTGTTACCCGTACAACGAGAAAACCGTGACAACCGTGAAACCTGACAAAGGAACAAATATGTAAGCGATGTAACTCAATTGAAGAAAAAAACCTACTTCGATTCTAAACAAAACACAACTGACTAAGGATGACGTATTGGTAAGTACCTGTAAGATGAGCAAGTATCATAGGCTGTACGTTCCGCAACAATGTTATAAATTATTACGAAATACTTCGTAAATATTCTAAATTGAATTGATGAAATGTATTACCAAAATAGATACTCATCTTGACCAAGACTGTGGATTAAAAATGTTTTCTCATCTAACTTCAACGCCATAAACGAATGAAACAACTGATCACCGAGGAATCAGCTGAATAACACGATATACAGCACGTGAGAGCGACCAACACTACAAAGATCGATCAGCGATTCGAACTCACCTTTATTCTCCGAGACATGTTCGTTCAAACCATGTTCCTGTGTGAGGATTGAAGTATCTTCTTCGTGGCTGATTTCCACAGAGTCGACAAATCGTATGACGCTGTTTTCCTCGGCAATGCTTTCTACAGCCCCCATAAAGTACCCATATAAATCGACGGGGCTAATAAGCTGGCGAAAGATCTCATGTTTGCCGATGTGACCGCCAAATAAAAATAGATTACGAAATACCCAACAAGTTCGATATTGAACCGCGCGATTTGCGCACAAAGATTTTTGTCCTCGTCAAGAATTTCAAGAAAAACAGTACCTTAATTTTGGTAGAAGAAAAGTTTCTAATGAACCAGCGGTTACCGAAGCATGCTAATTGTAAACAGAAACAGCAATTTACATATTCGTCTTTCGTGACACAAAAGCAACGACTAGCATTGCGTGACGAGACTAAAACAATCTCTGACTTTTGAGATAAGTTTTTCCTAATACCATCCCACCGCAAGAAACTCAAATATAGAGAGCGAGTAAAAGCCCTATAGCCGGTGGTTTATAACTTGTTAAGGTCACCCTTGGAGCTAAAGAACACACTACTCACTGTGTTCCAAACAAAAAGATTAACAAGTACACAATCTGGATGGAAAGAAGCGCCACGGAAAATAACACTTCTAACGAAAACAGTCAGGACACATGAAATTTATTAGCCTCTTTAACCTGAGGTTACTGTGAGTCAAAAAAGACGAAACTGATTAATACTGTATAAAACTATTTCAAAACTATTTTCAAAAGTGGCATTAATCCAGCTATACATAAGTAATTTCAAACGAATCATTTACGAATTTGGTCTTTGAACATGATAACTTTGGGATTACAGAAAAAAAACTCTTCCTTTTTCTTCAAGCATCTGAATCTTAATGCCTTCTTGTGTGAATCTGATGTAAAGGATGTGGTTGATACCTCGTTAGAGGCCTTATTTCCACGATGATCCATTTCGTTTATGAACAAACAAAGAGACAAAATAGTATAAGAAAAGATAGCATGTTTTTCTTTTTGAATCCGCTACTGAGAGGGAGAAAGGCATTTTTCGTCTTGCGTGGAATAAAATAAACAAAAATCTGAATTTTCACGAGGATCCGAAGTCTGCCCACTAAGCTACAGACTTAACAGTCAGCGTGGCTGTCAGTAGGTTACCATGTGATACTCGTCCAGCAATGTCGAAAGCGTCGTGTAAGTACAAAGAAAAAAGAACTCGAACTTAAGGGACTGAACCCCTCAAGTGGGTTCACATCATGTTCAACTCAAACCTCTTCCACTCATGGCTATGCAAAGCACAGAAAAGAGCACAGAGGGGATTTAGTGGCGTCAGAACGGCCTTAGAGATCTGGGGACAACTTGCATGTTATTAAAGATAGCGGACCGCTTGCAAAGGCCTTTTGTGGTGATGACGCCTCAATTCTGTTTCTTGGACTCGCAGGATCATTAAAACTTTTAGTACAGTCACTGTATATTATAATTTTCATGCGTAGAGTAGATCCACGAGCTCGCCATGGTGTAACTACGAGAGAGTCGTTATGTTTTTGTTGTTGTTGTTGTTTTTCTTGGTTTTACTCTCTTCTACCGCTTTTTGCAACTTGATCGCCGATATTTTCCAAAATTTGCGAACTTTGTG
Organism: Pocillopora verrucosa; assembly: GCF_036669915.1. Lineage (NCBI taxonomy): Eukaryota > Metazoa > Cnidaria > Anthozoa > Scleractinia > Pocilloporidae > Pocillopora > Pocillopora verrucosa. The sequence continues at coordinate 22,876,306 of NC_089315.1, read as the reverse complement.
AGTCCGCTACGCGACACTTTTTTTCTTACGCGGGATCAATGCGGCCAATCCCGCAATGGGCCCCTCTTGCCCCCTCGGGGACCATTCAAAACAGAGGATTCGCTTCGTATTGCCCAAAGGCGCTGCCAGCTGTATAATAAAGAGAGATAACAGACAGACACAATAGGAGGTTTTAATGAATGACTTAAGAGACTTGAAACAATACGGTCTGCTTTCTCGAAAAGACCTCTCCTGATCAGAACTTTCAATTTGCGTTATACACTATTTCCTTCACCCAGCGGGGCTCCATGAAATTATCTCTTGGCGAATCAGAGGAGTTGTTCAGATTTCTGTTTTTTAATCATCAGTTTGTTGATGGACAATGAGCGGGCTAAGATTTCAAATCTTACTAGAATTCATGCCATCACTCAAAGGCCCCTATAGATGTTGCAATGCTTTTAAATTATAACAATAAAAACTTAACCATAGTTTCACACGCATTTGGATTTCCTCCATTCCCCAGGATTTTCCTAAAACAACTTATCAGCTGGAGCCCACTAGAATCTATTTTTCCACCTGACAGATCTAACAATAGACATCTTATTTCCGGACTGGATTGGATTTAACAAAAATAGTAGAACTTGCTATTCCTACATGGAAATCTTCCAAAAAGTATTTCCGTTCACAATTATGAAAAGGAAAAATATAACCCGAATTAAACCTGCGAAAAAAAAAAATATAGGTCGTTATACACCTGCTCTTCGACAATATTTATCCGCGTTTACCCAGCATCTAATAATCAAAAATCAACTTTTGTAAACTTCAAAAGAACACCTTTTCATGGAAGGTTTATAATTAATCTTTGTGCAGTTTGAGTGGTTGACTCCTGTAAGAGGTTCTTTTAACTTTGCGCTAAGCGACACTATTTAATTCAGTTGCTGGCTCAATTGAGTTCCTTGTGAAGTTGGATTTACTGGGAGATGCCTGATGGTAGTTTTTTCGATTGTCGGCGGCGATTACAAAGATCAAACCACAAAGAATAATTTCCATTGTTCTCAAAATTGTTTGTGTGGAAAACCACGGCCAACTTTTTGCGAACCTGTCGCCAGCAAAAACACCAAACTCTCCAACGCTTACGTACAAGGAAATGGAGAAGTTACCCAAACCAAAAACAGAAGCTGCACTCATGAAGAAAAACAAACGCTTCAGTTTTCCGGCATCCCGAAGAAGGCATGGATCGGTGAAGTTGCTTGCTTTCAATGTGGACTTCAAATTTTGCCACATCCGAAAACCCGCAATGAAATAACCAAAAGAAAGAGCGAGACCCCAAATGACGAAAGTAATATGGCAGATAAAAATTATGACTTTAGCTTCTGGATAAAACCAAACCACAACATCAGAGACCGTCACGTAAACGATGTTCGTGAGCGTGATTGAAACCAAGAGGGGCAGGTTTCGAAGTTTCGGTGGTCCCAAAGATATTTTGGTCGTCTCCAAGAAGATTAAGAGCATTATACTAAACGCTGAGGTGATACAAGCTGTTGCAATTCCCCAAGAAATAAAAACAACAACATTTTGAATCGCTGACGAAGATTTCTTCGAGGTGTAAGGATCCCAGAAAAGAACAAGAGCCCGCCCGATTCCCGCGGTGATCAGTGCACAGCTCACGACCAACAAATGGACCTTCCGTTTCGCATTAGCCATTTTTCGAAACCGAGAAAGAGAAAAGACAGCGTATAACGTGTAGAGAGTAAAAAGGCTGGCAAAACCATAAATGTGGGCAAACCACATCCAGTTCCATTCTTCAATAGCGTGGGTCCATTCTGGAAAAGGCTCTGGCCAAACGTTTACAGAATGGCGATCTGAATCGTTCGCATATGTGGAGGACATTTTCTCTGGTTTAGAACTTGGTAATGACAGAGAATGCTTATCCAAAATTAATCCAGGTACCTATGAATCTTGAAACAAAGGTTTTGAGAAGGAAAACTTTCTTTATCAATGAGCCGTCTGATAATTTCAAAACGGATGGCTTTGAAGAGTGCAGGTCCACAAACTAATACTAGCTATAGCGATCTGTGCGAAGATAATAAAGCTTTTGTTGAAATAGCCTCGTATGATTGCTGAGGCGGAATAATTGAATATGTTAATGTTCGCACGGGAAGTTCTAGAAGAAGATCGCAAAAGTGACCCAACAAAACAGGTGAAGCAAACATATTGATCATCTGTCCATTCTGAATAAATAACCCACCATGCTTTTTCTTTCTTTTCTTTTCTTTTTCTTCTTTTTTCACCTGTATCGTTGACTTGTAATTTTTTTACCTTTAAAGATGGTTCGATAAATATGTGGGGAGTTTGTGAAAGTCCTCTGGAAATTTTCAGCCCTAGTGTGAACTTTTGTAAACGCATCTATGGCGCTTATTCCAACTGGATTAAAAATTTATCACTCTGACATGTTATTCAAGAGAAAATGAAATTGTCCATCAACCGAGGGATATCCTGTTAACCTCAAGTAAACAAAACTGAAAATTTGCAGCTTGATTTGTGAAGAGCCTGTCTTAGCATAGTAACATATTATTTAAAAGCATTTAAAAAGAGTGAATTTATTGTTGCAAGTCACCATGAATACGATCGATAGTTGGTTTTCTTGCCAATATCTAAATCTTCAATTTTGATAAATACTTTTTGAACTTTCAGACCATTTAATTTTAATTCGCTTCGTCTTTTCAAATTGCAATCGTCTCGAGTTGCTGAAATAATTCAGTAGATGCAAGGCGTAATGGAAATGAAAACACTATAAAAATTTCAATATTTTATAAAAGTCGAGTCACACCTTGGATTGATTAAAAATCAATTTTTTTTTATCCTTCCTACATTAATTTCCAATTGGCATTTTTCCAGAATGTCCTCCACTAAAGCAATATTGACAGAAAGAATGTAATTAGGACAAGTATTCTTTTCTACAATTCCTCGTACAACCCATGCAACCCCATTTTTCGGCAAATTCATATAATACAATATTATTTTGCTGTATGTTAGTGAGTTAAAAAGATCTAGTCGGTTTAATTGTCCAAACCATCGATTTGTGTCTGAAAGAAATTTACTGTTACTATATTCAACAACAGCTCATGCGTCATAACGAAAAATAGAGGCTAAATTATGAATTATCAATCACACATTTGGTTAGAGCGCTCTTCGATGGAGTGTCGTAAAAAACAAAACTAAAGTAATACAAGCGACCAATCAGAGCAAGGTTTACGTTATCATTAGACAATGAGAACTCAGAGCGAAAACAAACAAGCTGCCTGAAGCGCGGGAAGACGCAAATGGCCAGGTTACAATTGTTTTACAATTGCATCTTATTGGTTAAGAGAATCGCACCAGTTGGTGAAAGCTTCCTAGAAACAGATCTAATTGCAGCTTACTTCTACTGATTTTGCCTCCCCCTTGGCCCAAGACTGAATAATTTTCTTTCATTCGCCATTTCGCCATGAAACATGCATGCGGGTATTGCGTCCTAAGGATAATCTGCCTTCTCCAGTATTTTCACTGCAACACGAATAGCCATGGTTTTTATACGATCTGTGGTACTCAAAGTTTGAGGGGGTAAGTGGTGCTGCGTCGATGGGAAAGCATAACAGGGTAATTTAGTATTATCAACTGAGTCGATAAAGTAAATTGGTCACCGTAAAGTGTTTAAAAGCTGACATTTCTGGCGTTAGCCCTTTGTCAGAGCGATTGAAGGAATTATGGATTGTGTGTGTGTGTTTATAGGCAGAAAATGGAGCTACACTATCGGTGGGAATATGGTGACGAGAAAACGAATAAATTAGTTGAATAAAAAGCGCTCGTTGATACCATAGGGATTAGGAGTGCCGATTTAACAGATAAATTTTTGTGCTCAAAGTTCAATTGTTGAAGGCTTTTGTTGCTTCCAGACAAGCTGCCTTGAACGCTTCCTTAGCGTCGATAAGCGCCCTTTAATGTGGATTACTCAAGGCAGACAGATGCATCTTTTTCAAATTGCCGACAGTGGCGGGAGCTGTATATATAGTAGTTTCTCATCGCATATGCACAGCTCAACATGTCCCTGGACTTGAGAGAGCGTTTGCGTTTAGATGGAGTACTCTTCCCTCGTCCAGCAGCGTAAAAAGACTCTCTTATCCTTGTTTGAAGTAACAGATGGTTGTTAAAAGATGCTGACTTGCAAGCGCATCTAACTTCGACGTGATGTCGTCTATTTCACGAATGAGCAAGAAACGGAATTTTTGATCTGTGACATCGCCATCTTTCAGCTTTTCTGCTGCCTTATCTCTTCGCTCACAAGCAAACCAATGGTGGCTATGATATCAATTCACTATCAGACAAGTAATGAGGATAATTAAGAACTATTCTCCGAATTGGAGGTAGTTAGGGGCGGTTATTTACCGAGCTGCAAAGCGGTGAGCCACCGAGTCTGAGGTCAATACTTGTTTTCGTATGTATTAAAACAGTGAGATAACATGGTAAAAAAAGATGATTTTAACTTATCAATTCCTGTAATGATTACAATGTTTGGGCGAGTTGTTCGGAAGTGAATAGCAAAAGATATTCGGATTTTGAGTAGCCAATCAGGGCGCGCATTCAATGCTATCCCCTGTTTTAGTATACACTAGAGAGAAATATATATTAGAAGATTATTTGTTGATCCAATACCAAATACTCGGGACTAAAATCACACGAATTGAGGGGCAAATAGTAAGGAGAGTCTTTGATGAGATTAGAAGGCAGAAACCTAAACTAAAAATAAAACTAGGTCTCAAAAGAATAAAGCCGGTAAACAAACTCATTTCCGTGGTTAAATTTCATGTTTATTTTAGATAACTTGAAATTAAACTCAGAAACTAATACTCGGATTTAACGGGCTGAAATCAGTTCAATCAACAAAATAGTAGCTGAGAAGTTATTGGGAGGTAATTTTATTGCAAGTTGTTTTGAACCAGTCGGAGAGAAGTGATGACCAAGAAAATGTCGCTTAAGACTTACACATTCACGTAACTTTTCGGTATAAACATCACCTATCGATAGACTACTTTCTAGACTTCCTTCCTCCTATAAGATTATAAATTTCAGTCCTGATCAAGCCGAGAGGGACTGGTCCAAAAGGTCCTTCTCCATTCCAATCGAGGCAGATAGCCTTTCTAGGGCGGAGAGAGCCTCAGACCCACTCTCCCTCGAGTATTGCTGGTGTGTTTTTCTGATCGTAGGAGTCGATCTCCATCCGGCCGTTAGTGGGTTGCGAGTGTGATGGAGTTTCCTGCGAAACAAAACAGACGTGAAATCCCGTTAACTTGTTGTCCGCTGCCTTTGGTACTATAGAAACAAACTTCCCGTAAGTTGTGCTGTTAGAGACAGTTGTCTGCGAAGCTGCAAAGAACATAGTGAAAAAATGAAACTACTAGTTTTCCAATCCGGAAAACCTCTTTAGTTATTGCTGTTTTCAGTGGTTAGCTGTTTTCAAGTGGTTAGCACCGACGAATTAAAGTTTGCTGGCGATAAATTAATAAAAAACAGCATCTGCACTGAAAACAAATTCCCCGGAGAAAGAAGTTCCCATCTTTTCTGTTTAAGTCTGAGATTTAAAATACAAAGAAATCATTCTCTCCACTTAAAATCGCAACAAAATAAGGCTCTCCGAGTGAGTACAAAGAGAAAAGACAGACGGACTCGGAGCAAACCTGGCCAATAAAAACAACATCAATATTGTGGAGATGCTTCACTCACCAATTTCCTTTCTAACTTGTCTTTAAGACATAAGAAAATAAGCCTTAACTCAAACTGATCAACACACTTAGTTTTACGATTGATTCCCAAGTACGCCACTGCAAGTAAAAAAATAAAAATGCATATACACAAAAAGAAAGAATAAAATCTTAAAACTATTTCTAGTTAAGATAATTCTAAAAAATTATGAATTTCGATGTTTGTCTGAAACTTTGTAAGCTTTTATGTTAGCTTCAATGTTCCTCGTCGGCTGGTAAAGAGCTCCATAGCTTAGTTGTCCATAAGTTGCCAAATTAACCTGCGGCAGCTCCGGTACTCTCGAGCTTCCAATTACATTCCAGCTCAGACGAGTTAACAACGTGCCACTTCAGTTCTTTGCTGAAACATTGATGCAAGTTCTGAGGGTTTGAAGATGGGAGCATAACACAATGAGCCAGACTAAAAGGGCAACTAGTCACAACCGTCTGCTAAATTACCAGCCCTTGCTTAGTGAACGGGAATTTGCTTCCTCGAGGGAGTGGGGGCGGGGGGCAATGAGTCCTACGAGGTGTCCAAAAATCATTCTCTCTAGACAAACAACATTTTCCGCGAATAAAAGTCGAGGAGTAAGGAGCGGAGGAAGTAGAAAGGTGGGTGAAGGAACATGGAACAATTCAACTCATTTCGAATTTTTTTCAGGACGCAAGTGTCACACACACACACACGTGACACGAGAATGGTGAAGTGTAATGATAAGGAGAAAGCGAGGGGGGGAGGAATCCTTCTCTTCTTACCTCCTCCCATCACCCCTTTCTCTCCCAGCGCACCACCATGCCAGGCGCGTTGTGAAGATGACTGGGGACGAGTAAGGAAGCTTCCACACTATGTTCTGCAAGCTGTAACACCGCCAATAATTTCTCCTTCGCAAATCTCAACGTTTAGAAAAGAAAATTCAAGCTATAACAATCCTCAATTTCGAATTCTCTGATTCGATCCAAGACCGAAATAGGAGTCGCGGCCTTTACGCGAACAGTAAGAATTACTTACCGGTAGGTTCTATGTCCCGTGAGTTTGTTCTTAAGTTCGTTTAGGTTGTGGGAATAGCTAAAAGCCTTTCCACAGACATCACAGTGATATGGCTTCTTTCCAGTGTGTTGACGCACATGGTACTGATAGTTATCCAGCAAATAGAATGACTTTGGACAGTAATTACATTGATAGGGTTTCTCACCTGCCAGTGTGCAAGAAACACCTGTCAGCACCTTAGGAAATTTATGGAGAACAGTATGAATAATATCCATACTGATGTTTGGGAGTAAAGGGTTAAAATCAAGACACTCTTATACAATTTTGAAAGACACCTTATGCTAGCCTAACCAGACCACAACTATAACCTGCAGGTGCTAAGCTTTAATGTCTTCATAATTTGCCAACTGCACATGCACATTTGTGTAAAAATGAACTGTGATGTTATTACAAGTTTAACTACAAGTATGTAATTATGTAGGTAAGTTTCTGAGAGTGTATTTTAGATTCTGAGGACTACTTTTCATTTGTCTTGTCTGATAGAGTGCATTTCAATCAAGTGTTGTTAAAACAAAACCAATCACAACAGCTTATCAGAACAAAGGAAAATATCACTGAAAACTCAGAGTTCAGTGAATTTTTTAATCCAGTAGGCTAGGAAAGGGATACAAGTTTTCAGGATCAATCACACATCAAAGCAAAGCCAAACCAAAGCAACCCCAGATTACTTTTAACTCTACTGAAAATTGCTTGATTGTTCATCAACTCAGGAGGCTATCATTTGGAGTTTGTATGTGTACATTAACATTCCAATGACTGCCACTCCAACAAAGGAGACTAATCAATGATTACCAACAAATGAATGAAGGGGGTAAGTATCTAAAGAAACTGTGTTGCGGCATTGGTGGGGGGGGGAGGGGGTATTTCAAGATAATTTGGTTTTGGCAATCAAATTGTAAATTGGCCCCTATGAAGATTTTCCAAAGCTGACATTTTGAGTGTTAACCCTTGGTCAGAGTCAATGGCAGAGGGCTAATAGGACTGGCAAAGGGCTAATGATTGAATTGACAGCTTTAGATACTCTTTACAATCACCAATTTAAATTATCAAGTCAGCTGATAAAACCTCTCTTTATTGAATAATTATCCCCTGATCAGAATGAGCCTGTGTGAAAAAAAGTAGTATGAATGATAGTTTTTCAAGACAGTGATGGGTGACTAGTAAATTTTAACACACCTGTAGGAAGCCAGTTGTGTTTTTGGACTTCTTTTTGAGAGTTAAATGACTTGGAGCACTGTGGGCATTTAAACTGTTTCTCACCACTGTGCTTAAGTCATGTGCCTCTTTAAATACCAATGAAAGGAAAAGCACTTGCTGCAAACTTCACATTTACATGGCTTGAAATCGGTGTAAAGAATCCAGTGTTGCCTGAGATGACTTGAGCTATAAAAGTCTTTTCCATAGCAATCACATGGCCAGCAGGTTCCTTTGTCTGAATGAAATGGAACAACTGAGCCTGAAACACAAGACCACTACTCAGAACAGTAATACAATATCAAGTGCACAAGTGATGAAAATAAAAGAAAAATATCAATGAAGGGATTACTAGTTGATCCTGTACAAATTTCTCCAAACTAGAATCACAAGAATTATATGGCAGACAGAAATCAGAATTACTGATGAGATTTCAAGAGTGAAAGGGTTATTGAGTAAAATGTTCCAACTATTTTTTTTCAATTAGTTACAGGTACCATTTTGACACTTTTTTATTCCAGAACCTTCCATATACCAAAATCAAATTCCTCTGAATAAAAATGCATTTCAGAAGGTATGCCACATTCAGCCTTGAGTATTCCTTGATTGTCTTTGTGCAAGGTGATCTGCTGTGTTCATTAACACACCAAGCATCCTCTGTCATATAATTATTTCTGAATCAAATAGATTTATTGTTGACCAAATGAAGTGGTAGTGTTCAATGAGAATCCACAGTACACAGGTTAAACTCACTTCCAGATGTTCCTTTCCTTCCTGCTTAACTTACTTGATCTCTGTTTAACCCATTAAAACCCTATCATCAAAAGGCATATATTCCATACTGTTTCTGTACATTAATTTAGGTGCTGACAAAGAGAATTTTTTAAACATTAGTGATCATTTTCTTGATTGCTAGTCACTCTAAGGGTTTAAAGGGTTAAAGCAAAAAATTAATCACATTATGAAAAATGGCAGGAAGAAAGTCTTCACTTGAAAAACAATTTAAGCAAAACTAAAGGATCCAGGAACACTTAACAATTTAGATCTTAATCAATTACCACAGAATCAGTTAATGCATTGTTCTTGGTTCTTTGAAGACCCCTGACAAGGTGGAACTCCACTCTTCTATAGTAGCTCCAAATCTTTGTTATCTAACCTCCTTATGTATAATTTTACAGAAGCCTATTCTAATTTCTTCCACAGGTCTAAGATTTGCATTGGATCAATCAGTAAAGAGTGCTTCAAATTAAATGATTCTCACACAAGCCAAGGTTGCCTAAATCTAAATCATGTCCTCTTCATCATGGAGCTGGCACAAGTCAGCTCTGGTTTCAGCTGAAAGAAATGTTGAAATGAGCTCTATGAGGATTGAATCCTTTTTCTTTTAATAAGGCTCCATTAGGGGGATCTGAGTATCCTGTATCCCATTAAAATTTTTGGCCAAAATATCCCGTATCCCGTTAATTCCTATGGTTTGTATCTCTATTATGCCAGTTACCATGATGACATCATTGAGCGTAATATGTTTGGGTACCTGATAACAAAAAACACATTTTACTGGCAGGGGCATTTCGTATTTCAAATAGAAATTACGTGCAAAAAAGACATCATGCTTCTCAATGGTATGCTCTAATGTAACATTCTGTGAAGAATTGTTAAAATACTGAGGTGACTTCAAAGCAATGAGTCACCGAGAAAGTGGTGCAAAATGGAAAAAGCCATAGGAGAGGGGGAGAATTGTTCTCGGACGAGAACTGATATTCGCACGTAATGTCAATATTAACAATATTTGATGGCAAAATGTAAAAAATCGCATTTGAAATAATTTTTTCACTATTTGTGCCTTCTATATCGACAAATAAACCTATTTTATTCTTTTAAAAAATGAGAACTTAAATATTCGATATCCCAGAATCTTTTTATAATTTCCCGTATCCCCTTAATTTTCCGCCCAAATATCCCGTATCCTTATAATTTTTTACCCAAATATTCCGTATCCCGATAACCCCTAGTGGGGCCTCTTTAATCCTACATAACGTAAACTCCTTCCTTATACGTACATGTACATACCCTCCTATCAGCTCCACATTCAAGTAAGCTCGATTAATAATGTAGCAAAGGGTATCAATTGCAGACCAAATCCCCAACATGTCCGCCATAATTGTTTATTACTTGTCTCCTATTGGATTATGGGAAGAGCACAAACAGCCGCGAATTTGGCATCCTTCCTTCCATCCTTAATTTTTTTTTCTCACTAACTTCCTTCTTTAATCGATCTTTATTAAATCTCTTGTCCGGTGTCCTTTCGTATTTCCTTAGACAGGCTTCTTACTGAGATACCTGTGGTAGCCTAGTCATAAAATGCCCTTGTTTATCCTTAGATGGGCCATGCGGGAGCTTCGCGACGAGTTTTATCCGCGTGCAACGCGCTCTACTAATCAAAGCAAGGAAGGAGGTCCAGTGTCCTTCATTTTCACTGGTGTGCACACATCGCTATGCTACATTCGAATTCTCATTTAAGGAGCCTGCTACGCAATAGAGTTCACATTCAAACTCGAGTGCCACGGGTTTACTTAGGGAAAAATCGACTCTTTACTTAACTGGACGCTGCGTGCAAGTGGAAGCATCGACATTATATCACACCAGTTTACATCAAAGCCTAGGATCAGCAAAGGTTGCTGTCCAAAACAACCCCGTTCGACCATGGGAAACGAGCGGATTTCCTATTCGCGCAAGCATTTGGTATTAAGAAACGGTTTCCTTTTTCACTTTTACTCTTGCTTTCATTCATTCTTGGCGTGGTGATGTATATTATACAGAGCTTCAACCTTACTTCACATGACGTCATAGTCTTTGAGGGCCAAAACATCAGGGTTGTGTTCTAACTACGAGAGGAACACTCCGAAGAATCGCTGAATATCATCAGTGCTAATTTATACTCATATCTTTTTAACATTACCCTTGACCGGATTGGTACCGTCAAAACTAGCCGCAGTCCTTTGCGTTTATTGCCTTTGCAATACTCTCTCCCCTGGGGAAACAAGTTGTGTATAAAACAATTTACGGCTGTATGGAGGACTACGTCGCAGAGAGACAGTTAGGCTGTTAACGGTCAGGTGGCGCAAATAACCCGACTTGACCAACGAGCCAAACTTGATGCCTTTATTTTTTGTTCCGCTCCCTCTTTCGTGCCGTTCTTAAATATATTTGCTCTGCTTTTGCTAACTGGACGCCTGAAAAATGCTAGAAGGCAATTTCAAAGTGGAGCAGATCACCAACGATTTTTTTAAGCTTTTTATTTATAGCAACTTTTGCGGACGCACCAAGTGCACAGCTTTGACCTCTTCTGGGAGGAGTGTTCATATTCTATGGACAAAATTTACACATAGCTACGACCTCATATATACTGCACATTCTTTTCTTGTATAAGAAGTTAAATATTATTTGTTTTTCCTTTATGCCAATATATTACAACATTTTAGTGGCGGAGTTTCTTGCGAGAGAACACGGACCAGTCCTGTTCTGGTTGATATTGCCTTGGAACAGCCATTATTTATCGCTGGAGGAAGCGGGAGGGGGGGGGGTGGTGTCGGGGGATTTTGGGTATATCACATGATTTTCAGGAGAAATGGAGGGGGAATCAACCGTCGCTGATAGAGTAAGAAGGGGCCTGGAGAAAATTGACTATCAACGAGGGGGAATCATTAGAATACTACAGAGTCTAACGGAGGGATCGGGTTTATCGTGACACAATTAAAATCCTCCGACCCAGCCCCCCCTTTTTTTCTGGGCGATAAATAATAGCCGCTCTTCTAATAGAGGAATTTACTCTGATAGTATAAAGAGTTCACTGAGCGATTCTAGTCTACTGTTTTGACTGAAGTCCTACGTAGCAGTGCAGTTTTTACCGTCGGAGTTAAAGACTTACTACAGACATTAACATTAAGGCAGCGAAGCATTCCCTACTGTATTCCTTCAAAAGGGTTAAAAGTGGTTCTGAATTCAAACGCTTCTTAGTTTTTAGTAAATATTCTCCTCGGAAAATAAGAGATTTTTAAAATCAATATTTCTGAAACGACCACAGTTCTCTCGGTCACTCATTGGATTAAAGTCCTCTCTATTTCAAAATAACTTCTCCAACTGTGAAGACACACACAGCTCAAAAGTGACAAGGGCTGAAAACTCTGGTAATGGCGTGTTTTCATTTTCGTCTGATTTCTACTGATCCCTTTCAAACGCATCTAGCTGGCTGCTGCAATTACTTCTGATGGCACGAGTATTTGAATTCCTTAAAATCTACAATATAAAAGAAGTAAAAATAACAGAAGTAAGACAAAAAAAACTTGGAAATCTTTGCAATTCGCTGTACACCACAGCACAGAAACGAATTATCACACCTAAAATAAAACACCTTGAGGATCTACGAAAAAGCACCGTGTGTCAAGTTACAAATACGTAATTCAGAGCTTTTAAGCCAACAAGCTAAAAGTCTGCTAGGAAAAGACGAAGGACATGTAAAGTGGGTCTAGCTAGAAGCAACTGAGTCAGTTAGCCACAAAAGTAAACCGCTCTCTCTCTCTTGGTTAATATTTGCGGAGCTATTTCGTTTTTCCCAAGTTCTACCCAGAACTCAGTGTAAGATCCCGGAGTCTAACGGCTTAAAGAGATTAATTTATTTCACGTATGCCTTTGTAAAAGAAGTTAACCTTGCTTGAAAGCAAAACGCCTTATAAATCGGCAGACGGATCTTTTCCAATGACAAGTTTTCCTTTGGGAAGTCCATGTGTCCAACATCTGAACTACCTACTTTTTAAGCGAGGAGGTATTTGAAGAAAACTTCAGAAGGACTAATTTGTTACTTTTGATAAATACTTTGAGAAGTTCATGAGTCCAATATCTGAATTGCCAACTTTTTTAGCAATGAGGTATTTTGAAGAAAACTTCAGAAGGACAAAATTTGTTAGTGTTGACAAGTACACAGGAAGTTTTAGAGGGAACTTCTCCTCAAGCAAGATTACCTTGAGAAGTATCATTGATGAGATTTCTTCGCGGAAATAAGGGAATTGGTCAGAAAAACTTAACAAAGCAAATGCGACATAGCTTGTGCGCTCACGTTAAGATTCCAAAAAGAGGACTTTTCTAAATTAGTTGAAACTCACCTCACCAGAATCAAAAGCTGGCCGCGCTTGGTGTTCTCGGGCTGGAAGAGAACAAAGGTGTACCGTATTTTTTCTGTCTCGCGCGCGAGTTTTGAAACCAAACTTGTGTTACTCTCTTACTAAGGCCAGTCAACTGTGCGATTCGTTCCAGGTCCTGCCCGTCCGGATTAGAGTCGATGTTGAAGTTCGCTTGAAGGATTTGTAGTTGTTCCTCGGTAAATGTGGTTCGTACTCGTTTGGTTTTATGACATTTTAGAATTCCGCCGCTGGAAGGTGAATCTTCGCTGTCTGCGTCTGTTAAAAGATATAAAAAACCACATTGTCATCATCAATGAAGGAAACAAACAAGGTTCAAAGGCACAAACGCTTAGGTTTGAGAAACACCAAACTAAGGAATGGTGGTGGTTTTTTGTCTAAAACTCTTCACCTTCAAATGAGAAACCAGCAGCAAACAACCATTAAATCATTATTCCTAAAATATTTTAGCGAAATTTAACGAAAATCGGTAAAATCTACATACCCTATGAATTCGCTCAAAGTGGTTGTATTCCTCACAAAATCTAATACGAGATTTTAGCTCATAGAGGTTCGCAAAAAACTCACACCAGGAGATTATCTCGCCTCCTGAAAACGAAAAACCAGTAGGACAACGGGACCTCCTGGCGTCAATGACGATGGATCAAGATTTCCCGGGAAAAATAACCCATTGCAGACACCCTTTTTTTTATTGTTATCTCGTTCGCTCAGTGGAGCGTTGAGGAGGACGACACAATGATGAGTAAAGTTGCCAGAGGCAAAGGAAAAACCCGCGGCAAAAATGGAAAAACCGGTAAATGTGCTGAGGAACAAGACAGCGAATTGACATAGCTTTCAAAATTACGATTTGAGGCGATTGTTAGTGTTTTTGTAACAAGGCTGGTACTTGCATAAAGAAAAGAGAACCTAGTTTTTAACATTATTTGTAGCAAAGTTCAGTTTGACAGCAAGTTCTTTCCGCCAGTTCCAGTCGCTTTCACAAAGGAATTTTTTACTAATTTCTCGACAGAATGGTACCTATCCTTTCTTCCTTAGGCCTGTTTTTTCTTTTTCCTTTTTCCTTTTTTTTTTTTTACAAGAACTTTCTTCCGCTTTTGATTTTTCCATGAGCAAAAATTTTTTTTGTAAACAGAGAGCTTCACGTGCGAATTTTTTAAAGTACGAGATGTAAACAAAATATAGAAAGAGCATGAAAATCGAGCCCCAACGTGAGCGGTTGCCGCGAAAATTCCCCCAGGGGGTTTCGCCCAGGTCCGTGGTAATGACTCCTTCCTGATTTATTGACTTTTAATTGAAAATGCGTTTTTCTAAATACCTCGGGGGCTTTTATAAAACTTTTTCATGGAAACTTTAGGTTGAATATTTGAATTCAGTGTAATCAAATAAAAGAAAAATTTATTTTTTCGGCCTCTGAAGGTGGGAAGTAACCTTAAGTATAAGCGTTCGTTCGCCCGCAAGTAAGTTGCCTTGGGCAACGCCAGCCAACGAGAGGTCTACAAGTCTTTCCGCGGGCGGAAAACGTTCGTCCTGCAGCGATAGCAATGATAGCCTGCTTGCAAGCTGGAATTCTAGTGATACAAATTTCCATGCTTTGAGAACAAACTGCAGTCAATCTCTCTAAGCGTAAGGATTGACATGCTAATAGTGCTACCTTCTCAGTTAGCCATACAAATACGTTTTTCGTCTTTTTATCATGGGGAGAGGTAGAGGGATTTCTTTTTCAACATGGTACAAACTCTTTCTCTCATAAATCACAAATTTTCGATCGTGGAAAAAAAAATTGAAACACAAGAGTGACAGATGGACCTGAATCCGTTGTGGATTACTATGTATGGATCTATCATTACGTGGTCGGATGAAACGTATTCGCGTGATTAGGAGGGATTGACTACAGTTTGTACTAACAAAGGTTTACAGCACCGTAAATTTTGCGTTAACAATTTGTCTGCGCGCTGACAAGAAAAGACAATTTACTATCAGCCAAAGTCGACTTAGAATTCAAACTACACAAATCACCTTGTACCATGTCTTCAATCCCTCCATCACTTTGAGTGCAGTAAGAAAGAGCAACTAAGGAGGGATACAAATACAGGTCTTAGCACCATGGCAACAATTTTCAAGTGACCTTAAAATTCTAAGATATATACGATTACGAATTCGGGGGGCGCGCCAACCGCCGATAATTTGGCGGGAAAACACAATAGCTGTCAGCATGAGCATCCGACGTTTTGCGAAAGCAGCGAAGTGCCAAATTAAGACACGACAATTTACCAATTTTTCAAAAACGTCTGATAACAATAATTGCGCAAACTTCTGGGTCGGAGAGAGCATAACCAAGCGTCTTGAGGTATAATTTCTCTCCGTATTTTGACAAAAACTCTTGAAGTCTAGTACTCGAATTGATGCAAGAATCTAAAGGTTTTCACTGTTACATACATTGAACTGGGTTACATTATGAGAGTGGGTCGTTACTTGTGATCTCAAAACTGAATCCGAACAGCCGACTTAAAAGCAATTTTTCCCTCTATTTTTGCAAAGTTATTTGGACTAAGCAAGAGATAGCCTTCAAGAGAGTTCAAAGGAAGAGTTAACGAAAAACAAGAAAAAAACAAGAAAAAAGCGTGTTTCGTCATTCAGTGACTCACTCTTCACGTTCAATGGGCGACTTTTTTGTGATTACTTCATTTTGACGTCATTTGTCACCTACATGACTGGATAACTAACTCACTAAAAAAATTTGTTAAATTTTAACCTGCCTTACTGAATGAAAAGTCTCCAAATTACTATATTTTCACAGGCAAGGAAACTCGTTCCTTTGTTAGGACAGTCCTAGATGTATAAGTAAAAAATTGAAAAGAATTTGCAAATAACAATTTTTTTTAATAAAAATCGTGTATGAAAAACTCAATATTTTTCACAGGACAAGCCTTTCTCTGTCATCAATACAGTCTTTTCAATTCAAACTGGTTACATTCATCGCGTTGAATTGCAGCCTCAACGTTTCAAATTCTCATTTCAGCTTAACGATCCAACGCAAACTGACAGAGCCTGACATCCGCAAATGGCCGATTTTTCCGTTGCCACGAGCAAAGCTAAAGATCTTCAAAGAGTCAAATTTCTACGGTGAATATAGATCCTAACAGACTGTCGCATTATGGTTCTGTGTGTAATTCTGAGCGACGTGAAAATAAGTTGCTCGTCAAAACAATTTTTCTCATTCAAGCGTCATTTGTAAATACTCAATCGAGCAGCTGCTTTCTGGACGCTTTGTGTGTCGTTGAAAAGCGACCGCGGAAAAAGAAAAGAACCTCCGTAACCTCCATAAATTATAAATGTACGGTAATTACTCTTTCTGAGAAACTCAACAAAAAAGAATTCAATGTCGCACCTCTGAACACATTTTGTTTTGCGGCTCCGCTAAAACGCGCTTTTGTAATGTTAAAACAAACCTACCTTTGACTCGAAAAGCGAGACGTGTCAATAAAATTTCCGTTGTTTCCTGGAACATTCTCTTTGAGACAACCGCTTAAAATTGTTTACGTTTTAGGGGATTTAACTCAAAAGAGGAGGAAACTAAAACAAAAGTTATGCGTATAGCGGTTTCTTTTTCACACGTTTGAGTTTTCCTCCTTTTCCTTTCCGAAACAGGTTAATTTACAGGCGGGTCTTAATGCAGTGCGTATTAATATCAATTTCTGCTACTAACATCGCATAAACGAAAAATCTTATAATAATGAATTGTAAAGAAAGCCTGAAAATTCTCTATTGAAACGCAACTTGTCTACAGACACCGAGAAATAAAACAAACCCAGACAGGCGAAGTCGGAGATCATTGATTACACTGTATTATGACAAAACAAAATTATGCGCGATCTTGTAAAGGAGACTCCTTTGACAGTTGCATATTTAAGCAAAAACACAAATGAAACTTTGCAACTCTGTTCCAAAGGCGAATTCTTAAAGTTATATTACGGAAAGGCTGAAAAGCAGTTTAGAGAGCAAAACACATCGACAAATAGAGATATTTAACAGTTTATCAGCTGTTTGGCCAATATTTCTCATCTGACGTTCGTCTTATCTTTCTTTCCGTTTATATCTGTTTAAGAGGAAAATCTGGCTTTTATCGTCTCTTCTGCGTACCTTGAAATGTTTCTTTTTTTCGAAACACGAATAACAACTCCATATTCCCTTGGCAAACTCTGTTTCACACACATCGATACTAAATAAAAATGAATTCATAACGAAATCTCGTTTCTAGAAGAACTTTTCGCTTAGCCTATTCTTAGCCGTTTTATTGGTGTGTTTTTGTATTTTGTAAGCTAAGCGCGCGAGAGGACGCGTAAAGCGTGAGTGCTCCTCTTACATTCGCGCTCTTTGCTTCGCTTACAGTTCTTATTTCGCTTGCGCGTTGGGCGTTGGTTAACACACAAACAAAATTGTCAACAGGATACGGTTAGACTAAAACTACAAAGACTTACCATCTTGCGAGGAGTTATCGGGAGGGAAAACTTCCAAACTCTCCATGTAATGTAATTTACAAAGAACATGTCCTTCTTTTAACGCGAACTCTTCGCCTGTAGAAAGTTGTCGCTTGCAAGCGTCGCACGCGAAACACGCGAGGTGGTAGACGCTGCTCCGCGCGCGTCTCACCCAGTCATTTGCGTGGATACTTCGTCCGCATCGGGCACATTTAGTGCCAAACTGCCTGTAGATCGTAAAATAATAGCCAGGATTAATAAGAATACGCAAAAAAAAAATCGCGATTTAGTGAAGAGAGGGCTGGATGGGGAGGGGAGAAGCTCTCTTTCTTTTGTTTGAAACAAATTTCCTCACTTTTCTAGTGTTATGAAGACAAGAGAATGAGCACGATTTTAGTGCATGTTTACCAGCAACAAGATACAAGCGATAACGAATATTCCCGCGGATAATACCACGACTTATTGCAAAATGGGCTGGAAAGGGTGGCGAAAAAGTTCCGCTTTTCCGAGTGAAAGAAATCGTTTGTATTCAGTTACGTTCTAACATGCAAGTAGTTCTCTAAGTTGTCGCAATATTGACATATAGATAAAGTGCGATAATCATACAATGGCCGAAAAAATCAGCTTAGTTTTAGACAAACCACTGAAAACACACTTAGGCATGGCTTCTAACGACAGACTTTCATGGCAACATAAGTGAACAAGCAAACACACGAGGCGGGTAATAACCACATACACAAAGATACTTCAAACAAGAGTTTGTAGTGTATAAGTACAGGATAAATAACAATTATTAAACATAAGCGTAAAAAAAAAGGCTATTGCGAAACCGTTCCTTAACTCTGCATTCATCGCTATGGGATCCAAATCGAAGTAAGAACTATTTGAATTAGCTTCATTTAAATTTTTCATTTATGTTAAAAGGGCAAATATTATCCTAAGTCACATTAATAGTAAAATTAAACCAGCCGCGCAATGAACATTTTTGAAGGGTTACGAAAACCGTACCCTATAGTTTCAAAAAGCTTCGCATCTGCTACGTTTAAATTACCGTTACCTTTCTTTTCTATAAGAACGCGTTTTATTTCGATTGACTTCATTATGATTATCATTTTCATAACTGTTTTCTGGATATTCCTGCCCAGAAATCTTAAGTACCAGATCACGAGTCGGAATAAGTGAAACGTTGTTTTACACCGACACAAACTAAACCGCGCACCGATTAAACAGTTTTGAACGAAACCAAATGAAGTAAGCCAATTGAAAATTGAGGTGATCGCATTTCAAAATATTTTTGAAATCTTTTATTTTTTGTAGACATAATTATACGTAGGACACTCAATACCAATTTCCAATCCAATTGAAAATGGGACTATTTATTACAAATCTACACTCGAACAGCCCGACAAAAGCGTCTTCCAAGCCAGGTTTCAAAGCTGTAAGAAGTGAGTCTCACCACTTTGAAACACAAATAAGGTCACTGATGTGTGGTGTGAAAAATAATTTGCAAGTTTGCATTTTAAACATAGTTCGCTATGTTTACATTTACACGTAGGAGGCAGGTGTTTCTAAATCACCTCTGCCTTTCGGCCAGGAAATTCTCATTCGGCTAAACCACGGAAAATAGATCAGCTGAGAGTTAAGCTAAACAGGAACACAAACGTGTGGAGAAATACGCGCACGTTGGTGAAGAAAACGCGCAAAATCGGAAACTCAGTTTTCACTGAACTTGGCGAAGTCGCTAAAACGGATCAAACGCATTATTTATGCGGTCACTTTGTCTTTAGAGGTGGTCGCTTCGTCGACAATAAACCGACGGTCCTAACGTCGCATTAAAGAATGAATCGCCCTTTCTGCACACTTTAAAAAGCTTCTCTAACACAACAACGAAATACCTTAGTCCAAACTAAAAACCAAAAAAAAATTTAGTGGAGTTAAATTCGATGTAGTTGGAACCATTCCCAGCACCATTCATTCAAGCCACTTAAAAATGGTTTCGTTAAAGATACCGTGCAAGAGAGGATTAAGAAATAATCTGCTGGTTACATGAAAGACTTTAACTGTGGTATGGTTAATGCAATGTCCCGCAACCGGAGACCTTGGTTTCACTTAGTACAGCCTTATAAACCAAAAGGGGACCTTTGTTATATTTGATTGTTTAACGGTCCAACAAGTCCTCGCCTAAGCCGTCCGTAAATCAAACGTCAAAACTAAATGAACGAGTTTGATAAAATGCCTCCTTAAGGCTTTCTTATCGGAAATCATCTTTCAGACTGGTTCAGTCTAGATCATTTCCAGTGTTCCTAGGCGTTTTGGTAGAATACAGGAAACTTGGCAGCCTGAAATACTTCTAGATGTCATACTTAAACCGGCACGGGAACGTAGCGTTCAAATTAAGAGATGAAAAGTAATTTCCGTACACTTCTTAATGGAAACAACAACGTAACAAAAAAATTGAAAGGAAGCTGCAAATGTCGCTAGAAAGAAGACGGACGCAAATTACTATTCACCTTTGGATAAATTTGTGGCCATATCAATTAAGAGAAACTAGTAAATTTATTTTTACCAGCCACTTTTCATCTTCCTTGCTAAGATAAAAAAAAAAACAACAACGACAATAACAACAGAAAAATTAAGCTTAAATTTTGTGCCCGAAATTCCAATCCGCGCGACATATTCGTTACTGTCTGATGCTAGCAACGTATAAATTCTGTCCACAAACCGCAGAGGCGCACTTTTGAGTAAAAGTTAGAAAATAAACTTGAAATGAGCACGCAAATGAAACGCACCTTGCATAATCGGTTTTGCAGTAAATCTTGTCTTCCTTGGTATAGCAAGTGGCCTCCTTGCCGAGCTCTAATCCACACATGCAGCATTTCAGACAGCCCGTATGCCATGCCTTCCCACTGACCTTCACAAGATATCGGTCCATAATTCTGCCTTTGCACCCAGCACACTTCTCTCCATGTGCCTAAAAACACGAGACACGATCCTGAAATGTCATTGCTGTGATCAAGTTTGTTCTCCTTACCGTGATATGTACACTAGTGTTCGAACTCCCCCCGCGGCATTCGATTATCAAAATAATAATAACAAATTTAATTCATCCAAGGAAGGGAGGTTTTAGAGACATCCTCAGGCGCCCTAAAGCTAACAGAGAGACTCTCAAAATCGCGATCAAATGGCACATGTTTTAGTTCAACAAGTAAATAAGACCTAACATTTTGTCCAGGAAGGTAAACAAACAATTTCTCGCACAACAGGTCATCCTCAGGCACACGAGAAACTCGCATTCAACCATGTTACAGTAATAAATACGAAAACAAACATCCCAAACGCTAACTCACCGAAGACTGGTCTCCAACTTCGCGAGTAAAATTCGCCGTAGATTTTTCCTCGCAAGCAGTGGTCATCTGGAGAGAGGAACACACTGTCAGCACGGACACACTTCACAGAGCTGTTCACAGTATTTAATTCGGCTTCAGGGCTGACCAAACCACCCGCTAGATAACCCAAAGTTGTTCGAACTCTCACAGGTTTCAAATAGGCCAATATAACATGACATGATAATTAGGGCGCTCTCTAACGTGATTGGCTGGCTCGGCTAAGTGGGAGGAGCACTAGTCCTCGGGGAAATCGATCTAACACACAAAATGTTGCTTCCCTTTGTGTCGTCTTACTCAAGGAAGGTTGTTTTGAAATGAACAAATATTACTAAAGTGATGCTCGCCTCAAAGACTTAGCTTTCGCCTTCGAGCAACAAACTCGGATAAGCCACTGGCAGTGCCTCAGAGCTTCGCATTTAAGCCCTTAAGGGTTACTGTAAATAAACTTTATACGCGAGTCATTTAGGATTTACTTAAATATTCCGTGATTTGCTTTCGAAATTCACTGAGTGATTCGCATGAATTAGGGAAAGACGCGTTAAAACAGTTAAAGTAAGCCACGGTTCAAGAACACCTTTTTCTGCGTCAATTGAAGAGCCGAAAAAAAAGGAAACGTTCTTCCTTTCAGTACCAAAACGTGGTCGTACCTGGAAACAAAGTTACCTGGCGCCGAAAGTCTGTAACGAGCGGATGATTTTAAAAAAAAACCTGCATATAAATTCATACTACTAAAAAAAAATGCACACTGTTTCCTGTTCAAGGGCTGTCAATATTTGTAATGGAAACAAAGCGGTTAAGACTCTAACGAAAATCCTTAAAAGCTTGTCGCGGTTAAAAAAGAAAAGCCTTCCAATGTGACGAATGAATTTTTACGCAAAACGACCTCATACTTCCTGTTAACTTGCTCCGACCGATGAAAATTAAAACAAGAGAGGAATTTATGCAGATTTCGTGCAGAGATCACCAAAAATAAAACTTGAAGATGTTTCGAAAGAGCAAAGAGGTCAACAAGATAAATTTCGTTTTCTGAAACTTGCTTCATTGAAAGCCGTTTAAGAAACTCTTATCATTGTACCACGCAGAAGAACTGCGAAAGTGATGGAAGAATTGTTTCCAGGCCGGATGAGCGAGCTTAATCAGTCCCTTACTCTGGAGAGCAACAATTAAATAGGTTTACTTAAAACTTTTGTTCGGCAAAAGAAATTATTTCGGGCATTCTGTAACAACGGAAAGGAATGAATTTTTATCTAACAAATTTGCATTCAGTTTTGTTCCAAACTGTCGTTCGGAACAAAACGATGAATTTCTGAAATACCTTTCCCTCGTGCAAAGCGTGAGACGAGACCGTCACTCGACTACAGATTCGTGACTGTAATGTTGTGTCTACATAGATTCATCTAAATTTTGACAAAACGGATAAGCACTGTTCAAGTGTATTAACCCAATGACTTATACAGTACGTCAAAAATAGTCTCGACAAACTTCTTGATTCTGTATATCCTGCGTTGATTTTTCCCATAACTCTCAGTTTTCAAAATCTCTTGGTTACCAGTTTGGAAATGTAATTTTCTGTGCTATTACATAATGACCTTCTTTTCCTTTAGGAAGCCAAAACAGAATTTAAGAAGTCTACAGGTGTCAATTAAGTCTTAATTTGTTTCTCGACCGGAAATAACGGTATTTAAGCTCGTTTTTATTTTTTGATCAATTGTTTCGAATGAAAGCTTTCTCTTGATGAATAATTGATAAGAACAGGTTTGACTTCTCGCTATGTGCCGAAAACACTGGAAAATGAAAACTGGCTCGGATCTGAAATAAAAATTGACAACAAAAAACAAAATGTCCCAAAGACATTGTGGCTAAAAGTAGTAAATTGGTGCCCTACATAGAGCATACTCTGTTAGAGTATAACACATTTTAACAATAAGCGACTAAAGCTTACAGGCAAAACGCTTGGAAACCTTTTCATTGTTATTCAAACAGGAGCGATTAAGGAAACAGCTTCCTACTTTTAGCGAATAACAAGGCCTCGTGAACAAGCAAAACAACAAATTCTTAACATATTCAAAGACAATTTTGAAAATAACATAACTCTTACATAATGCAGCCAATCATTCTCCAAAACGGCAAAAATAACACTTGTTTTGAGAGTTAATGTACGCGAACGCAAAAGAAACGCATTTTGAAGTGTCTTTGAGGAGAAGACAGAGAACCTACATTCAAAAGACGGACGATTGCAAAACTGCTACCACGTGAACTTTGAGATAAATTAATGAAAAAAATTCCGGTCACAGCAAGAGTTGCATAAAAACACAGGCTTGGAGAGCAGATGTCTAGCCAGACTTCCAAAAGATTTAGCAACCTCATTTGAGTGGCGATGACTAAGTTTTGATTTCATTAAAACGAATCGGTGAGACACAATTTGAACCAGCTTGCCATTTAATAAATGACAAATTGAGATTAAGTAATCTATCGAAAGATATCGAGAATTTTTGGACAGAGTCGAACAGAACTTAACCAAATACAAAAATTTATCGAGTGATGTAAACACAACACGGTAGCAAAAACTTGTATGCAGTCAACAAATATGAAACTTGACAAGACAAATAATGTTAATTTTACTCTATTCAGGACAATTTCACGCTCCACACGTGCGAGTTAAGAAGCGTGCAGGTGAAAAATATAGAAAAGAAAGAACAAATTAACAGAGACTACCCAAAATACCATGAAAACTCCAATTTTCAGATTTAAGCCAAAGAAATTGTAGAACTCACGTGTACAACGAAACCTCAAAATCAGGGCAAAATCTGTAAATAATCGCGAAAGACTCGCTCTTGCAAGTTTCACAACAAAATAAATATATCTGAATTAGGACTACAGGCGTTTTTCTGTTTGAATGGGTATGACTATGATTCTAAAGATGTTCCTACTTTGATATTCAAAAGTTAAACAAATAAGACAAAAAGCTCTATTCCTAAAATTTTGAATCGAAAGACAGCCTTCAGATTGCTTACACTGTCCTACATATCACTATTCGAAAATCAAGTGAAACACGACGAGGTGTAGTTCAACTAGTTGCGCACGCCACCGGATAGAATTCTACGCCACGAGTTTAAATTTTTCTTGTTTTTTACCGAGGAATTACACACGAATTTGAAGCAGTCTTTTTTGCTTACCTTGGCTGAGATCTGAAATCTTTCGATACTTAGCATAAAACTCGTGAACATGCACGGAAGAACAAGAGTCGAAGGACAAGAAATACGCAAAACAAAGGCGGAGTTTAACACGAAATTGTTTTCGTCTCCACAGAATACTAAAATAATGTCAAAATATTTTTTCTAGAAGAAGCTCGAATGTGTTCGGAATACATGCATGCTCTGAAAATTAAGTGCACAAGAGTTCAGCGAACGATAAATGTTTCAGAGACAACCTTTGATGGAAAATAACACTTCTCGCAAAATTTGTCCAAAACTGTCAACAACCAAAACTTGAAGTATGTTACCTGGAGGGTTTCAATTCTCTTGTAATTCTCTTTCACACAATAGAGCGACATAGCTTTGCAAAATATCCGTGCTGTGTAATCAGCGTATTCTGCGATAACTCTCGTTACAATGCTATTGATCCCAAGACAGCAATCTACACGACTGACGGTTTTGACTTTGAGCATTACCTTAAGCGGATGACTGCACGCTTAAATAAAAGACTTGCGCAAAGAATCAACGTGAAAAAGGCGTCGCGGCTAATAACAAAAACTGACGAACACAAAAAACAAAAATAATAATAATAATAACAACGACACGGCCGTGCAAAGGATACCCGCTGGTGCGCGATACACATGGGAAAACCCCAGACAGAGCCCAGGAGGCGAGGAAGCTGAAGATATTGCTCTAATATCTTCCGCTCGATACAAATAGAGCTATTTTTCTAGAAGTGAGCCCGAGCCTGAGCCTGAGCCTGAACCTAAGCCCTGGAAGTCTATCAACATTGCTGGAGTTTACATTTGAGGTTTATTAGACCCTGAGAACGGCTGCACGGGAACTAGAAGAAACCGAATGGAAGAAAGGTGAATTTCGGCTGTAAAACAGAGTTCTTAAACCTTTAAAAGCATCGCGGAAAATGTTTTCATAATTAAAGCTTTACTTTTTGACAAACATGTTTCCGTTATAACAGACTCAATATTCGAATGACCATATACTCAAAATTATCACTAGGTTTCAAACCTCTGGTGCTTTCGTATTTAAAAACGGCATCGAAAGTTTTGCCACCAGTCGCGCGCAAACCTATCGGATCCTACAAATGGAAACATGGGCCCGTTTCTTGACAGTCCCCCTAAATTACCGAGCTCGGTAAGGAAACAGGTTTTGCAAGAAAAACGCGCCAAGCCCTTTGAAACAGAGAAGGAAAATTTGACACGGTTTTTTCTCTTTTAATAGTTCAAATGAAAGCTTGTTTGCTTGCAATTGACCAAGGTCACCTGTATCTCGCCTTGGCTTTGAAGAGTGCGACAAAAAACCCGGCATTTCCAAAGGAACAGAGGTCCACCCGCAGATATTTTTGCCGCTCCGTATTGGTCGGCAAGTCGTCGGGCGGACTCCCTTCGCGGGTTTCAAGAGATTTCGTTCCACTCTTCGAAAAATAAAATAAAAGCGAGGCTATCTGAGCGATATTATAGGTAGGCAGAAGCCGAAATAAAACTATGCAACACAAACCCAAAAATGAGTCTTCCTGTTACAGATGTTTTTCTACCACTCAAATTATTTTACTACAGCTAAATTTTAGTCAGAGCTTTTGAAGTTTACAACAACCCATTTGATGCGAATTATTTATATTTCAGTCTTCCTGCTTTGTGGAGAGGGTTGCAACAAGGTTTATACGTAACGCGTGATTAAGCACCATAGGGTATTTTGATCGCGCGAGATCTAGGTGCAAACACAGTGCGTGCTTTAAAACTGTCAACATGCAAAACAAGCATGGCAGCTCGATACGATCATGCGATTGTTATTTGAAAAGGTGTGTTAAAAACGGTTCGACGCAGTACAGTTTTTATGTGATGGAATCTAGGGTTTCCAATGATTGCACTTTTAATATTCATAGGCGTTCTACGCCTGAAAAAAGAGGTCAACCAGAAAGAAAACACCGTGGAAAAGATTGCCAAAAGGCGACAGATTCGAAAGTCGACGTATGCTCAGACTCCGATCTCGGCGAAGTTCCATTCCATTACATATTGTTTTGCGGCAAAGAAAATAGGGATCTTTCGAGTAAGATTAATCGCGTTTCCTATAATAGAATTTCCTAAGCTTTGCTGGACTGTTAAACATATCTGTGCCCTTCCTAGTGCCTGTTGATAAAATAATTCATATGACCAAATTTGAGATAGAGGAAGAAAACACAAAATTGCAAATAGCTAGGAAACTCCCTTTGAAACCCCTATTTGTTTCGGCTTTTAAATGATCGGCTGGACAATTTTCACAAATTGTGAAAATTTTGAGAGATTTCACCGAAGGAAATTGAAGAAAATCAAAAGGAAAGCTAAATTATCGATGGCGAGAGCCTCCCTTCGTGGAGCCTTAGACTAAGAACGAAAATTATTTTGATAATATTTACTATGGCAATCGACAGTCCGAACCTTCCTTGTTGCCTTTTGATGGCTGTTAGTGACCTTGAAAAGCAAAAACATGAGAAATGTTTTATAAAAACATTTCGCTAGCGCGCGCGCCAACATTGAGCAAAAACCCTATGGAGCCTCCTTAATTCGTGATGCTTGAATAACTCTTTATAGTACAAGTGACGCGTGAGTTTTTCCAAAATTCGTGCGTGAAACGGGATCAGAACCCCTTCGCTACCCTCTACGAACATTACCCTGCGAACATAAAATTTGGACATTCTTCCAGTAGATCTCATACAGTCGAACTTCCATTTGCGACCACCTCGCGTTAGCGACCACCGTTTCGAAATACCAAAAGTTTCCAAGTCAAATCACCATAAATGGAACCTCTCGTAAGCCACCACATCTTATAAGTGACCACCTCTCATAGGCGATCACTTTTAAAGATGCTTGTTTACAGTTTTCAATCGTTCTAATGTCCTGTAGGCGACCACTTGACAGACAATTGACTTTATCTCTCGCGAGCGGAAACTGGAAATTGCTTCAACAGATGTCGTATAAGGGGAGGTATTGGAAGTGTTTCCTGAAATAGCTTTACCGTGTAAATTTTTGCTTGTCTGCTTGCTTGCTTGTGTTTCGTTACCTGATAAATTGGAGAGCACCCCTTAGCGTAACAAACGAGCCGAGTTTTCTCACATGAATTATCCCAAACGCTGTATTAAATATTTGGTGAGATACAAAACAATCATCATAGATCCTAAGATTTTTTTCTTTCCTTGATTAAGCCGCTAAAAATTATTATCATAGGTTTTCGATGAGCGCTGGCGAAAGGGTTCGGTCACCATGAGCAAAATATCAAAATGAGATCCCCTGTGGCCTGGCCTCT
Source organism: Pocillopora verrucosa (assembly GCF_036669915.1). Classification (NCBI taxonomy): domain Eukaryota; kingdom Metazoa; phylum Cnidaria; class Anthozoa; order Scleractinia; family Pocilloporidae; genus Pocillopora; species Pocillopora verrucosa. Next base: position 22,848,758 of record NC_089315.1, on the reverse strand, counting down.
GCAAGCAACCACCTCCCGCACGCAACCGCCTTGAATTGACATTTGGGGTGGTCGCTTACGGGAGGTTCGACTGTATTACAACCACAGGTCCGTAGCGCGACTGCTAAGAATGTACATCCTGGTGGTGCAAAATGGTGCCAAAAAGAACACTTCTCGTTCCATTTTGCGGAATGAATCCAGCCCCAAGTCTACACCCAGGACTTGAATAACGGAATATGGGACGAGTCCCAACTCCGGTTTAATAACTTACTCTCTTAATGTAATTGTCCTGAAATTTCGGTTTCTTATACCAACAAGAGTTTTTTTTATGAGCATACACTGTGCAGGAATATAAATAACGGATGCAAATGATCACTTTAAGAAAAAAGTACTAAAAGTATCACAGATACTTAACAATAAAACACCGCATTCTTCGTGACAATACACAAGTTTGAATCAAAGAGGATTCCAGATCCGTGCACAAGAAGCAATGAGAGTAGCCTGGACAGAGAAAATTCTGTTGAAAAAGTAACTTGAATCATATTTTCGAAAAAGATTACAACTGAATTCCAAAAATGTCATTTCCTTCTCTTTTGTGGAATCAACGAAATATTTTTAAGAGTTAAGCACGCAACTTCATACTCAGGAAGATAATGCACTCATGTCAACATTTCTCAAAATTAGAATTTCCTCTTTATCCCTCTCACTCTCTCTTTTAAATAAAAGATAAGCTCAAAATTCTGGGGAATTTTTTCATTTATACCTGATTTTTTAGTTTTAATTTCACGATTTAATTCTCGTAATCAATGTCATTTTTGCCTTATTTACCACGCCTTCATTGATGGAACTACAAAAGTATTGTCACAGAAACATTCTAAATTTCTACCCACATCACATTTCTCCGAAATAGCAATTTTGAATCCTAGTTACAAAAACTATTATCAAATGATAAAACAATGGAGTTTGTTTGGGGCCCAACTCAGAGTTGAGCCACAATGTGAGGCTCAAAATGACTCTGAGAGGGGTCCAAAACGTATTTATGCAAAAGAAAAAAAACAGTATTTTTGATTAATCAGTTGGATGTGACTCTATCGGCCTCTCAGGTTTTCCAAAAGTTCTTGTCGAATTACAAATCGTTACCAGAATTATGAATCGCGCTTGGTGAGCTCATGTTGCAGATCGCCGGACTGACGTGCAGGAGGTTCAAGCCCCAGACCGAATATCACTCAGGGTCTCTAAAATAACTGAGGAGAATGTGCAGTCTTCACTGTAATATCCGCAGATGGTGTGACGTTCTAGTCTTTTCGGATAAGGACGATAAACAATAGACCGCACCTTGGGCATCTTCTCTGTACTGGTTAGCTGGTGAAGTTAAAGAACACACGCACATCACCCAAGAGTGGGGATCGTGTTGTGGTGTGACCTCCACTCACCTGAGAGATCCCCTATAAGTATTTTGGACATAGACAGGGGTAGAGAAGGAAAGGAAGAAGGAGAAGAGGCCTTCCTGCTTGGCCATTGAGAGCGACTGAACCTGGGTCCATATCGGCTCTAGCAGTGGTTTTTCTCCCTATTTCTACCACCGAGACAAGTATATTTCAGAGAAGCATGAACAAAGTCTTTAGAATTCTTCAGCACTAGTCGTGTTTAAGACGCCATCTAGAGCACTTTTTAAGACCTATAGAGTCACATCCAAATGATTAAACAACAATGCTGCTGCTGGAAAATCCAACTTAACATTCGAGCCATTGCACTTGCACATGCTAAGCTGACGAGCAACAGTTGAGAAAAACGAACGCAACATCAACCAATCGACTCATCGGTCTCCCCTTCCGTCGTCATGTTTAAACTAAGCAACCAGGCCTTAGCCTACCACGTGATTTTAGCCATCGAAAATGTTTTCGTCGAATGAATATATATTTTTATGGAAGGAAGATATTTTTTAATCAAATGAATATATATTTTTATTGAAGGAAGATATTTTTTAATCAAAAGAAAATATTTCTTTATCAAATGAGAATATTTTACCGAGTGAAAACTTATTTTCATGTGTGAAATTATTTTTTTAATCAAACAAAAATATCTTTCATTTACTAGAAATAGCTTTATCAGGTGAAATTATGTTTTTCTTTGAATACAATATAAGTCAAATAAAACGCATTTTTGTTAAATTCTGCTACATTTTCAATTGGCAAATGACAACAAAGCAGTATGGACAATCAAGCGAGTGCACATGCAGCTGCCAAAATTCTTACTTTAGTAAGCAAACTGCGCCACACTGCTCAACAAAGTGACAGTAATGAATACTTTGAACAGATGGCTTTACACACTTTCTGTATTTACTGAATCAACTAATATTCTCTAGAATTACTAGTCACATTAGCAGTGATCCTGGCTACTTCATATATCAAAACTAATTCCATCTGTGGAAAACTACTATTGAGTTTCCATTCTTTGTAAAATTAAAAAGAAAATGATCAAATTATTTAAGGTGAAGCCAGCAACTAAGCAAAGTGGCACATCTGGCCTGACCTTATCCCAGTTTCTATTGCAACAAAAGCCCAGGGGTATTGCAATCCTCCCTTCCCCCGAGATAGTAAGCTTGTCCATTGTAGGTCAACCCTCACCCCACCCCACCCCACCACTACTTTGTCAGGTTTCCTTGACAGTTTGCTAATACTCAAAAATACTCCTGGGTGGAGAGAGACAGAATAAGAGTAAATCTTCTTGCCCGACAACACAAAACAATCACTAAGCCATGTCTTGAATATGGACCTTTCCACCCAGAGTCCACCACCCTAATTGTTAAGGATCTCCCCCAAAATTGCTCAAAACAAGCAACTATTCTGGAAATGACAATTCTGGGAAAATGACAAAAATCATACATTAAGATCATCAATTCCTTAGAAATACGTCAAAAAAAAAAAAAACCATCTCCCTCAAAATAAACATTCAATGTGACATTTTTTTAAACAATATTGAACTATTGTGTGCCACGTTTTAAGCTGGGATTGATTTTTGCAAGCATAATACAAATGACTTCTTTATTCTAGGCTTGTGCACATCACTTGATAAAATTTTTACAGAAGAATACTTCGGTCTATAATTCCACTATCTTTGCATGCAAATCTCTTTGTCCATTGTATGCCCATTTAACCATTTTTTAAAATTGTAGTTAGTCACAAAGTCTAAGTTTACATACTTTACCCTTACTCTAGAAATTTATTGTAGAGACTATAGAATCTACAGTGCGCCTCGCACATAAGTTAACTGCGCAGACAAATTTCATATGCTGAAATGCAAGTAGGTAGCGTATATATGATTTTTTTGCGCACACAGTTGAAAAAAATTGCAATACTCATGTGTCTTTGTTATTCAGTGCTACATGTTTCCTTTGTATTACATTGTTGTGTAAAACAAAGAACTTTAAGGTTTGATGCATCTTAGTGAAGTTCTGCATATTATACTGTGCAATTATGGGGCAGAGAGGAAGTTGACTGAAATTAAAAAACTAGTTGATTTAGATGACATGTGAACCACCAAGTATTACTCATTGACCAGTGAAAATGTAGCAGCTAAACAAAAATTGAAAAGTCATAGTAGAGAAGCTTTCCATTTACATGTATTTCATACAGCAAATAGACCTCTTCCATATTGGCAATATTAGCAATTTTTAGGCTAGTAACTACATGAGGTGATTTAGATGACGTGTGAACAGCTAAGTATTGCTCATTTTCCAGTGAAAATGTATCATCTGAAAGTAAAAATTGAAAATTAACAGTAGAGAGGTTTTCCACTTACGTGTATTTCAATCAGCAATCAACCACTTCCTATATTACCAACCGTAATTTCTATCTTTTTGGTGTGTAATATGTAAATTGGCCCTCTCTCCTGTTGCTCTTTCTAGAAAAATTAGCTTATTTCAAAACATGTTGTCTAGGGGCCACAAAGGCTGATTTACATGGATGAAAAATAATATAAACGACAGTTGTCACTTCTGAAAGCATTCTATGATAGCACAAAAAGATTCTACAACCTCATTTTGTTATTTCTTGACATGAGAGGTATTTCTTCCAAACAGTGAGTTATATAATCTCATTTTCAATACAAACTCAGGCATAGGACTCCCAGTGGAGGGCACCTCAAAGAAAACTATGAAATAATTCCATGTGTTTAGAAATGCACACGTACAAGGTTTTGTTTCTGAATTAATTCCATGGTCATGAATATTTCATAATCGAGGCATATTTTCAGGAGCCCTAAAGCTAAAACCAGTCAAACCAGAAGCTTCTTGAGCTGACACATTTTCTTCTCCTCATTCAAGCTCAACATTTGTTGCTTAAGTAACAATATTGAACTCTGCATAAATGCCACATCACAATTAAACAAAAGAGGAAAAAAAAATGGTTATGGAAAGCAGGACTTTCATACAATACAAGGCTTGAAATAACAGCCTGCCAATGGACAATGTGCAGTTAAAAAAAAAAGTTGATCAGCCAAATCCTTGGGTTGCTAGACATATGTTATCCACTCATACATGTTTTCATAAAAATAATTTACATAAGAACTAGACAAGGTACTTGTAATAAAATTTCTACTATGCAGAATTAAGAATTTGCACAATGTCATCTAGTCATGAATCAAGTCTATGTCAGATCAGGTCAAAGATTTTTGCTACACTAATTACTCTACACAATGGCCCATCTACCAGGATAATTTATGCAGCAACTGTTGTCAACAAGCACCACAAGCAAGACAAAAGCCCCCAAGGCTAGGAGAACCACTTGCTCCCCCTAAAAGACTTACTTAGGAATAACTTTAAACCAAAAGGCTTCAATAGTTCTTCCTTGTTAAATAGAACAAATGTTAGACAACATCAGCGAAGCTAGAAATTTTTCAAATAAAAAACATCCTAATCCAGAGAAATTAAGAATTCAGCAAACTTTCTTTCTAATTCCTAAGGGATGACTAATAGTGCCAACTTTCAAGTTCACCAGAACACATTTTTCATCTCAAAGATGCTTTATTTTTATAAGTAGAAGTATCCAGCAGATTGAACACAAGGAGTCTTAGATTGCTTGCAGCATCATAGAATCATAGCTAATAAAAGTGGCAAAGCATACAACCAGAATCGCTATGAGGCAATGTCATTCCATTTTGATCCTTTACACCTTACATCAGTATGCATATTCTCCATACTGTTCTCCATATATTTCCTTAGGTGCTGACAAGGAGAATTTGTTTAACCATCAAGAGCTTCTTTAGTTGGTGATCATTTCCTTTATTCTTGTGACCTAACTGTATTTCTTCAGCCAAGCCATTTTTTCAGTATTTGACACAAAAGTATGAGATTTTTTCACGAGAAATGGGATTCGGCTTATAGCCGCAGGTTTGGGATTCAAAAAAAGAGTACAATTGCAAATTTAATGTTAATGCAAAATTACCATGAATTCTGTGACTGTAGCGCTCTTTACGTGGCATGTTTTAAAATTGTCATGACAACAACCTATTTCTGACCACCAATCAGATTCTTTGCTCCCCATGCATTAAAAAACTATCTCACTCAACTTGACAAAACCCTACTCATTTCACATTACAAATGACATATTTGGTCTCTCTGCCGTAAAAACCACTCCATCACTTGCTCATCTAGTTCAGGATACTTGGGAGTGAAATGGCCCATTTTTGCATGTTTTGCAGACATTTTAAGCTTGCCAGAAAGAATAGTTGCCTGTTCTCTTCTCCAGCAACACACCATAGACTCACTAGGTCCATAATTTCGAGTGATCTCTGAATGGTTTTCTACAGCTTCAGCCTCTGTGATAACATTCATCTTGAAAGCCATAGTATATAAAGAGCAGTGTGCTTTTGGCATGATGGGAAAATTAATAACAGTGATGAAAAAAATTGAAATTGAAATCGATTGAAACGCTTGTCAGGTTACTGTAACTGAGAGTATTGTTGTGTTTCTGCAGTCGCATAGTAATATTTACATCTTCACTGACTCGATTTTTTTCATTTGTGTTTATTTTAATTCATTAGCTTTTGTGTTCAGTGAGCCATTTCCAATGTTTCCCATGAGGTCTGCTAACTCAAATGGCCAGTTACAATCAAGAATTTCACTCTCAGCTTATAGCCAATGGTTTTGCTTTATTTTTTGAACAACACAAGCCTGTTGGAAGGTCTCTAACTTTTAGGGTCTCAGCTTATAAGTGAAGAAATATGGTAACTGTTTGATTCTGGGATGATATTGTGAGGAGAAATTAGAAGCTAAAGGGTCAAATAAATTTTCCAAAACACTCAGTGATCATACATTTTAGCCTCACAAGCTCTTTATTTATAGTTCAGCACAAAAACCTATAGTGTTTATTAGGTATTAGAGATGGGAATATTCTCTGCTTAGTATGCAGAATTAACTGGCTCAATTTAAATAGCCTGAGTTGTTTGTAATCAACATTTTAACTCCAATGAGTGACCAAAACAGAATTTCTCCTTACAATATCACTACAATATAAAACAGATAAGTGATGAGAAAAAGGAAGTAGTAGATCCAATACCAAATTCTCCAAACTAACAATATAAGAATCATATAGCACACAGTGAGGAGAGTTACTAATAAGATCTTGGGAGCAAAAAGGTTAATGGTGATGGGGCCAGTGTCTCCACAACAACAGATGAGGTTAGTACCAGGGTTACAGCTATGACTTATTGGCCACTCTGCTGAGCCACAACAAAATTATTTTTGTCATCTAGTGTACAAAATTTATATGGGCATGCTCACTAATTTTGAGGGTTGAAAAAGAATTCTGCAAAAATTGAGTGAAAAATGGGAAAGCATCTATCTCTTAAAAAAAGATTGACTTCACACTGATCAAGAGTTTAACATTTGATCATTCCATAGGGTTGGATTATTTTGTGTTTACAACCATTCTCGGTTAGAGTCAATTCATTGAGTTAAAAAAAATGGAACTACTTCTTAGGGAAAGATGTTTTTCATCTTGTCATGAATGTGGGACAAAGAAAAAAATTTGAGTCCCCATGAGGAATCAAACCTCAGCACTTAAAAACTTAACACCACTCTTCTCTCTTAGTCTATTTACAAACATGATGCTACTGACATTGCTGACCCTAGCAGTATGCAGGACGTGTGTCATATGAACTTCGTAATAGACCTCGCTCACTGTAGTCTCTATGGCTCAGTGGTAGAGCATTGGAGCATGGAATCTGAAGGTCTGAGGTTCAATTCCTTATGGGGACTCAGAATTTTTTTTCTCTGTCCCGTGCTTGTGACAAGATGAAAAACATCTTTCTCTATTTCTTTACTGAGCTCAAAACTTAACATCTCTCTTATTCTATATGCAGAATTACTTCTTGTTATGCATTTTTCATAGAAAGTGAATGTTTCCTCTAAATGCTTGTAAAAATCAACAGATGAATTTTTCTTGAAAGAGGTTGATGAAATTAAAGATTTTCATTTTCATTGGAAATCAAATCACAGAAATTAATGATTTCATTGTCAGATGCACACAATTAAAGAAAAGGAAACTCAAATCAGTTAGGTTTAACGTCTTTAAATCGGCCATGTGGAGCTATACAAATCAAAACACAAAGGAAATTTCGATCACATAAATCTCGCTCTATGTTAACACTCTGAAAAGATTACAATATCTTTTTCGTCCGTACGTGACCGAATTCTCTTTAACGATATTCAAATCTATATAATGGTCATCCATATATAAAGTAAGAGTCACATACATGCAGTCTGGAACTTCATAATACAATATCGATTATTAAACAAATTCTTAAAGAGTAAAATATGCCGTACGGCATGAGTGGTAAACCTAGTATATCTTTTATGAAAAGCTACCTTTCGAACTTTGAGAAAAGAGTATATAGAAGTAAAGCCAAACGATTGAGCAGTGATCTCGAGTGATGTCAAATACATTGACTTGAATCAAAGCATTCAGAATGGTGCAAATGATTGTGTTACATCACATTATATGACATTTGAACCCGACTTGAGTTTCAAAAACGCATTCGTAAAGTTTCCAGATAAAAAGGGAACAGTACGTATGACTACAACTAAGAACCTTCGGCAGATTGCTTGACAAAGGTAAGCTATCATCTCACGCTACCAGCTGTATCACTTGATTACTGATCAAACAAAAACTTTGACTTACCAGCATCACCGCCTGTTCTCGATGTCGGCCCACCATGAAAACTTCCGTCTAAGATCGTGGCACGCAACTCTTAGGCTTCACATGGATCAAGAGGCAGCATGTATGAGATCTCTCAAGTCAAGTGCGTCACAATAAACACCGCAGAATGAAGAGAACTTCCGCTCACACTACCAATATGGCGGACATCTATTGTTATTGGTACTCAGTCTCCACCTAATGTTCGTGCCTGGTTCGTGTCGATAAGAAGCATGGGTCGAGGGATGAGCCTTGCCCCTTATTACTGAATAATTATAGACGATTTTCTTTTACTGAGTTGTTTTTAGTACTTGTTGCATTTGAAACTTCCAAAGATAGGGAGCAAGTTGCTTTCTTTTACTTTGACTACATCAGAGAGAGCCGGCGAAGGACACATTTAGCCATGGTTATGTTAAGATTTTTTCATGCTAGGTCGGCTGTCGAACATAGTCTAACATATCACGTGCCCGAGTCGCATTACATCACGATAGCTACTTCGGTAGTATCAAGCCTTCCTACAGATACACTTTCAGTTTCACTGTTACCAGGTTACACATTGGCTATTTACACTCTGAACAACCTTATATACCTTTTTTTGAAGTATTCAGTCAATGATAGAATTTTAACACTTTTCCCTTTGAGTATGTTCACACATTAACCACGAGTACATCTTACTGACCGAGTTCGAGATCTTTAATGCGATTTATGGGCCATGCGCTAAGCAGGTGAGAAAACGACGAATGCATAAATAGATTATAGAGTGCAATACAGGTTATAGAGTGCAAGACGGAAGTTGCTATGGAAACAGAGGGGAAGCGCCGAATTTGAACACCAAATTTAAAAAAAATAGCCGACAGTCGTTTTCTTTTGTCAAACCAAAACATCGTCGAGCAACGTAAATAAAATCGAAGATACACAGATTTCGGTTCGAGCAGTTTTGAAAACTTTCTTAACATCACTCGTGCCCATAAATCACGAAATATACGTTCACACGATTTCCTATGCAAATAACCCAGTAGAGTGGCTGTATAAACTTAGGCCTGGTTCCTACCCACCACTTCCTGTCTTTTTTCTTTTTTGCCTTCGGGTTTTTTCTACGAGCTTTTTCTGGCCACTGTTTAAACTACCACAATGATTGTAAGTGGTTGCTCGGATCTCGGTTTATTTGATTTGAATGTACTGCAAGATCTACGGCTGCGAATATAGTGATTTCGTATTTTAAGTGGATTGGTGCTCGGCCGAACAGTGCAAAACAAACCTAATGGTTCAATATTTGAGCGGTCTGCTGTTTCTTGAAAGCTGAAATCTACCGTTTACAAAGATCTCTATCATGATGCTCTTTACTAAGATTTGCTTTAAAAGTAAAATAATTCAAAGAAAAAAAAATAAAAGGAAGAGAACTAATTCACAGGGCACGGGTCTACGCCAACTGGACTCTAAAATGCACCTGTTGTGCTGATTGCCATCTTTCTTGGTATCTTCCCTCGCTGACAGAGATCATTGATCTTGAGGTAAAGAAGCGAGTGACGGATTTCAAGAGCTATTTCTGAAGTACTCACCAAAACGGAGGAATTTGTACGCATGGGTGCTAACAGCCGTAGAAAAAGCACAAGCTTGGAGAATGAGCCAAGCAATGCAAATAAAACAAGAAGAGACTGGGACGAATAAGTTCCTGCCACAAGTTTACATAGGTTTTGGACCTGTTCACAATTCCAGTTTCTCACTGCAAGCTGCGTAACGACAAGAGCTGCAAGCTCGGTATAGAAGAACTGTACTTCTGAAATTTGCCCAAACTTTAGTGAAACCCTTACGCGTCAGAGAGAGGTAGCTGAATGTAACTTTCGTTCCCTTCGTAGAAACGAGGTGACACTTTTCACAATCATATCACGTGATCTGGGCTCCTCCTTCCCGGTTCACTATAATCCATGATAGGACTTAAATCCTGAGATTGCTGTTTAGCTGCATGATGACTGAGTAGATCGTTGGAAACAATTACTCTGCTCCATGATACGTTCGGCTTGTTGTTAATTATATCAGATGTCTTAAGTTAGAGTACTCAGTACTTGTGCGTTCAATTTACCACTGACACAACCTCGCATTTTTACAAAAAATTTGGGACGCAATTAGCAATGTCTTGTTGTTCTCGGTGCAGCCATTTAAACGTTCCAATCGCTTATGAATCGAAGTTGCAAACTCGATCGAACGCAGTTGAACTTATCTTGTGTTTAAATAAGATGCATGCAAAAATTTCAGCATGCACATTGGCTATTCCATACACTGCAGAAAGTTTGAATTGAGTGCAGAAAGTTAGAATTGAGTGCAGACAATTGAATTAAATTGACCGACAGGTAAGTCGTGAAAGCACAACAAAACAAAATGGCCGACAGGTTTGGAGGAAGTAATAACGTATTAACTTAGAGTTTAAAGGACAAAACACTGAACAAAGCACAAACAACTGGCTAAAAGCCTGAAAGTCTTGGGCTTCCATAAACAGCTCTGACAAAAGTATTGAAACGCACGGACCAGAGGTCCTGAACAAAATTCTTTGGGAGTTTACGCCAGAGTTCGAGCGAAAGACAAGGAAAATTTCGGGCATACCGGTTACTCTATTAAGCGATACCTTACTAAGAAATGAATAAAGGGGTAAGTTTCTAAAGAAACTGTGGTGCTGCGTCGGTGGGAGAGTATAGCAGGTAATTTAGTGTTAACAACTGGGTTGAAAACGTAAATTAGCCACCGTAAAGGGTAAAAAAGCTGACGTTTCGAGCGTTAGCCCTTCGTCATAAGAAAGATTGCAAACGCTCGATTATTTATTACAGAAGTTTTAAAACTTGAGCAAGTTCTTGCAGGAACACCCGACTACTCCGGAAACAACATAAAGGCAAGGAGCCGAACTAATGAGAAATGACACAGAACAAAAGATGTAACAATATTTTTTCATGAGAGGAAATGGGAACAAAACATCGCTGACCGAATACAGTGGTGTCGCGTCCTAAACCGGAGGGAGTCACGTGATCGTGTTAGTGTGACACATGATGACAGAGATCGCAAGGTCGCCGAGGTTAGTGCATGTTGTCCATGTCGCGGGAATGATTTCACAATATTCCAGTGGGTTTTAACTTTAAGATGTTACGGTAAGTTAGATTTTGTAAAAGAAATTTCGTTACTTACTTCATAGCTATTCTTGCACGATCATGCGGCGGCAACACGTACGTGTGAAAGAATATTGCGTGGACATGATCCTCGGTAGCTTTTGAAATCTACTTAGTAACTATTTGAAATATATTTCTAATGGTTATTTATAACTTTTTCTCAACTTTTATATCTTAAATTTAGGTTTAAGTCCGTGAAGTTATGGAAGAGACTCCATCGAATGCTCACAGTTGGAACCTGACTACATCAGAAGTACATCATCGGATTTCAGGATCAATGCTCTTTAAGGTTTGCGAACTATTTCATTACGTTAGTGGTGTTAAAATTTCAAAGCCACTGTTATTCTACTGCATTATTCAGAAGAAGCTTTCTTTCCTTTAAGATGCTTTGATGATCTTTTTGATCTCGGCGTTTATCTGAAATTGACAGCTGCATGATCGCCACCCTCTGAATTGGCCGAAACAGTCTCAATTATTAGATTAGATTAGATTATCTGTCGCCGACGTACATGTTCGCGAGATCAGTTTTTGAGAAAGAAGAACAAAAGGTGTTGATAGTCCGTTGTTTGGTTCTCTGCGCAGTTAGGATATTTTATCGGTTTTTAGGTTGATATGGAGGTTTTCATGATCACAGAACTTAGTCTGAGATAAATCACACTTAAGAATGGATGCAACGTACCACACAGTGACAATGATGTCAGAAAATCGTACTATTTCATCGCTCAAAAACCGGTTTGCTACTGTAAAGAATTACCTACAGCCTTTATTTTGAAAATGTCGGCCATTGCATACTGTTGTTGCAACAACATAACTTTTTGCGGGAAAATCCGCCATTTTGAACGAATGCCGGTTGTTTTGCCAACGCCCATATGCAAGTTCGCCAGCGTCCGAAATAAAGCTTTTAGCTGAAAATAATTGTCAAATATATTACTAGGAATTTACCTAAATGATTCAGACAGTTGCTGTTACTTCTTTCCGGATGTCATTGAACCTTTATTGAACCTTTAAATTCGCTTCAATCCCTCCTCAAATTTTACCAGGTTACATTATTGTTGCTCATTTTCTTTTGTAAAGTTGGTGACATCTAAAGGAGCCGTTTTTTTTTGGTGGTTTTTGTCGAGTTCTTCAGTTCCCATGTGTTGAGCCTTTGAGATGAGAATGGGTTCCAAGCAGCTGTGTGGTATCTTCTTTGTCATCTTGTGCTTCACCAAGCTGTCAAATGGCATTGCTTGTAGGTTTTCACACTGCTTCTGCTGGACTTGTTTCAGTTTCCTGTTTGAGGAAACACCTATTTCAGGAAACATCTGTTTCCAACCTTGTGGGGATGGTTGAAAGTCTCACCTCTCTATCTAGGAGCTGGATTAAGCAGTATAGCAATAATCTGCACTGCCCACTTGCACAGCCATTCAGAGCATTGTGCCACTGCTCATTGTTGTTCATTCTGATGGCCTACTTCTAGATGCTCCAGTTTTTGGGTGGGGAAACTGTACTTTCAATCCATTGTTGTTTATTGTAGTTGACAAGTTGTGAAAGGCTCAGTTAAGGCTTCAACTTAATGGTGATAGAACATATGGTTGATCTGTTGGGTTTGTGGTCATTTTTTTTCATGGTCAGATCATTCCAAGTCAGATAGATCCACTCAACAGTCAGATCTTTCCCCAAAATAGTCCGTTCATTCCACATATAATTCATATTTTCTAAATAGGTTAATATGATCTGAGTACAGAGTAGCAATTAGAACATAGACAAAAATATTTTCAGAACTTTTTACATAATAGTGAGAGCATTGTTTGGTAATTTCAGTCTGCATTGCAGAACGACATGAGAACTATTCACATCATAGCAGGAGCTTATGTTTGTCAATTTTTTACCACAACACAGAACAAAGGATGTTCAATAAAGTACTTTGTAGCTTGCATGTTTGTTGGCATGCTTGATGTAAAGTGGTTTTAGAATTAACATTATCCATAGGAAAAATTTTCCAAAAACACATGATTTGAAAAGTTAATGGTAATTTAACAAATCTCATTAACAAATCCATTAATGGTAAAACAGAATCCTTACCATTCATGGAAAACCTAGAATAAACATTAATGGACATCAATGAAAATCCATGATGTGTTTGGCATATGAGTTAGACTTTTCCCATCTTAGATAATGGCAAACTTCCAATGATGGTAATACCACAGTTATCATTCAAGGGATTAAAACATTTCCCATTATGGGTTTCTCAATAATAGAGGTTAACCTGGCAAACCCACATTGGGAAATCACAGAATTCTATAATGTAATTATCAAATTAAACTCTCTGGAAACTGAGAAAAATCCATTGTGGATTTTTGGCCATCATGTTGGGAAATCACAGAATTCCACCCAGTGATTATCTCAATAACCAACATGAAAACTGCAAAAAACCTATTATGGATTTGAATGGTCTTCAAATTGGGAGATGACAAAATTTCACAATGTAATCAATGCAATAACCTCTCTGGAGACTGATAAAACCCATCATGGATTTTAATTGTCTTCGCATAGGGAAATCCCAGAATTCCTCAGTGTCAGTGCATAAAGTAATTAACTACTCTGAGAACTGAGAAAAAAACCTGTATGGCTTGTTAAAGTTTTCAGACTAGTTGAGTGGTTTTATCCAACTTGTATAGAGCAGACATTTACCCTTTGTATTCCACATTTTACCCTGCTTACTTTATTTATAAAGATGGTTATACAAACTACATGTTACATTAATCCATGTTGAGTTGTGTTCAATTTGCACAGGATGCTACCACATGGATCAATTTTCACATTTGGCAAACAGCTGTTTGATTATTAGTTGCCATAGTTTCAGGTGTCTTCTAAGGGTGACACACACAATAAATAACAGCAACACTAGAACATTTAATTGTTTGCTTACGTAAAGGCCCATCAGTTATATAAATCTGAGTAAAAACTTTGAAGACATGGCAATTTATTAGCAGTAGTCTGAAAAGTTGCTTTCATGAAGTATTGGAATAAATTGACAGACAGTTGCAAATAAATTAACAAGAATGGGAAACTACACAAACATCAATTATCCTATCCTAGCTCTTAAAGTAGAAACAGCTCAAGGTTTGTACTACTGCAACACATACAACATTTTAAAAATGAAATTACCGTAAACGTCCATGTATAAGCCGCATCCGTAGATAAGCTGCACCCCTGATTTAGAAGTGCAGAATTTGGAAAAATATAAAAACAATACAGTTTGAAGTTTCAGTAGAGTTCTACTGCTACAAATAATCAAGGTTTTGAAACACCGACATAGAAGTTGTAGCTATCTTTCACATTTATCAAGTCTAAAGAAAGCGAAACAGAAAAGAAAATAAACGAGTGCCTAGTAGCCAAGCTTTAAATGTTGGGAGGAGTCTGGGCCAGGGCCTGGCCATCGTTGACTTGGCTGTTCAGGGATGAAACTGTTAGTATCAATTTTTTTCATTTTAAAATTTTGCTTGTCTGCCTGTGAAATATAGCAATATATTTTAAATTCAGAATGTGAAAGAGTAAGCTGGTCGATCAGTGATGGACAAGTAAAAGATGATGTTCAAGACAGCAGTTAATTCTACATAAAATTGGGTAATAATTTTCTTTGGTGTAAAAGACATTGTCAAATATCAGCAAATATTACACCTTTCACTGTCAAAAGCCTGATGAAATGATAAAAGGAATGAAATGTCTTATGTTGCCTCTTTTAAGCCAACTCCTTTAAACTTACATCCTTTGTAACACAAAAACTACTATACCTTGGTTTAGTCATGACCTTTTCTCACAGACCTCGTTTTGCTATTCAATATGTCCAGTATATATTGGCGAATTGCTTGGGTGTCAAAGCCAACGTGTGGAGATGCACACTCCTAATAGTTCTTCGACTAGTTCATCAAGTTGCTTCATACTATCCTTATTTTTCCTAAAAATTGGTATCTCATTCCCTGACCATTTCTTCAAGGTGGCTGCACAGATGACTTTTTTCCTGAAAACAAACAATAAGAAAATTTTAAGAAAAAATTATAGTTTAAGGTACAAGGATGATTGAAAAAAGCCCTTCTTTTGTGAAGTCTCCAACATCCTTAAGAGCATCTCTCGACAGTTTCTTTCTGTTCAGCCCAACATATGCCTAGGATGAGGAGGAAGAGTAAGTAGAGCTTGCTTAGACATCAACCAACTGTTTTAATTGAGGCTGATAACCAACTATTTTCAGTTGGCATGCCTCAAACTGGCTTGTACTTCCTTTTGTGCCTAGAACAAATAGTAGCTGAACATTAAAAACTCCTTGTTAGTAAAAATAAACACAAGTTAGCTCAGTTTTCATTGTATGCTGGGAGGCATGGTTTTGGAGCTCTTTACTTGGCACTAAAATTTAGTTTGGTGTTCCAGCAAGACTAACCCTCAAACTTGGAGGTGATGTCATTGTTAAATTTTTCTTTCAGCCTGTTAAGAAGAGATTCTCTGTTCATCTGGGAAATACTTGTATCTAAATCTTCCATATTTTTAATAAAACACCTCTATAATAAACTACTAAAACACAACTAAAAGCAGAGCAGCAAAAACACTTTAGAGAAAAGGCGTGAAAATGGCACAAAATAGAATTACAAAACTGTGTGAACATTTTTCCTTATTTGGTCATCATGACCCACCCTTGCACCCAGGGTCTTCTTTCTCCTTGACCAGCAGTTCGTCAAGCATGCGTTGTTAGGAATAGAAGACATGAAGAGTGTTCTCTGGTCTCATAAAAGAAAACATGCATCAGAGGGCTAGCAAAGACATGAAATTTTTGTCTGTCATTGTGAGGATTTGGCATGCAAACGTGTACATTGTTGGTGTGAACAGTGCTGTGGGAAAGCAGTGCCTACATCTACTGAATATTGCCAATACAACAACTATTTGGATTACCCTATGGATTACCCTGACAACAGTACCAGGTCCATCCAGTTTATTTTTCTCATTACATTAACAATGAGAAAAGTCCGGTTTTAATTTTGATTTTGAACATAATTTCAACGCTCCTCCCTTGTGAAAACAGAAGCCAAAAGCTTTTGGTTAATTTCTATTGAGATACTTATTCTTACAAATCCAAAATCGCAGGAGTAAATCTTTAGTAGGGTGCTTTTGGAATTGATTGATATATTTGAGCTTGTGTACATTATATTAATTTTAAAAAACCAGGCAAAAAGTTGGTTGAAGATTTTTAAATGTAACTTCCTTTAATGTTACCAATTTGAAAGAAACAGACAATTATATTTATGTGGTACTCTAATTTATTGGTATTTTTTAACACAAGCCCACAATGCACGCAAGTTATCAGACATATAATTATAGAGGCCACTGTTCCTTTTACATCATGAACATTATATGCATCTAGACAAAGTGGCTGTTAAATGAATAGAGGTAACCAATGATATTTATTGTTAATATGTGATTGTTTAATTCATTTGCTGCAATGCTGTTTTGACTGCAATGTTTTGGAGTGAGAAGAATAGCTTTTTATGACCAGATACCTTCAGAGAATTTTGAATTATTAGTTCTTCACTGTAATTCCAAACCAGGAGGCTGTGTCTTTTTGACGTTGAGATCTTAAGATACTGACAGCAATTCCAGAAATGGTATAATGCATGTTAGAACACTTACTTTGGCTCCACAGTATGTATGTTTGCTCCTAGGCATATGAACAACAGAAAACAAGGTGTTTTCAGAAAACCACACAAGGTGGTAATATGGAATTTTGATTAAAAATGATTGAAATATCACTTGTACTTGAGGTCAAACTAAAGACGCCAACCTGGCAATCATTTATTAAGAGATATATTAGTGGTTGTTCATCACCCGCGAGGTTTCTTGAGTTTTATACTTAAAATGAAGTACAACTATAGATTGTAGTTAGCTAAAAAAGCCTCTCTCAATTTGTAGTCTGGAGCTTTTTCCATTATGTCCTGAACAATGCAATGCTTCACAAGATATTGAGTCCAATTGAAAGTTTTAAAACAGTTCTGCCTATTACATGAATATTTTCCTCTTCAGTTTACAGATCAATACTTCAGGTATTAATACTTGCAGTTGCAGTGATGTAGAAATTGATGATTTTGAGGATTCTACTGATGTGTCAGTTCTGGATACAGAAGAAAATTCAAATTATGAACCAGACAACAGCTCAACAGATGCTCAGCAGGAAGTTCTGCTGAAGTGCAACTCAAGCATGAGACTGTTTGTGCAATCAGCAAAGCTCTGATGCTTGTTGACCAGATGGAAGAATCTTTAAATGACTTTGAAGATGTGTTAGAGTATGCTAAAAAGTTGCTTTTTGGAGCTCACTAAATACTGGCCAAAACCTGGAGGAAAACTGAGGAACTGCTGAAGGAGTGTGGCTATCAAAGTCCAAAGGAACTGTCCGTCTGTCTAGATGAAAGTCATCTCACACAATGGGATGTGTTGGAAGACCTAGGTGCTTTATGCTGCCATTGTGGAAAGAAAGGTTCTATAAAATATTATTACCTAGGCTTTTGTGACAAAATTCGAAGGTGCTTTTCAGATTTTTCTATGTGCAAGAAAATGTTGGCATATTGGATGAACAAGGAAAACTGGAAAGATGGCAAAGGACCAAATGATATCTAAAAGGAGGTTTGGGACAGAGCCCGTTTCAATGTGCTAGCATGGTTCTGGGAACCTGAATCAAAATGGATGCAACTGCACAAATGCAATTTGTGTGGGAACATTATTGGTGCTGATGAAATCAGGGCATCTGTGTGAAGAATGTGAACAAAGACAATTGGATAGGCTGGTATTTGTAAGTGGAGAGCCAAGGAATATTGCACTGATAGCCCATTGGGATGGCTGGCAATCATTTGGTTCTCCTGGAAGGCACAGCTGTGGTAAGTGAAGAACTTTGACTTCCAGTTTCCCTAAAATTAACTTGCTATTTTCTCTTACTGAATCGTTTGATGTCCAGTTGGTACTGTAATAAGTAAGTTTGCAGGTACTGCTAACAAGTAAACATTTTAAAAATACTGGTTGAAATGGTCTCTGTTATGAGAAATCCTTCTAAGATGAACCTAAAAAATTAAATTTCTGCAAATTGTAGATACTAGATTAAAAGTTTTGTAAGTAGTAACTAAAGATATCTTTCCAAATGTGCTGTGTGTTGTTTGTTTTGCCGCCTACAGATAGTTGTTACCTTAAAGTTTGTATTTTCTTTTGGGTTAGTTTTATATTATTTTATATTTGTAGGGTTTTTAGGTTAAAGGACTCAAAAGCTCTAGTAGTTCAGACCAAGTAGCTGGTTGCTTGGATTTGTTATGACAAGGTTGACAAAAGGCTTAATGAAGATTCAACATCCTACATTGTAATATAATTATTCACACATACATACAACTGCTACATGTATAATGCCAAACCAAAAAACCAACCACCCATAATTAAATTGAATGAAAGTACCCAATGCAATGCTGATATAACAGGCTGATTACTAACCATATATTAGGTTTATGTCAATATTTCAATGGGTGCAATAAATGTCAGCATTGGCAACATATACAAGGAGGAGAGGAGTTCCACAGAGGAAGTTTATGTTGTAGGATTTGTTTGAAGGTAATTGCTTCCAAATAAAGCCACCTTGTTCTTTAGATCCTTTTCTTCATCCTCTCATCTCTGAACACCTGATTGCCCCTGTAACAGCAGTTTCTTGGAAGGTAATCCTCTATAACTTAGACCAAGTTTCCAATTCAAATTCAAGAACAGTGGTCAATTTTCAAAGGGAAAAATGTCTATATCACTTGCAGACATCACTATGCCTTTCTTTCCCCAAATTAATAACATGGTATTCATTAGAGGAGAAAACCCTGATCCTGGTTGGCCAAAGTACTGAAAATTCAGGAAAGATCAAGAACTGTGAGAGTGCTTTACTATAGGAGGGACGAAGACATGCCAGGACAACAGCTGTATATTCCATACTGCAATATGTGTCTTGCACATGACACTGTTTCATGGGATTCTATTTTGTATTCAGCCTATGGAGAATGGACAGTAGAAGCATTTGAATTGTTAATTTGAGGAAGTGAACTGTTAAATTTATAACAGCTTCCATGGACTTAACCATAATTGTATATCAAATTTCTGAAGTTTATCTTTCTAATGAACAAAGATACTTTCATGTAGGGAACCATACCATGGGGAATATGGGCCAGAAATTCAGGTGTTAGTTTAATCTAATTACACTCTAAATACCATTACTATAAAGTGCATTTTTTTCTATGAATGGTTTTTTCATAATGTCCCACAATGGTTTTTGGAATAGCCATTACCTGTACTTGAAGCTGATTTACATTAAAAGAAATAAAGTCATTTACATTCACAAAGCCAAATTCACATTAATAGGAGTGCTGTAAAATGGGAACAGCAGGTGAACCCTGTTAATGGATTTTTCCTTAGAATGGAGAGTAACTTATTTCCATCATGGGAATTATGAATTTCATCCATGGTTTTTTGGAACATTTTCCTGTGAGCTTCTCCTAGCTGTCAAATTGCATTGCCTCTCTATCTGGGAGCTCGATTAAGCAATATTGAGATTATTCGCACAGCCTACTCACACAGCAATTCCAAGCATAAAGTCACCCCTCAATGTTGTTGTTCATCTTGATGGCTTACTTGTAGATGCTCCAGTTTTTTGGTGGGAAAACTGTACTTTTGAATCATTGTTGTTTGTTGTAGTTGGCAAGTTGTGCAGGGGCTCAGTTTGGGATTCAACTTAAAGGTGATGGAACATATGGCTGATCTAGTTGGTTTATGGTCATTTTGTTTCATGGTCAGATTGTTCCAAGTCAGATCAATTCACTTAATAGTCAGATCATTCCACAAAATAGTTTTATATTTTCTTAATGTGGGAAAACTGTACTTTTGAATCATTGTTGTTTGTTGTAGTTGACAAGTTGTTCAGGGGCTCAGTTTGGGCTTCAACTAAAGGTGATGGAACATATGGCTGATCTAGTGGGTTTATGGTCATTTTGTTTCATGGTCAGATTGTTCCTGGTCAGATTGTTCCAAGTCAGATCAATCCACTTAATAGTCAGATCATTCCACAAAATAGTTTTATATTTTCTAAATGTGTAAATGTGATCTAAGTACAGAGTAGCAATCGGAACATAGATGAAAGTATATTAGGAACTTTTTACATAATAGTAAGTGCATTGTTTTTTGATTGCAGTGTGCATTGTGGAACGATGTGAGAACTATTCACACAATAGTGAGAACTTATGTTTGTTGATTTTTGATCACAACACAGAATGAAGGATATTCAATAACGTAATTGGTAGTGTGTGTGTTTGTTAGTGCACTCGATACGAAGTGACCTTGGATTAAACATCACTTGCAAGAGAAACTTGATATGGTTTTCACCAATTTCCAGTGCTACTTTTCAAGTTCCAGCACTGGGTTTGAGTTCACTATTAACATGCTGAGTTTGCTGGCTATGTTAAATCACAGTTTTGAGTTTGTTTTTATCCATAAACCAAGAGCAATATCTATAATTTATACTCCCTGTCTCATTTTTAAACCAGTTGCTGCATAAAGATGAAGCTTTTGATAGCTGCAATAATATTAACTTCGGCAATCCTGGTATGGCTTAAATTAGGACTGCCAGATGTCAGTATGGCATGTACAGCTTTGCCATCTGCTGCAGCTGTCACATTGGAGCCCCTTTTGGCATGGGCATACAGGAAAAGTACAGTAAATACAGTACAAAGTTCCATGATGACTAGCAAAAATGTTTGTAAATGTTTGTAACAAATAGCAATAACACTAGTTGCTCTAAGGCTGGAATGGAATGCTAAAATTTTCGGGTTCATTTGTGCCCATGCTTTTGGACCTGAAACGATAAGTGGTATAATGCTTAGTTCTGATTTGTGAATGGAAGTAAGCTCATAAAAATAGAACATCACACCTCCTCAAAAGGCAGGTAGATGCTTCTTGATATGAATTGTTGTGGGAATTGGGACTTTCTTGCTTGTGACTTTTTCAATTTCTCCTTTGCTAAAAGCACAATTAAAGATAATTGAGTAATGTTGCAGCCTGCAAGCTCATAGGGCTGGAACATGTGTCATACTTATTGAACAGCAAAGTTCTCCCTTGTTGTTTCATTTGATTGGAAGGCAGGATTTGGTCAGTGTCAAAGGGCTGTTCTATGTTCAGTGTTAGATCAAATGTGTGATCCTTCTCTGCAGGAGAAGATGTACATGCCACAATTCCTGTAAGGGGTGTGTTTCCAATAACTTGGGGAGTTACTGGCAACTGAACGGGATCTGATGAAAGAGTATTTTGTTGCTGCAAAGAATGGCAATTAGTGCATCTAAGGTTCTCTCGGATGGTTTCAGCATTGTCCTTTGAGGCAGGCTCTTTGGTGCTGGGTAATGAAGTTTGCATTGTCCTGACAACATCCAATAGACTACAGGAAACAGCTCTTGTGTGTTGGTATAGGAAAGTTGGCAAACATAAGGTGGATTATCAGAGGACTGCAAACTTGGCTTATATTCATTGCACTGGCTTGAACTAGGTTGGCAAATGGCAGTGATAGATTTGGACATAGGCATACACAAACCAGCAAAGGTGATGGTGTATGAATTAGAAGTAAGAGTAACACTGGAATATGTTACTAAAGGTTACTACTTTATTGAAAATCGTGGTCCTTTTCTCAATAATAACCAGTTTTTGATTAGAAATCAAAGTTCATGATGTTGGTAGTTTCATCACACTATTGACATGACTTTATACTCAGTGTCATCATATTGGATTAAAATTTCTCTGTTTGGTTTGAAATCATCAAGAAAATGCACCAAGTTTGTACATCTATTGTACCAATTTAAACTAACAGTGCAAAAGTTTAGAAGAAAAATTAATGATATGATGGAAACAATCATTGTATTGGGAATAGTGGTAACATTGGAAATGTAGACAAGTTAAATCTAACTTCAATGTACTGTTCCTTTTCTTTTTTAATAAGAATCAAAGTTCATGATATTGGTAATTTCATCACTCTTCTGACAATATTTTATACTCAGTGTCATCATATTGGATAACATTTCTCTGTTTGCTTTGAGAATCTTGAGCTTGATATCATTGGGTATTGTTGCTGCTTCTATTTTAGTAGTTGGATCCAATACTGGAAGAATGCATTGAAGCTGTTGGTGTGGCAAAGTGAAACATTGAGGTATATATTGAGCATATATACCTACAGAAAAACTCAAAAAGGGAAATGGTCTTCCTCCAGAAACATCATGAATGAACATCATGAACCTTGATGAATATTTGCACAGGTTAAATAGAGTTGCATTTTACATGATAGCACATGAGATTCAACTTACCTATCTAGAATGACCATGCTCAGCTTGATGCAGCATCAGTTGATGTGGATGTTCCATGCTATCTTAAATAGTTACAAATCATACTATGAAAAAATTAATCAACAAACAAATAAATACTAAATAAAGGATAATGATAGCTTCTATAATTAAAAAGTATTCCACATGCATCCGTAAAATGTAAATAGTGTAAAGTAAATAAAATTATAATTGTTTGTGTTTGTCACTGTGGAGCTGCATCTAAAAGATATTCCATCAATGGTTTTTTAGATGTTATGCCAGGTTCACTTTAACCCTTTAACTCCTGGAAGTGTTTAACACGTAACCTCTCCCTATAATATGCAAGAGCTCACAAAGTTAAAGTCAGCTAATTTTAAATTACTTGTACTAAGTAGGCTAGCTTGATCACAATTATGACGCAAGACTGTCTCGCTACCAATGTACTATGTTTCTAATTTAGAAGCACATCACCCAGTAAAAGGTGATGTTTCCTTAAAAAAGATTATTATATAGAAACCTGGTTTGGGAATGGAAATGATATGTTCTAACACCTTTAGTGAGAATAAAAACTTCAAAGAACTTCATTAATCTAAAGAAATACCACTCTTGGGAGAGTGGCCATTTCAGATCATCTACAAAAGTACTGAGTTTATTAGTGGCGCTGAGTTAGACAAAGGGTGTTACATAAACAGGAGATTGGAAAGACTGTCTTTCTTCCAACAATATGAAAATGACAAAAATGACAATTTCTATCCTCACAGTATCTTTTTGGTATCTGTTGTATCACTAGAACAACCAATACAATAAATACAGGCTGTAAATGCCTTTTGCAGCTACAAAGACCTAACAGAGTTTTCAAATTTTAAATCTGAAGCATACTATAAACAGTAGTGCATTACCCGTTACCTATGATTGGTAAACGACATTGAAAGAAATCACATGTGGAATTTTGAGAAAGTTCTTTTTGTTTAGGTTGCACCACTGAATGTACACCCCCATGAACTCAATAGCATTGAAAACCAATAATAGTTTCAGTCCTATAATGAAGCTATAATAGTAAGGAAATCATATCTACTGACCTAAACATGTGTTTGATCTCACTCTAGTATTGTTCCAGCAAAACATGTTATATATTCACTTCTGTCAGATTTCCAATAGAGTTTTACATACAACAACAATCTTTAGTTTGTACATAGGGCTGTTTCTAGCTTATAATAGTAAAAGTGATAATAACAATAATAATAATAATAACAATAATAATAATGACTTTATTACTGTGTCAATTACATCTAGTAGTGGGGAATCCCCAATGCTAATAGGGGATACCTAACTAGTTGAATTGAATAAGGAACAGATAATAAATAATATAATTCTGAAAG
Source organism: Pocillopora verrucosa (assembly GCF_036669915.1). NCBI lineage: Eukaryota > Metazoa > Cnidaria > Anthozoa > Scleractinia > Pocilloporidae > Pocillopora > Pocillopora verrucosa. The sequence continues at coordinate 22,824,681 of NC_089315.1, read as the reverse complement.
AAATTTACAAATGAGATACAGAAAAATCCGGTAAGAAAAATTGAAATTATGAATTACACAAATAGCAGCCATTACATCCATCTAATATGTTAACTGAATTCAAGCCTGCTCATCTGTGTCTTGAACTGCTTGAGACTGACGGCCGATCTTTCTTTATTTGATGACTTGCTCCAGAGTCTTGGGCCTAGATATTGAATTGAAGCTTAAAGGCCAGATATTTTGTCAGGAGAAGGGGTACTGCATGCATGTAACATTTCCTTTTATCAGAAATTTCTCCAGATTGTGGTATGTTTTCTCTTGTGGTGGACTGCTGTTGACATGATTAGGGGCAAGCAAAACTGTAAACAAATTTGTAGTGGAATGGAGATTCCCTGCTGGTTGAAAGGTCTCCTATCAAAGAATGTTTAATGCCACTAAACAGCAAGAAATATAGGCTTATGCCTAAGAGCGAAAATAGCTCTACTAGGAGCCACCAAAGTTGCATAACCAATGATTGAAATGGCCCGGACTGGAAATCTATATGTATGATGCAATTCAGTCATACTGGGTACCTGTTACCTGAAGTCAAAGTTGTTGATAACCAAATACCTCCTTTGTCACAATGACAGACTGTTCTAAATGGCCTTCATTCATGAAAGGAGAACTGCTGGCAGATGGTGCCTCTGTTGTTGCCTAATGTTTTTTAGAAGTAGTGTTGTATCATTCTGTACCTTCTTCTTGATAGAGACCACAGAGTGTTTTCCAGATTCATCCAGCATTTCATAACTGTAGTGGGAATCCTATGTAGGTACTCTGAGGGAATCCAGTAGACAAAGAGAGGCTTGGCATCAATCAGCGTTTGATGTGACTATGTAAACACTTAAGGCAAAGAAATGTGGCCTATGATTATCAGCACAATAGTTTGAGGGCCTTGTCAAATCTCAAAATCTGTACAATACTTTCCTTTTAATAATTTGGTTTGAAAGTTAAATGTCTAATGAATTTGTAAGCATCTTAGTCAGCAAACACCCATATGTGTGCATAAGAGAGTCATGTAGTTGTGAGGACAAAAATGATCTCTCGTCATGAATTGAGTTTAGATTAATAGAGTGCTAAGAAAGTATATGCAAAATGATTGACACTCAAGTAATTCCTGAATGATACAAAATGATAGTAGTTATCAACTGCACTGCTATTATACATGGAAACGTGTTCTTGAGCAAGAGTACTGCAGACATGCACAGAGATGGCTGCAAAAGTTCATTGTTTCTCCCTTTGTTTCTCCCTTTGTTTCGCCCTTAACAAAGTTACCTGTGCATGGTACAGCTCCAGAAAAGAACACTTTAGGCTGAAGTGGTGATCCTTAATAATCCAGCAATTAAGAACTTAGACAACTTGTATTCTCTAAAGAAGAGACTGCAGTACACTCCTAAGTGACTTATTAATCACCTCATAGTGTACTCGTCACAGACGCTGTTGGTGGAGTAATGTTAGCGTGGCTGATGGACTTAGGGCTCTTTACACTTCTTTTTATGGGCCTACCTATTAATTTCAGTGGACTTTCAATATATTGAAATAGGTAATTAAGAACTAATAACCTGTTATACCATTTCATCCTTAAATTGTACCAGCATTTCTTAAACTTGAGAAACACTTTGTCTTGTTTTTCTTTTTTTTGTTGTTGTCCACCACAACTTTGTTTCTCTTAGAGATGGCTGCCTCAGACAGGCCTCTCGCAGCTCCACTGTGGTCTCTGGCTCAAGTTCCTTAGGTGTCATACCAATAACCAAACCGACAGTATTTTCTTCCATGCCTGACTATGTTCTTATTATTTGTATGGTATAACAAGGAGGTGCTAACAGCTAAGAAAAAAAATTAAAGTTGGAAGTTATTATGCTGGACAATCTTTTGAGATGATTAAACAAAACCATTGGTTAAAACAGAATGCAAACTGCTTCAATCTAAGTGGCCACTTTCTTTTCCACCGGGCCAAGGTCTTGACAGGATGCCCATTGAGTTTAAGGAAGGTGTGATAGAACTCCAGGGCTTTACTTACATATTTTACCCCAGTACTACTTTGTACAATTTACGCCTAACCTCATCATTCCTGTGGCTTAATCAGCATTCTCGTGAAATGTAAAGGCAAAATCAAATTATACATGGTAAACAAATTTAAAAGGCAATTGAAACAGAATAAAGAAGACTTAAATGAAGCTGAAGAGTTGTTTTAATAAAATAATTCAGCTACTAGACACTGCATTGTATCAATATCACTTGAGGGAAGGAGAACCTGTAAAATAAAAAATGAAGTTGTTGTGCTTGGCCAACGCCTCCCATGTGCGGGTTGTAAACGTCCATGCAAGGTTTCTTGACATTGACATTTTGCAGTTCCTTTTGACACTGAATAGCTAAGAAATACAAAGATGTTAAAAATTTAAAACTAAATGTAAATATGAAATAAATGTTGAATATTACAGGGCTCATAAGCCCCCCAACTAGGAATACTAATTGGTGAAGAAAATTGAAATTGAATTTATGAAATGAATTTGAAAAAAATCTATACTAGAAGAAAATAAATAAATCAAATTACAAAATTTCTGTCTATGTGAAATGGATATCAAATTAACATTTTTGATAAAGCTCTAAAGTTAGAAAAATGAAATCTGCAGAAGTAAATTAGAAAAAGAAAAGAATTGAAATATATTCCTAACTCTAATAAAATGAAATCGAGAATATTTAACTATCTTATTTGAAAACGGATATTGAA